>NC_053037.3:423756792-424381792 GCF_002575655.3 Aegilops tauschii subsp. strangulata | reverse complement strand
GCTGTCCGCAAACCATCATATCCATCTCAAATATGAAAAGGATATGAGGGCTCGCGGACGCGCCTGGGTGCGCCCGGTCATTCCGCCACATAGGATGTGGTCCCACCTCGGACCACCTTTTCTCTTTTTTTTTTTTATTTCTCTCTCTTCATCTCCATCAATCACGTACAAGTGACCGGGCATATGAGAAGAAATATAAGAAGTATGGCTGCGCGGAAGGATAAATAGGGGCTTAAAACGGACACGTCCGGTCACTGACCGGGCGCTAGTTTTCGTCACCATACTTCGCAGGAATTTAAGCATAGTTCATCGCACAAAGTTAAACACGCTAACTTTAAACATAATCTAAACTACTCATCCTTCTTTACATGAAGATGATATTCCATTGCGGAGCTGGAGAGGACAAAGGCAAGGTCGTACTCCTTCTTGGCTTCCTTGGCCGCCTCGAGCCGCGTGGCGGCGCCTTCTTCTCCAGCGGCGACCGACTCCTTCGCCTCGGCGAACTTGTGCTCCGCCTCGCGGATGCACCTTCTTCTCCGGCGGTGACCGGCTCCTCTGCCTCGGCAAACTCGCGCTCCGCCTCGCGGAGGTGCTTGGTGATCGAACAAATGATGTCGTGGAGGCGTTCGAAATCCCTCCACTCCTCCGGCCGCCGCTGCGGGAGAGGCCGCCACGCTCTCTCGCCTGCACATGGCGCCATTCCTCCACAGGGGTCCTAGCCTCGTCGTCATGGCGGGCTCGCTTGTGCGGTAGCGAGTCGCCACTCCCCCCTCGGCCACCACGCGCGCGACATCGAGGTGGTTGAAGAATGGCTGTGCGTGGGGAAAACACCGAAGAGAGAGAGAGCGAGAGAGAGAGAGAGAGAGAGCGAGAGAGAGAGAGATATTTGGCACCGGAGACAGAGAATTTGCGGCGGAGGTGGGTTCAGGATTTACGGTATAGGAACCCTAAATCAGCCAGATCCGGTAAATATAGCGCAGACGCCATGGTTTTATGAGCCGGGCCTTTTTTATAGGATCAGCTCGGGCCAAACTTTTCACGGGTCATGTAAAAGGTCCGACGAGTTTATATGGGATCCGCTAGAGATGCTCTAAACCACCACATTGTTCAAGCCTTAGGTGAGGCTTGGGCATTAGTTTTGCAGCCAATCCGAACGATTTCGTTCAGTGGAAGAAGACGTTTTTGTCACTATGAGGTGTTTGCGATAACTTCGTCCATCTTAAGATTGTGTGTCGGTTCAGTATCTCATTGAAGCTTAGGGGTAGGGTGTGCATCTAGAGTGTTCGTGCGTGTGTACATCGTGATATATGTATATATAAGCATCTTTGATTGTTCTGTGTTTAAAAATAAAAAAAGAGTGTGCACAGGCGTCCCGTAGAGAAAAAGGAAGTAAACCAAGCGGAGATTGTTCGAAACAAACTTAATTTCCGGCCGAACTAAAAGTGCTGACGAAGCTTCATCGGAAGAAGCTCAAAATTAATCAATCAATAAAAACTAAAAGTGATGGAGAAAGGCGATGCGCGGATCTCGATGCGCCGCTGGCGCACTACCGAGCGTCATCACTTGCGTCGGTCGGTCGCTGAAAAGTGAAAACCAACTATACAGACACAGAATAGAGTGGAGTACTAGAAAAAAGCTCGTGCAAAAATAAAATAAAATTGAGGAGTACTGCTATTTCTTTTTTCGAAACAGGAGCACTAATCGAAATGGTTGAAGAAACGGAAGCACCTAGAGGCGCGGGGGCCATCGACCAGCCGCACCTTCCACCTAACCTCACCAACCCGCTCCCTCTCCCTCTCCCACTCCACGGCTGCACCGCACCTGCTCCGTTGGAAGGGAGCAAACCCTCCGTCGCCTATTTAGCCGAGACCCCGAGCGTGGTCTTCTCCATCCCATCCCATCCGCAGCGGCTTTACCTACCGAGAAGAAGAGAGAAAAAAGGTTCGAGTGCGTTGCAGAGTGAGAAGAGATGGCTCCGGTGAAGCTGTACGGCGCGACCCTGTCGTGGAACGTCACCAGGTGCGTGGCGGCGCTGGAGGAGGCCGGCGTCGAGTACGAGCTCGTCCCCATCAACTTCGGCACCGGCGAGCACAAGAGCCCCGACCACCTCGCCAGGAACGTACGTGCCCATGCCCTAACTGCCGCCCTCCCCTTGAATTTACCATCCGTGACTGTCGATGGTCCGGCCCTGTGCCGTCTGCTCGCCTCTAATTTCACGAGGATGATGTCGATTCGTTCGGTCCTCCTGCTGCGATCGGCGGAACAAAAGTCAGTCAACTCCCGGCGAGGGGTCGCTTCCATGCCTCTATCACTGTTTATTTATTTTAACGGGGGCCGGAGAGATGTCGCTGTCCCTCTCGTATAATCTAGTATCTCGATTCGAATTTCAGAAGAAAAAAGTATCACGATTCGAGACTGGGGTTCGATATTTACAAGTCATTCGAGTATACGGCATGAGTTTTTCCGCAGCTCGTCTCAGATTGGCGAGCCATTTGGGCGTGGACCGCGTGGTGACCTTAATTAGTACCTCCGCTGCTACCCAATCTTTTAGTCAATTGACTTTAGGCCACTTGCAGTGTGGATAAAATCATACAGTATCATATTTTCCCCACATCCACGCTTCCCACGCCACCGGCCACCTACTTCACTGTATCAAGTGCGTTATTTTACGTCTTCCCCTAAACCTCGTAAATACAAGATTTGGATTCGGTGTGGAAATTTGTTCTAGATGTGTTAGTGCTCTGCTAGTTCGTAGGTACCTTGACAAATTAATCTTGCAGCAAATCCCAATCTCAAGCAGTATACAGTGTGAGCAAATCCGAAGCACTTCCTGCACCCAGCACCGACGCCAGCACCCACCCTGTTACTCTTGTGTCACTTTGTACCAAAAGATTGGATCTGGATGTGCCCTTTAATCCTCTGCTAGTTCGATTATTTTTTAATTTTTTTGTAGATCTTATAGGTTAGTCATCCCTATCCTTTGACTTGTTTCTTATCAATACACCACATACATCTATCAGATTTGCTTGATGGTAGGTAAGGTGTGGTAATAATAGGGTGGATGTTAAGGTTTGCAAGAGGCATATTCTCTTCCAGTATGAGGCCTTCCCTGTGTTGCTCATGGAACAGACGATCCTTGGTTCAGCAAACTATCTTACACCATTTACCCAAGAGTCCCAAGCACATGTGAATGCTCAGAAAGTTGACAGCAAAACATAAAACAGTCACTACAGCAGCATCTCATAGAGAGACTAATCTTAGTGTGATAGTAACTGTGACATGTGGTTTCTGTTTTTAGAGGTGTGACATATGATAAAACTCACTGTCTTCATGTTGTTCTCTGCAGCCCTTTGGCCAGGTGCCAGCTTTGCAGGATGGTGACTTGTACGTCTTCGGTATGATGCTACCTCTTGAGACGTTCTCTCTTTTCTACCCCTCATAAACAGAACTATAACGGGTCATGATGCTTTTGCATTATTGTTGTTGTGGTTGTTTGTTTTGCTGTTAATGTTGTTGCCTTGTAGTATAACAAAGCTAGCATCTCCACTTGGGCTTAAATTGTACCTGAGCCTTTACTAGAAACAAAGAAACAGTTTCATTTGGATTAATGATAAACCTTTGAAGGTATTTTTCACAAATCACATGAGTAAAAAAACAATGTTGTCTAATTGTTAGCTGCCGTCTGGCATTATATTAGGAGTCAAGTTATACCTTTTTGGAGTTTTCGTCAACTACCCTCGTATGCTTGAAGCTTGAGATTAGAATGATGATGTAATAATTATATAGTTACCAACCACAAGCTTCGTCGGAAGACAAAAACATGAGTTATGGTAAGGTTTCCCAAGCAATCATATACTATGCTTATGGGTTCTAATTTGAAATCTAATCAAGTTTAGAAATGATCATTTTACTAGTTTTAGACCGATTTATTGAAATGGAATAAAATAGTACCATACTCCCTTCAGAATCATCATAACTCTGGTTCTATTTTCTTTTTCTCTTCGCATTAGAATCACGTGCTATTTGCAAGTATGCGTGCCGCAAGAACAAGCCAGAGCTGTTGAAGGAGGGCGACATCAAGGAGTCAGCAATGGTGGATGTGTGGCTCGAGGTGGAGGCCCATCAGTACACCGCCGCTCTGAGCCCCATTCTCTTCGAGTGCCTTATCCATCCTATGCTTGGGGGAGCCACTGACCAGAAGGTCATTGACGACAACCTTGTTAAGATCAAGAACGTGCTGGCAGTGTACGAGGCGCACCTGAGCAAGTCCAAGTACCTGGCTGGAGACTCCCTCAGTCTTGCGGACCTTAACCATGTGTCTGTCACCCTGTGCTTGGCGGCTACACCCTACGCATCTCTGTTCGACGCGTACCCGCATGTGAAGGCCTGGTGGACTGACCTGTTGGCGAGGCCGTCCGTCCAGAAGGTCGCTGCGCTGATGAAGCCATGATCTTAGTTTCTGGCGCTCGTTCGTCGCGAAATAAGCCGAGGTGTGTCCCCCCTGATGTGTGCCTGTACGAGTGTGTGTTCTTGTGATGTCTCCTCGTGTTGAATGTTCAGGCTTGTGCTTGCGATCCTGTCTAATCTTGTACTGAAATGAGCATTCCTGTGCTCTGGTTTAATAATAAATTGTGCCCAGGTATTTATCTCAACTTTAATATTTTTTCATCTGTTGCTTCGATGATCTGGCCATTAGCTCTTTAGCTGCCTCTGTATCCTTTTTGGATGTGAGAAGGGAGTCTGTTTCGGAAGACGCAGCGAAAATCTGAAGCAGATACATAAGATTGGGAACCTGTTTGTGCCATTTGATCCTCCTAAGTTGAATAGTTTCAGCGGCCAAAGAGCACCATATGATTCTTCTATATTGGATAGTTTCAACGGCCAAAGAGCACACCTAGCATGTGTAGTGATATTTATCCAATGCTTCTTCACGATGGTGTCATTGTTCAGAGGATGTTTGCACTCCTGTCCCACAAGCCTGGCAACACAAGAGCTGAATCACGTCTGTAAAGATGATAAACAGGTTTCCCTGGTGCAGTTTGCCGCGCCGAAGTGGGCCTCTGACATGCACAAGTGCTTAGATGAGGCGCTAAGTGAGGGTGTCCCGGACTAGGGGTCCTAACCTATGGGGCATGTTATCTATGGGCCGAGCTAATGGCCCACTAGTTGTCGCTTGGAGGATAGCCGAAGCTGTGAACCTCGTAAGCAAGATGGAAACCACCGAAGACTTCGTATACTTCAAGGACAATTTTAATAGTCGGCATGTTTATTCCTAGTTGCCAACCGACCATATATGTAGACCTAGGCACCCCGGTGCATATATAAGCCGAGGGGTTTAGTCCGTGGAGCACAATTACGAGCCTTAGGGTTTAGAACACAATCATATGATCTCGAGGTAGATTCTCTTGTACCTGTACCCCATCACATCAATACAATCAAATCCCCATCATATCAATACAATCAAAGCATGACGTAGGGTTTTACCTCTTCGAGAGGGTCCGAACATGGGTAAACATCGTCTCCCTTGTCTCCTATTACCCATTGTTCTCAGATCCACAGCTCGGGACTCCCTACCCGAGATCAGCCGGTTTTAGCACCGGCATTGGTGGCCCATACAAGTCCCGCTGTGTGGTCACAAAGGATCAATGGCTCGTCTGCATATCGACAACAGCATTAGATGTGGAGGTATCTTCCTCCCCGGCCAGCTTCTCGCGTTCGGCAGCGTTGTCCTTCACGCTGATTCGAATAGCCGCCTCAGCTAAGTTGATTGTTTCGCCCTAGATCAAATGATCATATTTGAAATCTAGAATATACTGCCGACTCCCTTGGTGATCTAGTGCTCTCAGGATTGACGTCACATAAGCTCGAGAACCCCACGGATGTTGAGGTGTTGACCGCGGATTCTACTTCCGACCCAAACCTCGAAACCCGCCTCAAGCTCGGATCCGATCGCTTCGCTAGCAGACCAGGAGTTAACCTTGGCCGGCCAGTGCTCTGAGGTCGCATCACGCAACCTGCCAAGCATACTGCAGGCCCCCGCCTAGTGTTAGAAGATGGGCCCGGCGGACCTCTCACTTTTGAGCGAGATGCTAGACTAGATCCAAAACCTTGGGATCTCAGACGGGCAGTCCTCGTTTTGTGATCAGATCAGACTTAAAGCCGACGATAAGGAAATTTATGTCCATCCCACCACCCACCTAGTCACTATGGTCGAAGATTTAATCGACATACTGTACTACACCTCCGATGAGGGACCGACATGGATGAAGATGTCGATGGCGCATCAGGAGTGGCTTCACCCATGTCCTTATCACATACTAGTATTTGGGCCGCAACCTCTACCTATGACGTCTACATGGTCAACACCCCTAAGGAGTACGGGGAGGAGGAAAAAGACCCCCCAAGCGCCGACGTACTCGGAAGCGATCCAAGGTGAAAGCGCAGGTTCACTCCCAGAGGGGGGGAGTGAATGGGAGATTTTTGAAAATTTGTCAAACTCTGATGAATTTGACGAAGATCGGAGTGAGGAAGTAAAAACGAGGACGAGACTAATTCATCACAAAAACATAAAGCATGCAAACAAGATAGATGCAAGTGATGAACATGCAATCATACAGACATTCAAGTGTACAGAAGATGAACTGAAGAAGTAAAAGGCATCATGATGAAAGTCTTCACGTTCTTCAGAAAGTAGATCACATAATCTTCAGCAGCGGAATAACTTAAAGTAAATGGGTGATGAATTGGAAACCAGGTAGGCTCGGTGAAGACACATCGATTTGGTAGACCAGTTAGAGTAATGAAATGTCCAGTAAAACTAATGATCATGCTGTTAGACTAATGACTAGAGGTGGTAGAATGACACAGGAACCTTTGTATCCTAAGATTCCTCCTAAAAGAATTGAACAAGATTCTCAGAGAATTAAGGCTAGTTCACCTAAGAAGAAGAATAAAAAGAGTAAGAATAAAACTTTGCATGCTTCTAGCGAACCTGTTATAGAAAAACCTACTGAGAATTCTAATGATGTTTCTATCTCTGATGCCGAGACAAAAATTTGGTGACGAGCATTTACCTAGCGATAATGATAATAATGATGATCATGTTTATGCTCCACCTAATGATAATAATGAACTTGGTAATGATGTAGAAATATAACCTGAAATTGAGCTTGATGACCCACCTCCTAAAAATGAAACATACGGTAAAACAGACTTCGTTGCTAAGAAGCATGGTAAAAAAGAGAACCATGGGTTCAGAAACCCATGCCTTTTCCTAGTAAAGCTACTAAGTCCAAAGACGATGATGCTTTCAATCGTTTTGTTGAATTGCTTAGAACTTTATTCTTGCAAGTACCTTTGGCCGATGCTATGAAAAGGAAAATACCTGAGGCCGAATTTCCACTATGTTTGCAAATTATTCTTTCAAAGGAAAAATACCTGAAAAGCTAGGAGATCTAGGGATACCCACTATACCATGCTCTATTAAGAATAATTATGTCAAAACTGCTTTGCGTGATTTAGGAGCCGGCGTTAGCGTTATGCCTTTCTCTCTTAACGGACTGGATTTGAGTAAAATGATTCCTACTGAAATTTCCTTGCAAATGACTGATAAAATCTACTACTATACCCATCGGTATTTGCGAGGACGTTCCAGTTGTTGCTGCTGATGTTACTATCTTAACGGACTTTGTACGAGTTGTTGCTATCAATTTTATTGAGTTTTATTCACCTCTTATTTGTGGCCCAAAAATTTCAAAAAAAAAAAAACAGAGAAGGAAACATGTTCGGAAGGAGGTCTTCAGGAGGCTCTTCAAGCCAAAGTGCGGCACGACCGACGTATCATGAGCCCCGAGAAAGTTTTGTGCGAGGTGCCGATGTAAAATCTTGTCAATGGCCTGGTGACACTTTCATGATGGGCGCCGACATCAAGCAAGAATTCGATCAATATATAGAGAATGCCGAGCTGGCCGCTTTCCTCTCAGATAAGTGCACCCAGTACTATCACGTTACCAACACTTTTGTGCAAAATTTTGAGTACGTGTCTGCATCATCCAGAGTTCTATCTCATCTCTATGAGAAATCCTATAGTATGCCTCTTGAAGAGTTTTGTTATATCTGTAAAATTCCGTATTTGGGTTCGCTCGACAGACCGTGCAAGGTTGACTATGATGCATTTCTTAGTAGCATTTGTAACGGGGAGGATAGAGGCGTGATACATGCTGAAATTAGGAGTATTCAGTTTCCTACCATTGGCTACTTTGCAGTATTTGTTGGGAAATGCCTAGCTGGTAAGCATGATTTTAGTGCAACATGTGCACCTGATTTGAGTATACTACTCCCTCCCAAAATAAGTGACTCAATTTTTTACTAGCTTTATGCTCACTTTGTACTAGTTTTAGTATAAAGTTAGTACAAAGTTGAGTCATTTATTTTGAGACGGAGGGAGTACATGCTATTGTACATGGTTCTAGAGATTATAACTTTGGGTCTATAATTGCACGTTGCTTAGGCAGAAATTCGCGGGATGGTGATTTGTACTGAGGGATTTATGCTTCTTGTTTGGCTGCAAGTTTGGGTGTTTCTGTTAGACCCAATGATCCTATGCCCCCTCCTAACTTCTTGAATTTTGAGGCGATGCAACAGCACAGCTTTATTGAGTATGGGACCAATGAATGTGAATATAAACTAGCCTTTGATAAATACCATGATGTCTCTATTATTCTGCCCGCGCCTACTCTCTGTGACTTTCAGAGCAAACAAAGACATTTTGTCTATTTGGAGGAGGCCGAGGAACACAATGTTGCAGTGGAGGCCGCCCGCCTTGCTGAGGAGGTTGCACGTAATGCCAATCAGAGCTTCCACCAAGGATACTACCCAGTCCAGCAGTGGTGATCACCAAGCTAGGCCAAAAACCTAAGTTTGGGGGAGTACGTACTCTCACCGACATTTCATTTACATGTTCACATATTAATTACACTTGTCGGTGTTCATCGTTCTCTTTCTATACCCATGTTTCGTTTTTATTTCGTTTCTTTTGTGTGTTTGAAAAACTTCGAAAATCCAAAGATATTTCTCGCTTCTTTTTGGTTCTTCTTTCTCGTTTAGTTAGTTTGTAGTACTAAAAGAAAATCTAAAAAGATTTCTAATTTCTTCTTTTATTTATTGTTGGGAGTTCTTCGGTGTAAATAGTTTCTCTTGCTTTTCGTTTTCTTCTTTCGTTCATTTTCTTCAGAAAAACTAAAAACTCTAAAAATATTTTAGGTCGTTTTCTGAATTCTTTTCTTTTCTTGAGCCGTCGTAAGGTGAAGACTTCGTACGAATTGTCAAGTGGCTCTTATATGCTTTATTGTGAAGAAAATATTCCCTAAAGGCAATAATAAAGTTGTTATTTTATATTTCCTTATTCATGATAAATGTTTATTATTCATGCTAGAATTGTATTGATTGTAAACTTAAATTCATGTGTGAAAATATAAAAAAATACCGTGTCCCTAGTAAGCCTCTACTAGACTATACTGGTGCTCGTCGGTCCTAAACAAATGGTTTTTTACCCCTTTCCGCGGCGGCATTTGGAACCATTGCCAAGTGAGTGTGTGCGATAGGGTGTCCTTCCCACATGACCCAGAAATCGTCGGGGATAGGCCCTCCTGGGACCCAGGCTGGGGCCGTATGCGATCGGACGAGGCATCGAAACCCAATCATTTCCGTAGGTATGTACATCATACACGGTAATCCGAGAAAATCATTTCCGTAGGTATGTACATCCCACACGGTAATCCGAGAAAATAATTTCCGTAGGTATGTACATCCCACACAGTGAATCACATAAAAACATTTCCGTTCGTATGTATATCACACACAGTCAATCCAAGGAATACATTTCCGTTCTTATGCACATCCCACACAGTCAATCCAGGGAAAACGTTTCCGTTCGGACGTAAATCCCACACAGTTTTATGTGTAGGCTCGTGTGTAAAAGGTGTAACTATCACACACGGTCTTCCTTGGTTAAATGTTTGCTTTTATCAACTATATCGCACACAATTTGATGAAGAAAACTGTGTGGCATTGGGCTATCCATCGCAAGCGCTTTTACTGCTATAACAGTTTGCAAAGGTCCATGACATATTTAGCAGGTTTATTAGTTTACAATTAGTAATTCCAGTATTACCCAAATTCACATTTCATATCAAACAGCTGTTTGCCAATTTCATATCAGGCACATAAATATATTATAACATCACAGTACGGTAGCTACATGAAAACAGCACAGTACAACATATAGCTAGTTCAACTTCATGAGAACAATATATTCATTTCCCTAATCGAGATCATGCAGGCTCGTCTTATCCACCTCTGCTTTCAGTTCAGTAAGAACCCATTTTGCATGGGCCAACCGGGAAAGTGCCTCCTCCTTCGCCAACACCATCTTACCAAAGTCCGATTAAAAAAATCTGAGCTCATTCTCCACCTTAAACTTTTTATCCTGCATCTTGAAATATGCTTCAGCGTTGACAAGACTTTCTCTAAGCCTACGTGTGTTCACTTCCTCATACATGCTCCAGAGCTTCGTTAGGCACATCTTCAAAGACTATGGCACTCTTGATCAACCCACTCCAAGTAAGAACACTTCCGTTCATGCTATAATATTTAAAACTAGATCAGTAACAATTGTAGGGGCAAATTTAGAATGACGATGCTTATCAAGTATGTAGCACTTTGAGCCGAATACTCGAAAGTATCCAACTTGGGGTTTGTTACCGGTGAGGAGCTCATATGCCGTCTTGCCGAGCAGCTTGTGAAGATACAAGCGATTTGTTGCATGACAAGCCGTCTCAACCGCTTCCGCCCAAAAGTGTTTTGGAGTCTTGTACTCATCAAGCATTGTTCTTGCCATCTCAGTAAGAGTTCGGTTCTTCCTCTCAACAACTCCATTTTGTTGAGGTGTGTACATAGCCGAGAACTCGTGTGAAATCCCTTCTTCGTCAAGAAAGGTATCCACATTTGCGTTCTTGAACTCCGTTCCGTTGTTGCTGCGAACCTTCTTGATCTTCACTTCAAATTGATTTTGGGCCTTCCTAGCGAAACTCTTGAAGATCTTTTGGACCTGCGATTTATAACCAAGAAAGAACACCCACGTAAATCTTGAAAAGTCATCGACTATAACTAGACCAAATGAGTTTCCACCGAGACTCTTGTAGGCATTGGGACCAAAAAGATCCATATGAAGTAGCTCGAGCGGTCTTCTCGTGGTCATTATGTTATTCACGGGGTGACTTCCTCCAACTTGTTTTCCTGCTTGAAAAGCACTGGACAATCTATCCTTGTCAAATTTAACATCTTTCACTCCAAGGATATGATTACCTTTAATAAGATTATCAAGATTTTGCATGCCCACATGACCTAACCTTCTATGCCACAACCAACCTTTCGAAGATTTAGCAATAAAGCAAGTTCTAGGTTGAGCCTTTTTAGTGAAGTCAACAATGTAAAGATCACCTCTACGTATACTGGTGAAGACCATTTTATGATTATCTCTACGAAACACTTGGCAATCTACTTCAGTAAATAGGACATTGAAACCAAAGTCAGCAAGTCTAGATACGGAAAGTAAATTGTAGCCAAGAGATTCAACGAGCATAACATTTTGTTTAGAGCTATCATGTCAGATGGTTGTCGGCGTTCTGGGAATGGGGGTCCCCAGACTTGCCTGCCTGTGGCCCACGGCGTGGCTCTGCGAGCGGGCCCGTACGGCCCGTCTTCACCAGCGAGCATTCAAGACCCTCGCGAGGGGCCAAGCCTCGCGAGGCGGACGACACAAGACCTCCTCGGGAGCGGCTTCACCAGGCTGGCTCGCGAGGGGCGGAGAGATCAAGGCAAGGCAAAACCTCGTGAGGTCCCAATGACGTAAGCCATGACGACCAAGACCAGGCGGGCGCCAGCGCGTGCAGTGTCCTCGCTTCGTCTTTGGTGTTAAGGAGGCAAGCGCAGGCGAGGAGTACCGAGGCATCAGGCAAAGGTTTCCATATCGGTGCAACGAGACCAAGACCAGCAGGACGGCAGGACGGAGGTCACCGTGGAGCCCAAGACGGCGTCACCACCAGAGCCTTTGGCAGGCGAAGACCACCTTTAGTCAGGATAACTTGTACTAGCTGTCCCCCTTCAAATTGGCCGTTGTGGCATCCCTTCCCGCTCAATATTTGGGAAGAGGACCAGGGCCTCTATAAATAGGGCTAGCCACCATAGTAGGAGGCAACTGATCTCGAGCAATCCTCACCCACACACATCCACCAAGCACAAGAACACCTCTCCTCAGGAGGCTGTTCTTTCCTTGTACTGTTCATCCTCAGCCCAAGAGGCAATCCACCACCACCACACTGGAGTAGGGTATTACACCACAACGGTGGCCCGAACCAGTATAAATCTTGTGTCCCTTGTGTTGTGAGTTCGTCGAGCATAGCTTAGAGATCGCGGTGAGGCTGAGGGCATGATCTGGTATGGGGAAATCTTCGTGCGCACCCCAGTGTTCGAACCTTGAGGGTTTTGCCGGAACCCGAAATCCGACATTTGGTGCGCCAGGTAGGGGTGCGCCGGAGCTTTCATTCCGCCAGTTGATCCGCCGACGCTCTGCGGTTCCGATGTCCGGCGACCCGAGGGCCAACACCGACCGCTGGGCAGCTTGGCCCACCCAGGCGGCACCGTCCGCCCAAGAAGACCTCAACCCCGCGCCCCAAGCGGCACGCGCACCGCCAAACGCCGCGGGGCGCGGGGGGCGCGGTCACCCGACGTCCGCCCTTACTCCGCGACAAGCGCGGGCAGCCGCAAGGGCCTCCAGCCACGCCGCGACCACGGTGCCGCACACCCGACGGGAGCAAGCAAACATGAGGGCCGCGCTCACGGTAGCGCGGGAGCTGCTGCAATGCCGACTGATGGAGAGCGGCCGGGATGCGTTGCTGGAGCGCGTCGGCGAGCATCTGGATGCGGCGACTATGGGAGCACCGCCCTTCTGCTACCCGCTCACGCCTCGGGCCATGGCCGGGTCGCACGGCGGGCCTCGTCACGCCCGCGTGCCCCCGGGCATGCTGGGAGGCTCCATCGACACCGGCGCGACCAGCGGCGCCGGACGCTTCGTCGCACCCACGACACCTCCAACGAGCGTGGGCAGGAGCGTCGCCACCCACGGCACCAGCGGGATGCCACCTTACCCTCCTTAAGACGGCGCGTTGGGCCGGGCGACGTGGAGCGTGGGGCACTTAGGCGAGGTCTTCGGGGCAACGGCCCCGGAGGCCTACGTGCTCCGCATGATGGACCAGGAGTACACGCCAGAAGACGACCCCGACTCGTTCTTCGAGCCGGGATGGGAGGAGGAGGCGCCAGAAGTCGAGGCCTCCCAGGAGCCGCCCGGGGGCCGCATCGACCACGCTGGCAGCTGCAGCTACAGGGTACCGCTAATCTCTCAGGAGCAGGCTTACGCTAACCATGGGTCGCAGGTGGACCAGGTCACGGCAGCGGGTGGCGGCCCCAACTCGACAACCTCCCTACCTCCAGGGGGAGTGCACTGGGGGCTGCAGGAGAAGGGTCGGGAGCAACGCCCCTCCCCCTGCCGCACGGAGCAAGGCATCCCCCGGAGGTAGGCCCTCTGCCAGGGAGGTGCCCAAGAGCCTTTCCCCGGTAGAGGATCCGTGGTCGCCGAGGGCGCCGCTGGCGTCCCCTTTGCCCCTTGGAGTCGTCCTGGTTTCCGGACGCCCCCAATGGTGGTCGAGGGAGGCGCAAGGCGCGGCCCTCGTCTGGCGATATGAAGTAAGGCTCACGCCTGTGAAGGTCTCCGCTCATGACACTCTCACGTAATAATGAGTGGGGCTGTACACGCCCCGGAGCCTCAGGAGCGCCGTCCTCGGGCCTCGGGGGCTCCCTCCCACGTCCTAGTGGCAGCACTTAGCTCCGCGCTGGTGAGAAGACAAGAAGACTAGACTAGGCGCCGGACGCAGCCATTTGCTTTTAACCTCTTTTCTGTAGCCTTGCTTTCTGGCTTTGGATTTAATTTGAAATTTGAATTTTCACTGGTGTGCGCGGGGGGTGCCTTTTCTCGTTCATGCGATTTCTTGCGATTTGGTTCTTGCCCTGATTCAAAGTTTGCACCTGCTGCCTCCTCCTCGCGGGCCCCTCGCGAGCGAGGGCTGGGCATAGCGCACGAGCGCTGCACGCACGCCTTCCCGTGACTGGCGTTCGCTTCTCACGAGGCCCCTTCGGGCGGATCGGCACGCTCGTAACCTGCAGGGCCAGCTTGGGGCCTGTTCCGGCTAAGGTAAATCGCAACAACAAACTTGCCGCAGGGTTCACGAGTTCATGAAGACATATATTCAGCTTGGCCTAAGTAGTAGAGATATCAATCTGTTCACATGGGGGGCTTCCCCTCCCAAAATTCTCTCACAACCTCCAGGGCCGTGCCCGAGTTTTAGCATGCAGGATAAACAACAGGGAAGCACGGGTTCACTCGGACATGTCGCTAACGGCGTCCCCCAGGTCACCTTCAGACGCGTCACTGGCATCGCTGTCGCCATCACTGGCGTCCCCGTCACCGTCGCCAGCGCCGCCCTCGCCGTTGTCAACTACGTCACCTTCATCTGCACCAACCACCACCGCATCGTCATCAGAAGTGAAGGCCCTGACCAGCGCGTCCACGTTGTCTTCCACCCATCGTGCCAGGTCACCTCGGATGGCCTCGGGTACGGGAGCAATGGCGGTGTCAAAATGAAAGTTGGGATAGGTGTTTTGGAGATGGCTGAAGACGCGGGAGAACGGACGCCCAAGCAGATCGCGGCTCCTCTCTTCAACGAGTTGGCGAGCCCTCTCGGAACAGTTCTCCAGGCGCGTCACCACATCGGTGAAGAAGCGGAGGTGGCTGGCGTAGTCAGTCGTGCGGGGATGAGGGGCGTTCTCATCGCAGATATGGCCCAGCGCCGCGTTGGCCCTGTTCCTAAGGCCCTCAAGCATGGGGGCGTGCACATGCTCCAGCGTCCGTCATTGGAGCACTTCCTCCCTGTTCTGCCGCGCGATGGACTCGGCGTCGGTGACCCGCTGCTGAAGAGGAAGCAGCTCGGCGCGGGCGGAGGCCAGTTTAGCCCGCGTCGAGACCAGGGCGGCTGCGGCGGCTTCCTCGCGTCGTTCCGCCTCGGTCAACCTAGACTTGAGGGGAGCAGTCCTGCCCGCAGCCTCGGCTTCAACAAGTTTCAGCTTCAGGTCATGCCTGCTCACAAGATCCGCGCGAGCCTTGTCCACGCGACGGTCGACCTCCTCCTGGACCCGGGCCTCGCGCGCGTCGACGGCATCCTCCGCTTGGGCGACTTGGCGCTCCCTTGTCTCCAACCGCTCCAGCTCAAGGCTGCGCTCAATGGCTTCCAGCGCCAGCGCTTCCTCATGCTTCAGGATCTCTTCTTCCTCGGCAGGCGCCCCCCTCATCGACGCAAGGGCAGCTTGGCACGCCTCTACCTGCTGCTCCAGGGATGCGCTCCAGGCCTGAAGCTCCCACGCCCACTTTTCTGCGATCTCGCGGCGGCGGTCGGCTTCACGGGCTTCCTCCAGGGCTCGGGAGAAGGCCTCCCGCGAGGTCGCGAGAGACGCCTCGGCCTTCGCATTGTCAAGCTCGCGCTGGTGGCGCCCGAGGTTGATGGCCACCTTCAGCTTATGTCGCTCCTCCATCAGCCGACGACCCTCAGCTTCGAGGCGTGCGTCTACGTCCGATAGTTCTCTACCGAGCCGGTTCATCGCGCCCACCGCCTCTCGGAAGATCTCGTGGCGGACGACGCTTCGTTCGCGCTCAAACTTGAGCACGCGGCCGATGCCGCCCTTCGTCCCGGGGGTCGTCGACGGAACCCGAAGCAGCTCACCCCTTGTCACCTGGGGGCTGGGAGCTGGCGCTCCCTCGATGGCTGACCGAGCCCCGCAAGAGGCCTGGGTTGGTGTAGGCCCGCCACTTGAAGAGGAGCCCAGGATCGAAGCCAACCAGCCGCCGTCCACGGTCAGAGGAGGAGCTCTAGGCACGCCCGTTGCACTCCAAGCAAGGCCATGAAGGAGAGACGGCGAGGGCACGGGCTCAAGGTGCCTCGCAGGCAGGCTTGCTTCTTCGGCTGACCCCGCGCCAGGGGCAGCGTGCAGGCTTGGGGCGCTCAAGGTTAGCGGGAGAGACGAGGTGAGCGGAGGTTGCCTCTCAGGAGACTTCATGGCCTTGGTGGAAGGGGTCCTGAAGAACCACCGTCATGAAAGGGAAGCGGCAAATGAAGAATTACAAAGATAAGGTACTTACTCATCAATGGCGATGTACTTCCTCTGCTTCAACGGCCCGAAGGCGCCACTGCCGCAGCTTGGGGGCCCCTTCCTCTTACGAAGCTCCTCGAAGTCCACGCGGAACCGGCCCAAGCGTTGTACATGGCGGCCAGCACGGTGCGCGACCGGTGAAGCGCCCAAGGAGACGGCCTCAGGAGCACCAGGCTGGGGAGAGGCGACGGTCTCCGCCTCAAGGCGACCTGCCGAGACCCCAGGAGCCTCGGCCTCACAAGCAGTGGGCTGCTTCACCTGCTCAACTGCTACCCCAGGATAAGAGTCACGGGCCGAGGATGACGCCGTGGGAGCCTCAGGAGACATCGACGCCTCGGCACCCATGCCTCCGGCCTCTAGCAGTGCTTGCCTCCCTGCGTCCACTCTCCGGGCAAGCTCGGCACCAGCGACAAGGAGAGGAACCACGGTGATGGGATTCTCACGGGGCCCCACAAGGCCGACTGGATGCTGCCCCCGTTCATCGAAGGAGGGCATCTGCCCCACGGATTCCACCTTGTTCGGGCAGTTATACAAGCAACAACTGCCCTAGGACAAATCACCCGACGGGGGGTCACCGGCCAAGACTCCGAGCATCGTCCTTCGTGCCTCAGCCGGAAGCCTCGATTCCTGAAGCCTCATGCGGTCTTGATCGCCGGTCAGGCCCACATCGGCTGGGAATGGCGCTGAAGTGGAGCAATGCGGCGTCGGAGAAACTCCTTCACCACCTGAGGCGCAGTCACGCCAAGATCCTTCAGCCTCCTCAACCGGAGCCAGACAAAGGAAAGGCGAGAGCTCGCGAGCTTCTCGTGGCCCCAGCCAGAGTTGGCGACGGCAGGCGGCGATGGAGGCGAGAGCAGGGGGCTGAGCACTCCTACATCCACATACACCCATCGCGTCCGGAACCCACTTACGGACGGTGGGAGCTCAAAATCGGCCCCCGAGCTGGCCGTCTCCGCCACAGCTTGGAAGCTCAGGCACCCTTAGCACTACAGGGGGTCGGTTAGGTGCAGCGAGAAGAAATGGCGCAGGAGGGCCACAGAGGGGGCAATGCCCACCATGGCCTCGCAAACAAAGGCGAAGACGATGAGGAGAGCAACGGATTGGGGATTGAGGTGCAGCATATGGATCTGATAATGGAAGAGCACGACATTGAAGAAGGCGGAAAAAGGGGGAACCAGGCCAGCCCACAGGGCGTCGATGAAGAACTGAACCTCGGTGGCTGTCCTGTCGTCGACTATGGCTCGAGACGTAGGCCAGGCCACCGTACCTCCCCACTCGTTGAAGTTGGTTGCGAGCGCGGGGCGGACCTTATCCATGGCCTCCTGATTGAGCACCTGCGATCGACCAACGGCGGGCTCGATTGACGGGGGTGGACTGGCCGAGGACAGGGGCTTCTTCCCTCTCTCCATTCATTTCGGCGCCATGGCAATGGAGAGGATTTGGCCCGAGTTGGATTGGGAGAGGAAGCTGGGATTCGAAGAATCGAAGGAGTTGGGGAGTGCGTTGCCTGCGAAGGGGGAATAGCTGCGTAGGGCGCCGTGGCCGCCTAGCCAGGCGGATGTCAAGGCTGCGTGGGGAAGCGGGGCCGCCCACATCCAATCAACCGCCACGCATCGACCAAGGCCGCAGGCTATTGGGGCCCGCGGCACTCCGTACTTGCCCTTTGGCTTCGCCTCGAAGCCAACTCCGAGCGCGCCTTGGGCCCGGGGGCTACTGTCGGCGTTCTGGGAACGGGGGTCCCTAGACTTGCCTGCCTGCGGCCCACGGCATGGCTCTGCGAGCGGGCCCATACGGCCCGTCTTCACCAGCGAGCATTCAAGACCCTCGCGAGACGGACGACACAAGACCTCCTCGGGAGCGGCTTCACAAGGCTGGCTCGCGAGGAGCGGAGAGATCAAGGCAAGGCAAAACCTCGCGAGGTCCCAATGACGTAAGCCATGATGACCAAGACCAGGCGGGCGCCAGCGCGTGCAGTGTCCTCGCTTCCTCTTTGGTGTTAAGGAGGCAAGCGCAGGCGAGGAGTACCGAGGCATCAGGCAAAGTTTTCCATATCGGTGCAATGAGACTAAGACCAGTAGGACGGCAGGACGGAGGTCACGGTGGAGCCCAAGAAGGCGTCACCACCAGAGCCTTTGGTAGGCGAAGACCACCTTTAGTCAGGATATCTTGTACTAGCTGTCCCCCTTCAAATTGGCCGTTGTGGCATCCCTTCCCGCTCAATATTTGGGAAGAGGACCAGGGCCTCTATAAATAGGGCTAGCCACCATAGTAGGAGGCAACTGATCTCGAGAAATCCTCACCCACACACATCCACCAAGCACAAGAACACCTCTCCTCAGGAGGCTGTTCTTCCCTTGTACTGTTCATCCTCAGCCCAAGAGGCAATCCACCACCACCACACTAGAGTAGGGTATTAATGGTGGCCCGAACCAGTATAAATCTTGTGTCCCTTGTGTTGTGAGTTCGTCGAGCATATCTTAGAGATCGCGGTGAGGCTGAGGGCGTGATCTGGTAGGGGGAAATCTTCGTGCGCATCCCAGTGTTCGAACCTTGAGGGTTTTGCCGGAACCCAAAATCCGACAATGGCCACCTTACCAAGGCCAACCACTTTACCCTTTGAGTTATCACCAAAAGTGACATACTTCCGAGGGCCGTCGTTTTTAGCAAGCTCACGAAACATATGCTTGTCTCCGGTCATATGATCGGTACATCCACTATCAAGAACCCATTCCTTTCCTCCAGCCATGTAGCCGCGAAGATTAGCCATGAGACCAAAGTGTCTCATAGACTCATCGAGATCAAAGTCGCTATCATCATCCTCATCATAGTATCCATGTTCAGCATCATCTTGTAATTGATCATTTCCTAAAGAAGGTGATTCATTAGAAGTATGACCGTAACAATGTTCATTTCTATGGATTCTAATGACTTCGGAAATGATATTGCTAATAATTCCAACATCTCCTTTGGCATGCATGAGATCACGAAGCTCAAACAGGCAATCATCAAACTTGGGATCACTAGTACTCATCCTATTCAAGGCAATAGAGTTATGGAGAATCTCATCTAGATTTTTCAAGGAATGGGAATCGTTCCTCTAGAAATCTCCATATGGTGTAAGCACAATCAAGAGCGGGTAAGCTAGCAATCAAATTTTTGGGCAATCCTCTAACAATAAGATTGATAGTTCTAAGATTGTGAATCATGTCAAGATCCTCATCAGGAGTGGGATGCAAAGGATCACTAGGGGGAATGCAAGGACTAGTGATGTACTTGTTCAAGTGATATTCATTGAAAATCTCAAGCATCTCATTTTTCCACTCATGAAAGTACTCTCCATCAAGTATAGGCACTCTACGTCTAAGACTCCCCAACGTAGACTCATCCATCTTCCTCAAAGGTGTTTAAACCAAAGCAATGGAGATCAATGCTCTATTACCAATTGAAAGGATCGAGAAGAGGTGTCTAGAGGGGGGGTGAATAGACTCTTAGCAAGAAAATTTTTAGTTTTTAATTTCTTTAGGTTGAGATGGAGTTCTAGCACAAGTTTAAACATTCACAATACATATCAAGCAAGCATGCCAAGAGTATATGAGCAGCGGGAAGTAAAGTATGCAATTTGCAAGAATGTAAAGGGATGGGATTGGAGTGTGCAAACGCAATTGGAGACACAGAGATTTTTGGCGTGGTTCCGATAGGTGGTGCTATCGTACATCCACGTTGATGGAGACTTCAACCCACGAAGGGTAACGATTGCGCGAGTCCACGGAGGGCTCCACCCACGAAGGGTCCACGAAGAAGCAACCTTGTCTATCCTACCATGGACATCGCCCACGAAGGACTTGCCTCACTAGGGTAGATCTTCATGAAGTAGGCGATCTCCTTGCCCGTACAAACTCCTTGGTTCAACTCCGCAATCTTGACGGAGGCTCCCAAGTGACACCTAACCAATCTCGGAGACACCACTCTCCAAAAGGTAATAGATGGTGTGTTGATGATGAACTCCTTTCTCTTGTGCTTCAAATGATAGTCTCCCCAACACTCAACTCTCTCTCACAGATTTGGATTTGGTGGAAAGATGATTTGAGTGGAAAGCAAGTTGGGGAAGGCTAGAGATCAAGATTTATGTGGTTGGAGTGGATTATCTTGACCTCAACACATGAGTAAGTGGTTCTTTCTCAGAAAATGTATGCTGGAATTGTAGGCATGTTCTGATGGCTCTCCTCACGAATGAAGAGTGGGTGGAGGGGTATATATAGCCTCCACACAAAATCTAACCATTACACACAAATCACCAAACTCGATGGGACCGAATCAGAAAACTTGGTCGGACCGATTTAGTTCATAATGTGACCGTTAGGCATTTTGGTGGGACCGATGTGCTAGGGTTAGGGTAAAACCTCATCTCGGTTTTACCAATTACACAAACTTGGTGGGACCGATTTTGGTAATAGGCTAACCAGAAAGTTGGTTAGGCAAACTCGGTGGGACCGATTACAGAACTCGGTAGGACCGAATTTATTGCAACAGGAACCAGAGAGTTTGCAAGCCCATCTCGGTGAGACCGGGATCCCATCGGCGAGACCGAATTGATTAGGGTTTTTGGCAGTGGCTATGTCAAGTGAACTCAGTGGCGCCGGATAGAATGTTTCGGTGGGGCCGAGTTTGACTTTTGGTTTGGGACATATGTGGATGTGAGAAAGTGGTTGAGGGTTTTGGAGCATATCACTAAGCACTTTGAGCAAGCAAGCCATTAAGCAACACCTCATCCCCTTTTAATAGTATTGGCTTTCCTATGGACTCAATGTGATCTTGGATCTCTAAAAGTAAAATGTAGAGTCTTGAGCTTTTGAGCTTGAGCCAATCCTTTGTCCTTAGCATCTTGAAGGGGTTCCACATCCTCTTGTCCACACCACTCGATCTGTTGAACTTGTCTGAAATACACTAGATGAAAACATTAGTCCAACAAGAGATATGTTGACATTAATTACCAAAACCACCCAGGGAGCACTTGTGCTTTCAATCTCCCCCTTTTTGGCAATTGATGACAACATACATCAAAGCTTTAGATAAATATATAGAGAATAGCAAGTAAAGCTCTGGAAAGGACATGTAACATGCACGGGCTCCCCCTACATGTATGCAATCATGTAAATAAGGAATATAAGAGCATGTGAAAGCATAGACATGACAGAGCAAGCAATGTGTTACATGTATCTTGGCTATATGCACCAGAGCAAATGATATGAATATATGAAGTTTAACCTTATGTTCATGATTCCTTCTTGCAAACAATATGTAGATCAACAAGAAATCATCATGCATATGAGTGTGATGCATACACTTACCTTGTGGTCTTGAGCTGGCTTAGTAAGAGATGAACCTGAGTAAACAAGGTTAGATAACACAGATACATCTACTAGACAGAGCAAACAAAAGAAACCACAAGAGTACCAAGACTGGGATGACATGTAGAGAGTGAGTACTAAGTACTCTATTGGATATAGACACGTCCCCAAAGGTAAAAGATATGCAATGAATTCAAAGACTTCCTTCCCTAGCAGTCTTTCTCCCCCTGAATCTTATATTGGATAATGGGAGAAAATAGGGATACAAAATCAGAGCAAAAACATCAGAAAACAATCAGATAACATAATCATGTCTTTCCCCTCTTAAAGACATGTGACTTCTCTCCTCTTGAACACCAAGAATCTGGGGCCTTTGAATGTGATTACCTATCTCCCCCTGTTTGAAGTATTCTCCCCCCTTTTGAAGGATTAAGCTTTGATGTGATCTCTCTCTCCCCCTTTGACATCAATTTCCAAGAAGGGACCTTCTGGATTTTGAGTCAAAATGAGTTTGGTCCTTGAGTCACAGAGCAAAGCAGCATATAGATTGTGATGCTGGTAGAGGACAAGAATCATTGAGTGGAGCTGGAACAAGAATGCAGGAACAAGTGGGAAATTGTCTTTTCTGCAATGAAATCGGTGGCACCGAGTTGTGTTCTTTGGTTGCACCGAATGGGTTCGGTTGGATGGAAAGTAGCAAACCGGTGTGACCGAGTTCAACATAGAGAAAGAGCAATAGTCACCTCAGCTCACTAGGCAAATAAGATCTCACAAAGATTTGCAAGGAATTAACTGAAGGATTTTCAATGAATTGGATGCAGGGAATGCAGAACAAAACAGATAAAAGAAAGTCTAGAGGAAGTCACCTATGTTTTTTTTGATAAAAGAAGAGAAATAAATATGCAAGGGACAAATGCAAAAACTCAGAGAAACACTAGAGAACTTCATCTAGAATTGGGCGGTGACAAAGTCACCTATGTTAGAGTATATTGACTAAGGAGTCAAGTGAGAACACTTGATCATAAGTCATACTCATCGTTTAAGCTCAAAATGGGGTTACCATTTTCCGTTTAAGCATTTGATGTATTCACACCTTGTTGAGCTGCTTTGACCCATAACTTGGGGTAAAGTTTCTCTAAGATGGAATAACATACCTTGGGTGGTGGTGTTGAACTTGATCATGTAGTTGAACTTGCGTGGAATGCTCAAGATTGATGTAGCACGTCAAGGATTGGGAGCACCACTTGGAGTTGAGTTCATCTACCTACATGGGCTAGTCTTGCAAGGAAGAGCACTTTTGTATCCAAAATGACAATCATGAAATTTGATACCAAATGAAATTTGATATATAGAATTTGTCAAAGGATATGTTGAAGGGTTTCATGCTTCCTTGTCTTCAACCACCATTGTGTAGAGACTTGGTGATGTAGAGATTGCTCAAGATGTGCGTGAGTTGCAATCTCATGGATTTTGATTCATCCAAGTACCTACAAGGGTTAGATAGCATGCAAGGGTACAAATGTATCCAAGACATATGATCATCATCATAAGAGAAGAATCAAGGACTAGTCATAGGCTCATGCCTTGCATGTATCCAAATGGAGTTCCTACTCCAAGTTTGAAGCATCAATGATGTTCAATTCACCTCTCAAACGACAAAAAGCTTTCTCATCAAGCGGTTTGGTGAATATATCCGCCAACTGCTTATCGGTACAAACATCCTTAAGATCAATGTCCCCTTTAGCAACATGGTCTCGAATGAAATGATGACAAACTTCAATATGCTTAGTTCGAGAATGTTGCACGGGATTGTGAGCAATCTTAATAGCACTCTCATTGTCACAAAGCAATGGAACATGTTTCACATTGATCCCATAATCTTTAAGAGTTTGGGTCATCCAAAGTAATTGAGCACAACATGAATCGTCGACAATGTATTCCGCTTCGGCGGTGGATAAGGATACCGGGTTTTGTTTCTTGGAGGACCAAGACACAAGAGATCTACCAAGAAATTGACAAGTACCCGAAGTGGACTTTCTATCAACCTTTTCTCTAGCATAGTCCGAATTGGAATAGCCAACAAGATCAAAAGAGGACCTCTTAGGATACCAAATGCCAAATTTTGGTGTATGTATTAAGTATCTCACTATCCTTTTCACAACCTTAAGATGACATTCTTTGGGTGCTTCTTGATATCGTGCACACATGCACACACTTAGCATAATATCGGGATGGGAGGCACATAGATATAATAATGAACCAATCATAGATCGGTAAACCTTTTGGTCAACTGATTTGCCATCCTTGGTCAAGTCAAGATGTCCACTAGTAGGCATGGGGGTTTTCATACCTTTGCTTTCTTGCATGTTGAACTTCTTGAATAAGTGTTTGGTGTACTTTGTTTGAGAAACAAAGGTGCCTTTCTTAGGTTGCTTGATTTGTAAACCAAGAAGGAACTTGAGTTCACTCATCATGGACATCTCAAACTTCTTCGACATTAGTTTCCCAAACTTCTCACTAAAATGAGGGTTAGTCGAAGCAAATATGATATCGTCAACATAAATTTGGCACACGAATAATTCACCATTAACCCTTTTAGTAAAAAGAGTAGAATCTATTTTTCCAATCTCAAAGCCTTTTTCAATAAGAAACTTGGTCAAGCATTTATACCATGCTCTAGGAGCTTGTTTAAGACCATAAAGAGCTTTGTGAAGTTTGTAAACATGGTAGGGTTTCTTAGGATTAACAATGCCGGGAGGTTGCGTAACATAAACTTCCTCCTCAATTTCACCATTTAGAAAGGCACTTTTAATGTTCATTTGGTACAAGGTGATATCATGGTGATTAGCATAGGCAAGTAAGATGCGGATGGACTCAAGTCTAGCAACGGGGGCATATGTCTCACCATTGTCCATACCTTAGACTTGAGTGTAGCCTTGGGTGACGAGACGTGCTTTGTTGCGGACGACTTGACCATCTTCGTCTTGCTTGTTTCGAAACACCCATTTGGTACCAATGATGTTGTGGTTGTTGTTGGGCTTCTCGACCAATGTCCACACTTGATTTCTCTCAAAGTTGTGTAGCTATTCATGCATGGAGTTTATCCAATCCGGATCTTCCAATGCATCTTCAACCTTCATAGGTTCAATGCTAGAAATGAATGAATAATGTTCACAAAAATTAGCCAAACGAGTTTTAGAGCGAGTGATTCTCCCGGTTTGAATATCATTGAAGATTTGTTCGGCGGGATGGTATCTTGAGACTCTTGCTCAAACTCGTGAGAGCTTTTGCTTGGGTTGGGGTGGAACATCTTCTTCATCATCTTGTCCTTCTTCTTGGCCTTCTTCATCGTTGACGTTGTCATTCTCCTGTCGTGGTGGAGAAGGAGGTTGGCGAGGTTCATCTTGGTGTACTTCCTCGTTTTCTTCATCTTGATGTGTCCCACTTGTGGATGATTCCATGTCAACTCTTGGTTCACCTTGTCGTGAGGTAGAAGCTTCCACTTGGACGGACGAGGTACTCTCCTTCACCTCCGTTGGCCGAATCTTGCTAATAGACAAGTCTTGGATTGCTTCCGAAGGGGCTTTGTCTCCTACATCAATTGGCAATTGCTCTACTTGCGAGCCATTAGATTCATCAAACTTCACATCTACCGTCTCTTCAACCTTTCGGGTGAAATAGTTGTAGAGACGGTAAGTGTGAGAGTTTGAGCCATAACCAAGTAGGAAACCCTCATGAGATTTAGGAGCAAATTTAGAACGACGATGCTTATCAAGAATGTAGCACTTTGAGCCGAATACTCGAAAGTATCCAACTTGGGGTTTGTTACCGGTGAGGAGCTCGTATGCCGTCTTGCCGAGCAGCTTGTGAAGATACAAGCGATTTGTTGCATGACAAGCCGTCTCAACCGCTTGTGCCCAAAATGTTTTGGAGTCTTGTACTCATCAAGCATCATTCTCGCCATCTCAATAAGAGTTTGACTCTTCCTCTCAACAACTCCATTTTGTTGAGGTGTGTATGTAGCCGAGAACTCATGTGAAATCCCTTCTTTGTCAAGAAAGGTATCCACATTCGCGTTCTTGAACTCTGTTCTGTTGTCGCTGCGAACCTTCTTGATCTTCACTTCAAATTGATTTTGGGCCTTACTAGCGAAGCTCTTGAAGATCTTTTGGACCTGCGATTTATCATCAAGAAAGAACACCCACGTAAATCTTGAAAAGCCATTGACTATAACTAGACCAAATGAGTTTCCACCGAGACTCTTGTAGGCATTGGGACCAAAAAGATCCATATGAAGTAGCTCGAGCGGTCTTCTCGTGGTCATTATGTTCTTCACGGGGTGACTTCCTCCAACTTGTTTTCCTGCTTGACAAGCACTGGACAATCTATCCTTGTCAAATTTAACATCTTTCACTCCAAGGATATGATTACCTTTAATAAGCTTATCAAGATTTCTCATGCCCACATGACCTAACCTTCTATGCCACAACCAACCTTTCGAAGATTTAGCAATAAAGCAAGTTCTAGGTTGAGCCTTTTTAGTGGAGTCAACAATGTAAAGATCACCTCTACGTATACCGGTGAAGACCATTTTATGATTATCTCTACGAAACACTTGGCAATCTACTTCAGTAAATAGGACATTGAAACCAAAGTTAGCAAGTCTAGATACGTAAAGTAAATTGTAGCCAAGAGATTCAACGAGCATAACATTTTGTATAGAGATATCATGTGAGATGGCCACCTTACCAAGGCGAACCACTTTACCCTTTGAGTTATCACCAAAAGTGACATACTTCCGAGGGCTGTCGTTTTCAGCAAGCTCACGAAACATATCCTTGTCTCCGGTCATATGATCGATACATCCACTATCAAGAACCCATTCCTTTCCTCCAGCCATGTAGCCGCGAAGATTAGCCATGAGACCAAAGTGTCTCATGGAGTCATCGAGATCAAAGTCGCTATCATCATCCTCATCATAGTATCCATGTTCAACATCACCTTGTAATTGATCATTTCCGAAAGAAGGTGATTCATTAGAAGTATGACCGTAACAATGTTCATCTCTATGGATTCTAATGACTTCGGAAATGATATTGCTAATAATTCCAACATCTCCTTTGGCACGCATGAGATCACGAAGCTCAAACAGGCAATCATCAAACTTAGGATCACCGGTACTCATCCTATTCAAGGCAATAGACTTATGGATAATCTCATCTAGTTTTTTCAAGGAATAATTTGGGAATCGTTCCTCTAGAAATCTCCATATGGTGTAAGCACAATCAAGAGCAGGTAAGCTAGCAATCAAATTTTTGGGCAATCCTCTAACAATAAGACTGATAGTTCTAAGATTGTGAATCATGTCAAGATCCTCATCAGGAGTGGGATGCAAAGGATCACTAGGGGGAATGCAAGGACTAGTGATGTACTTGTTCAAGTGATATTCATTGAAAATCTCAAGCATCTCATTTTTTCACTCATGAAAGTACTCTCCATCAAGTATAGGCACTCTACGTGTAAGACTCCCCAACGTAGACTCATCCATCTTCGTCCAAAGGTGTTTAAACCAAAGCAATGGAGACCAATGCTCTGATACCAATTGAAAGGATCGAGAAGAGGTGTCTAGAGGGGGTGAATAGACTCTTAGCAAGAAAAATTGCAGTTTTTTATTTCTTTAGGTTGAGATGGAGTTTTAGCACAAGTTTAAACATTCACAATACATATCAAGCAAGCATGACAAGAGTATATGAGCAGCGGAAAGTAAAGCATGCGATTTGCAAGAATGTAAAGGGATGGGATTGGAGTGTGCAAACGCAATTGGAGACACGGAGATTTTTGGCGTGGTTCCGATAGGTGGTGCTATCGTACATCCACGTTGATGGACACTTCAACCCACGAAGGGTAACGGTTGCGCGAGTCCATGGAGGGCTCCACCCACGAAGGGTCCACGAAGAAGCAACCTTGTCTATCCCACCATGGCCATCGCCCACGAAGGACTTGCCTCACTAGGGTAGATCTTCGCGAAGTAGGCGATCTCCTTGCCCGTACAAACTTCTTGGTTCAACTCCACAATCTTGACGGAGGCTCCCAAGTGACACCTAACCAATCTAGAAGACACCACTCTCCAAAAGGTAATAGATGGTGTGTTGATGATGAACTCCTTGATCTTGTGCTTCAAATGATAGTCTCCCCAACACTCAACTCTCTCTCACATATTTGGATTTGGTGGAAAGATGATTTGAGTGGAAAGCAAGTTGGAGAAGGCTAGAGATCAAGATTTATGTGGTTGGAGTGGATTATCTTGACCACAACACATGAGTAGGTAGTTCTTTCTCAAAAAATGTATGCTGGAAGTGTAGGCATGTTCTGATGGCTCTCCTCATGAATGAAGAGTGGGTGGAGGGGTATATATAGCCTCCACACAAAATCTAACCATTACACACAAATCACCAAACTCGGTGGGACCGAATCAGAAAACTCGGTCGGACCGATTTAGTTCATAATGTGACCGTTAGGCATTTCGGTGGGACCGATGTGCTAGGGTTAGGGTAAAACCTCATCTCGGTTTTACCGATTACACAAACTCGGTGGGACCGATTTTGGTAATAGGCTAACCAGAGAGTTGGTCAGGCAAACTCGGTGAGACCGATTACAGAACTCGGTAGGACCGAATTTATTGCAACAGGAACCAGAGAGTTTGCAAGCCCATCTCGGTGAGACCGGGATCCCATCGGTGAGACCGAATTGATCAGGGTTTCTGGCAGTGGCTATGTCAAGTGTACTCGGTGGCGCCGGATAGAATGTTTCGGTGGGGCCGAGTTTGACTTTTGGTTTGGGACACATGTGGATGTGAGAAAGTGGTTGAGGGTTTTGGAGCATATCACTAAGCACTTTGAGCAAGCAAGCCATTAAGCAACACCTCATCCCCTTTTAATAGTATTGGCTTTCCTATGGAGTCAATGTGATCTTGGATCACTAAAAGTACAATGTAGAGTCTTGAGCTTTTGAGCTTGAGCCAATCCTTTGTCCTTAGCATCTTGAAGGGGTTCCACATCCTCTTGTCCACGCCACTCCATCTGTTGAACTTGTCTGAAATACACTAGATGAAAACATTAGTCCAACAAGAGATATGTTGACATTAATTACCAAAACCACCCAGGGAGCACTGATAACCCACAAGTATAGGGGATCAATTGTAGCCTCTTTCGATAAGTAAGAGTGTCGAACCCAATGAGGAGCTAAAGGTAGAACAAATATTCCCTCAAGTTCTATCGACCACCGATACAACTCTACGCACACTTGATGTTCGCTTTACCGGAAACAAGTATGAAACTAGAAGTACTTTGTAGGTGTTTTTGGATAGGTTTGCAAGAAGATAAAGAGCGCGTAAATAAAAAGTAGGGGATGTTTAGATAAAGACACAACTAAATTAGTTCTAGTAGAGAGCTTTTTGTTACGAGAAAGTTATTTGTCCCTAGGCAATCGATAACTAGACCGGTAATCACTATTGCAATTTTATTTGAGGGAGAGGCATAACCTAACATACTTTCTCTACTTGGATCATATGCACTTATGATTGGAACTCTAGCAAGCATCCGCAATTACTAAAGATCATTAAGGTAAAACCCAACCATAGCATTAAAGTATCAAGTCCTCTTTATTCCCATACGCAAACAACCTACTTACTCGGGTTTATGCTTTTGTCACTCAAGCAACCCACTATAAGCGAATCATGAACGTATTGCAACACCCTACAGCGGGGATCCCTCACACTTGCGCGACACGGAGAGCACCATAGGACAGTACCAATAATAAAACATGCAACTCAAACCAATCTTGATCATCAAATAACCCATAGGACATAACAGATCTACTCAAACATCATAGGATAGCCATACATCATTGGGAAATAATATATAGCGTTGAGCACCATGTTTAAGTAGATATTACAGCGGGTAAGAGAGAGGTTACACCGCTGCATAGAGGGGGGAAGAGTTGGTGATGATGGCGGTGAAGTTGTTGGTGAAGATTGCGGTGATGATGATGGTGGCCACGACAGCGTTCCGGCGCCACCGGAAGAGAAGGGGAGAGGGGCCCCCTTCTTCTTCTTCTTCTTCTTCTTCCTTGACCTCCTCCCTAGATGGGAGAAGGGTTTCCCCTCTGGTCCTTGGCCACCATGGCATGGGAGGGGCGAGAGCCCCTCCGAGATTGGATCTGTCTCTCTGTCTCTCTCTGTTTCTGTGTTTTTTTGGCTGCCCTTTCATCGTTTCGTATATATATATATGGAGATCCGTAACTCCGATTGGACTGAAATCTTCGCCGTGATTTTTTCCTAAAAAAATAGCTTTCTTGCGGATGAAGAAGGGCATCGACCGCCTTACGGGGGGCCCACGAGGGTCAGGGGCGCGCCCCCCTGCCTCGTGCCCCCCTCGGGCACCGTCTCACAGGGATTTTCCTTCCCATATTCTCCGAATATTCCAAAAATAATCTCCGTTTATCCCGTTTGGACTCTGTTTGATATGGATATTCTGCGAAACAAAAACATGCAACAAACAGGAACTGGCACTGGGCACTGGATCAATATGTTAGTCCCGAAAAATAGTATAAAAAGTTGCCAAAAATATATGAAAGTTGTAGAATATTGGCATGGAACAATAAAAAATTATAGATACGACGGAGACGTGTCAGCATCCCCAAGCTTAATTCCTGCTCGTCCTCGAGTAGGTAAATGATAAAAAAGATAATTTTTGATGTGGAATGCTACCTAGCATAATCTTGATCATGTATCTAATTATGGCATGAATATTAAGACACGAGTGATTCAAAGCAATAGTCTATCATTTGACATAAAAGCAATAATACTTCAAGCCTACTAATAAAGCAATCATGTCTTTTCAAAATAACAAGGCCAAAGAAAGTTATCCCTACAAAATCATATAGTCTGGCTATGCTCCATCTTCACCACACAAAATATTCACATCATGCACAACCCCAATGAGAAGCCGAGCAATTGGTTCATACTTTTTAACGCGCTTCAGCTTTTTCAACCCTCACGCAATACATGAGCGTGAGCCATGGACATAGCACTATAGGTGGAATAGAATATGATGATGGGGGTTATGTGAAGAAGACAAAAAAGGAGAAAGTGTCACATCGACGCGGCTAATCAACGGGCTATGGAGATGCCCATCAATTGATGTCAATGTGAGGAGTAGGGATTGCCATGTAACGGATGCACTAGAGCTATAAGTGTATGAAAGCTCAAACTGGAAACTAAGTGGGTGTGCATCCAACTTGCTTGCTCATGAAGACCTCGGGCATTTGAGGAAGCCCATCATCGGAATATACAAGCCAAGTTCTATAATGAAAATTCCCACTAGTATATGAAAGTGATAACTCAAGAGACTCTATATGAAGAACATGGTGCTACTCTGAAGCACAAGTGTGGTAAAAGGATAGTAACATTGCCTTTTTTTGATGGGCTTCTTTGGCCCCCCTTTTATTTATTTATTTAGGCTTCTTTGGCCTCTCTTTTTTTCTAGGGCAATGCTCTAATAATGATGATCATCACACTTTTATTTACTTACATCTCAATATTACAACTCGATACTAGAACAAAGATATGACTCTATATGAATGCCTCTGGCGGTGTACCGGGATGTGCAATGACTAGTGTAGCAATGATATCAAAAAACGGACAAGCCATGAAAACATCATGCTAGCTATCTTACGATCATGCAAATCAATATGACAATAAATGCTCAAGTCATGTATATGATGATGATGGAAGTTGCATGGAAATATATCTCGGAATGGCTATGGAAATGCCATGATAGGTAGGTATGGTGGCTGTTTTGAGGAAGATATAAGGAGGTTTATGTGTGATAGAGCGTATCGTATCACGGGTTTTGGATGCACCGGCAAACTTTGCACGAACTCTCGAGGTGAGAAAGGGCAATGCACGGTACCGAAGAGGCTAGCAATGATGGAAGGGTGAGAGTGCGTATAATCCATGGACTCACATTAGTCATAAAGAACTCATATACTTTTGCAAAAGTTTATTAGCCCTCGAAGCAAAGTACTACTACGCATGCCCCTAGGGGGGTAGATTGGTAGGAAAAGACCATCGGTCGTCCCCGACCGCCACTCATAAGGAAGACAATCAATAAATACCTCATGCTCCGACTTCGTTACATAACGGTTCACCATACGTGCATGCTACGGGAATCACAAACCTCAACACAAGTATTTCTACTAATCCACAACTACCCACTAGCATGACTCTAATATCACCATCTTTATATCGCAAAACTATTGCAAGGAATCAAACATATCATATTCAGTGATCTACAAGTTTTATGTAGGATTTTATGACTAACCAAGTGAATGACCAATTCCTGTCAACTCTCTAAATAGATATAAGTGAAGCAAGAGAGTTTCATTCTTTCTACAAAAGATATGCCCACGCTCTAACAAATATAAGTGAAGAAAAAGAGCATTCTACAAATGGAGGTTTTCTATGTGAAGAGAAACAGGCAATCCAAACTTCAAATGATATAAGTGAAGCACATGAAGCATTCTATAAAGCCATACTCAAAGAATATAAGTGAAGTGCAAAGTGCATTCTATAAATCAACCAAGGACTTTCTCATACCAGCATAGTGCATAAAAGAAAAGTGAAAACTAAAGCAAAAGACGCTCCAAGATTTGCACATATCACATGAATGAAACGAATCCGAAAACATACCGATACTTGTTGAAGAAAGGGGGGATGCCTTCCGGGGCATCCCCAAGCTTAGACGCTTGAGTCTCCTTGAATATTTACTTGGGGTGCCTTGGGCATCCCCAAGCTTGAGCTTTTGCCTCTCCTTCTTCTCCTCACATCGAGACCTTCTCTATCATCGAACACTTCATACACACAAAACTTCAACAGAAAACTCGGTAAGATCCGTTAGTATAATAAAGCAAATCACTACTCTAAGTACTGTTGCAAACCAATTCATATTTTGTTTTGCACTGTGTCTACTGTAATATAACTTTTTCATGGCTTAACCCACTGATATAAATCGATAGTTTCATCAAAACAAGCAAACTATGCATCAAAAACAGAATCTGTCTAAAACAGAACAGTCTGTAATAATATGAACATTCACCATACTTCTGGTACTTGAAAAATTCTGCAAAAATTAGGAAAAATTAAAAAAAATTATAGAAAGACATTGCAAAAAGAATCAGAACCATTTGACGTTCCAGTAAAAAATGTAAAATCGCGCACTACAGCCAAAGTTTCTGTCCTGCACCGTACAAACCAACAAGCCTTGTAAACATCCTAAAGGCAAACCTTGGCACATTATTTTTATAATACAATGGAATTGTACAAGGGGATAATTATTTTTGTTTAAAATTTTCTGTAATCAAGATTCACAAAGTTTCCGTGAGCATGAACAAAGTTCAAGGCTATCTCCCACTTCAACAATGCTCGTCTTTCTCACTTTCGCTTTTCTTTTTGAAAAGTTTCGGGTTCCCCTCTTTATTTTTTTGTTTTTAAACTATATAAAATCACTCAACAGAAATAAATGACTCTCTAAAACTTCCGGGTTGTCTCCCTAGCAGCGCTTTCTTTAAAGCCATTAAGCTAGGCATATAGTGCTCAAGTAATGGATCCACCCGGATCCCAAGGTATATCAAAGCCAATTTTAATTAACAATGATTTGTAATTTAGTAGTGAGCACAAAGTAACATATGTCATTCAACAACGAAGTCTAACTCTCTTCCTATGCATCGGCATGTCATAAAAGAACAATTCATGCACACATATTAAAGGCCAATGCATAGTATAAACAGTTTCTTGCAATTTTATCGTGTTGGAAACATAAAGAGGTGGAGATATAGTTCCTCTCTCATAATAATTGCAAGTAGGAGCAGCAAGCACATGCATATTATATTCATCAAAATCATCATGTGCAACGGTATAATGCAACCCATCAATATAATCCTTAATAAGGGTAAACTTATCTGATATAGTGTAGTTGGGAGAATTCAAAAAGATAATAGGACTATCATGCGTGGGTGCAATAGCAACAATTTCATGTTTAACATTAGGAACTATAGCAATTTCATCTCCATAAGCATAATTCATATTGGCATCTTGGCCACAAGCATAGCAAGCATCATCAAAAAGGGATATTTCAAGAGAATCAACGGGATCATAATAGTCATCATAGCAATCATCCTTCGGTAAGCACGAAGGGAACTTAAACAATGTATGAGTTGAAGAGTTACTCTCATTAGAAGGTGGGCACGGGTAGCTAATCTGCTCTTCCTGCTTTTGTTCTTCGCTCTCCTCCTCATCTTTTTCATCCAATGAGCTCACAGTTTCATCAATTTCTTCTTCCATAGACTCCTGCAAAATATTAGTCTCTTCTTGGACAGCGGAGTAGTCCTCAATATAAGGTTCAACATAGGCATTAGAAGCATAATTATCATAGCAATATTTAAGTATGGCAAAATTTTCAGATTTGTAAAGAGTAGCATCATACGTTTCAATGAAATAAGCAATTTCATAAGCACCCTCAAAAGCAACAAATTCTTCAATTTGTTGAACATCATAGTAACTATAAACACCTTTAGCATATAAAGATACGATTCCATTATCACTAAATAAACATTGGTAGGGAAGGTGTTTCTTAGGGTCTTCAGAACAACAAGTAATATCATATATTTCACATAAATTCCAAGCATGGCATTGCAAACGATGAATTTGATCCAGTAAACATTTCCCATTTTCAGATATACGGTGTCGCACATAACAAGCATGCTCATCTAAAGATTTGCCATCAACTAAGCTAGTTGGGGTTTCAGCACGAGCACATAGGGATCAAAGATGATCCAAGTAATAAGCTTCAGGAGTGTGATAGATTTCGAGTGGTTCTTCAACCATTGGTTCAGTAGGTACAACTATTTTTTTGGTATTTTGCGTTTTCGACCCATAACTAAAGATAGAAAACAACTAAGAGCAGCAAATAAAAATTACTTAGTGATAAAGCAAACAAGCACACACGAGAATATTCACCCCACGCTATTGCTCCCCGGCAACGGCGCCAGAAAAAGGTCTTGATAACCCACAAGTATATGGGATCAATTGTAGCCTCTTTCAATAAGTAAGAGTGTCGAACCCAACGAGGAGCTAAAGGTAGAACAAATATTCCCTCAAGTTCTATCGACCACCGATACAACTCTACGCACACTTAACGTTCGCTTTACCGGAAACAAGTATGAAACTAGAAGTACTTTGTAGGTGTTTCTGGATAGGTTTGCAAGAAGATAAAGAGCGCGTAAATAAAAAGTAGGGGCTGTTTAGATAAAGACACAACTAAATTAGTTTTAGTAGAGAGCTTTTTGTTACGAGAAAGTTATTTGTCCCTAGGCAATCGATAACTAGACCGGTAATCACTATTGCAATTTTATTTGAGGGAGAGGCATAAGTTAACATACTTTCTCTACTTGGATCATATGGACTTATGATTGGAACTCTAGCAAGCATCCGCAACTACTAAAGATCATTAAGGTAAAACCCAACCATAGCATTAAAGTATCAAGTCCTCTTTGTTCCCATACGAAAACAACCTACTTACTCGGGTTTATGCTTCTGTCACTCAAGCAACCCACTATAAGCGAATCATGAATGTATTGCAACACCCTACAGCGGGGATCCCTCATGCTTGCGCGACATGGAGAGCACCATAGGACAGCACCAATAATAAAACATGCAACTCAAACCAATCTTGATTATCAAATAACCCATAGGAAAAAACAGATCTACTCAAACATCATAGGATAGCCATACATCATTGGGAAATAATATATAGCGTTGAGCACCATGTTTAAGTAGATATTACAGTGGGTAAGAGAGAGGTTACACCGCTTCATAGAGGGGGGAAGAGTTGGTGATGATGGCGGTGAAGTTGTTGGTGAAGATTGCGGTGATGATGATGGTGGCCACGGCAGCGTTCCGGCGCCACCGGAAGACAAGGGGAGAGGGGCCCCTTCTTCTTCCTTGACCTCCTCCCTGGATGGGAGAAGGGTTTCCCCTCTGGTCCTTGGCCTCCATGGCATGGGAGGGGCGAGAGCCCCTCCGAGATTGGATTTGTCTCTCTGTCTCTCTCTGTTTCTGCGTTTTTTTCGGCTGCCCTTTCACCGTTTCGTATATATATGGAGATCCGTAACTCCGATTGGAATGAAATCTTCGCCGTGATTTTTTCCTAAAAATTAGCTTTTGCGGCCGAAGAAGGGCATCAACCGCCTTACAGGGGGCCCACGAGGGTCAGGGGCGCCCCCCTGCCTCATGCCCCCCTCGGGCACCGTCTCGCGTGGATTTTCCTTCCCATATTCTCCGAATATTCCAAAAATAATCTCCGTCCGTTTTTATCCCGTTTGGACTCCGTTTGATATGGATATTCTGCGAAACAAAAACATGCAACAAACAGGAACTAGCACTGGGCACTGGATCAATATGTTAGTCACCAAAAATAGTATAAAAAGTTGCCAAAAATATATGAAAGTTGTAGAATATTGGCATGGAACAATCAAAAATTATAGATACGACGAAGACGTATCAAGCACTTGTGCTTTCAAACACAAGTAGCTTCATGCATGGAGATTGATGGTGACAACGAGCAGATAGATCTGCAGCCACGCCACTCCATTCGTTGCCACTGATGGTCTTAGGGAGCTACAAGAGGAAGAAACTACTCAAATCGACCTCCGGGTAAAAATCCTTCATTCCAAGTCATAGCCCGAGAGAGAAAAGAGAGGCATACCCGGGTGGTGAAGTAGTAGTCGCCGGAGGAGGAACCGCTGGAGATGTCTTTGAAGAAGACCATGGCGACCCCGTCGGTAGGATGCGAGACGGCGAGAGCAAGGAAGCGGCTATAGCTTAGCAAGGAAGGAAGGAAGGAGGAAACAGGGGAAATGTGACTTGTGGTCGGGGAGAAAAGGGGGTGGGGAAGGGGGCGGGGGCGGGGGTAGGTATTTTGGTGGTAGGCCAAAATTGTGGAAATGTGGAGGGAAACTTTGCGAGCGGTGCCGCCGGACCATTCACTTTGAACGATTGTGTGCATCGCAAACGATTCTTCTGCTTTACGCGCATGGGATGAGTTTGATAATTCAAATTTTGGTCTCAAGGCATGGGCACATTCACTTTGAACGCGCGCGGTGCCGCCGGACCATTCACTCTGAACGATTGTGTGCATCGCAAACGATTCTTCTGCTTTACACGCATGGGATGACTTTGATAATTCAAATTTTGGTGGAAATTTCCCCTGGTACGTCATTGCATAATTTAACATCGCTTGCTAATTTGGGCACACAAAAGAGCGTACAGCAGACATACCACACTTACTGAATCGAGCAATTTTAGTAATTACACAGAGCCAGTTGACCTAAACATTTCTCTAACAAAAGACCAGCATTAAAAACAAAGCCTAAGTACGCATAATTAAAAATCAGCCGCCGCGTCGGCCTATGCATCGCCGGTGTGAGATGAGACGTCGATGACTTGTCCTGGCGACATGCCGCCGTTGGTGGACTCCGCGTCCCCCCTGCTGAAGTCGACCGCGTCCTCGTCCTCATCCTCGTCCTCGGCGCCGCCCTCAAGGTTGTAGTACTCGTAGTAGTGGCTGCGCCCGAGCTCGCGTTGGTACTCCACCGCCGATTCCTCGACGGACAGACTCTTCTCTGCCTCGACCTCGGCCACGTGCAACTCCTCCTCCCGGCGCTCCTCGATCTCCGCCGCCTCCTGCATCTCCAGCTCCCGCTCGGCGACCTCATGAGGAAGCAGGTGCTCCATGGCCACCGCCGACTTTTCAGACATGGGGTGCATGCTGGAGTCCGAGGTGGCCTAGAATATCTTGGCATGTGCATCCTCGATCTTTGCGTGGATGGCCTCGACCCGGGCCAGCGAGACATCAGCGGCACGGACGGCAGCTCGAGCGCTCTCGGTGTTTGCAGCCGCCGTCGCAGCAGCAGCTACAGCCATCTCGGCTACTGCAGCTGCCCTGTCGGCTACCGCAGACGCCCTCTCGGCGGAACTGGCCGCGCTCAATGCGGATGCGGCGGCACTCTCAGCGTAGGCGGCCGCGCTCTCGGCGCAGGCGGCCGCGCTCTCGGCGCAGGCGGCTGCGCTCGGGGGGACGCGGCCATCGTACGGGCCTTCACGAAGTGTTTCCATGGCGTCATCTTTGCAAGAAGGGGGTGCGAGAATGGGGATCGGGATTCGGGGATTCGGGGGTTGCCAGCACTAGAGCCGACGAGCTAGCGAAGCTTAAGGAGGGAGACTTAAATAGACCCGGATATTTTCATCGCAAACGGTTCCTAGAAAACAACTGTGTGTGATGTTGTAGATATTTTTTATTAGCTGTGAAAGACGAATTTGGAATAAAGTGCCAACGGATGGTGTTTTAAATGAACGAGAAATTTTGTAGTACTAATACAACTGTCATGTCAAATTTTGGAAAATTTCTGGGGTCATTTGACCTTCTAAGACATTTAAGTGATTTTCTAGCCATTTAATGACCGTAATTGAAATTTGAACTACATGTACATGCAACAGCTAACCATTACGGTTTGAAAACTCATATTTCGTGTACTTGTGTGCGATTTAATTCCATGTGCAGTAAATTCGAAGGAATTTTCAAACATATTGGTCTAACGGCTATGACACAATTAAGCATGGAGTGACATGGCATTTTAATTCAAAAAAAATAGAAAAATGATGAGAAACACATGAAACCTTGGTTGATGTAATGTCATGCCACCAAGATGATGTGGTAAAAAAATTGGCATGTTCGAACAAAGTTTGGACACACACCCCTCACAAACCAGAGCAACTCACTAGAAGGCTCGTGGTTCCGAGAGGGAACAATGCATGTTTGATGACGAACGGGTGGTAGCTTCCTCTTACGGCCTTCAATTGTTTTCTACATCTAACATGCACTACTACAACTGTAATGTGAAATTTTTGAAAATTCTAGGGGTCATTTGACCTTTTAAAGACATTTAAGTGATTTTCTAGCCATTTAATGACCGTAATTCAAATTTGAACTACATCTACATGCAACGCGTAACCAAAACGGTTTGAAAAATCATATTTATGTACTTGTGTGCGAGTTAATTCCATGTGTAGTAAATTAGAAGGAATTTTCAAACATATTTGTATCACGACATGAACACATATGCATGAATACGTATGCATGGAGTGGCATGGCATTTTAATTCAAAAAAAATCAGAAACACATGAAACCTTGGTTGATGTAATGTCATGCCACCAAGATGATGTGGTAAAGAAATTGGCATGTTTGATGAAAGTTTGGACACACACCCCTCACAAACCGGAGCAACTCGCTAGAAGGTTCGTGGTTCCGAGAGGGAACAATGCATGTTTGATGACGAACGGGAGATAGCTTCCTCTTATGGCCTTCAAATTTTTTCTACGTCTAACGTGCACTACTACAACTGTAATGTGAAATTTTGGAAAATTCTAGGGGTCATTTGACCTTTTTAATACATTTAAGTGATTTTCTAACCATTTAATGACCGTAATTCAAATTTAAACTACATCTACATGCAACGCCTAACCAAAATGGTTTGAAAAATCATATCTGTGTACTTGTGTGCGAGTTAATTCCATGTGCAGTAAATTAGAAGGAATTTTCAAACATATTGGTCTCACGACATGGACACATGCATACGTATGCATGGAGTGACATGGCATTTTAACTCGAAAAAATAGAAAAGTGATCAGAAACACATGAAACCTTGGTTGATGTAATGTCATGCCACCAAGATGATGTGGTAAAGAAATTGGCATGTTTGACGAACGTTTGGACACACACCCCTCACAAACCGGAGCAACTCGCTAGAAGGTTCGTGGTTCCGAGAGGGAACAATGCATGTTTCATGACGAACGGGAGATAGCTTCCTCTTACGGCCTTCAATTTTTTTCCTACGTTTAACGTGCAATTGTCATGTGAAAATTTGGTAAATTTCAGGGGTCATTTGACCTTATAAAGATATTTAAGTGATTTTCTAACCATTTAATGACCGTAATTCAAATTTGAACTACATCTACATGCAACGCCTAACCAAAATGGTTTGAAAAATCATATTTTTGTGTACTTGTGTGCGAGTTAATTCCATGTGCAGTAAATTCGAAGGAATTTTCAAACATATTCGTGTCAAGGCATGGGCACATGCATGGAGTGCATGCCATGGCATTTTAATTCCAAAAATTAAAAAATGATCAGAAAAACATGAAACCTTGCTTGATTTAATGTCATGCCACCAAGATGATGTGGTAAAAAAATTGGCCTGTTTGACGAAAGTTTGGACACACACCCCTCACAAACCGGAGCAACTCACTAGAAGGTTCGTGGTTCTGAGAGGGAACAATGCATGTTTGCTGACGGATAGGAGATAGCTTCCTCTTACGACCTTCAAATTTTTTCCTACGTTTAACGTGCACTAATACAACTGTCATGTGAAAATTTGGAAATTTTCATGGGTCATTTTACCTTTTAAAGACATTTAAGTGATTTTCTAACCATTTAATGACCGTAATTCAAATTTGAACTACATCTACATGCAACGCCTAACCAAAACAGTTTGAAAAATCATATTTTTGTGTACTTGTGTGCAAGTTAAAAAATCATCAGACGATGTAAATATCTGGTGTTGAAAAAAGAAAATGTAAAGATCTTGCAAGACAACCGGCCCCCACACGATTGGCACTCTATCTAGTGGCTCGAGGTTTGGTAGGTGATTGGCGGGGATCATTAGTCAGACACAGTTCTGTATTGGAAACCGTCAGCTATTATGTTCACACACGGATTTGCTGCGGGAATTGTGTGTAATTGAAACTACAGTACTCGTAAATTCCGGCGACCGGCGTGTGTATTGTCCCCGTCGATCTGGATTCCGGCCGCCAATAAATACTACCTTGCTCACGTCGTCCCGCCTGCATTCTCATCTACATCCTCCCCTCGCTCGCCCTCTCTCTCTCTCTCTCAAATCTCCGCCATGGCGCCGCCGGTCTGCCCACGTGCCGACGAGGAGTCGCCGCCCCCCGAGGACGCTCACTCGATTACCAATGACGAGGACCCCTGCGTGCCGCCTGTCGAGGTTGCACCGGACCCCCCAACTTTGTATTGGTTTTGGGGCCAGTACAATCTTTGTCTGTGGAAGTCGCTGCCGCCGGCTGAGAAAGCCAGGCAAGTGGCGTTCAAGAAGGAGATGGAGGAGGAGGAAGCCAGGTAACAGGCGTCATGTGAAGCCCGTGATGCCGCCTGGAAAAAAGAGGCGGCGGAGCTTTGGGGGCTGGCGCATCGTCGTGCCGAGGAGGTGTACAAAGACGGATACTTCGCAAGGAAGGTCACAGGCACCGGGCGCCTCGTCGCTGCGTGGAGGTGGGCCGATAAGCTCCAGCGTGCCACCGATGAGGAGCTCCGGTGGGCGCCCGACGAAATGGCAAGATCGGCCGCGCGCGTCCACCAGCAAGAGGCAGATCGGTACATCAAGCACTGCGAGGCGGAGTAGTCAGAGTACTGCCTCCGCACTGGGAAGACGCCGCCCATGAGGGAGCTGTTGGAGAGGGGCTGCCGGAATACTGGCCCCAGGAGGGATTATTAGTTTTTGTATTGTTCGTTGTCAATTTTATGCATTGTACCTAGTAGTTAAGTATCATCACGTATATGTGACGATATTATATATATATATATATATATATATTCTGTGATGATCTAATGAACAATTAATATATATATATTATGAATTCCATTTTCTATCTGTTTTTGTATACTAATTTGAATCTAGCTGTTATCATCCACATATACAGAATGGAAAGCGTATATACACACATTGAAACAGAACATATAAGAATGGAAAACAGGGTACACACATTGAAACAGAGCAATACTATGATTGCTGTGAATACATAGCTATCCACGTCGAAACGACTTTCCAAAATAAAACGCGTCCATGAGACCATGAACAGAAGCCCTTGCCTAGGGTAGCTCTTGGCTCTGCCTGAACTCGTGCAGGCGTTCGTCCAAGCGGTCGACACGCTCGCGGTACATCTGGAGCGCGATCTAGAGCTCCAAGTTGGCTATTTCATCGGAGATCACCAGCTCGAGGATGCGACGGCCATGTTCCTCTACTGCGCCAAGGTGGACACCTGGGCCAAGGAGGCGGTCGAGCCTACGGACCAGCGCGTTGGCATCCAGCAGGCCGCGGACAAGGCGAACAGCGGCACCCACGCGAACGGCGCGGCAGGCGTCCGGTGCAAGTATGGTGCGGCCGGCCTCTGGTGCAAGTACGGCGCTGAGGGCCTCTGCCCACTCCTGGCGAGGAATGGGGGTACTGACGGGACGTGTACCCACCTGCGACACCATGTCGACAGCAGGAAAGCGCCAATGGATCCGCTATTGCTGTGCGGCATGCCGCGCCTCTAGCTCTGCCGCGCTACAACGGTCTCGCCGTGCGGTGAGCCGCAGCCTATCGGCGCCGACGTGCCTAGCTTGCTCTGCGGCGCGCCATCGATCATGTTATGCAGCGAGCTGCAGCATGTCAGCGCTGACATGCCTATCTTGATCCACGGCGCTCAAGCGCCATGCGCCAAAGGTCTGCTCAACCCTGGCGATGACGCGCACACGGCGTCGTCCATCACGTTGCCGGGGAGCGCCTCGGCCTCAACGGGCCATGGCGCCTGCTCGTTTTCCTCGTCGACGAGGTTGATGGCAGAGGTGGCGCTTTGCTGGGTTGGCATGCTTGGAAAAGGTGGATGTGCTACAGGCTGCGCTTCTCACCTCCGTGCGTCGCGTGCCCCCTATGCGCAATATAGAAGGGTGGCGGGAAACGGGTGAGGAAATGGCGGGAAACGGTGGCGTGTTCATAAAACGTCATCAATTAATAGAAACTTAGCATCGAGCTAGCACAAGTCGTAGATGATGATCAGATGAACACGGACCACACTAGGGAACCCGTCGGTGATGAATTCATCAGTCCCAAATGGTTGAATACTAGCAAGCGTTTGCCAACAACACAGACGGCCTATTCCATCACAAATAGGTCGGATGGATCAACTGTATGCCACCTATCGCACATTGTCAAAAAGTAATGCGGTAGACCTTCTTTAATTAACATGTGTTAAAAAATAAAAAACTAGGACCTCAAGGTTAAATTAGCTAAGGGAATGGGGCATTTCGGTCATTTGACCGAAATGACCCATCCCATCAGCTAATTTAACATCGACACAACTTCCCATCCAGTCACCCATCCGATGGCTGCACCAGCCTGAGCACACTTAACTTGATAGTTTTCTTATATGAGCTACTGGTGGAACAGCTAGTCCTTGCTGATAGGAATGCCTCTTCACATCCTTATGGCGTATCCAGATGACCGCCCGTCCCACAATGGCCAATAGATGTTGTGTAGACAAAGCATATCACATACGTCTTATTAGAAGCAATCGTCTGTGTTATTATCGGTCTTCGCACACATTTCTGATTACAGACCTGTTTGCCGCGTATCACACACATCTTGTTATATTGAACCGTTTCTGTTCTCTTGCCTAATCACAAACAGTTCATCCAAGTGAACCGTATGATGTATATCGCACACACCTTCATCTGGCTGCCCGTTTCTTTTGTGTTGCCTAATCACAAACAGTTCATCCAAGTGAACTGTATTGTGTGTATCGCACACGCCTTCATCTGGCTGTCCGTTTCTTTTGTTCCTCCTCATCGCAAACAGTTAATTGAGCTGAACCATATGCCCTTCATCGCACACGCAACTAAAACCTGAACCATGTTTGATGCATCTGTCATCGCAAACGTTTTATACATTTCTGACAGTTTTCATACACCACCGTTTGTGATTATGGCATCGCACACAGTTTCTCGAAGGGTCTCTGATTGTAGTGTCGCGTTAGCAGCATCCTGCAGTAGTGCTAGCTCATTGATCAAAGATGGTTAAGGTTTCCTAACCATAGATATGTGTTGTCATTTGATAAACGGGATCGCATCATTAGGAGAATGATGTGATGGACAAGACCCATTCGTTAGCTTAGCATATTGATCGTTCAGTTTATTGCTATTGCTTTCTTCATGTCAAATGCATATTCCTTCGACTATGAGATTATGCAACTCCCGGATACCGGAGGAATACCTTGTGTGCTATCAAACATCACAACATAATTGGGTGATCATAAAGATGCTCTACAGGTATCTCTGAAGGTGTTTGTTGAGTTGGCATAGATCAAGATTAAGATTTGTCACTCTGAGTTTCGGAGAGGTATCTCTGGGCCCTCTCGGTAATACACATCATAAGAAGCCTTCCAAGCAAAGTGACTAATGAGTTAGTTACAAGATGATGTTACGGAACAAGTAAAGGGACTTGCCGGTAACGATATTGAACTAGGTATGAAGATACCAACGATCGAATCTCGGGCAACTAACATACCAATGGACAAAGGGAATTATGTATGTTGTCATAACGGTTCGACCGATAAAGGTCTTCGTAGAATATGTAGGAGCCAATATGGGCATCCAGGTTCCGCTATTGGTTATTGACCGGAGAGGTGTCTCGGTCTGTCTACATAGTTCTCGAACCCATAGGGTCCGCACGCTTAACATTCATTGACGATATAGTGTTATACGAGTTATATGATTTGGTGACCGAATGTTTTTCGGAGTCCCGAATGAGATCACGGACATGACGAGGAGTCTCGAAATGGTCGAGAGGTAAAGATTGATATATATATATATATATATATATATAAGACGAAAGTATTCGGACGCCAGAAGTGTTTCAGAGGGTATCAGATACTTATCGGGCCACCAAAAGGAGTTTCGGGCATCCCCGGCAAAGTTATGGGCCAAGTGAGAGAACACACTAGCCCACAAGGTGCTGGTGTGCCCTCTATAGGGGCCGGCCCTATGGGGAGGGAAAGGAAAGGGAGGAGGAAAGGAAAGTGTGGAGTTGGACTCTGGTGACCCACAAGTATAGGGGATCAATTGTAGCTCTTTTCGATAAGTAAGAGTGTCGAACCCAACGAGGAGTAGAAGGAAATGACAAATGGTTTTCAACAAGGTAATGGCTGCACGGGCTGAAATTATAAGTAGCAGAGTAGTTTGATAGCAAGATAATTTGTAACGAGCAAGTAACAATAGTAGTAACAAAAGTGCAGCAAGGTAGACCAATCCTTTTGAGGCAAAGGACAGGCCAAAACGGTCTCTTATGATGAGCAAAGCGTTCTTGAGGGTGCACGGGAATTTCATCTAGTCACTTTCACCATGTTGGTTTGATTTGTGTTCGCTACTTTGATAATTTGATATGTGGGTGGACCGGTGCTTAGGTGTTGTTCTTACTTGAACAAACCTCCTACTTATGATTAACCCTCCCGCAAGCATCCGCAACTACGAGAAAAGTATTAAAAATAAATTCTAACCATAGCATTAAACTTTTGGATCCAATTGGTCCCTTACGGAATAGCGCATAAACTGGGGTTTAAGCTTCTATCACTCTTGCAACCCATCATCCAATTGCTACTCCACAATGCATTCCCTTAGGCCCAAATATGGTGAAGTGTCATGTAGTCGACGTTCACATGACACCACTAAGGGAATCACAACATACATACTATCAAAATATCAAACACATATCTAGTTCACATGATTACTTGCAACATGATTTCTCTCGTGACCTCAAGAGCAAAAGTAACTACTCACAAATGATAATCATGCTCAAGATCATAGGGGTATTAAATAGAATATTGGATCTGAACATATAATCTTACACCAAATAAACCATATAGTAATCTACTACAAGATGTAATCAACACTACTAGTCACCCACAAGCACCAATCTATAGTTCCGGTAACAAGATTGAACACAAGAGATGAACCAGGGTTTGAGATGAGATGGTGCTATTGAAGATGTTGATGGAGATTGCCCTCCCCAAGATGGGAGAGTTGTTGGTGATGATGATGACGATGATTTCCCCCTTCGGGAGGGAAGTTCCCCCGGCAGAATCGCTCCGCCGAAGGGCAAAAGTGCTCCTGCCCAAGTTCCGCCTCGAGACAGCGGTGCTCCGTCCCAAAAGTCTTCTCCTCATTTTGTCTAGGTCAAAATGACCTATATACCAGGAAATGGGCACCGGAGGTGGGCCTGGGTGAGCACAACCCACCAGGGCGCGCCTGGGCTCCCTCGCGCGCCAAGGTGGGTTGTGCCCACCTCGTGGGCCCCCTTTGGTAGTTATTTGCTCCAATATTCCTCAAATATTCCATAAAAATCCTCGTGAAGTTTCAGCTTGTTTGGAGTTGTGAAGAATAGGTCGCCTGACGTAGCTTTTCCAGGTCCAGATTTCCAGCTGCCGGAATTCTCCCTCTTTGTGTGTACCTTGTAAATTATGAGAGAAAAGGCATTATAATTACTCCAAAAAGCATTATTATGGATAAAAACATCATAAATAACAGTAAGGAAACATGATGCAAAATGGACGTATCAACTCCCCCAAGCTTAGACCTCGCTTGTCCTCAAACGAAAAACCGAAATCGAAAAACATGTCCACATGCTTTGAGAGAGAGGTGTCAAAAAAATATGGACATAGAAGCATCATGTTCATTATTATAACAGCAACAAATATAAACATAAGGTTTTTATCATAGAACTTTTATCATAGGCTTCTCATGAATAAGTGACAATTCATCACACTATTGAATCATAAAGCAAAAACTCTATTAAAAACCGACAAACTATGTTCTCAGTCAACTTTGCAACTACAATTCATCATCTTTTCAGGAAGGGTCACGCGTCGAAGGCTTTAGGCAAGTCCACGTACTCAACCATCATATAGTCTTCTATGATTGCTAACACTCACCGCGTACACATGAGCAAAACGTTTCAACTGGACACATAGAAAGATATGGGCTTATAGTTTCGCCTCCCAACGTATTCACCTCAAGGGTGATGTCAACAATAATAACTCATGCTATCTATATTCAACTAGACATAGTGCCTAGATCTTTCCTCACCACATGATGCTTGCCAAAGGAGAAAAATAAAAAGGAATAGAAGGAAAACTTTGACTCTTTGCATAAAAGTAAATACATAAAAGTAAAAGATAGGCCCTTCGCAGAGGGAAGCAGAGGTTGCCATGCACTTATTTGTTTGTATGATCAACCCCTTAGTGCAAAAGAACGTCACGTTGCATTGCCCCCTGTGATAGCAATCTTTATTATGCAGTCTGTCGCTTTTATTCTTCACCATCACAAGTTCGTGCAACGCTCAATTTTCTCTTAAACTAAATGATCTCACACATTTAGATGCAATTTTATTGCCTTTTTGCACCGATGACAACTTACTTGAGGGATCTTGCTCAATCTCTAGGTAGGTATGGTGGACACTTGAAAATAAGATTTGGGTTTAAGGGTTTTTGGATGCACAAGTAGTATCTCTACTTAGTGCGGATTTTTTGGCTAGCAAAGATAGGGGGCAAGCACCGCATGTTAAAGGATCCATGACAATATGACTTCTGTATGAATATAAACAAACATAAACCATTAAGTTGTCTTCCTTGTCCAACATCAACAATTTTGGCATATAATATTTTGATGAGGGCTCACAATCACAAAAGATTTCTAGGATAGTATATTTATATGTGAATCTTCTCTTCCCTTATTAATTCTTTCATGAGTTGCATCATTGACTAATGCTATGTTTGTCAATCTCTAATAAAATTTTCTACTTATACTTTTCCTTATGTGGTGTCATCACCTACCATAAGATTAGTATATGGTCTTTTTCATTATTTGTTTTCCTTTTATTTATTTCCTTTCTCTTTTTCTTCCTTAGGATTGGCGTTGAGTCCACGCTCCACCATCCCCTTGCACCGGAAGACTTCCTGCTCCATAGCTTCAAGGCTAGTCTCCATGGTTCATGTCCCCTTGGGTCCTTGCACATCGCAGATGTGCAACACCCCCTCATGCATCTGGATGGTTTGAGGGTGCCGCACCACCTCCCGCGGATATGGGTTGATGAGGTTCTTGAAGAACTTGTCCTTGGAGGAGCTTGAAGTGGCCATGGTAGATGGGATCTGACAAAAAACAGCAAGAAAAGAGAACAGAGGATTTCTCCGCGATACTGTGATTAACAGGTTCGGCGAGTATATATAGATTTTTGTATCTTGGGGTACAAGCAAACTGTAGAAAAACGGAGTCCGGAAGGTGTCCCAGGTGGGCACAACCCACCTGGGCGCGCCAGGCAAGCCTAGCGCGCCCTGGTGTCTTGTGCCCACCAGGGTACACTTCCTGGAAGTTTCTTATTTTCATATTTTTCTAAATATTCCAAAACTAACAGAAAATATTTTTGCGGATTTTTCGGAGTCCGTTTACTTACCGTATCATGTACCTCCTTATTTTCATGATTCCGGAGTGTTCCGGAAGGACTCTTTTATGTGTTCTTCCGGTGTTAAAGTTTGGATAATGTTACTTTCAACATTAATGGGCGTAACTGAGATATAATGTTTTATTCGTTGCCCATTGACAACCTTCGGCATTATTTATTTTGATAGCTCGTACCTCCTTATTTTCATGATTCTGGAGTGTTCCGGAAGGACTCTTTTATGTGTTCTTCCGGTGTGAAAGTTTGGATAATATTACTTTCAACATTAATAGGCGTAACTGAGATATAATGTTTTATTCGTTGGCCATTGACAATCTTCGGCATTATTTATTTCAATAGCTCCAGACTGATAAACCTCCTCGATAACATATGGGCCTTCCCATTTTGAGAGGAGTTTTCCTGCAAAGAATCTAAAATGAGAGTTGTACAAAAGAACATATTCTCCGACCTTAAACTCACGCTTTTGGATTCTTTTGTCATGTCATCTTTTAACTTTTTTCTTTGAATAATTTTGCATTTTCATAAGCTTGGGTTCTCCATTCATCTAATGAGCTAATATCAAACAACCTCTTTGCACCAGCAAGTTTGAAACCATAGTTGAGCTCTTTGATGGCCCAATATGCTTTATGTTCTAACTCAAGAGGCAAATGGCAAGCTTTTCCATAAACCATTTTATAAGGAGACATACCCATAGGATTTTTATATGCTGTTCTATAAGCCCAAAGTGCATCATCTAATTTCTTAGACCAATTCTACCTGGACCTATTTACAGTCTTTTGCAAAATTAATTTTATTTCTCTATTGCTAAGTTCAACTTGACCACTAGACTGAGGATGATAAGGTGATGCAATTCTATGGTTAAAATCACACTTGGCAAGCATTTTACGGAAACACCATGAATAAAGTGTGAACCACCATCAGTCATTAAATATCTAGGGACTACAAACCTTGGAAAAATAACTTCCTTAAGCATTTTAATAGAGGTGTTGTGATCAGCACTATTGGTTGGAATAGCTTCTACCCATTTAGTAACATAATCAACAGCAACCAAAATATGTGCATACCCATTAGAGGAAGGAAAAGGTCCCATGTAATCAAATCCCCAAACATCAAATGGTTCAACAACATGTGAATAATTCATAGGCATTTCTTGATGCTTACCGATATTACCTATTCTTTGACATTCATCACAAGATAAGACGAACTTACGGGCTTCCTCGAAGAGAGTAGGCCAATAAAATTCAGACTGCAATACCTTATGAGCAGTTCTATCTCCAACATGATGCCCTCCATAAGCTTCGGAGTGACATATCCGTAGGATTTGTCCCGGTTCATGCTCAGGTACACAACGTCTAATAATATCATCTACTCCATCTTTATAAAGATGTGGGTCATCCCAAAAGTAATGTCTTAAATCATAGAATATTTTTTTCTTTTGTTGGTAAGCAAAAGCTATGTGGTAAATATTTAGCAAGAATGTAATTAGCATAGTCAGCATTCCAAGGAGTACTATGAGCAACATTTATTGCAGCTAACTGCTCATCAGGAAAACTATCATCAATAGGTAGTGGGTCATCAGGCACATTTTCAAGCATAGATAAATTATCAGCTACCGGGTTCTCAGCTCCTTTTCTATCAATGATATGTAAATCAAATTATTGTAAGAATAGAACCCATCAAATAAGTCTAGGTTTATCATCTTTCTTTTCCATAAGATATTTAATAGCAGCATGATCGGTGTGAACAATTACTTTGGAATCAACAATATAAGGTCCAAATTTATCACAAGCAAACACCACTGCTAAGAATTCTTTTTAAGTACTAGCATAGTTTCGTTGAGCACTGTCTAGAGTTTTACTAGCATAATGAATAACATTCAATTTCTTATCAACTCTTTGTCCTAGAATAGCACCAACAGCATAATCACTAGCATCACACATAATTTCAAAAGGCAAGTTCCAATCAGGTGGTTGAACAATAGGTGCAGAAATTAAGGCTTTCTTGAGTGTTTCAAAGGCTTCTAAACAATCATCATCAAAAACAAAAGGAATATCCTTTTGCAAGAGACTCATAAGAGGCCTATAAATTTTAGAAAAGTCTTTGATAAATCTCCTATAGAAATTAGCATGACCTAGGAAACTACAAATACCTTTTATATCTTTAGGACATGGCATTTTCTCAATTGCATCAACCTTAGCTTTGTCCACTTCAATACCTCTTTCAGAAATTTTATGAACCAAGACAATGCCTTCATTAACCATAAAGTGGCACCTCTCCCAATTCAAGACAAGATTTGTTTGTTCACATCTCTGCAAAACTCGATCAAGATTGCTTAAACAATCATCAAAAGACTTCCCATAAACAGAGAAGTCGTCCATGAAAACCTCAACAATCTTTTCACAAAAGTCAGATAATATACAGTCATACATCTTTAAAAGGTAGCAGGTGCATTGCATAAACCAAAAGGCATACGTCTATAAGCATAAGTTACAATGGGACAATTAAAAGTGGTCTTTTCTTGATCAGGTTGAGAAACAGGTATTTGTGAAAAACCAGAATATCCATCTAGGAAGCAAAAATGTGTGTGCTTAGATAATCTTTCAAGCATTTGATCAATAAAAGGCAGAGGGTAATGATCTTTTCTAGTTGCTTTGTTTAATTTTCTAAAATCAATTGTCATTTTATAGCATGTAACAATTATTTGTGGAATAAGTTCATTCTTATCATTAGGAACAACAGTTATACCTCCTTTCTTAGGGACACAATGAACAGGACTTACCTATCTACTATCAGCTATGGGATAGATTATACCTGCTTCGAGAAGTTCTAATATTTCCGTTCTTACCACTTCTTTCATCTTCGGATTTAACTGACGTTGGTGATCAACAACGGGTTTAGCATCAGGTTCCATATTAATTTTGTGCTGACATAGAGTAGGACTAATTCCCTTTAAATCATCAAGAGTATATCCAATAGCAGCTCGGTGCTTCCTTAGAACTTTCAATAATCTTTCTTTTTCATGTTCGGAAAGGTTAGCACTAATAAGAACAGGATATATCTTCTTTTCATCAAGATAAGCATATTTCAAAGTGTCTGGCAATTGATTTAATACAAACACAGGATCACCTTTAGGTGGAGGAGGACCTCCTAGAGTTTCAATGGGCAAAATGTGTTTAAGTAGAGGACGTTGTTCAAAGAAAATCTTATCTATTTCATTTCTTTCATGCATATGTAAATCATTTTCGTGGTCTAGCAAATATTGTTCTAGAGGCTCTGTAGGAGGCACAACAATAGAAGCAAGACCAATTAATTCATCTTTACTAGGCAATTCTTTTTCATGAAGTTTTCTACTAAACTTGGAAAAATTAAACTCATGAGACTCATCACCAAAACTAACACCGACAATTTCTTTCTCACAATCTATTTTTGCATTAACGGTGTTCAAGAAAGGTCTACCAAAGATAATGGGACAAAAGTCATCTTGTGGGGAACCAAGAATAAGAAAATTAGTAGGGTATTTTATTTTCCCACACAAGACTTCAACATCTCTAACAATCCCAATTGGTGATATAGTCTCTCTATTAGCAAGTTTAATAGTAACATCTATGTCTTCTATCTCTGCGGGTGCTATGTCATTCATAATTTATTGATATAAGGTGTAATGACTAGCACTCACACTAGCACCTATGTCACATAAACCATGATAACAGTGATCTCCTATTTTAATTGAGATAACGGGCATGCAACAACAGGTCTATGTTTATCTTTTTTATTAGGTTTGGCAATTCTAGCAGCTTCTTCATAGAAGTAAATAACATTCCCATCCATATCTTCTTCCAAGAGATCTTTAACCATAGCAATACTAGGTTCTACTTTGATTTGTTCATCGGGTTTAGGTGTTCTAATATAGCTTTTGTTAACCACAGTTGTAACTTTTGCCTGTTCCTTTATCCTAATAGGGAAATGTGGTTTCTCAATATAAGCAGAAGGAACAACTGGATCAACATTGTAAATTATAGTTTCTTCTTTAACTGGCACCAGTTCTTTAATTTCTTCTTTAATTGGTGGGTGATATTTGAACCACTTCTCTTTAGGGAGATCAACATGAGTAGCAAATGATTCACAGAAGGAAGCTACTATCTCAGAGTCAAGTCCATATTTAGTGCTAAACTTTTGAAAAGCATCGGCATCCATAAAAGATTTAACACAATCATACTTAAGCTTAATACCTCACTCTTTACCTTCGTCGAGTTCCCAATCTTCAGAGTTGCGTTAAATTATTTCCAAAAGATCCCACCGGAATTCAATAGTCTTCTTCATAAAAGAACCAACACAAGAAGTATCAAGCATGGTTTGATCATTACGAGAAAGCCGAGCATAAAAATTCTGGATAATAATTTCTCTTGAGAGCTCATGATTGGGAGCGATACTTTCTCCTTCACGAGGCCAAAAATTATATATATAATTCCGATCACGATGAACTAGATGCATAGGATAATTTTTTTGGTGGAACTCCAATTTCAGACGATTCCAATTCCAAGATCCAATATCATCGCATAGCCTATACACTACTGCAAGATGGCCCAAACACGACACTACGATCAGAGACCCTTGGACGAAACTGTGTGCGATGCCATAATCGCAACCGGTGGTGTAAAAAACAGTCAAAAAAGGTGCAAAACGTTTGCGACGACGGATGCATCAAACACGTTTAGATTTTAGTTGCGTGTGTGATGCAGGGCATATGGTTCAGTTCAATAAACTGTTTGGGATGAGGAGGAACAAAAGAAACGGGCAGCCAGATGAAGGCGTGTGTGATATATAGCATACGGTTCACTAGGATGAACTGTGTGTGATTAGGCAACACAATGGAAACGGTTCAACTGAACAAGATGTGTGTGATACGCGGCAAACAGGTCCGTAATCAGAAATGTGTGCGAAGACCAATAATAACAGAGACGATTGTTGATAAGCCGTGTGATTTGCTCTGTCTACAGTAGAATAACATGTATATATATATAACTGAAATAAACATCCAATTACATAAGTGACTATACAGATCATTCGCACACACCTCAATAAACAATTGAATGCATTCTAAAGTAGGAGAAATGATCGTCTAGTCATCTACTTCTTGTGACGCTCCCGCCACTGCTCTATGGCTCGATCCCGCATCTGGGGCAGGAAGAAGACACTTCCTCATGTCAAAGATTCGCCTGTACATCTCGTAGCTTGTGTACACGTCCATGGCCGCGTACTTGACATGTTGTTCATCCTGTCTCAAATGCCACACACTGTGCCAGGCGTTCTTGTCCTTATTGCTCTTATTCTTCATCTTCATGTAGTAGGGGTCGATGATGGCCAAGGCGAGGTCAAACAGGGAGTTCAGTTTGTTTTTGTCGTTGCCCCAGACCTTGTAGTTGTGCTGGATGTTGACAAGATTCGGGCATTTCAAGTCTGAAACCTTGAGCGCTTTTAGATCGTTGGTGGTGTCCATCGTAGCGAAACTGTAGTCGGAGCTGTTGATAAACCTGGAGAAACGCTCGCAAGGCCTTGTGGCAAGGTGGTAGTGGTAGACGAGGACGTCATGTCGCACGCACAACTGGGCAACAACAACCTTCTAATCGTGCCCGGCTCGACCGATGGTGTACTCGAGGTCGAAGCCGACCACTCGGTACTTGTCCTCGGCAAGGAACTCTCCATAGTTTGGATGGAGCTCTCCACTGAGACCGGATCATTCGTGTACACCACCGAGAGGGCCTTCCCCCTCACGTGGGTGTCCACTATATGATGCGTGGTGAACTGCCCGCCGTTGTCGTCGTCGGCCGCTGGGAGCGCCATTGGAGCCACGGGGAGCGCCATTGGAACCACTGGATGTCCTCTCTGTATGTGTTGTTGTGGGTGTGCTTATTGTGTCGTGTGACATGAGAGATGAAGGTAAATGGCCGCAGGAATAAATGGGGGCCAGGCGGCCTGGATTCTCTGCGCGTTCGCATGGCAATTTTTGCAACAGGTAACTGCATCATCGCGCCGCGCCCGGCGCAACCGCATGCCCATGAATGTGCGTGATCGTGCGCCGGCCCCAAACACAGGCAGCACGCGTGGAGGGATGAGGGCAGAGCACCTGGAGGGACGCGAGAGCAGAGCGCGCCGCGGTTGCCTGAACCGCAAGCAACCACACGCATAGAGCAGTTGAACACGCAGGAAATGGTCACCTACAAGCTGGCTGACAGTCGCGTCGCTGCATAGAGAGCGGCCGTGTGCTACTACCTCTGTCTAGTCTATAGTCCCCTTTATATTCTATGCCATACTTTGCCCTCAAATTTAACCAACAAAATGTTAATGCGTGTTATAAAAATTATATAATTGGAAACTATGTTCAAATACGAATCCAACTATATGATCTTTGGCGACATGCATTCGTATTTTATTAGTTAAATCATACTTATAAACCAGGATGGGGGTATAGTAGGTAATTAAATTGCAAACATTTTTTATTAACTGTATGTGTACGTGGCCTTTCGTCCTCCTCTCGCACGTCTTGTCACCCCGCTGCCACAGACGGCTTATAGCGCAAGCTTGCGCAGCGTGCAGGGGCGTTCTTTTGGCCAAACGGTGGCGCCAATGAACCGTCGATGAGCCCGTACCCGCGCAACCTCGCAGGTTCCCGCGCAAGGTTCCTGCCCGACTCGGTGAAATCTCCCAAAATCCAATGCTTACCGGCCTGCTATATAAGCCATCACGCCGGTGAGTCTTGCGTCGCATTTTCCCCACCCTCCCTGTAGCTTATCTCGTCTGCTTCTCCCACAATCGCCAATGGCACCGGCCCGTTGTCGTCGGTCAGCCACTCCGCCGTCATCAGAGGATAGCTCCAGCAAGAAGGCTACACCGAGGCGGCAGCGCAGTCCCCGGCGTTGTGTGGTGTGCGTGGCATCCCTGTTGGGTGTGCGTGGAACACCCACCACACGCTCCTCCGCTGCCCGTCGGCAGCTGTTGCCGGCCGCCGTTGCCGCCACAACACCGTCGAAATCTAGGGCCATCGCCCGCTCCACCGCGGCGGGCCGAAGGCGGGAGGTGGCCGTCATGGCCGCCACCCTACTTCCGGCCACCATGGCCATCACCCGCTCCGCCACCGCGGCCCGAAGGCAGGAGGTGGTAGTTGTCGGTTCAATATCCGGCGTATCTCGTAGTAGGGGTCCTAAGCTAAGCGTCTTGGAGCGATAGTAACATGGACATGGGGTTTTACCCAGCTTCGGGCTCTCTCGAAGAGATAATACCCTACATGCTGCTTTTGATTGTATTCATATGGGTGTAGTACAGACTACATGTATCTACCACGAGATTGTAGTAATGAATATGAGATTGTCCATTGACTAGCCTGGCCTCGGTTTATATATGCACCGTAGGCCTAGGGTTTAGAGGAGTCCTTGTCTTGGGCGCTAAGTCTTGTGGAATCCTCCTTGTATGCGGCATGGGCTGTCCGAACTGGCCCATGAGTAAACGGCCATGGGGGTCCTCGGCCCAATCCAACTGATCGGGAGACGACGTGGTGAGTACCCCATAATCCAGGACACCGTCAGTAGCCCCGTGAACCGGTCTTCAAGCTGGGGACGCTCCTCGATTCTTCCAAACTGTTCTTCATCTTCGGTCGTCGGTCTTGAAAACTGGTTCAACCAATCTTCGATCTTGAGGATTGCCGAGGTGAATCCGAAGAGTTTACATGTCGGGTATCCGAGGAGCCCTTTAAGTCTTCGGCCTTTATCAATGCCTTGTTATTTTTTACGCAACACCTCGGGTTTGAAGTGGTTCCCGTGCGGCGGTGTCCTCCTGCATCCGAACTCCAACGCCGGACTGCATCCGAGGTATCTTTTGCAGCCGAGCACCAAGGACTGCTTCCGAGCTCCAACGTCGGAATGTATCCGAGCTCCAACACCGGACTGTATTCGAGGTGTCATAGATCACCTCGGCCCAAAAAGGTTAAAGGGGTTCAACCGAGCTTAATGCCGAAGATGCCCTCTATGGATTTACTTTCGATTTGTGCAATGTATTCTCTGCTGAGATGTATAGCCAGTAGCCCTCAAGGTGTATGTCGGCCTGAAATCCGAGATGCACCTGAAGGAAAATATGAAACCGGCCTAGTAGCTCCAGAGACTTAGGTTGTGAAATCGGCCTGAGGATGAACTCCTAGCTCGGCAGCATACATAGGAATAGAAACGTAGTGTATTATATTAGAGGTAATAATGATCGGCGGACGGGCCCCTGAGAGTGGGTCATGAGAAGCCGCCGTGATATATCAGCTTGATGCCGGATAAGTCCCAGACGGTACTTATTATTGTCCGAAGACGCGCTTGTCCATAGTTCGGTCATGCCGAACACTGCGCACTTTGAATTTTCTGCATTGAATAGGCAATGCAGTAGCCCCCGAGCCACTGGTCGGGTGGCAACACCAGATCAGGGGATCGATGTGCCCCTTTAATATTTATAAATAATGAGCACGAAGACGAGTAGCCCCCAAGCCTTAATGTGGGCACAGGTGGCCGAATTAAGGATCGATATCCGGAGTAAATCACAAATTATGATTCTATGTGTCCAAGTACTTGACATCATTAATGCTCGGATCCGCATTGTACAGAACTTTGTTGACCGACCATCGGCTTCCACCTCTTCGGCTAGTAGCTGAGGAGTGTTTGTCCTACTTTATAAAGCCTCTGTAATGGCAAAGATTTACGGCAAACAAGGCAATCCGGCCATACGGTTTTATAAACAAAGGTATGTGGAGAGATATGCTATATTACTTGTTAAAGTAAGAAACATCTTCCAAAGAAAATAGTCCCGCTGTCGGCTCCTTTCTTTGGGTCATCATGCCTATCATGATTATGAAAACCTCACCTCCGATCAATGTAGGAGGAAAATATTGAGGATTTAGTTCGGGGAAAGTTCCCGAACTCTATGGTATTACTGAACCAAAATTTTCACTTCCGTCGTTGCCGACCAATTATATCCTTTAAGATCGCTAGCTTTCGGCTTCACCCAGTCTGAGGTACTAACTCGGATGACCCGGTAGTAACAATCACAGAGGTGCTCCCTTTACCGCCTAGCCGAACAATCGGGAACGTAGGGGTACGCATAGGAGTCAGGCAACCCAGCTTGGCCAAAATCTTAAGTCAAATTGATGCATATATATGGCTTATAATGATGATTGCGGAAGGAGGCCATCGTATATTAAATACAAACGCCGATGATATGTTTATTTTGACTCTGTTGCGACCGTTTATCAGTTGAAAGTGGCCCATCGTCGGTTTCCACCCCCTCGTAGATGCTACGCAGGGTGTTTCCGCAATAACCAAACAACTCTTAGCCGACGTCTCGGTACCCAAAGGCGGTTGTGTTAGCGGAAACGAGGCAATCAGATATGCGGGCTTTATAACTTTCACTTAGTCATAGGATCTTAAAGTTGGGAGGCGGTTACTAGCCCCCGGTTAGTGTTCGGCGACAGCCGAGGTTAAGTCGTAAACACTTCGGCCAATGTTATGAACGGCCCATTATTTAACACAGGGTGTCCTCTATCGATCTTAGAGTCGTCAGATCGTTGACCAGTTTACGCTTATCGTGCCAGTCAGTTTTCGGCTTTCTCCACTGAGGTGCTTAACCATTTGAGCTGGAAGCACAATCGCAATGGTTCTCCCTTTGCGCACCTAGCCGAACAAAGCGGAACATAGGAGGCAAGCACAGGAGCCGGGCAACCCAACTATCGACCGAAGACAGAATTCAAAACCGATGCATATATAGCAATATCCGAGAATGTTTTTGCCGAACCTCTAAAGGTGTCCGGCGTTGCACTGCGAGACTTATGCTGGAAACACACAAATAGTTTAAAAGTGCCATAGGCTTGGAAAACCAAAAACTTCATTAAAAACTGGACGTCTGAACTAGATCAAGTGTTCGGTGCCAAATCAAAAATTGGTCTTAAAAAAAGGTGCTTCCGTCGTGCTTTAACATGACACATCCTATCTCAATACTTCAAGCGGGTCAGCCTATGGCTTCAACCTCCTATCCCGAAGGCGGAGTACTTCTCGTTAGGCCAATTTAGCAAACTAAACTCTAGCGGTTTTGAGAAAGAAATTAGGCTCCTCGGCTATTGACCACACACTCACGTCGAAAAAAGGAGTGATAGAAAAAGACTTTGCAACTACTAAGAAGAATAACACTTATTATAAAACAGCTCATACTAATTTAAGACCCCCCAAGTGACTTGGGTAAAAGAGTTTTCTGTATAATGATGGTATGTACCGAAGTACTTATATCATATCTGTGTTCACCCGAACTTTAAACACGTCTTAACCGACCGTCGGCTTCTCCCTCTTCGGTCAAGGGCCGAAAAGTGTTATGTACTCCACCTGTCGAGAATATCGACGGTGTTTCTGATAACCAGGCAATCAGGCCATAAGGCTGTAACAGACAAAGCGCGCTCAGGGAACTTATGCTATATTATCGACGAAGTGTAAGAAGCATCTTCGAAGAAAATAGTACCCCCACCGATACCTTTCTTTGGTTGCTCATTGTTACTATGAGACTTGTGCAATAGATTTTTTTGTACTCATGAGTTCCGTTGTGTGCCGACCATGATTGAAAACAATAAGTGCGCTAGCTTTCGGCTTCACCCAGTCTGAGGTCCAAGCCCGGATGACCCGATCGTGACAATCGTAGAGGTGCTCCCTTTACTCCCTAGCCGAACAATCGGGAACGTAGGGGTAAACACAGGAGCAAGGCAACCCAGCTTGCGGAACACTTAAGTCAAGATGGTGCATATTGTGGCGTAATACACGAACAAGGAACGAAGCCATACAAGTATAATCATATGCAAGAGGAAAGGCTTCATAAAGGAAGCCCCCAAGTAAACGGGGTATTTGAATTTGTGTGTTACAAACAAAGTTTTGACAAGAAAAATTTTCATAAACAACTTTTTGCCGAAAAAGTATAATGCTTGGTCGAACCGAACAAAATTAAAAACTGAAAGTCTTTGAGCATGAAAGCGACTTAGCTGGTTAAAGTGCTCGGTGTTGATGACGCGGCCCGAGCTTCATGCGGGACAAGGTCCCAGCCCCCGAGCCGGTCCCGAGGTGGCAGAGCGAAGAGCTCGACACTCTGAAGTGGCGACGTAGCACGGCCAATGTGGCGAGGTGGAACCCCTAGTCCGACCGAGGCGACGGAGCATGCCGGCAGTATGACGCCGAAGTCCCCGGCGTGGGTTAATGAAGTGATGACGAAGCCCCGGTCCAGTGGAGGTGACGTGGTACGTCGGTACACCGAGGTGACAGCCCTGCCGGACCCGGATCATTTATCGGTGCATGAAAAATAGTGCGAACCGAAGATAATAGTAATAATAATAAATTAAAAAAATTGTTCCATAATAAATATTTTATGCAAAGTGAGTAATAAAGGAAATATGGCCTGTGCGTCGAACACTCGATGAGGTAGAGCTCTCTCGGCGATGCCGAAGTCCCCGAGGCAACCGAACACGTCGGTATGGCAATAGGACCAACAAGGTGATCACACGAGCCGATTTACGCCGATTGGGACGACAGCGTAGGGTTGCCGAAGAGACCACGTGACGCAATCGAAGTCCATTACCTGCACATGTAAAATAGTGCAGGCCAACAATAATAATATAAATATATAAAAATCCTCGCGTAATTAATTTACGCAAAATAATCTATTTAAAGATATGTGGCCTGGCGCCGAAGTCAATGTCCATGCAGGGCGTCGGCGTGATGCGTTAAAGGCGTGGCAAAGCCTGAATTCACAGGTCGGTCCGAGTTTCGGATGCGGCGTTCGCCGAACTATGTACGGAAACTGACCGAACCACCACGCGACCGTCATTAATGCGGCCACCATTTGATAGACCTGTGTACAGATGATGGGACAAACCAGAGTAATAATTCCTTGGGAAAAATAAACCCAAACAAGCAAAAATTGCTAGGATTAACAACACCTGGTTTATTTGGTGTAGCAGTCCGAAGAAAAGTGACTCCCAAAATTGGGACTCGATCCGCATACCCATTGCCTGATGGGCGGTGAAGCGACGGCATGGCGATGCTGGTAAAGGTTGGCTCGCTGAGGCAAAGCCCCCCGGTCCAGCTAACGTGACGAAGCTGGTCGGTTGACGATGCCGAAGTCTCCAGAGTAGGTTGACGGCGAAGCCCCCGGTCTAGACGAGGAGACAGAGCAGGTCGGTAAGGACACGTTGCAACTGCCATGTCAGCCGAGGTGTTGAAGTAGTTCGGCGTGATGGACATCGGCTCGATGAAGCAACAGTGCGTCCATGCCGATGCAGGTCGTAACTCGTGACGTGGTCAATGTTGGCTTGATGAAGTGACCGTGCGGCGATGCTGGTGTGCCCGCTCCGTGTAATCCGTGGGGCGGCGATGTTGGTGATTATTTATCCGTCGCGATGTCGAACTCTTGTTCGACTTGCCGAGATAATGATCCGAAGAAGTTGAGCTCGGCTCAACAAAGCGACGACGTGTCTAGCGCAGGTCGGCAGCCGTAGAGCAACGTTGTCGGGCTGGTTTGACACCGGCGCGATGGTGAAGATCATATTGGAAAAGACTTCAAAATTAGTGGGATGTGTTTGGGAACAAAACACAATACCCCATACAAAACTTCCTTCAAAAAGGATGTCCAAAATCCCGTTCATAAAAAAGATGAACTCGGGTCGGATTCGTTCTCGCACAGAAAACAGATCTGAAAAGTGATGCGCTAATCGGAAGGTTCCCGGAGTTTGGAAGGTCGGATCGAGTTGAAATTTGGAGGGATGGTAGATACAGGAATTCCGCAGCAGATCAATGGTTTGATCTTCCAAAGGACGTCTGAGCTAGATGTTGGACACCATGCTCCAAACTCGTCCAGCTTCCCGTCCAGATTTGACGGGGCTCCGGTACATCGAAGACCGGCGGAGATCGCTCCATTGGAACGCGACGAAATTTCACAGTGTTGTTGTACACTCAATTCCGCACAATTCCACCGAAGTAATCGTCAAAGCGATGCTAGAGGATGTGGTGGTACCGGATACAAGTTCGTAGTTCGGAAAAACAGCACGGTCACCTAAGGGCTATGTTGACGTCGAGCCCCCGAGCTCCATGGATGATTCCTCCATGATCTTGATAGAGATCGGAGTTGATGTTGATGAAGGCCCTCGTCCGAACATGATGATTGGAGGTAGGGCACAGTCCTTGGTTAAGCCAAGGTGACCAGTCGAGCCGGCGACAAAAGATGCCGACATCGATCATAAAGCTCGGCTCCGATGCGTAGATCGCGCCGGAGACGATCCGAATTCCCATCGCCCCATGGCGACCGCCAGCAGGCTCTCAATTAAAGCACCAATGTCGGTTCAATATCCGGCGTATCTCGTAGTAGGGGTCCTAAGCTAGGCGTCATGGAGCGATGGTAACATGGACACGGGGTTTTACCCAGCTTCGGGCTCTCTCGAAGAGATAATACCCTACATGCTGCTTTTGATTGTATTCATATGGGTGTAGTACAGAGTACATGTATCTACCACGAGATTGTAGTAATGAATATGAGATTGTCCATTGACTAGCCTGGCCTCGGTTTATATATGCACCGTAGGCCTAGGGTTTAGAGGAGTCCTTGTCTTGGGCGCCAAGTCTTGTGGAATCCTCCTTGTATGCGGCATGGGCTCTCCGAACTGGCCCATGAGTAAACGGCCATCGGGGTCCTCGGCCCAATCCAACTGATCGGGAGACGACGTGGTGAGTACCCCTTAGTCCAGGACACCGTCAGTGGTCGTGGCCGCCACCCCATTGTCGGCCACCGTGGCCGCCAGCCCACCGTCGACCGCCGGGGTCATCACCCGCTCCACCACCGCCGCCAGAAGGCGGGAGGCGGAGGTGGATGCCCGCACGTGCGACGGCGACCTTGCGCGCTACACCGAGTTCCTGTGGGAGGAGGAGGAGCGCCTCGTCGAGCATGCAAAGAGCCTTACCGCCACCGTGGCCGCGGCACACGCCTCCTCAGAGGCGAGGAATCAGGAGATCTACGAGGAGAACCACATCTTTGAGAGGGGTCATCTGGAGCAGCAGAGGGCGTTTGAGGTGAGCGTCGCTGAAGCTGCAGCAGCGGCAAACACCATATTATGGTTGCCCAGCTCGTCGGTAGGCTCCTCCTCCGCTGCCTCTTACTAAGCGCGCTTGGCAGAGGAGAGGCAGCCGGAAGTAGTACAAAGCCCCTCCGTAGTAGTAGTAGTACTAGTAGTAGTATTTGGGGCTCTTTTGTTTAGTTCATCTGACTATAGATGTGGTGGAACTGTACAACGTACTTAAAATTAGCTAGTACATATAGTTGAAGTAGCTATTTCAGTACGTGGTTGGCAACAATTGGGGAAAAGTTTGGTCGGTTCAGCTGTCGAGTTGAACTGTTTGTATAAATTAAAAACGACTGCTTAATCTATGAATGAAATCTATGCTTAATTACTGAATTTTAGTTAAAAAATTAGATACTGCTAGTGATTTTTAGCTTCATATTTTGACAAATCGCAGTGTTACAAGGTTGACAAATGGCAATGTTACTAGATCAACAAATGTCAATCTTTCCAGTTTGACAAATGGCAACATACCCAAATTGTTTGTATGTGGTTGCACACGAGTCATCCAAAAGAACCATTTGCGTTGAAGAGATGCACAAATCCTGCTCTCACTTTGCATACGGGTGTTCTACCTAAAACGTTTGCGATCAAGTGTTGCACAAATCCTGCTCGGCACATTTTCCCTTGGCTTCCTGGGGAAGCTGTCAGTTTGCATACGGGTGTTCTAACTAAAACGTTTGCGATGAGTGTTTTATTTTTAAAAACCATTGACGTTTTTTCAAAAGAAAATCGTTTGATAAGTCTATACATTAAGAGAGAAAAACGCAAGTTCGCTCAAACCATATCTTTCATTCAGTCATATTACGAATTTATATTCATATGATCGAGATACAATATTAAACCCAAGAAAAAAAAAACTATTTCCGGCGGCGGCGGAGGCGGCGTGCCGCACCGTCATTGTCGTTATTGTCCTCCAGGACGCTGTTGTTAAAGTCTTCAATGCAGCATAGAATGTTCTTCACTTGTAAATCAAACATCATGTCGTCACTTGATCGACGGGCGGGGCGTGGGAGGACGGCAGCTAGCGGCGCTGAGAGGTAGCGGTCGACGGGGGTGTCCCATGCCGCTGAGGGGCGCGCGCACGGGCACGGGCGCGGCGGGTGCAGCCAAACGCACGGGGACCGGCGCCGCGGTGGGTGGAGGGGCGCGCACGGGCACGGGCACGGGCGCTGGCATGTACACGAGCTCGCGTGGGTCCGCGGAGACCTCGCTGACGCCCGCGGCTTCTAGCTCTGCGATAGTGCTCGGCGACTAGCCCGTCAATTCTACGGGGATGGTCGCTGGCGCGGGTGCGGGGATGGTAGATGGGACAGGAGCGGGGGCAGCAACCGCCGCGACCTGCACGTTCTGGGCCATGTCCATGAGGCCCCATTCCTTCTTATTTTCTATCTCCTCCGGCTCGGAGTCGACTTCACCAAACTTGAAGACTAGTGGCAGATGATCCTTCTGCGCCATGGCGTTGGTGGAGGTCTGCGGGAGGAAGGGGAATGGGAGGCGAACAGTAAAGCCGCCCGTATTAAGCAGCGGCTCGGGCGCCATTAATGGAAAGGAAGGCGGGCGGCCATGGAAGTCAAAGGGCTCGCTTCCTAGTGAGCCTGCGCAGTGTACAACTCACACGCTTCCCGGTGAGCCTATGCATTGGAGGACAGCTTGCACGCCTCCCGGTCAGCCTGCGCACCGGACTGCACTCGCACGCCTCTCGTTCAGTCAAGGTTAAGCAGCTGTCCGCACGACACCTCCTATAGCCATTAAAACCAAGACACGTGGCGTCATGTGAATTGTTAACAGAAAGCACACGGTTTGAATTGTACAAACGTTCGAGATATTAAAGTGCCAGCTATTTTTTCAAAATGCCTTTGTTGGCTGTTATTCGAGTGCGCCTTCTCTCAAAATGGACACGAAAAATACCACAGCATGTCGGGTGCCATTCCATGATAGCATGCCAACTTTCATGAATTTCAGACGAGTTTTGGATTTACTAGAATTTAAAAACACAGTATCTCAACGTTTTATCGGCAATCAACGGTGCCCTGTTGTTTGAAATTCATTCCCATTTCTTGCATGGGACCTAAGCATGCACCCAAGGACACAGATTTGATTTTTTCAACCAATTTATATGCACTGGAGCATGTCCATGTAGTTCAAATTTGAATTATGCATATAAATGCATCGAAAACTCAGTTAATGCATAAAAATGTCCAAGTGAGCCCCGAAAAATCACAAAAATTGACACAACACTCCTATTGTTCTATGTTGACAGGAGAAAATTTTTGAAAGCAATAAGAGGCAATGGATATCGTTTCGTCCCCAAAGGTGGGACGTTCCCTACCGAAACCATCATGCTTGTTCTGAGAAGCTCTGGTTTGTGAGAAGCATATACCCGAACCTGCCCCAAATGGGACAAAAAATTTACCACGCCATGTTGATGCCGGTCCATGATAGCATGCCAAGTTTCAAGAATTTCAGACGAGATTTGGATTTACTAGAATTTAAAAACCAGGTATCTCAATGTTTGCGGCCGAGTCACGGTGGCAGGGTGTTTGACATTCATTCCCATTTCTTGCATGGGACCTAAGCATGCAACCAAGGATACATATTTGAATTTTCAACTAATTTATATGCATTAGAGCATGTGCATGTAGTTCAAATTTGAATTATGCACATGAATGCATTGAAAACTCAGTTAATGCATAAAAATGTCTAAACGAACCCCGAAAAATCACAAAAATTGACACACAACACTCCTGTTGTTCTACGTTGTCACGAGAAAATTTCTGAAAGCAATAAGAGGCAATGGATATCATTTCGTCCCCAAAGGTGGGACGTTCCCTACCGAAACCATCATGCTTGTTGTGAGAAGCTCTGGTTTGTGAGAAGCATATACCCAAACCTGCCCCAAATGGGATAAAAAATTTACCACGGCATGTTAATGCTGCTCCATGATGGCATGCCAAGTTTCATGAATATCAGATGAGTTTTGGATTTACTAGAATTTAAAAACCAGGCATCTCAATGTTTGCGGCTGAGTGACGGTGGCACGGTGTTTGACATTCATTCCCATTTCTTGCATGGGACCTAAGCATGCAACCAAGGACAGATATTTGAATTTTCAACCAATTTATATGCATTAGAGCATGTGCATGTAGTTCAAATTTGAATTATGCACATGAATGCATTGAAAACTCAGTTAATGCATAAAATGTCCAAATGAACCCCCAAAAATCACAAAAATTGACACAACACTCCTGTTGTTCTACGTTGACACGAGAAATTTTTGAAAGCAATAAGAGGCAATGGATATCGTTTCGTCCCCAAAGGTGGGACGTTCCCTACCGAAACCATCATGCTTGTTGTGAGAACCTCTAGTTTGTGAGAAGCATATACCCAAACCTGCCCCAAATGGGACAAAAGATTACCACGACATGTGGATGCTGCTCCATGATAGCATGCGAAGTTTCATGAATTTCAGACGAGTTTTGGATTTACTAGAATTTGAAAATAAGGTATGTCAATGTTTGCGGCCAAGTGGCGGTGGCAGGGTGTTTGACATTCATTCCCATTTCTTGCATGGGACCTAAGCATGCAACCAAGGACAAAGATTTGAATTTTCAACCAATTTATATGCATTAGAGCATGTGCATGTGGTTCAAATTTGAATTATGCACATGAATGCATTGAAAACTCAATTAATGCATAAAAATGCAAACGAACCCCGAAAAATCATAAAAATTGACACAACACTCATGTTGCTCTACGTTGACACGAGAAAAACTTTGAAAGCAATAAGAGGCAATGGATATGGTTTCGTCCCCAAAGGTGAAACGTTCCCTACCGAAACCATCAGGCTTGTTGTGAGAAGTTCTGGTTTGTGAGAAGCATATCCCCAAACCTGCCCCAAATGGGACAAAAAAATTACCACGGCATGTTGATGCCGCTCCATGACAGCATGCCAAGTTTCATGAATTTCAGACGAGTTTTGGATTTACTAGAATTTAAAAACCAGGTATCTCAATGTTTGCGGCCGAGTGACGGTGGCATGGTGTTTGACATTCATTCTCATTTCTTGCATGGGACCTAAGCATACAACCAAGGACACATATTTGAATTTTCACCTAATTTTATATGCATTAGAGCATGTGCCTGTAGTTCAAATTTGAATTATGCACATGAATGCATAGAAAACTCAGTTAATGTATAAAAATGTCGAGGCGAACCCTGATAATTCCCAAAAATTGACACAACACTCATGTTGTTCTATGTTGACAGTAGGAAAAAAATTTGAAATCGAGAAGAGGCAACGGATATCGTTTCATCCAGAAAGGTGAAACGTTCCCTACCAAAACCATCACACTTGTTGTGAGAAGCTCTGGTTTATGAGAAGCTTATACCCAAACCTGCCCCAAATGAGATAAAAAAAATACCACGACATGTTGATGCCGCTCCATGATAGCATGCCAAGTTTCATGAATTTCAGATGAATTTTTGATTTACTAGAATTACAGAAGCAAGTACGTTGACGTGTGCCGGAGAGCCACGATGCTGTGGTGTTCGAATTTCATCCCCATTTCTTGCATGGGACATAAGCATAAACCCATGGACACATATATGATTTTACAACCCATGTTGGTGCACTGGAGCATGTGCATGTAGTTTAATTTTGAATTGTGCACCTGAAATGGCTAGAAAACCAATTTAATGTGTAAAATGTTCAAACGAACCCTGAATAATTCCAATTCTTTTATGACACACATATAGTTGCATGTTCACTGCAGATAAAAGGGATAGCAATTCAAACACCGTCCATTGCTGCTATGACCCCATTATGTAATTCAAATCAAGATGAAAAATTGCTACCTCTTGAGCATGCGTTGGTTTTCCCTTGAAGAGGAAAGGGTGATGCAGCAAAGTAGCGTAAATATTTCCCTCAGTTTTTGCGAACCAAGGTATCAATCCAGTAGGAGACTACACGCAAATCCCTAGTACCCGCACAAACAATTAAGAACCTTACAACCAACGCGATAAAGGGTTGTCAATCCCTTCACGGCCACTTGCAAAAGTGAGATCTGATAAAGATAATAAGATAAATATTTTTGGTATTTTTGTTGGATAGATTGAAAAGTAAAGATTGCGAAATAAAATAGATCGGAAACTTGTATGATGGAAAGTAGACCCGGGGCCATAGGTTTCACTAGTGGCTTCTCTCAAGATAGCATATTTTACGGTGGGTGAACAAATTACTGTCGAGAAATTGATAGAAAAGCACATAGTTATGAGAATATCTAGGCATGATCATGTATATAGGCATCACGTCCGCGACAAGTAGACCGAAATGATTCTGCATCTACTACTATTACTCCACACATCGACCGCTATCCAGCATGCATCTAGAGTATTAAGTTCATAAGAACAGAGTAACACATTAGGCAAGATGACATGATGTAGAGGGATAAACTCAAGTAATATGATATAAACACCATCTTTTTATCCTCGATGGAAACAATACAATACGTGTCGTTTCCCTTTCTGTCACAGGGATCGAGCACCGCAAGATTGAACCCAAAGCTAAGCACTTCTCCCATTGCAAGAAAGATCAATCTAGTAGGCCAAACCAAACTGATAATTCGAAGAGACTTGCAAAGATATCAAATCATGCATATAAGAATTCAGAGAAGAATCAAATATTGTTCATAGATAATCTTGATCAAAAACCCACAATTCATCGGATCTCGACAAACACACCGCAAAAAGTATTACATCAAATAGATCTCCAAGAGAATCGAGGAGAACTTTGTATTGAGTTTCAAAGAGAGAGAAGAAGCCATCTAGCTAATAACTATGGACCCGAAGGTCTGTGGTAAACTACTCACACATCATCGGAGAGGCTATGGTGTTGATGTAGAAGCCCTCTGTGATCGATTCCCCCTCCGGCGGAGCACCAAAAAGGCCCCAAGATGGTATCTCACGGGTACAGAAGGTTGCGGCGGTGGAAAAAGTGTTTCGTGGTGCTCCTCGATGTTTTCAGGGTATAAGAGTATATATAGGCGAAAGAAGTAGGTCGGTGGAGCTATGAGGGGCCCACGAGGGTGGGGGCACGCCTACCCCCTGGGCACGCCCTCCTACCTCGTGGCCACCTCGTGGCTTCCTTGACATCCACTCCAAGTCTCCTGGATTGCGTTTGTTCCAAAAACGATCCTCGCGAAGGTTTCATTCCGTTTGGATTCTGTTTGATATTCCTTTTCTGCGACACACTAAAATAGGCAAAAAAAATAGCAATTTGCATTGGGCCTTCGGTTAATAGGTTAGTCCCAAAAATAATATAAAAGGTATATTACAGCCCATTAAACATCCAAAACAGATAATAATAGCATGGAACCATCAAAAATTATAGATACGTTGGAGACGTATCAAAAACCAAGTAGATCCCACACAGTTTATTATCACCAACCGTGTGAGATGCAGCACAAAATATCCTGGAGCACCGTCGGTGTATAGTACGCCTATGGCTTTGTCAGGACCCCGATCCTAAGTCACACCGATCTAGCATGTAACACATCATATCACTTTGCGGCCTCACGCACGGTATTCCCATGGGTGCCACCTTATCTGGCCCGGGACCGTTTGCGCCTTTTGGCTCACGTATATGATAGTGTCGCTAGCATCCATATGACAAAGAACCCGGGCCGACATGACTAGTCGTGAACCCAAAGTGGCACTAACTTACAGGGACAGGCATACATGAAAAAACATCGAACATGTCGGTCATCAGCGTGTGAATCTGGGTTGTAGCAACTGGGCTAACAGGACTCCGGGAACCCGGGCTGTAGCAAGCTAGCAGGACTCCGAAAGTCACCGCGTGACATTTCCCCGAAGGGACAGACACAGGAACGAAGTGAATCACATGCCGGCCAGTCTAAGTGTTCCGGAGCAGTAGTACTGGGCTAGTAGGACTCCGGTAAACCGGGCTGTAGCAGACTACCATGGCTCAGTGGAAGCACTAGACTACATTTCCCCATAAGAGAGGCTACCAAGGATAAACGACTAGGTTGTCAGATCCCACACATACCAAGCATTTCGATCATACAACAATATGCCCGATATGTGTAAATACAACATGGCATCACAATAAAACTCTACAACTCAAAGTATTTATTCATTAGGCTCCGAAGAGCCAGATATTACAAACATGGGTCTGATGACCCAGCATTCAAGTCATACAAGCAACAAGCACATGCGGAATCTTATCTTGTCTGAGTACAGACAACTACAAATGAAAAAGGCAAAGAAGCCTGACTGTCTACAAGACCCTGCCAAGGGCACAAGATCGTAGCTGAGGTAACAAGCTAAAGGTCGAAGTCCACGCGGAACTACTACTGAGACTGAAGTCTCTCTGCAAAACATAAATTAAGGAAACGTGAGTACAAATGTACCCAGCAAGACTTACATCAGATCTAGCTACATATGCATCAGTATCAACAAAGGGACGGTGGGGTTTAACTACAACTAGCCAGCTTTGACTCGGTGGCTATCCTAAACTACGATTGCAAGCAACTCTTTTGAGGTGGCGCACACGAGTCCACATATTCACCAATCAATACACCACTATGGATCCGCTCCCGTCTCCCTATGAGAACGCCATCCATAGCACTCACGCTTATCTTGCGCATTTTACAGTATCCACTTTCACTTGTCTATGAACTGTACAGGCAACCCACAAGTCCATTACCGCGGACGCGGCTATTCGAATAGATCATTTATAACCCTGCAGGGGTGTACTTCTTCACACCTGCTCTCGCCACTTACCACCATGTACACGTTGTGTATCTCGGCAACCTTAAAGCGGAAGTCTGGCGAGGGAGTCGGCCACGACCTGACTAACCACACAAGTCTCTAGTCCAGGTTTATCACCTATTCGAGTTCCAGCCGCAAGGAGATCCGGCCGGGGTGTCGCTCACGGCCCCAAACGATGTGTGCAGGGTTCCCGAGACACCAAACGGGCGACTCGGTACACCGTGCCATGGTGTATCTACCACATCATAGCCCACCCCTAGGGTCAGCGCTACGCACGGCCTCCAACACATATCCTACAAACACCAGAAACTAGTTGCAACTCCTGGACAGAGATCAAGGCGATTAATAAGTCGAGAGAGTCAATTAAGGATCCCAATGTGTGGTAGGAGCTGTTCATGGATCACAAACACAGAACTCAGTTATTGAGGATGGTTTAATGAGACAACCCACCATGTACTCCTACATGGCCTCTCAGCGCTACCTTTACCAAAATGTGTTCACACACTTAGCTCACACACAGTAGGACATGTTCATCACCATTCCAATTCATCCCCGATGAATCAGACCTGACTCAACTCTAAGCAGTAGCAGGCATGACAAACAAGCATGAATGAGTAGGCACATCAGGGCTCAAACAACTCCTACTCATGCTAGTGGGTTTTCATCTATTTACTGTGGCAATGACAGGTCATGCAGAGGAAAGGGGTTCAACTACCGCAGCATGTAACAGTTGAATCGTTGTTGTCCTAATGCAGTAAAAGAGAGCAGGAGCGAGAGAGTGGGATTGTATCAGAATGAACAAGGGGGTTTTGCTTGCCTGGTGTCGGTGTCAAAACCGGTGGATCGCGGGTAGGGGGTCCCGAAATGTGCATCTAAGGTCAATGGTAACAGGAGACGGGGGACACGATGTTTACCCAGGTTTGGGCCCTCTCTATGGAGGTAATACCCTACTTCCTGCTTGATTGATCTTGATGAATATGAGTGTTACAAGAGTTGATCTACCACGAGATCGTAATGGCTAAACCCTAGAAGCCTAGCCTGTATGACTATGGTAATGAGTATATGCTTTCCGGACTAAACCCTCTGGTTTATATAGACACCGGGGGGATCTAGGGTTACATAGAGTCGGTTACATAAGAAGGAATCTTCATAGTTGATCGCCAAACTTGCCTTCCACGCCAAGGAGAGTCCTATCTGGACACGAGTATAGTATTTGTCCTTCATGTCTTCACAGCCCATCAGTCCGGCCCATGGATAACAGGCCGGACGCCCGAGGACCCCTTAGTCTAGGACTCCCTCAGTAGCCCCTGAACCTGGATTCAATGACGAGGATTCCGGCGCGCAGATGTCTTCGGCATTGCAAGGCGGGTTCCCTCCTTTCTGAACTCCAGGATAGTCTCCGGGCGAGATGATAGTATCCGGACCTGTAACACGTACCACACACAACCATAGAGAGAATATAATACTTGCATGAGTCCAATCCGCTGACAGCTTTTTACAACATGACATCCCGTCTGTCCGGTCATAATTTTGAACCGTTTTCCGTCTGTTGTTCCATGTTTCGAGACGCGGTTGCCATTGGCACGTCTTGTCGAAGCAGAGATTGTGTCCCCTTATTGCGGGATTCCCATCAATGCGGGCATGGGTAACCCAACCGTGCCGTTTATACAGCCCTTGGGAACAGGCGAATTCTAAGGCGAGTGGGGGCGTTCAATATTTACTGCCTTTATAAGGGGATAAGGACTCACTCTTCCTCACTCACGCCTTCTCTCTATCTCCGCCCTTCCAATCTCGAGCTCCAGCGCCCAAGTTCTCATCTCCTTTCCACTCGAGCTAGCACGCAACCATGTCCGGATCCGGAGGTCAGGGCAAGTGGATGGTCTCCTCCGTCAAGGAGGAGGACATTACAGAGCTTTGGGCGGCCGCATACTTGGCGAAGGAAATCGCCCACCGACTACCGGTCGAGGGGCAAGTCGTCCCCACGCTGAAGCCCAACGAGAGGGTGGTTTTCATCCCTCATTTCTTCCGCGGACTAGGGTTCCCTGTCCACCCTTTCCTCCGCGGGCTGATGTATTATTACGGGATAGATTTTCACGATCTGTCCCCGAACTCCTTCCTCAACATCTCGGCGTTTATCGTCGTGTGTGAGGCCTTCCTCCGCATCCGACCCCACTTCGGGCTCTGGCTCAAAGTCTTCAACGTGAAGCCGAAGGTGGTGGATGGCCAGCACGCGGAGTGCGGAGGGGCTATGGTGAGTAAGTTATCCAATGTCTCCTGGCCGAAAGGCACCTTTGTGGATACGGTAAAGGAGTGGCAGAAACAATGGTTCTACATCACAGAACCCCGCGGCACCACCTGGGCCGCAGCTGCCGAATTCCGCTCCGGTGCTCCCATGCGACTCACCTCCTGGGTCGAGAAGAGCTCGGACTGGTGTTCACCTGATGAGCTGATAGCGCTGCAGACGCGCGTTCAAAGCATGGTAACCAAGGACGTCAAGCTCGTTGATGTAATTGAGGTGATGCTAGTTCGCCAGATTCTCCCGTGCCAGCGCCGAAGCCGCCCTCTGTGGCAGTTCAATCCGAAGAAGCACCAGACCCTGGTGAGGCTCTTCGGGATTACCCATGAAGGTGCCTGGAAGTTGCTCTTTAAGGGCAACGAGAAACCGCCGGCCACAGACTCAGACCGCGGGCACGATATTAAACACCTCGCCAACGAGGTATGTTGTGTTTAATGTATCCCCTACTCGTTTGTTTCGAGGATAGTGTCTGAGCTTTCAGCATTTGCTTTTTCAAGATTGGATGGAGAGGGCGAAGCGGATCCAGTGTCTGGCTCCTCTGCCTGAAGAACCGGTCATCCTGCGTCTGGCGAAGATGCTGGTGCCGGCACCATATAAGGCGCCGGAGAAGAAAGCCAAGAAGAAGTCCAAGGGGGCCAAAAGAGGCCCCCGCCGCAAGGGTACTTCGGACGTGACGTCCGGAGACGAAGAGACCCATTCCTCCGTCCCTGAGGAGGACGACGACGAGGAAGAGGAGAGGGAGGAGGAGAACAACCCACCCCCTGAGGAGGGAAAGAAGAAGAAGAGGGCGGCTTCCGCGCATCTGGAGGCAGAAACGCCCAAGAAGGGGAAGGGAGCCCCAGCGGTCAACACCGCATGGGATGTTGACAGCAGTCCGGAACAACGCCCTCGCACTAAGCCCCAGGCCGTGTCGTAAGTGTCATGACTCGTACATGCCCGTATATCCGGCCCTTTCTCTTCATCATCTTGATATGGTTAACTTTGCTATCACTGTCCGGCACGCGACAACATCCCGCGAACCTCGTCTGGAGGTTCGTTGGATCCGACGGAAATGGCCAGCGCGTCACCGCCGACCGCTCACTCCCACGAGGCCCAGGATGACACCGAAGTGTTGTCCCGGAGGACCGCTCCGAGCCGGGGAGGAGCCCAGGACGCTGTCCAGGAGGCGCCACAAGGCGAGACCTCCGCTGCCAGACACATGGGGGAGCAGATCCCCATGGAGACTGGCGAAGAGGGCCGTGTTCAGTTCGGCCCTCAGCCGAATACGATTCCAGAGACCTATATGGCTTCGGAGTCGGGCGAGCAGCCCCCTTTGAAAGAGGGGGGTGCGCCACCACCGGTGGCCCCTATCCAACCAGGGGCACCAGATGACCTGATGGAGGCGCTACGAGTCGCCTCCATTGTGGACGAGTACCGTGTCCTTATGGGTGCGGTGATCGAGAAGGTTCAGTCCGCGAAGAGTGGACTGAACGAAGCCTGCAACAACCTATTGACAGGTTTTGAGGTAAGTGACGTAGAAAGAGAAAAACCCCATGTAGACAGTAGCCCCTGAGACACTGTCCGGTGTCCGACAAGAAGAACAGGACAGAGGATCAATCCTTTGTTATAGGAGACTAACTTAATATGTATGAATAAGTAGGCGTCGATGTTGGCCGCGACCTCGCATGCTGCCAAAGTCTCTGAACTGAAGCAGAGGCTGGAGCGGACCGAGAACGAGCTCGGCGAGGTGAAGATTCGGCTCCAGGAGAAGCAAGGTGAGTAATGACTTGCTGTGTATTCGGAAAGAATAAGTGGTGTGTATTGACCATAGTGTCGTAATATGTGTAGGAGCGAAGACCGAGGTCGAGGCCCTGAAAAAGGCCCTGGGCGAAGCCGAGGGGAAGGCTGTCCAGCAGCAAGCTGCCTGTAAGAAGCTCAAGGCCCGTGTCAACGAGGTCCAGCAGGAGCTCCAGGATGCGGTGAAGAAGTGTGAAGCCTTGGAGCGCGAGGCGTCGGTTCGAGAGACCGAACTTACCAAGGCTCGCCAAAGCGCGGAGGCCGCATGGAATGAGGCCCGGGACGCTCTCCAGGAGATCCAGGAGGCCAAGAAGATCTCAGCGGGTAAGGCATTTAACATGCAAAGCAAATATGTGGAGAGGAAGTACCTTTTACTAACCCGGATTCAGAGTTGCCCAGGGGCGTTTGCGGATCTACCACGCAGCGTGTCCGATGCTACGGAGTTCTTCCGAGCCAGGGAAGGGAACTCCACGGAGAAGCTGTTCTGGTCGCAGTACGTTGTGCCAGAGCATCCGGTGCCTTCATCGACCAGCTGAAACAGCTGGTGGAGCTGCATAGGTTGGCCGAACTAGCCATGAAGGATTTGATAATCCGGCTGTGGCCACCCGAAGCTATGCCCGGAAGCTACTTCGGACTCGTGAAGCAGCTGGTGGAAGCCTGTCCGCGGCTAGACACCGTCAAGCGATCAGTCTGCATCGAAGGTGCCCGCATGGCCTTCGCCCGTTGCAAGATGTGGTGGGTGAAGATGAACGCCGTCGAGGTGGCCAGAGGACCGCCAGAGGGCAAGGAGCACCGCACACCCGAGCGATGCGGATGTCCTAGAAGGGTCTTGACTTGTAGCAGCGCAGTGCGGGCAAGACATTATTTTCGAATGAATAAATTCGTGTTGTCTTTGCTTTGTATGATGAAAACAAAGCCTGTTTGTAATATAATATTTCGTTATGTTTTAATTGTTTCCTCCTGTGCGGCCGTGTTGTATGAATTCTGAGGGTTGGCCAGTCGTCGGCTTCTGCCCTCACGTAGGTAGTACGGAGGTGTTCGGGATGGAATCTAAACAATCTTGATCCAATTATATGGTCCTTGAAGGAGTTGTTTAGCGCAACGAACCTGGCAATCAGACTATGCGGCTTAAACGCCCTCACTTAGCCATAGGAGTTTTATAATAAAACATAGGCGCAGCCCCTAGTATACGAACCAGAGTGCTGTCAGCGTCTGATCGGGAAGTACCGATCCTTCGCGTAATGCGGAAAAAAAATCTCCAACGATTTTCAACCACTCGAACAGCTGACCGGCTCTCGCCACATCATGATAGTCAGTTTTCGGCTTTCTCTACTAAGGTGCTCATCCGGGTAAACCAGGGCACAATCACAGTAGTTCTCCCTTTACTACCCTAGCCGATGTAGCGGAACGTAGGGTAGCAAGCACAGGAGCCGGGCAACCCAACTATTGACCAAAGACATGATTCGGAGCCAATGCATATAATGCTAAATTCGGGGTGCTGAACTTATCTATAAGGAGTGTTCGGACTTTGTTGCCGTATTATGGGGCGGCAAGGAGCCCCTGGCGAATATGAAACGTACCAAAGTGTAGGGGTGCTATAGTGTAAGTAATTAATTAGAAAACAGAAAGAGAGCAGAGGTAGTATCCGTGGCCCTTGGACCTGGGTCATGAGCTGTTTCCATTATAATTGGATTGATGCGTTAAAGCGCATCGGTACAAATAGTGTGATAAACAACCGGCTATTTAACATGCCGCCACCGAAGGCAAGCTGCGTGTGAGTCCTGAAAACAGGTAGAGTAATTGTTAAATTGACCTCTAGGGCTTCCCCTGTACGCCCGTGCTTTGTGCCAATCCGGTGTGTTTGTCCTTTGACAGGACCAGTAATCGGGCCGTCGAAGGAGGCCCGCATAAAAGAAACCTGAAAAAAAATGAAAAAAGGGAAAAGGAAATAGTAAAGTTATATGTGAGTCCGGGATCGGTCTAGCCGAACTGTAGATCACGGGCTGGCTTGTGCCTCCGTCGATGCCCATGGAATTTTGAGTGCGTAATAATGTACGCGTGGTACGAATGCCACTACCTCATCAGGACTGGGACGGAGGCCGAATTGCTAATCGAGCTCTGGACGAGCCGAGTTGTCCTGTTGCAGTGCGGTCCAGACCCTCTTAATGATGTCCAGGGGCTCGGCAGCCGGATTATGGTGCTGTTTGAGAAGGCCGCTCTGTACCTCTACTGCCAGGGCGGCGGTGTGCTCCTCTGTACAGAGGGAGCGTTCTGTGTTTCCATTGACTGTTATGACGCCATGTGGACCAGGCGTCTTGAGCTTGAGATAAGCATAGTGTGGTACCGCGTTGAATCTTGCAAACGCGGTTCGTCCGAGCAGTGCGTGGTAGCCGCTGCGCAAGGGGACGATATCGAAGATTAGCTCTTCGCTTCAGAAGTTGTCCGGGGAGCCGAAGACCACTTCCAGCGTGATTGAGCCCGTGCAACGGGCCTCTACGCCTGGTATGACTCCTTTACAGGTAGTCTTTGTGGGTTTGATTCGTGAGGGATTAATGCCCATTTTGCGCATTGTATCCTGATAGAGCAGGTTGAGGCTACTACCCCGTCCATTAGGACTCAAGTTAGGTGAAATTTGTCGATGATTGGGTCAAGGACCAGTGCGGCCGAGCCGCCATGGCGGATGCTAGTTGGATGGTCTTGACGATCGAAGGTGATCGGGAATGACGACCACGGGTTGAATTTTGGAGCGACTGGCTCCACCGCGTAGACGTCCCTGAGTGCGCGCTTGCGCTCCCTTTTGGGGATGTGTGTAGCATATATCATGTTCACCGTTTTGACTTGAGGGGGAAATTTCTTCTGCCCCCCCAGTGTTCGGCTGCCGGGGCTCTTCGTCGTCGTCCTCACTTTGTGATCCCTTTGCCTTATTCTCGGTGTTTAACTTGCCAGCCTGTTTGAAAACCCAACAATCCTTGTTGGTATGATTGGCTTGCTTGTCTGGGGTGCCATGTATCTGGCACAGACGGTCGAGTATGCGGTCCAAGCTGGATGGTCCCTCGCTGTTCCTTTTATATGGCTTCTTCCGCTGGTCGGACTTGGAGCCGCTGAATACGGCGTTAACTGTAGTGTCATCAGTGTTATCGCCATTGCTTCGGCGTTTGTGTCTATTGCGCTGGAGCTTGCCGGTGCTGCTTTTGGCCTCAGAAGGGCCTGCCTCGTTGGCTGTGTTTTTACTACGAGCCAGCCAACTATCCTCGCCCGCGCAAAAGCGGGTCATGAGTGCCGTAAAGGCTGCCATAGACTTCGGCTTTTCTTGGCTGAGGTGGCGTGCTAGCCATTCGTCACGGATGCTGTGTTTAAAGGCCGCTAGGGCTTCAACATCCGGACAGTCAACGATCTGGTTCTTCTTGGTTAGGAACCTAGTCCAGAATTTTCTGGCTGATTCTCCAGGTTGTTGGACTATGTGACTTAGGTCATCGGCGTCTGGCGGCCAGACATAAGTACCTTGGAAGTTGTCAAGAAAAGCTTCTTCCAAGTCCTCCCAGCTTCCGACGGAATTTTTAGGCAGGCTGTTTAACCAGTGCCGAGCTGGCCCTTTGAGCTTTAGTGGGAGGTATTTGATGGCATGGAGGTCGTCTCCACGGGTCATATGGATGTGGAGAATAAAATCCTCGATCCATACTGCGGGATCGGTTGTTCCGTCGTATGATTCAATATTGACGAGCTTGAACCCCTCAGGGAATTCGTGATCCATTACTTCATCTATGAAGCAAAGAGGGTGTGCGGCGCCTCTATATCGGGCCGCATCACGGCGCACCTCTGATGGAGTCCGTCTGTCGTTATTGGCCCGGGCGTGACTGGGTTTGTCACGTTTAAATAGGTAGCCGTCGTCTCGAGTCGAAGAACGTCCTCGCGATCCGTAGATTGAACTGGTGTGTCCTGCTCTCTTGTCCAGGTCCTGCTGAAGGTCGTATGTATAATCCCGAGCTGTTTTGTCTCTGCTTTTACGTGGCGGTGGGGCGAGCTGCTGTTCGGCCTGAGTTGCCGCTTTATCCCGACTGCGTGGTGGTCGGTCCGCCGCCCTGTCCCGACCGCGTGGTGGTCGTTCCATATCACGCAGGGGAGGTATGAGCTCCGGTGCCTCCTCATCGAACTGAGGTAGCAGTCTGCGTTTTGGGTAACTCTTGGCTGGACGCTTGAGGCCGTATTCTTCGGCTGCCAGGACATTAGTCCATCTGTCAATGAGCAGGTCTTGATCAGCTTGAAGCTGCTGCTCCTTTTTCTTCAGGCTTCTTGCAGTAGCTATTAGTTGGCGCTTGAAGCGCTCATGTTCGAGGGGTGCCTCAGGCACGATGAAATCCTTGTTGCCGAGGCTCTCCTCATCCTCGGAGGGTGGACGATAACTGTCATCATCCGGTTCACTGGGCGTGGTATGTTTATCAGGGCTGACTTGCTCGTTGTCTTGTTCCTCCGTTCGGATGTTGCTCCAATAGGGTCTTCATTGTTTTCTGCGTCGTCCAGAGTACTGTTTTCTCTGGTGCCAGTGTTGTTGTCCTTTGAGCAACGTGACTTAGAACGGCGTTTAGGGCGCCGGCGCTTGGACTGTGTCTCAGAAGGTTTGTCCGCAACTGGGTCTTCTTTGTCATCATCGCTAGCTTTTTTAGGTGTGTCGACCATGTACACATCATATGAAGAGGTGGCCGTCCAACGTCCAGTGAATGGCGGGTCTTGGCCTTGCTCCTTGTCGGCATCGTCGTCCATACCGTCGATGTCTTCGGAGTCATAATCCAGCTCGTCGATTAAGTCCTCGACAGTGGCTATGAAGTGGGTGGTGGGTGGGGAGCGAAATTCTCCATCATCAACCTCTAGTTCTAACCGGACATAGTTCGGCTGTGAGTCCCTCTCCAGGGACAAGTTCTTTAAAGAGTTTAGCACCTCGCCCAAAGGTGAGTGCTGGAAGACGTCTGCGGCGCTGAATTCGAAAATCGATAACCGATCCAGCTCGGTTCCCGCAGGCGTACATGGTCCGGAGCTTATAGCCGGAGACGAGTCCGGAGTTCCGTTGACGCACATATTGCAAGGTGACGAGTCTGTGTGCGGCTCCAACGCCGCGGACTCTGTGGCCTCGGATGGCACGATCTGCTCCGCCTCTAAGGCCGCTGCAGCGACACGAACCATCTCCCGGATGTGATCCGATGACAGATTTAAGTCATGTTCATCAAAGCGAGGGGGAGCGATCGCCGCGGTTTCAAATCCGTCGAGGATCAAGTCTCCACGGATGTCCGTGACGTAGTTCAAGCTTCCGAATCTGACCTGATGGCCAGGGGCGTAGCTATCGATCTGCTCCAGATGGCCAAGCGAGTTAGCCCGCAATACGAAGCCGCCGAATACGAAAATCTGTCCGGGAAGGAAGGTTTCTCCTTGGACAGCGTCACTATTGACGATTGGAGGGGCCATCGAACCTTTCGTTGACAACACAGTGGAACTCTCACTGAAAGCACCAATGTCGGTGTCAAAACCGGCAGATCTCGGGTAGGGGGTCCCGAACTGTGCGTCTAAGGTCGATGGTAACAGGAGACGGGGGACATGAGTGTTACAAGAGTTGATCTACCACGAGATCGTAATGGCTAAACCCTAGAAGCCTAGCCTGTATGACTATGGTAATGAGTATATGCTTTTCAGACTAAACCCTCCGGTTTATATAGACACCGGGGGGATCTAGGGTTACATAGAGTCGGTTACATAAGAAGGAATCTTCATAGTTGATCGCCAAACTTGCCTTCCATGCCAAGGAGAGTCCTATCCGGACACGAGTATAGTCTTTGTCCTTCATGTCTTCACAGCCCATCAGTCCGGCCCATGGATAACAGGCCGGACGCCCGAGGACCCCTTAGTCCAGGACTCCCTCACCTGGCACTTCTGAAGATAGTATAGCTCTTCATCGGTGTCATCGAACTCATCATCAGAACACGTCTACTAAGAGGGGACAAATACCGGCAACACAGAAGGTAACACAATCAATGCAATGAACAATATGATGCATGATCATGACATGGAAATATGAGTGTGTTGGCTTAATGCAACTACAACCAGATGGGTTTGAGTTATTTTGAACCCAAGGTTCAAGTTCAAACTCAAACTATGACTTTATAAAGTGCATTATCATGTTTTGATATAAACAGCAGGTTTAAGTTGCTTTAACATGCATGAAATCAGTGCAGATGGATAGATTGGATTTTTCTGATCATTTTTCATATATAATTTGTTTCATTTGGAGTTATGGTTGAATTTATATGAATTTTAGAAGTTTTGGGCATTTTCTGGAATTTCCTGAATTATTTTTAATCCAGAAAATGATTTACTGCGTCAGCATGATGTCGGTGTGACGTCAGCAGGTCAACGGAGCCGGTCCAAGTCAAACCTGACCAGTGGGACCCACTGGTCAGTATCACAGTTAGTTAACTAACTAATTAAGGTTAGTTTAATTAGTAAACTAGGTTTGACCAGGGGCGGGGCCCACATGTCAGTGGCCCAGGGGGGTCATATCCCTGGTCAGCTGGGTCAAATCGCCGGTGTTTAGACGCCGGCGACGACCAGACGCGGCGGCGGTGCTCGGGATTGGGTTGTGGTGCCCCGTTCGATGCGCGGCTAGGCTCGTTGGAGAGCTCTTGCCAGCGCGCATCGGATGGGGTGGTAGACGGGCGTGTGGTGGCCGGAGGTGACGGCGGCGAGCTCGGTAGCGGCGGCCGGCGTTCGGGTGTGCACGTTAACGCGGCTGCGGTGGCCTAGGCGATGCGTGTGCGGAACCTAAGCCGTGTACGCGATGCGGCAAGCAGGGTGGACGTGCGCCCGAGACCAACTGGTCACTGGAGCATCGACGGCGGCAAGCACGGCGGCGGCGGGTTTCGGTCGTCGGCGAAGCGGCAGCTACGGCGTGCAACCGAGAAAACGGAGAGGGGGAGAAGGAGCAGCAGCTCACAGCGGTTGCAGCAGGCGTCGGAGTGGGCTCGGGGGAGGCCGGAGCTGAGCGGGGCGGCGAGGCGGATCTCCGGCGGCCGAGGAGGTGAAAGCATTGGGGGCGGCGCTTTGGGGCCCTTCCGGTCGTGTGGCTCGGTGAGGAGGTAGGGAACGAGGTGGCAGAGCTCGGGGATAGCTCGGGGCGGCTCGGGGAACATAGTGGACGCGGTGACAGCGAGCGGCGTCCATGGCAGCGTTCGACTATGGTGTCGGGAGGGCGAGGGAGAGACGAGGGGGAGGAATGGAGCGGTCGGCGTGATCCAGACTGCTCCAGGGCGGTTTCTCGCGATGTCTCGCTGGCAGGAGGAGGCAGGCAGGCGCCCTGGTGGCATGGCGTGTCGTGCGTGCGCGCGCGTCGGCCACGCGCCTGGCTGACTAGCGCCAGGAGGACGACGGCGCCTGGTGGGCTGGGCCTAAACTGGGCCGCCAGGTAGGTCCAGGTGAGTGGCCCACTGGCCTTCTCTCTCTCTCTCTCTTACTTAATTGCTTTTGTTTTTCTATTTTTCTGCAAATTTAGAGCTTTATTAAAAATACTAAAACTAACTCAAAAATCATGAAACTTCTCATGCCCACTGTTTGGAATATTTCCAACAGTAAACATTTTAATTTATGATTATTTGGACATTTAAAATATTTTATTGCATTTAAATGTCCAAATGCAATTAACATATGATTTAATCCAGTGACCTTGTGATGTCCTAGAAAAGTGTGCACCATTTTTGTCAGAGGTTCTAGACCAAGGCAAAGATGATGAACATTTTAGAAGGGCATTTCAGGTTCATTGGAAAAGATTTTAGTAAACCCTAGTTGGATTAAGGGGGTGCTGGGGGTTCTGTCATCCCCATTTTCAATTTTTTGAGCAAAATAAACATGATGCAACACCAGAGGCTAGCACTAGGCATTACCAGAACTAGGGATGTGACAACTCACCCCCACTAAACAAGAATCTCATCCCGAGATTCAAGCGTAGGGTAAGATGAAGGGGGAAACGCGAACTAACACAATCTTCACGATCCAGGTAGCACTTCATAAGAACGTTGATTCGATCACGATCTTTGTCTCGATGTCACTCTTAGAACTTTATCCAACACGATGATGACAGAAAGGAATTCTATGGATCTGATCTTCTCAAAGATCGAGCAACTGACGATCAGCTCATGAAATGAGACATAACATCTCTTGAGCTGAGACACAATACACACATCAAGAATGATGAAGATGAGCATATGACAAGGTTTAATTAAGTAGCAGAATTTCCACACTTAGGAGGGTGGTGAACGGGTGTCAACGTAGTAAGGAGTTGGTTGCCCTTCGGAACAAATGGGGCACCTTTGGGAAGATGACTGGTAGAATTATTCCCTTAAGTGGCAAAAGGAATTACTTTTGATACACCGATCATTGAAACTCTATATACCATCCTAAGGCAATTCACAAACGATCGTTTGACAGAGTTTGAGAGAACGACATACCCGGGCTAGAATGGATGATGTGGACTACCTTGTTGATGACAAAGCGATGGATGATTTCTCCTTATCATCGAGAAAGGATAGAGCCCAGGGTAAGCTCACTTTTGAGGATGATCCTGAATAACAGTTACTGAGAAGGCAAACCATAATGAAATGGCACAAAGATGGGTGCAAGCTGGGAACAAAATGCAAATGTTGGGAATGTTCCAATCATCATATCTGCCCGAGATTCAGATCTGATTACTAACAGGATACTTCAGACTCAACATGTCTGCAAAAGAAAGTTTGCAACACAATTCGATGAGATGACATTGCGAGATTCTCGGGGGATGAACTATGGAAGCAAGCTCCAAAACATGAGCTGGTTCTGGTACACACCTGTGAACGCACTGGCGAAGACAAGCATGACCACGTAGTAGTCTTAGAACAAAACACTACCGAGTTCTGGTTGGGAACCATCGTCGAGGATATCGGAGTCTTGTGCATGATCTAGAATTAACACAACAGACTCCTTTTCCTTGAGCAAATCAATCAGTGGCTTCGTGTGCTAGGGAATACATAAGGAGTGGAGGTAATTAATCTACCAAACCATAGAATACATTCGCACATGCATAACTGACTTGGGATGGTACGAGGAAACAAAAACAATCTTTCTCGAACTCACGGCGGCAACTTGCACCAAATGCACATGAATTCGAGGAAGTCACTTCTTCCATCCAAGCATAAGCTTCATGAACGGAACACGAAGGCATTTCTTACAAAGTTTCCAACACTAGGTTGATGTTCAACATGAATCATGGGGGAGACAAAATGTTGCTGATGGGCTCAACAGCAACTCGTCGGAATTTCCATATCACTGGACTTCCACCATCATGTGAACACGGTGATAGCATTGGCCAGACCAAAAGATGTAATGGTGTATGCTCGAGGGATCAACCAAGAGTAAGACAACATTACGAACATCGTTGGTTCTGATTTGACTTGACGATAGCCCATACTCAAGTCAAAGTTTTGACAAGGCAATAGATCCAACAACTGATCACGAGGACCAATCGATGGAGATATCATCTTTCTTCAACACACACACACACACACACAAGAAGATATCCCTTAACATGAACTAAGTCAGACAAGCTTTTATCTTCCAACTCTCCAAGTTGTTGTTTGGCTTAACCAACTAGCTCAGGGGTATCCAACACAGATTCTTGGAGAATGGGTGGTTTGGAGGAAAACCAACATGATCATGAACTCAACATAGCGGTCAGGTGACAACCTGGTAATACTTCCGAGAAGATATTCGAAACATCACGAACCACCGATATGTTACTAGGCTCGAGAACAATCTTGCTTTTTAGAGCAAGTTGATATGATCAAATAAGCAAGGGATTGAATAATCCTAACTCATTGATCGAAGAGTGCACCATAAATAAGGACTAGGTAGCACAATCTATCTTAGAATGATGATTCAATAATCAACACGCTAAGCATGAGAATATTGTCCATTTACTACCAAGCAACTAGTTGCTAGGAGTATTGATTTCACACATCACGGTTCACTTGTCGGTATTCCGGTTGTAACAACACGGAACCGAGGAGCGAATGATGATGGCGAGAAGTATCACTGCATCAAGAATTCATAAGAGTTGGTGCAATTATCATGACATTCCTGACATTAAGAGGGCAATACTTCAGGGTAGAACAGAATCAAAAGCTAGATTGGCATTTGATCTGCGGAATACAACTGCTTTGACCCAATTCTAGATATGGATGAGGTACTGGAGTTTGTTTCTCCTAGTCATTCTGAAATAGAACGGCTTGACGGACCACAAGGATAATAGACACTGACGAACACGATGGCACAACTATTCCTGACTATCACTTGATAGACGGAGGTCAGGATACAACTAAAGAGGGACAACTCAAAGGAACATATTTTTTCTGAGTTGTGGATGCATAGATTAGTATGTCGAGGGAAGCTCAACATTTCTTTCGAATAACCCATGCGGAAAGGGTAGAACTGGCAGATTCACAATATAGAGTGGAGAACTCATCAAGAGCACTCTGGTCATGACCTTTTGGTTCAAAAGAACTCCTGCCAAGAATGGTTCATGGTAATTGGAAGAAGGATGTACCACGAACCTCGAGGACTATCGCAAAGGTTACTAATATCCTAAAGGAACTAGCAACACTATCAACATGAGGTAAGTAGGGTGAATTTCGGGTTCAAGAACCCAGGAATAGAATACCCACTAACTAATAACATCACGGGATGCTTTCGAGAATGATGGCCAGAATCATCACACGGGGAACACAAAACATGGTAGATTACTAGGTGATCCTCATGCCTAGGGTCATAATAATAGCTCCAACATATATGTCGAGGCAACACCTCAACTCACCGATTAGTGTGGTGAAACTGGCCCAAAGGAACATCGGTAACGAGAAGAGGGAATTTGCAAATGCTTTAGATTAGTTAGAAACTGGGATGACTCGGACAGCATAACGACTGTAAATGCTCAAAAAGATTTGAGACATCCTGCAAAATAGTGGCATGACCACTCAACATCACAATATCAAGGTTCCGAGATCAACTGTCAACACACGGAAGTAGTAGGAACAGAACTGAGGCTTGAGACCAACAATCCTAAGAGTCTATAGATTAGTAACACGTGATCTTGATAGAAAGACGAGAAGCCTAGTTCTTAATCCCTGTAGAAGAGAAGAGACTGACTCAGATCAGAAGGGCATAAGGTATAAGGAGTAAAAAGAGCCTTACGTTCCCTTCCCCAATCAATTCCCTTACATAACTAAAGCATTTATAGACACAACTTCGACCAGTTTGGCATGGTAATCCTACAGGCAGTCAGGCTCTGATACCAAAGATGTCAGGACCCCGATCCTAAGTCGCACCGATCTAGCATGTAACACATCATATCACTTTGCGGCCTCACGCACGGTATTCCCACGGGTGCCACCTTACCTGGCCCGGGACCGTTTGCGCCTTTTGGCTCACGTATATGATAGTGTTGCTAGCATCCATATGACAGAGAACCCAGGCCGACATGACTAGTCATGAACCCAAAGTGGCGCTAACTTACGGGGACATGCATACATGAACCAACATCGAACATGTCGGTCATCAGCGTGTGAATCTGGGCTGTAGCAACTGGGCTAACAGGGCTCCGGGAACCCGGGCTGTAGCAGGCTAGCAGGACTCCGGAAGTCACCGTGTGACATTTCCCCGAAGGGACAGACACAGGAACGAAGTGAACCACATGTCGGCCAGTCTAAGTGTTCCGGAGCAGTAGTATTGGGCTAACAGGACTCCGGTAAACCGGGCTGTAGCAGACTACCATGGCTCAGTGGAAGCACTAGACTACATTTCCCCATAAGAGAGGCTACCAAGGATAAACAACTAGGTTGTCGGATCCCACACATACCAAGCATTTCAATCATACACACAATATGCCCGATATGTGTAAATACAACATGGCATCACAACAAAACTCTACAACTCAAAGTATTTATTCATTAGGCTCCGAAGAGCCAGATATTACAAACATGGGTCTGATGACCCAGCATTCAAGTCATACAAGCACATGTGGAAGCTTATGTTGTCTTAGTACAGACAACTACAAATGAAAAAGGCAAAGAAGCCTAACTGTCTACAAGACCCTGCCAAGGGCACAAGATCGTAGCTGAGGTAACAAGCTAAACGTCGAAGTCCACGCGGAACTACTACTGAGACTGAAGTCTCTCTGCAAAACATAAATTAAGGAAACGTGAGTACAAATGTACCCAGCAAGACTTACATCAGATCTAGCTACATATGCATCAGTATCAACAAAGGGATGGTGGGGTTTAACTGCAGCAAGCCAGCTTTGACTCGGTGGCTATCCTAAACTACGACTGCAAGCAACTCTTTTGAGGTGGCGCACACGAGTCCACATATTCACCAATCAATACACCACTATGGATCCGCTCCCGTCTCCCTATGAGAATGCCATCCATAGCACTCACGCTTATCTTGCGCATTTTAGAGTATCCACTTTCACTTGTCTATGAACTGTACAGGCAACCCACAAGTCCATTACCGCGGACGCGGCTATTCGAATAGATCATTTATAACCCTGCAGGGGTGTACTTCTTCACACACGCTCTCGCCACTTACCAGCACGTACACGTCGTGTATCTCGGCAACCTTAAAGCGGAAGACTGGCGAGGGAGTCGGCCACGACCTGACTAACCACACAAGTCTCTAGTCTAGGTTTATCGCCTATTCGGGTTCCATCCGCAAGGATATCCGGCCGGGGTGTCACTCACGGCCCCAAACGATGTGTGCAGGGTTCCCGAGACACCAAACTGGTGACTCGGTACACCGTGCCACGGTGTATCTACCGCATCATAGCCCACCCCTAGGGTCAGCGCTACGCACGGCCTCCAACACATATCCTACAAACACCAGAAACTAGTTGCAACTCCTCGACAGAGATCAAGGCGATTAATAAGTCGAGAGAGTCAATTAAGGATCCCAATGTGTGGTAGTAGCTATTCATGGATCACAAACACAGAACTCAGTTCCTGAGGACGGTTTCAATGAGACAACCCACCATGTACTCCTACATGGCCTCTCACCGCTACCTTTACCAAAACGTGTTCACACACTTAGCTCACACATAGTAGGACATGTTCATCACCATTCCAATTCATCCCCGATGAATCAGACCTGACTCAACTCTAAGCAGTAGCAGGCATGAAAAACAAGCATGAATGAGTAGGCACATCAGGGCTCAAACAACTCCTACTCATGCTAGTGGGTTTTCATCTATTTACTGTGGCAATGACAGGTCATGCGGAGGAAAGGGGTTCAACTACCGTAGCATGTAACAGTTGAATCGTTGTTGTCCTAATGTAGTAAAAGAGAGCAGGAGCGAGAGAGTGGGATTGTATCGGAATGAACAAGGGGGTTTTGCTTGCCTGGCACTTCTGAAGATAGTATAGCTCTTCATCGGTGTCATCGAACTCATCGTCGGAACACGTCTACCGAGAGGGGACAAATACCGGCAACACAGGAGGAAACACAATCAATGCAATGAACAATATGATGCATGATCATGACATGGAAATATGAGTGTGTTGGCCTAATGCAACTACAACCAGATGGGTTTGAGTTATTTTGAACCCAAGGTTCAAGTTCAAACTCAAACTATGACTTTATAAAGTGCATTATCATGTTTTGATATAAACAGCAGGTTTAAGTTGCTTTAACATGCATGAAATCAGTGCAGATGGATAGATTGAACTTTTTTGATCATTTTTCATATATAACTTGTTTCATTTGGAGTTATGGTTGAATTTCTATGAATTTTAGAAGTTTTGGGCATTTTCTGGAATTTCTGGAATTATTTTTAATCCAGAAAATGATTTACTGCGTCAGCATGATGTCGGTGTGATGTCAGCAGGTCAACAAAGCCAGTCCAGGTCAAACCTGACCAGTGGGACCCACTGGTCAGTATCACAGTTAGTTAACTAACTAATTAAGGTTAGTTTAATTAGTAAACTAGGTTTGACCAGGGGCGGGGCCCACATGTCAGTGGCCCAGGGGGGTCAAATCCCTAGTCAGCTGGGTCAAATCGCCGGCGTTTGGATGCCGGCGATGACCAGACGCGGCGGCGGTGCTCGGGATTGGGCTGTGGTGCCCCGTTCGATGCGTGGCTAGGCTCGTTGGAGAGCTCTTGCTAGCGCGCATCGGATGGGGGTGGTAGACGGGCGTGTGGTGGCCGGAGCTGACCGCGGCGAGCTCGGCAGTGGTGGCCGGTGTTCGGGTGTGCACGTTAACGCGGCTGCGGTGGCCTAGGCGATGCGTGCGCGGAACCTAAGCCGTCTACACGATGCGGCGAGCAGGGTGGACGTGCGCCCGGGACGAAATGGTCACTGGAGCATCGACGGCGGCAAGCACGGCGGCGGCGGGTTTCGGTCGTCGGCGAAGCAGAAGCTACGACGTGCAACCGAGAAAACGGAGAGGGGGAGAAGGAGCAGCAGCTCACATCGGTTGCAGCAGGCGTCGAAGCGGGCTCGGGGAAGGCCGAAGCTGAGCGGGGCGGCGAGGCGGATATCCGGTGGCCGTGGAGGGGAAAGCGTCGGGGGCGGCGCTTCGGGGCCCTTCCGGTCGCGTGGCTCGGTGAGGAGGTAGGGAACGAGGTGGCGTAGCTCGGGGATAGCTCGGGGCGGCTCGGGGAACACGGTGGACGCAGTGACAGCGAGCGGCGCCGACGGCAGTGTTCGGCTATGGCGTCGGGAGGGCGAGGGAGAGACGAGGGGGAGGAATGGAGCGGTCGGCGCGATCCAGACGGCTCCGGGGCGGTTTCTCGTGACGTCTCGCTGGCAGGAGGAGGCAAGCAGGCGCCCTAGTGGCATGGCGTGCCGTGTGTGCGCGCGCGTCGGCCACGCGCCTGGCCGACTGGAGCTAGGAGGACGACGGCGCCTGGTGGGCTGGGCCTAAACTGGGCCGCCAGGTAGGTCCAGGTGAGTGGCCCAGTGGCCTTCTCTCTCTCTCTTACTTAATTGTTTCTGTTTTTCTATTTTTCCGCAACTTTAGAGCTTTATTAAAAATACTAAAACTAACTCAAAAATCATGAAACTTCTCATGCCCACTGTTTGGAATATTTCCAACAGTAAACGTTTTAGTTTATGATTATTTGGACATTTAAAATATTTTATAGCATTTAACTGTCCAAATGCAATTAACATATGATTTAATCCAGTGACCTTGTGATGTCCTAGAAAAGTGTGCACATTTTTGTCAGAGGTTCTAGACCAAGGCAAAGATGATGAACATTTTAGAAGGGCATTTCAGGTTCATTGGAAAAGATTTTAGTAAACCCTAGTTGGATTAAGGGGGGTGATGGGGGTTCTGTCATCCCCATTTTCAAATTTCTGAGAAAAATAAACATGATGCAACACTAGAGGCTAGCACTAGGCATTACCAGAACTAGGGATGTGACAGGCTTACGCGAGAAGGTGCGTTGCTACAGTCCACTGCCGAAGTCTCAAGCACACTAGCTCGCTCCCCAAATATAATTTCACTGTTCAATCATCGCCGGTGAAAGATGGGCACATGGACCCGCGTCGTGAGGGCAACTTCGGTGGCCCACTCCGTCGAGAGCGCGGCCGCAGCCGCCATGCACGTGCTAACAAGGTGCATGAGCGCGGCCGCAATCTGCGACCGGGCGGCCATGGCAGCCCAAACGGCCGCTGTTGTTTCTCAGGTGGCGGCAGCAACATCTGCCTCGGGGATAGCAACTGGCGAGAGCGGCACAGCAGCTGTCCGTTCCGCAGCGGCGGCCTTAGCCCTGATGGAGGCCACCCACGACCATGTCGAGGCCACCCACGCCGAGCTCGCGGCGGTCACCGCACAAATCGAACGAAGCTTCTCCGACATAGGTCGGCAACCCACGACCGAAGAGTTGGCAATCACCGAGAGCGTTCGAGCAGCAGTCCGTTCCTCCGCCGCATACCTTGCGATGACAGAGCCCGTCCAAGCCCAGATCGCGGCCATCCATGCCCAGCTCATGGCGGCCTTTTCCAAAGAGATGGCGGACGTGGATGGCGAGATGCTACCGAGTATGGTGCGATGGATGACATGGAGCCCCTTCCCCAGGAAACCGTCGGGTGCAAGCTGGACATGGAGGCGGCGGCGGAGATCGACGAGCACCAGCCGTAGTAGTACTCTTTGTTTTGTTTAATTAAGAGCGTCGGTCTTTAATTTGTTAGAGTAATGTTTAGGTCAGCTAGCTCTGTTTAATTGCTGAACTTGCTCGATTAAGAAGTGTGGGTGTGCTGTAGTCTCCTTTGTGTACCCAAATTATGCAATGACGTGGATGACCACTGTAACCAGGGAAATTCAAACCAAAAATTTTGACGTTCAAACTCATCACACACGGGTTAAGCTATCTGAATCTTTTGTGATGTTCACATATCGTACACAGTTTTGAATAAGGGACTGTGTCTGATGACACTTTGCGCGCCAGTTTTTCGCTGAAGCGATTCCAAATTTTTGGCTTCCGCAGAAATATCTACCTTCCCGCCTCCTCCCCCTTACCAAAAGCCACATTTCCCCTGTTTCCGCCTTCCTTTCCAAGTTGAAACCTTCACTCCTTGCTTGCAGCACCGCCTCCTCGTCGGCGACCCTCCTTCACGCTGCTCGGCCTCATCTATCCAGGCAGGTAATCCACACCCGACCCCCATCCTCCTCCTCCTTCCACATCCCACATGCCCCGACCGCCGGCGCGACACCTTCCACCCAAATCACCGACCCCTCCACCAAATAAGCCCCGCCTTAAGTCATGGTGCGTGCAGTATAGCCAGGATCTCAAGGAGCGTTTGGTAGCGGAGAAGCAAATCGCGGCCGCACGCGTGGATGAGGTCGCGATGGCTGCCATTCGTGTCGACCCCCATATCTTGGAGGAGCACCTTGCCATTTGCTAGGTACGTCGGTTAATCATGCTCGGTTTACCCATTGCGTGTGCTACCCCTACCTTTCCTTCACAAATTCTAGTGAATTGTGTGCTATCTAATTTTACCATGCAATCTGTTGCTCTAGTGTATATGTTCTATATGTCGTGCAGTGTGGTGCTCACTTATTAACTGTTTTGTTAATTAGTTATCGTCTTCAGTTAACTATTTGGTTCAATTCTGCAAATGTGATATTCAATTCTTCAGGCTGCAATTTTGTATTGTCTTCCATGTGAGAAATAAATCAAATTTATCTTTACAAAATACATGAGAAACGAATACAATTGCTATATTTCCAAGTTGTCAAGCATGCTTGGTTTGGTTATACATTGTGCAATGTGGTGCTCAGTTAACGTTTGGTTCATTTGTGTTGTGGTGTTTAGTTAACTGTTTAGTTCAATTCTGCAATGTGATGTTCAATAGTTGTGGGTGCATTCTGTTATTGTATACCATGTGAGGAATAAATTGAATTTGCCTATAGTAAATACATAAGAAACAAATACAATTGCTATATTTCTGAGTTGTTAAGCCTGCTTGGTTTGGCTAACTGCCTGGTCTTCTATTAGGAGTATGTTATATTATGCAATGTGGTGCTCAGTTAATGTTTGGTTCATTTGTTGTGGTGTTTAGTTAACTGCTTGGTTCAATTCTGCAATGCGATGTCCAATTTTCGTGGGTAGAATTTTGTATTGTTGTGCATGTGAGGAATAAATCGAATTTGGCTGCACTTAATACATGAGAAACATATACAAGTGCTATATTTCCTAGTTCTTTATCATGTTTGGTTTGGATAAATGGGTTTTCCATGTGGCTTGAATTAATATGATGAATCTGCAATGTGCTTATTTTTCATCAACATATTTTACTGATAGCATGCGAACCCTTACTTAACCTGATGACTAACTACCTTATATGTGTTGCAGGGAAACAATGAGAAGCACTGAGGTTTACAATCAAGGTTAGCACATGCATGGTCTGTTGTCTAAAAGCACATTATTGTGCAATTGCAGGAACCATTCTAATATTTAGGTTTTTAACAATTTGGTCTTGCACATGTAGGTCCTGCTTTCAGAGGTTTTGACCCACTGTTCGACCCTTTTTGCATATGGGGAAATGAGTTGTCCATGAATATCAATCAAGTCAAGAAACTCAGAAAGATTGTTAGGATAAAGAAATTAGCGACAAAAAACAATAAGATCTTTGTCTGCACAATGAAGTATACATCAATTCACTACAAGATGGTACTAGCTATTATACCTTGCCTTTTTTTATTCATTTGCCCCATTTCCAATATAGAGAAGATATTTATGCACATCCTTGTTTTCAGGCCTTTCCAAAGCAGTTCACTGATGATTACCTCTCAAACCACCTCTATGGTCAGGAGGCGGGGAAGGTTTTCATACAACACCCACGGTTCAATATTGAAGTGTTCCTGAAGAGGATAAAGGACGGACGGTCAATCATCCATAGGCACTGGCCTAAAGTTGCAAAGACCTTCAACATGAATGAAGGCTCAATATTCGCCTTCCGCTTCAGCAGTTTTCAAGATGAGATGCATCTGTCTATATATCGTCTATGATGCTAATTTCAAAAGGTTCTACATGTTGCATGTGAAACTTGGTGCTGTTGCAGTTGTGTAATGGGGTAGCTGAGTGCTGAAGTTATATCATGTTGTACTTAGATGTATTTCAATTATGAAATCCTGCTTCCTTAATATGGAAATGAAATATATTATGTGCTTAATATGAATCTCAATTAGATTAATAAATGGATTATTAATAATAGGGAAATTAGCCCGCTAATGGCGAATTAGCATGCTAATTGGGTTTTGCTATTGCAAACAGTTATTCAGAAAATACCGTGGGCGATGACCTCAGGCAACGCACACAGTTTCTAGGAATAAACCGTGTTGGATCAATGAACAATCACACGCGACCTTCTCTTGAAAATTGTTTGCGTTAGGCCACCTTGCGCAAACGTTTACCACATAAAAACTGTGTGTGATGGACATCCTTTGCCACACAGTTTCTTCTAACCACCGTGTGTGATGCATTCAATAACGCAAACGATAAAATTGTTAATATTGTGTGCAATGGCAACGCTATTACAAACGATTTAACGGGGAAAATTGTGTGTGATGTACCTGTGAACGGAAAAGTTTTCCTTGGGGCGACTGTGTGGGATGTACATACGAACGGAGACGTTTAGCGGGGACTGACTATGTGGGATGTACTTGCGACCTGAAACAATTTCGCCTGTATAATTGTATTTTTTAGCTCTATTGTATGTATTTCCGTATTTGAGCGCTCGCCGGTCGCACACGAACTCATTTTGTCGAGCGTGTGTGCTAGGAGGGCATATCCCCGAGAGTTTTCGGGCCGTGTGGGAAGGACCCCCTATCGCCGTCACTCACTAGGCGACGGTTCCAAATGCCGTCGCGGAAAGGGGTTCAAAACCGTTTGTATAGCACCGATGCATACTAGTGATACCATGCCAATGATTTTCCCTTCAAAGATAAAGGAAAAACCTTTTTCATAACTTCATCCCTGGGTAAACCTCCAAGCTTGAACAATCCAAAATTTGTTCTACATATATCAAGTGCATATCAGGATGTTCGGTTCCATCTCCTGCATAAGGATTAGCTAGCAGTTGTTCTATCATACCCGAAGGAATTTCATATTCAATATTTTCAGTAGGTGCAGTAGGTTGAGGGGTAGCTAATTTTGGTTCCGGTCGAGGTGAAGATACCCCGAACAAACCCCTCAGGGGGTTGTTTTTCATAGTAACAAGTGATAATAAATTTCAGCACACTATATAAATGTTTCCTTACCAAAGGCGCTTCACTCCCCGGCAACGGCGCCAGAAAATAGCCTTGATGACCCACAAGTATAGGGGATCAATTGTAGCTCTTTTCGACAAGTAAGAGTGTGGAACCCAACGAGGAGCAGAAGGAAATGACAAGTGGTTTTCAGCAAGGTAATGTCTGCAAGGGCTGAAATTATAAGTAGCAGGCTAGTTTGATAGCAAGATAATTTGTAACGAGCAAGTAATGATAGTAGTAACAAAAGTGCAGCAAGGTAGCCCAATCCTTTTGAGGCAAAGGATAGGCCAAAACGGTCTCTTATGATAAGCAAAGCGTTCTTGAGGGTGCACGGGAATTTCATCTAGTCACTTTCACCATGTTGGTTTGATTTGTGTTCGCAACTTTGTTAATTTGATATGTGGGTGGACCAGTGCTTAGGTGCTGTTCTTACTTGAACAAACCTCCTACTTATGATTAACCCTCCCGCAAGCATCCGCAACTACGAGAAAAGTATTAAGAATAAATTCTAACCATAGCATTAAACTTTTGGATCCAATCGGTCCTTTACGGAATAGCGCATAAACTGGGGTTTAAGCTTCTGTCACTCTCGCAACCCATCATCTAATTGCTAATCCACAATGCATTCCCTTAGTCCCAAATATGGTGAAGTGTCATGTAGTCGACGTTCACATGACACCACTAAGGGAATCACAACATACATACTATCAAAATACCGAACACAAATCAAGTTCACATGATTACTTGCAACATGATTTCTCCTGTGACCTCAAGAACAAAAGTAACTACTCACAAATGATAATCATGCTCAAGATCAGAGGGGTATTAAATAGCATATTGGATCTGAACATATAATCTTCCAACAAATAAACCATATAGTAATCAACTACAAGATGTAATCAACACTACTAGTCACCCACAAGCACCAATCTACAGTTTCGGTAACAAGATTGAACATAAGAGATGAACTAGGGTTTGAGATGAGATGGTGTTGTTGAAGATGTTGATGGAGATTGCCCTCCCCGAGATGGGAGAGTTGTTGGTGATGATGATGACGATGATTTCCCCCTCCGGGAGGGAAGTCCCCCGGTGGAATCGCTCCGCCGGAGGGCAAAAGTGCTCCTGCCCAAGTTCCGCCTCGAGACGGCAGCGCTCCGTCCCGAAAGTCTTCTCCTCAATTTTTATAGGTCAAAATGACCTATATACCAGAAGATGGGCACCGGAGGTGGGCCTGGGTGAGCACAAACCCCCAGGGCGCACCTGGGTTCCCTGGCGCGCCCAGTAGTTATTTGCTCCAATATTCCTCAAATATTCCATAAAAAATCCTCGTGAAGTTTCAGCTTGTTTGGAGTTGTGCAGAACGGGTGGCCTGACATAGCTTTTCTAGGTCCAGATTTCCAGCTGCCAGAATTCTCCCTCTTTGTGTGTACCTTGTACATTATGAGAGAAAATGCATTAGAATACTCCAAAAAGCATTATTATGGATAAAAACATCATAAATAACACTAAGGAAACATGATGCAAAATGGACGTATCAGACTCCCACTTCCTTCCCTCTCCCCCTCTTTCCTTTCCCCCTTGTCCATACAAGGAAGGGGGGCACAGGAGGGCAGGAGCCCTAGGGCCGTCGGCTAACCCCTAGGGGCGCGCCATGGCTGCCCTGGTTGCCTCCATGTCCCCTCCCACCTATATATACATGGGGAGGGGCGCCACACAGGTACACGACATTGTCTTAGCCATGCGCGGCGCCCCCGTCCATCGTTTACTCCCTCAGTCATAATTTCATATTGTTCCTGGGTGATCATAGGGCAAATTTTTTGTTTTCTACTACGTTTCCCAGCAAAAATACTAGTGCAAACATCTACTAGAGGGGGCCACCAGCTGCCCACAAGGCAGGGGCGTGCCTACCCCAGGGCACGCCCTAGTGCCTTGTGTGGCCCGCGTTCGACCGTCTGACCTAATTCTAGTCCTATAAGTTCTGTCTTCCCAAGAAAAAAAATAAGAGAAGAAGTTTCATCGTGTTTTATGATTGCTTGTATCTGCGTTGGTATTTCTCTGAAGAGTAGAGGATGATGCAGCACATCAACGGTAAGTATTTCCCCCATTATGAAACCAAGGTTATCAATCTAGTAGGAGAACCAAGCAACACTATGTAAACGGTACCCGCACACAAGGAACAAATACTTGCAACCCAACGCGTAAGAGGGGTTGTCAATCCCTCCTCGGTATTGAGATAGCTTAAATTGTGTGAGATTGGATACATAGATCTGACAAAAACACACACAAAAAGAAAAAGTGCAGCAAGGTATTTTTGGGTTTTTGAAATAATAGATCTGAAAACAATATGATAGGAAATAGAACCGGGGGCCGTAGATTTCACTAGTGGCTTCTCTTGAGAAAATAGCATACTGTGGATAAACAAATTACTGTTGGGCAATTTATAGAAGAGCAAATAATTATGAAAATATTCAAGGGAATGATCATGTATATAGGCATCACGTCCAAGATTAGTAGACCGGCTCCTGCCTGCATCTACTACTACTACTCCACACATTGACTGCTATCCAGCATGCATCTAGTGTATTAAGTTCATGGAGAGACGGAGTAATCCAATAAGAACGATGACATGATGTAGACAAGATCTATTCATGTAGGAATAGACCCATCTTTTTATACTTAATAGCAACATTACATACGTGCCTCGCTACCCCTTCTGTCACTGGCTGAGGACACCGCAAGATCGAACCCATCACAAAGCACCTCTTCCCATTGCAAGAAAAATCAATCTAGTTGGCCTAACTAAACCAAAGTTTCGAAGAAGAAATACGAGGCTATAATAATCATGCATTTAAGAGATCAAGGAAGACTCAAATAATATTCATAGATAGATCTGATCATAAACTCGCAATTCATCGGATCCCAATAAACACACCGCAAAAAGTCATTACATCAAATAGATCTCCAAGAACATCGAGGAGAACATTGTATTGAGAATAAAAAAGAGAGAAGAAGCCATCTAACTACTGCCTACGGACCCGTAGGTCTGTGGTAAACTACTCACGCATCATCGGAGGAGCACCAATGAGGATGATGAACCCCTCCGTGATAATGTTCCCCTCCGGCAAGGTGCCGGAAAAGGGCTCTAGATTGGATCTCGTGGTTCCGGAACTTGCGGCGGCTCGACTCCCCTAGAGTTTCCGGAATATTTGGGAATTTATAGAGCTGAGAGGCGGAGGAAAGGACTCCCGTGGGCCCCACCACCACCTAGGCGCGCCAGGGGCCTCTGGCATGCCCCAGTGGGTTTTGGGCCCCACGGGCATCCCCTCTGATGCTTCCTTGGCTCCCAAGTTTTCTTTTGGTCCAAAAAGTTTCGTGACATTTGGACTTCGTTTGGTACTCATATTCTGCGAAGTAAAAGACAAGCAAAAAACAGCAACTAGCACTGGGCACTATGTCAATAGGTTAGTCCCAAAAATGATATAAAGTTGCTATAAAATGAATGTAAAACATCCAAAGGATGATAATTTAACAGCATGGAACAATAAAAAATTATAGATACGCTGGAGACGTATCATTTTACGATACGGAGCCGCCGCCACCTCGTGTTCTTTATCAGGATGCCTGATTTGGAGTCTGTTCGGGGCTCCGGAGGGGGCAATTCATCGTCGTCGTCATCAACGACCATTCTTCATCAACAACCTCATGATGCTCACCGCTGGGAGTGAGTATCATCGTAGGTATATGATGACCCACAAGTATAGGGGATCAGTTGTAGCTCTTTTCGATATGTAAGAGCATCGAACCCAACAAGGAGCAGAAGGAAATGACAGGTGGTTTTCAGTAAAGCAATGTCTGCAAGTGCTGAAATTGTAAGTAGCGGAGTAGTTTGATAGCAAGATAATTTGTAACGAGCAAGTAACGATAGTAGTAACAAAAGTGCAGCAACGTAGCCCAATCCTTTTGAGGCAAAGGACATGCCAAAACGGTCTCTTATGATAAGCAAAGCATTCTTGAGGGTACACGGGAATTTCATCTAGTCACTTTCATCATGTTGGTTCGATTTGTGTTCGCTACTTTGATAATTTGGTATGTGGGTGGACCGGTGCTTAGGTGTTGTTCTTACTTGAACAAAACTCCTACTTATGATTAACCCTCCCGCAAGCATCCGCAACTACGAGAAAAGTATTAAGAATAAATTCTAACCATAGCATTAAACTTTTGGATCCAATCGGCCCCTTACGGAATAGCGCATAAACTGGGGTTTAAGCTTCTGTCACTCTCGCAACCCATCATCTAATTGCTGCTCCACAATGCATCCCCTTACTCCCAAATATGGTGAAGTGTCATGTAGTCGACGTTCACATGACACCACTAAGGGAATCACAACATACATACTATCAAAATACCGAACACATATCAAGTTCACATGATTACTTGCAACATGATTTCTCCCGTGACCTCAAGAACAAAAGTAACTACTCACAAATGATAATCATGCTCAAGATCAAAGGAGTATTAAATAGCATACTGGATCTGAACATATAATCTTCCAACAAATAAACCATATAGTAATCAACTACAAGATGTAATCAACACTACTAGTCACCCACAAGCACCAATCTACAGTTCCGGTAACAAGATTGAACACAAGAGATGAACTAGGGTTTGAGATGAGATGGTGCTGTTGAAGATGTTGATGGAGATTGCCCTCCCCAAGATGTGAGAGTTGTTGGTGATGATGATGACGATGATTTCCCCCTCCGAGAGGGAAGTTCCCCCGGCGGAATCGCTCTGCCGGAGGGCAAAAGTGCTCCTGCCCAAGTTCCGCCTCGAGACGGCAGCGCTCCGTCCCGAAAGTCCTCTCCTTGTTTTTTCTAGGTCAAAATGACCTATATACCAGAAGATGGGCACCGGAGGTGGGCCTGGATGAGCACAACCCACCAGGGCGCGCCTGGACTCCCTAGCGCGCCTAGGTGGACTGTGCCCACCTAGTGGGCCCCCTCTGGTAGTTATTTGCTCCAATATTCCTCAAATATTCCATAAAAAATCCTCGTGAAGTTTCAACTTGTTTGGAGTTGTGCAGAACAGGTGGCCTGACGTAGCTTTTCCAGGTCCAGATTTCCAGCTGCCGGAATTCTCCATCTTTGTGTGTACCTTGTAAATTATGAGAGAAAAGGCATTAGAATACTCCAAAAAGCATTATTATGGATAAAACATCATAAATACCGGTAAGGAAACATGATGCAAAATGGACGTATCAGACTCCCACTTCCTTCTCTCTCCCCCTCTTTCCTTTCCCCCTTGTCCATACAAGGAAGGGGGCGCAGGAGGGCAGGAGCCCTAGGGCCGGCGGCTAGCCCCTAGGGGCACGCCATGGCTGCCCTGGTTGCCTCCCTGTCCCCTCCCACCTATATATACATGGGGAGGGGGCGCCACACAAGGACACGACATTGTCTTAGCCGTGTGCGGCGCCCCCGTCCACCGTTTACTCCCTCGGTCATATTTTCATATTGTTCTTGGGTGATCGTAGGGCAAATTTTTTGTTATCTACTACGTTTCCCAGCAAAAATATTGGTGCAAACATCTACTAGAGGGGGCCACCAGCTTCCCACAAGGCAGGGGCACGCCTACCCCCCAGGGCGCGCCCTAGTGCCTTGTGTGGCCTGCGTTCGACCGTCTGACCTAATCCCAGTCCTATAAGTTCCGTCTTCCCAAGAAAAAAAATAAGAGAAGAAGTTTCATCGTGTTTTATGATTGCTTGTATCTGCGTTGGTATTTCCCCGAAGAGTAGAGGATGATGCAGCACATCAACGGTAAGTATTTACCTCAATTATGAAACCAAGGTTATCAATCTAGTAGGAGAACCAAGCAACACTATGTAAACGGTACCCGCACACAAAGAACAAATACTTGCAACCCAACGCGTAAGAGGGGTTGTCAATCCCTCCTCGGTATTGAGATGGATTAAATTGTGTGAGATTGGATACATAGATCTGAAAAAAAAACACAAAAAAATAAAAAAGTGCAGCAAGGTATTTTTTGGGTTTTTTGAAATAATAGATCTGAAAACAATATGATAGGAAATAGACCCGGGGGTCGTAGATTTCACTAGTGGCTTCTCTTGAGAAAATAGCATACTGTGGATAAACAATTACTGTTGGGCAATTTATAAAAGAGCAAATAATTATGACAATATTCAAGGGAATGATCATGTATATAGGCATCACGTCCAAGATTAGTAGGCCGACTCCTGCCTGCATCTACTACTACTACTCCTCACATTGACTGCTATCCAACATGCATCTAGTGTATTAAGTTCATGGAGAAACAGAGTAATGCAATAAGAACGATGACATGATGTAGATAAGATCTATTCATGTAGGAATAGACCCATCTTTTTATCCTTAATAGCAATAATACATACGTGCCTCGCTACCCCTTCTGTCACTGGGTGAGGACACCGCAAGATCAAACCCATCACAAAGCACCTCTTCCCATTGCAAGAAAAATCAATCTAGTTGACCTAACTAAACCAAAGTTTCGAAGAAGAAATACGAGGTTATAATAATCATGCATTTAAGAGATCAAGGAAGACTCAAATAATATTCATAGATAGATCTGATCATAAACTCGCAATTCATCGGATCCCAATAAACACACCGCAAAAAGTCATTACATCGAATAGATCTCCAAGAACATCGAGGAGAACATTGTATTGAGAATAAAAAAGAGAGAAGAAGCCATCTAACTATTGCCTACGGAGCCGTAGGTCTAAGGTAAACTACTCACGCATCATCGGAGGAGCACCAATGAGGATGATAAACCCCTCCGTGATCATGTTCCCCTCCGGCAAGGTGCCGGAAAAGGGCTCTAGATTGGATCTCGTGGTTCCGGAACTTGCGGCGGCTCGACTCCCCTAGAGTTTCCGGAATATTTGGGAATTTATAGAGCTGAGAGGTGGCGGAAAGGACTCGCGTGGGCCCCACCACCACCTGGGCGCGCCAGGGGCTCTAGCATGCCCTGGTGGGTTATGGGCCCCACGGGCATCCCCTCTGATGCTTCCTTGGCTCCCAAGTTTTCTTTTGGTCCAAAAAATATCCAAAAAGTTTCGTGACATTTGGACTTCGTTTGGTACTCATATTCTGCGAAGTAAAAGACAAGCAAAAAACAGCAACTAGCACTGGGCACTATGTCAATAGGTTAGTCCCAAAAAATGATATAAAGTTGATATAAAATGAATGTAAAACATCCAAAGGATGATAATTTAACAGCATGGAACAATAAAAAATTATAGATACGCTGGAGACGTATCATTTTACGATACGGAGCAGCCGCCACCTCGTGTTTTTTATCAGGATGCCTGATCTGGAGTCTGTTCTGGGCTTCGAAGGGGGCAATTCATTGTCGTCGTCATCAACGACCATTCTTCATCAACAACCTCATGATGCTCACCACTGAGAGTTTGTAATTTCATCATAGTATATGATGACCCACAAGTATAGGGGATCAATTGTAGCTCTTTTCGATAAGTAAGAGTATCGAACCCAACGAGGAGCAGAAGGAAATGACAAGTGGTTTTCAGTAAAGCAATGTCTGCAAGTGCTGAAATTGTAAGTAGCAGAGTAGTTTGATAGCAAGATAATTTGTAACGAGCAAGTAACGATAGTAGTAACAAAAGTGCAGCAAGGTAGCCCAATCCTTTTGAGGCAAGGGACATGCCAAAACGATCTCTTATGATAAGCAAAGCATTCTTGAGGGTACACGGGAATTTCATCTAGTCACTTTCATCATGTTGGTTCCATTTGTGTTTGCTACTTTGATAATTTGGTATGTGGGTGGACCGGTGCTTAGGTGTTGTTCTTACTTGAACAAACCTCCTACTTATGATTAACCCTCCTGCAAGCATCCGCAACTACGAGAAAAGTATTAAGAATAAATTCTAACCATAGCATTAAACTTTTGGATCCAATCGGCCCCTTACGAAATAGCGCATAAACTGGGGTTTAAGCTTCTGTCACTCTCGCAACCTATCATCTAATTGCTACTCCACAATGCATTCCCTTAGGCCCAAATATGGTGAAGTGTCATGCAGTCGACGTTCACATGACACCACTAAGGGAATCAGAAGATACATACTATCAAAATATCGAACACATATCAAGTTCACATGATTACTTGCAACATGATTTCTCCCGTGACCTCAAGAACAAAAGTAACTACTCACAAATAATAGTCATGCTCAAGATCAAAGGAGTATTAAATAGCATATTGGATCTGAACATATAATCTTCCACCAAATAAACCATATAGTAATCAACTACAAGATGTATCTAAAGTTCCGGTAACAAGATTGAACACAAGAGATGAACTAGGGTTTGAGATGAGATGGTGCTGTTGAAGATGTTGATGGAGATTGCACTCCCCAAGATGGGAGAGTTGTTGGTGATGATGATGACGATGATTTCCCCCTCCGGGAGGGAAGTTCCCCCAGCGGAATTGCTCCGCCGGAGGGCAAAAATGCTCCTGCCCAAGTTTCGCCTCGAGACGGCAGCGCTCCATCCCGAAAGTCCTCTCCTTGTTTTTTTCTAGGTCAAAATGACCTATATACCAGAAGATGGGCACTGGAGGTGGGCCTGGGTGAGCACAACCCACCAGGGCGCGCCTGGACTCCCTAGCGCACCCAGGTGGGTTATGCCCACCTGGTGGGCCCCCTCTGGTAGTTATTTGCTCCAATATTCCTCAAAAATTCCTTAAAAAATCCTCGTGAAGTTTCAGCTTATTTGGAGTTGTGCAGAACAGGTGGCCTGACGTAGCGTTTCCAGGTCCAGATTTCCAGCTGCCGGAATTCTCCCTCTTTGTGTGTACCTTGTAAATTATGAGAGAAAAGGCATTAGAATTACTCCAAAAAGCATTATTATAGATAAAAACATCAGAAATAATAGTAAGAAAACATGATGCAAAATGGACGTATCAACTCCCCCAAGCTTAGACCTCGCTTGTCCTCAAGCGAAAACCGAAATCGAAAAACATGTCCACATGCTTTGAGAGAGAGGTGTCGGTAAAAACAAAATACAGACATAGAAGCATCATGTTCATTATTATAACAACAACAAATTTAAATAGAAGACTTTTATCATAGAACTTTTCATGAATAAGTGACAATTCATCACACAATCGAAGTATAAAGCAAAAACTCTATTAAAAACCAACAAACTATGTTCTCAGTCAACTTTGCAACTACAATTCATCATCTTTTCAGGAAGGGTCACGTATCGGAGCCTTTAGGCAAGTCCACATACTCAACCATCATATAGTCTTCTATGATTGCTAACACTCACCGCGTACACATGAGCAAAATGTTTCAACCGGACACATAGAAAGATAGGGGCTTATAATTTCGCCTCCCAACTTATTCACCTCAAGGGTGATGTCAACAATAATAACTCATGCTATCTATATTCTACTGGACATATGTGCCTAGATCTTTCCTCACCACATGATGCTTGCCAAAGGAGAAAAATAAAAAGGAATAGAAGGAAAACTTTGACTCTTTGCATAAAATTAAATACATAAAAGTAAAAGATAGGCCCTTCACAGAGGGAAGCAGAGGTTGCCATGCGCTTATTTGTTTGTATGTTCAACCCCTTAGTGCAAAAGAATGTCACGTTACATTGCCCCTTGTGATAGCGACCTTTACTATGCAATCTGTCGCTTTTATTCTTCACCATCACAAGTTCGTGCAACACTCAACTTTCTCTTACACTAAATGATCTCACACATTTAGAAGCAATTTTATTGCCTTTTTGCACCGATGCAACTTACTTGAGGGATCTTGCTCAATCCCTAGGTAGGTATGGTGGACACTTGAAAATAAGATTTGGGTTTAAAGGTTTTTGGATGCACAAGTTGTATCTCTACTTAGTGCGGGATTTTTGGCTAGCAAAGATAGGGGGCAAGCACCACATGTTAAAGGATCTATGACAATATGACTTCTATGTGAATATAAACAAGCATAAACCATTAAGTTGTCTTCCTTGTCAAACATCAACAATTTTGGCATATAATATTTTGATGAGGGCTCACAATCACAAAAGATTTCTAGGATAGTATATTTATATGTGAATCTTCTCTTACCTTAGTTATTCTTTCATGAGTTGCATCACTGACTAATGCTATGTTTGTCAATCTCTAATAAAATTTTCTACTTATACTTTTCCTTATGTGGTGTCATCACCTACCATAAGATTAGTATATGATCTTTTTGATTTATTTCATTTCTTTTATTTAATTCCTTTCTCTTTTTTCTTTCTTATTTCTTTTCTTTTATTTGCAACATGAAAGTAAAGAAAGCAAAACTCAAACTAAACTATATTATATAACTTGCACACGATTACAAGGATAGATCACTATGCAAACTCTCAAAGAAGAAAGGATCGAACTAAACTTTTATTCTTCTAAAGCAAAAGATCGAACTAAAATAAGTAAAGGCAAAAATATAGTGGGATGATACGATACCGGGGCACCTCCCCCAAGCTTGGCGGAAGCCAAGGGGAGTGCCCATACCCGATACTCAATTCTCCTTTGGTGGTGAAGAAGATGGTGGTGGTGATGAGGTAGTGTTCTCCAATATAACCATGGGTAGATCCTTCAAACCTTGAATCTCCCGAAGGGCTTGGTGAATTAATTCACTGTTTATCTTCACCTCAGCCATTATGTGTTTATTCTCCGGGCCCCATGGTTTTGTTCCTGCATTGTTTTCTCTTGGCCGGGATATGTCCCAGTTGGACGGTATGTGCCTACGAGGAGTGTTCTTGAACCCATAATTGTGAATCGAATTGAGAAAATTATTACGATGTAACCTGTGTAAGGGCCTCCTCGGTGGGAGCTCTTCTTGCTCTTCCAGGATCGCTTGATTGTTCGATGATCCCATGGCTTGATGAGGATTAGGGTGAGTAGAGATGCCAGCTAATGTACCCCTCTCGGGGCCGGAGAGTGAGTCCCAAAGGGACTTTCCTCTTCTTCCTCCATAGCAACCTCTTCAGCTTCATCCCTCCTTAGATCTTCCTGAACCAACCTTATGTCTCCTTCTCCATTGTTGAAGGGTGAGGAAGACATGACGTTGGTCTAGTTGAATCTGTCAGGAAATAGCAAGGAAAAGAAAACAGAGGATTTCTCCACGATACGGTGGTTAACAGGTTCGGGAAGTATATATAGATTTTTTTTATCTTGGAGGACAAGCATACGGTAGAAAAACGGATTCTAGAAGGTGTTCCAGGTGGGCACAACCCACCAGAGCGCGCCATGGTGTCTTGTGCCCACCAGGGTACGCTTCCTGGAAGTTTCTTATTTTCCTAATTTTCTAAATATTCCAAAACTGATAAAAAATATTTTTTGCGGATTTTTCGGAGTCCGTTTACTCACCGTATCACGTACCTCCTTATTTCACGATTTTGGAGTGTTCTGGAAGGACTCTTTTATGTGTTCTTCCGGTGTCAAAGTTTGGATAATATTACTTTCAACTAATGGGCGTACCTGAGATATAATGTTTTATTCGTTGCCCATTGACAACCTTCGGGTTAGTACCTTCGGCATTATTTATTTTGATGGCTCCAGACCGATAAACCTCCTCGATGACATATGGGCCTTCCTATTTTGAGAGGAGTTTTCCTACAAAGAATCTGAAACGCGAGTTGTACAAAAGAACATATTCTCCGACTTTAAACTCGCGCTTTTGGATACTTTTGTCGTGCCATCTTTTAACGTTTTCTTTGAATAATTTTGCATTTTCATAAGCTTGGGTTCTCCATTCATCAAATGAGCTAATCTCAAATAACCTCTTTTCACCGGCAAGTTTGAAATCATAATTGAGTTCTTGATTGCCCAATATGCTTTATGTTCTAACTCAAGAGGCAAATGACAAGCTTTTCCATAAACCATTTTATAAGGAGACATACCCATAGGATTTTTATATGTTGTTCTATAAGCCCAAAGTGCATCATCTAATTTCTTAGACCAATTCTTCCTGGACCTATTGATAGTCTTTTGCAAAATTAATTTTATTTCTCTATTGCTATGTTTAACTTGACCACTAGACTGAGGATGATAAGGTGATGCAATTCTATGGTTAACATCATATTTGGCAAGCATTTTACGGAAAGCACCATGAATAAAGTGTGAACCACCATCAGTCATTAAATATCTAGGGACTCCAAACCTTGGGAAAATAACTTCCTGAAGTATTTTAATAGAGGTGTTGTGATCAACACTACTGGTTGGAATAGCTTCTACCCATTTAGTGACATAATCAACAGCAACCAAAATATGTGTATACCCATTAGAGGAAGGAAAAGGTCCCATGCAATCAAATCCCCAAACATCAAATGGTTCAACAGCAAGTGAATAATTCATAGGCATTCCTTGACGCTTACTGATATTACCTATTCTTTGACATTCATGACAAGATAAGACGAACTTACGGGCATCCTTGAAGAGAGTAGGCCAATAAAATCCAGATTGCAATACCTTGTGAGCAGTTCTATCTCCAGCATGATGCCCTCCATAAGCTTCGGAGTGACATTTCCGTAGGATTTGTCCCTGTTTATGCTCAGGTACACAACGTCTAATAATACCATCCACTCCTTTATAAAGATGTGGGTCATCCCAAAAGTAATGTCTTAAATAATAGAAGAATTTTTTCTTTTGTTGATAAGTAAAGCTAGGTGGTAAATATTTAGCAACAATGTAATTAGCATAGTCAGCATACCAAGGAGTACTATGAGCAATGTTTACTGTAGCTAACTGCTCATCAGGAAAACTATCATCAATAAGTAGTGGGTCATCAGGCAAATTTTCAAGCCTAGATAAATTATCAGCTATGGGGTTCTCGGCTCCTTTTCTATCAGTGATCTATAAATCAAATTCTTGTAACAAGAGAACCCATCGAATAAGTCTAGGTTTAGCATCTTTCTTTTCCATAAGATATTTGATAGCAGCATGATCGGTGCGAACAATTACTTTCGAATCAACAATATAAGGTCTAAATTTATCACAAGCAAACACCACTGCTAAGAATTCTTTTTCAGTAGTAGCATAATTTTGTTGAACATTGTCTAGAGTTTTACTAGCATAATGAATAACATTCAATTTCTTATCAACTCTTTGTCCTAGAACAACACCAACATCGTAATCACTAGCATCACACATAATTTCAAAAGGCAAGTTCCAATCAGGTGGTTGAACAATAGTTGGAGAAATTAAGGCTTTCTTGAGTGTTTCAAAGGCTTCTAAACAATCATCATCAAAAACAAAAGGAATATCCTTTTGCAAGAGACTCGTAAGAGGCCTAGAAATTTTAGAGAAGTCTTTGATAAATCTTCTATAGAAACCAGCATGACCTAAGAAACTACGAATACCTTTTATATCCTTAGGACATGGCATTTTCTCAATTGCACCAACCTTGGATTTGTCCACTTCAATACCTCTTTCAGAAATTTTATGACCCAAGACAATGCCTTCATTAACCATAAAGTGACACTTCTCCCAATTCACGACAAGATTTGTTTGTTCACATCTCTGCAAAAGTCGATCAAGATTGCTTAAACAATCATCAAAAGACTTCCATAAACAGAGAAGTCGTCCATGAAAACCTCAACAATCTTTTCACAAAATTCAGAGAATATAGCAGTCATACATCTTTGAAAGGTAGCAGGTGCATTACATAAACCAAAAGGCATGCGTCTATAAGAATAAGTTCCAAAGGTACAAGTAAAAGTGGTCTTTTCTTGATCAAGTTGAGAAATAGGTATTTGTGAAAAACCAGAATATCCATCAAGGAAGCAAAAATGTGTGCGCTTAGATAATCTTTCGAGCATTTGATCAATAAAAGGCAGAGGGTAATGATCTTTTCTAGTTGCTTTGTTTAGTTTTCTAAAATCAATTACCATTCTATAGCCTGTAACAATTCTTTGTGGAATAAGTTCATTCTTATCATTAGGAACAACAGTTATACCTCCTTTCTTAGGGACACAATGAACGGGACTTACCCATCTACTATCAGCTATAGGATAGATTATACCTGCTTCCAGAAGTTTTAATATTTCCGTTCTTACCACTTCTTTCATCTTCGGATTTAACCGACGTTGGTGATCAACAACGGATTTAGCATCAGGTTCCATATTAATTTTGTGCTGACATAGAGTGAGACTAATGCCCCTTAAATCATCAAGAGTATATCCAATAGCAGCTTGGTGCTTCCTTAGAACTTTCAATAATCTTTATTCTTCATGTTCTGAAAGGTTAGACCTAATAATAACAGGATATATCTTCTTTTCATCAAGATAAGCATATTTCAAAGTATGTGGCAATTGTTTTAATTCAAACACAGGATCACCTTTAGGTGGAGGAGGACCTCCCGGAGTTTCAATAGGCAAATTGTGTTTAAGCAGAGGACGTTGTTCAAAGAAAATCTTATCTATTTCATTTCTTTCATGCATATGTAAATCATTTTCATGGTCTAGCAAATATTGTTATAGTGGATCAGTAGGAGGCACAGCAATAGAAGCAAGTTCAATTAATTCATCTTTACTAGGCAATTCTTTTTCATGAAGTTTTCTACTAAACTTGGAAAAATTATACTCATGAGACTCATCACCAAAACTAACACCGATAATTTGTTTCTCACAATTTATTTTAGCATTCACGGTGTTCAAGAAAGGTCCACCAAAAATAATGGGACAAAAGTCATCTTGTGGGGAACCAAGAACAAGAAAATCAGTAGGGTATTTTATTTTCCCACAAAAGACTTCAACATCTCTAACAATCCCAATTGGTGATATAATGTCTCTATTGGCAAGTTTAATAGTAACATCTATATCTTCTATTTCTGCAGGTGCTATGTCATTCATAATTTCTTGATATAAGGTGTAAGGAATAGCACTCACACTAGCACTATGTCACATAAACCATGATAACGGTGATCTCCTATTTTAACTGAGATAACGGGCATGCCAACAACAGGTCTATGTTTATCCTTTTTATCAGGTTTGGCAATTCTAGCTGCTTCTTCACAGAAGTAAATAACATGCCCATCTATATCTTCTTCCAAGAGATCTTTAACCATAGCAATACTAGGTTCTACTTTAATTTGTTCATCAGGTTTAGGTGTTCTAATATAGCTTTTGTTAACCACAGTTGAAACTTTAGCATGTTCTTTATCCTAACAGGGAAAGGTGGTTTCTCAATATAAGCAGAAGGAACAACTGGATCAACGTTATAAAGTATAGTTTCTTCTTTAACTGGTATCGGTTCTTTGATTTCTTCTTTAACAGGTGGGTGATATTTAAACCACTTCTCTTTAGGGAGATCAACATGAGTAGCAAATGATTCACAAAAGGAGGCTACTATCTCAAAGTCAAGTCCATATTTAGTGCTAAACTTTTGGAAAGCATCAGTATCCATAAAAGATTTAACACAATCATACTTAAGCTTAATACCTGACTCTTTACCTTCGTCGAGTTCCCAATCTTCAGAGTTGCATTTCATTCTTTCCAAAAGATCCCACCAGAATTCAATAGTCTTCTTCATAAAAGAACCAACACAAGAAGTATCGAGCATGGTTTGATCATTACGAGAAAGCCGAGCATAAAAGTTATGGATACTAATTTCTCTTGAGAGCTCATGATTGGGGCATGAATATAACATTGACTTCAGCCTCCCCCAAGCTAGAGCGATACTTTCTCCTTCACGAGGCCAAAAATTATATATATAATTCCGATCACGATGAACTAGATGCATACCTTCACGAGGCCAAAAATTATATATATAATTCCGATCACGATGAACTAGATGCATAGGATATTTTTTTTGGTGGAACTCCAATTTCAACCGATTCCAATTCCAAGATCCAATATCATCCCATAGCCTATGCCATGCCAATGCTTTTCCCCTTCAAAGATAAAGGAAAAACCTTTTTCATAACTTCATCCCTGGGTAAACCTGCAAGCTTAAACAATTCACAAATTTGTTCCACATATATCAAGTGCATATCAGGATGTTCAGTTCCATCTCCTGCATAAGGATTAGCTAGTAGTTGTTCTATCATACTCGAAGGAATTTCATATTCAATATTTTCAGTAGGTGCAGTAGGTTGAGGGGTAGCTAATTGTGGTTCCGGTCAAGGTGAAGATACCCTGAACAAACCCTTACGGAATAGCGCATAAACTGGGGTTTAAGCTTCTATCACTATCGCAACCCATCATCTAATTGCTACTCCACAATGCATTCCCTTAGGCCCAAATATGGTGAAGTGTCATGTAGTCGACGTTCACAACTTCACACGACACCACTAAGGGAATCACACCATACATACTATCAAAATATCAAACACATATCAAGTTCACATGATTACTTGCAACATGATTTCTCCCGTGACCTCAAGAACAAAAGTAACTCCTCACAAATAATAATCATGCTCAAGATCAGAGGAGTATTAAATAGCATATTGGATCTGAACATATAATCTTCCACCAAATAAACCATATAGTAATCAACTACAAGATGTAATCAACACTACTAGTCACCCACAAGCACCAATCTATAGTTCTGGTAACAAGATTGAACACAAGAGGTGAACTAGGGTTTGAGATGAGATGGTGCTGTTGAAGATGTTGATGGAGATTTCCCTCCCCAAGATGGAGAGTTGTTGGTGATGATGATGACGATGATCCCCCCCCCGGGAGGGAAGTTCCGCCGGCGGAATCGCTACGCCGGAGGGCAAAAGTGCTCCTGCCCAAGTTCCGCCTCGAGACGGCGGCGCTCCGTCTCGAAAGTCCTCTCCTTATTTTTTCTAGGTCAAAATGACCTATATACCAGAAGATGGGCACCGGAGGTGGGCCTGGGTGAGCACAACCCACCAGAGCGTGCCTGGGCTCCATGGCACGCCCAGGTGGGTTATGCCCCACCTGATGGGCCTCCTCTGGTAGTTATTTGCTCCAACAATTCTCAAATATTCCATAAAAAATCCTCGTGAAGTCTCAGCTCATTTGGAGTTGTGCAGAATAGGTAGCCTAGCTTTTCCAAGTCCAGATTTCCAGCTGCCGGAATTTTCCCTCTTTGTGTATACCTTGCATATTATGAGAGAAAAGGCATTAAAATTACTCCAAAAATCATTATTATAGATAAAAACATCATATATAATAGTAAGAAAACATGATGCAAAATGGACGTATCGGCATACTAGAGGTAGATGGAGATGGATAGGATTTATCATGTAACCGAGTCAATTTGTTAGGGCTTGATCCCTAGTATCCACTACGCTCTGAGATTGATGTTGCTATAACTTTGCTATGCTTAATGCTTGTCACTAGAACCCGAGTGTCATGATTTTAGATCCGAACCCATTATATTTTCAAGAATATTTTTGAGTTCTTGATCCTATCTACAAGCTATATGCACCTATTATTGTCCTAAACCCTAGACACCAAGGTGACAATAATTGGGATACTCTCCGGGGATGACGGTAGTTTGAGGAGTCCATGTATTCACTTAGAGTTAATGCTTTGTTTCGGTTCTTTATTAAAAGCAGCGCCTTAATTACCCTTAGATTTCCATCAGGACCCAATTTCCACGGGAGGGTAAGACAAAAGATGTTATACAAGTTCTTATTATAAGCACATATGACTATATACGAAATACATGTTGACGTATAATTGATGAATTGGTGCTATTGCATATCGCTCTAGGTTTGTGACTGTTACATGATGAATTCCATCCAAATATCCATCGCTATTCCATTCCTACGCTTTGCTCATATATCTGTGTTAAGTTACTACTATTGCTGCTGTTGTTCCAATTACCACTCCATCCGTCCAGTGAAAAATGTACATATAGAAATTTTGAAACAAAGTATGAAGTAGAGTAAAAAATGCATTGGGAAGATGCAAATCACCATCTCTCTCCTTTTTAATTACCCAACCCACGGTGAGCTAAGTGCATGTAGAAATTAAGGAGACCATGTGTAGAATATTATTGGTCTTGATTACCGTGTGTTGAGAGAAATATATTTTTTCTACTTTAAAATGCATTGAAAAGATAGAAGTACACTCTTTTGTGGACAAATTTTAAAGCCAAATGTACACTCTTCACCGGACAGAGGGAGTACAAATCTGTTACTGTCACTGTTACTGTTACTATTGCTGCTGTTACCGCTGCTATCAAAACTATCATATTACCGTGCTACTAATACTTTGCTGCAGGAAAACAATTTCTCAGGTGTGGTTAAATTGACAACTCAACTGCTAAGGCTTATAAATATTATTTGGCCCTCCTTGTGTCGAATCAATAAATTTGATGAAATACTACCCTCAAAGACTGTTGCGATCCCCTATACTTGTGGGTCATCACGCAGCCGGATGTGGAGGCGACACAGATGATCACGGACGAGAACGGGAGTTGCGTGTCCTTCGCGCCGCCAACGACGTTTTGTTGGCACGACGAGCGTGCTGCCCCATCCACGCCCATCGTCGACCTCACGTCCACCGGCGACGGACAGGTTGCGGCCTCCGACAAGAGGATTATTCCATGGGAGGCGGCGGGGCCTCGAGTCCCAAGTGGGCCGATCTGTGTCTCATGTCCTACTCTTCCTCGCCTGTAAACACACCTTCACTTCACGGGTCTTATCCTCGCCGGACATGGACATGACCAACGCCGGAGGGAAACAACAAGAACTTGGAGGATGGGCGCCATCGTAGATTTAGAGTAAGGTCCAATTGCTTTTCTAGTGATATGTTATAAATGTAATGAATGTGCTTCGGTCTAAATGAAAATAATTGAATTGCACGTAATTCATCCAGTTTGTTGAAATAAAATGTATGTGGATATGGTTGGATGGCTAGCTTCAAGTCTCTCCTAAGACGACTAATGGCCCCATGCCAAGCCAGGAACATGCGCCCACGCGCACATCGGCGGAGCGTCGGCGGGACAATCCCGGACCTTGGCCCTACCCTTCTAGAGGAATTTTTGCCGGATAAGGATATGCTTATTTTTTGCTAATTGCTCTGCTAATCCCTCCAACGACTCTAATCATCCTAGCTTTTTTATATGTCATACACTCTGTTAGAGTAGTCATTATGGTATACGACTTCTAGTCCAAGTCAGTTTTGTACCCCTACCCCAAATCGGTTTGTACCCTCTTATATACTCTTGTATGCCGCACCAAATCATCAATAAGCAATAGTTTTATTCAGCTTTCATGGTATCAGATACCGGTCCCAGGGTTTAGGGTATGGCTCCGCCAACGCCACCGCCGCCGCCGCCGCCCGGCTACTTCGAGCGCCGGGCCGCACTCATCGCCAAGGCTGCCAACGCCGCAGCCGCTTCTCTCTCGGCCCTCACCATAGCTCCACAAAACTATCCTGCACCCATCCTCGCCGCACCAATATCTCTTGCTGACACAATCTCCGACGTCAGCCCCTACATCCCCATAGTTCTTGATCTCGCCGCCCACAACAACTACCATTGGAGACATCTCTTCGATCTCCACCTCGGCCGCTGCAACCTGCGCTCGCATGTCGCCGCCAACTGTCTTCCCCACCCCGACGATCCGCAATGGTTGAAAGACGATCTCGCGATCGTCCAGTGGTTCTACACCCGCATCACCACCGAAATCTTCAACATGCTCGATCACGACGGCGCCACCGCTGCCAACATCTGGCACTCCCTCCGTCAGCTCTTCCAAAGCAACACCGACGCTCGAAAAAACGCTCTCCACACCGAGCTTCGCAATATGGTGCAAGGAGACGCCCCGGTGAACCTGTTCTGCCAGCGCGTTAAGACCGTTGGTGATGAGCTCCGCGAACTCGGCGATACAGTTAGCGACTCACAGCTAATCAATATCGTCGTCGTCGGCCTCAGCGAAGACTTTGACAAGCAAGCCTCGTTCATACCAATGATACGGCCCCCTCCTACCTTCGCTGAAGTTCGTTCCTTGCTACAACTCGCGGCGGAAACACAAACTCGCAAGGACTCTCGCCCCAAGGTCTTTCATGCTGCAGCTCATCCTCCTCTGCCGTCTACACCAGCGCCGCCTTCCAGGCCGGCTCCTGCCGCCGGGCCGTCCGCATCGTCATCTGTTCAACCGCCCCCAGGCTGGCGTCCTAGTCCGAACTACCACGGCAAAAACCCTATCTACAGGCCGTCGTCGACTCGTTCGGTTCCGCCTACGACATCACCAGCACCGAGTCCTGCACCACCCACCAGTGCTTCATCTGCGGTTGCATGGCGGCCTCCTCATGATCCTTGGACGGGGCTTGTTCAAGCATGGCCCATGCCCTGGTCCGCTCCGTCCATCCTCAGTGCTCCGCCGGCATACTCAGGTGCCTGGCAACCCGGCCTTCGGCCGCCTACTGGTGCTCCCGGGGTTCTCAACCCCCGACAGCCGGCCAATGCCTATCACGCCGCCCCGACGTATGCTCCTTATGGTCATTACAGCACCGACAGCGGCGCCTACTACACACCTCAGCCGGCCGTGCTCCCGACGCCACCCCCACCACAGCCGGCCAATGCCTACTACACTCCCCAGCCGGCCCTACTGCCTTCACCATCGTATCCGCCGGCACTGCTTCCGACGCCACCCTCACCTGCGACGCCGAGCTGGGATCAAGCTGCCTTTCTCCAGGCCATGAATAACTTTGCTGCACAAGGAAACTCAGGTACGGATTGGATCTTTGATTCAGGGGCCTCTAGTCATATGTCTGCATCTAGTAATTGGTTATCTTCTTGCACTAAATCTCCTTTCCCTTCCATTATCCTTGGAGATGGATCATCTATTCCTATATATTGTGTTGGTCAAGCTCAACTTCCCTCTTCCACCAAACCTCTTTTACTTCGCGATGTTCTAGTTGCACCCGCCCTCATTAAAAATCTTATCTCTGTTCGCCAATTTACTTGCGACAATCTAGTTTCGGCTGAATTTGACCCTTTTGGTTTATCTGTGAAGGATTACCTGACCAAGGCCGAGATCGCTCGCTTCAATAGCTCCGGTGATCTTTATTCTCTTAATGGAGTTCCTGCCGCCACCCCTCCAACATCCATGCTGGCCTCCGTCGATCTCTGGCATCGTCGCTTGGGCCATCCCAACCCCGCCGTCTTAGCTTCTATGCTTAGTGAATTTACCATACCATGTAATAGGGACTCTCATAATTCTGTGTTTTGCGAGTCTTGTCAATTAGGCAAACATGTGCGTCTTCCCTTTAGTTCCTCTAGTTCTTGTAGCACTTATCCCTTTGAATTAATACATTGTGATTTATGGACCTCTCCCATTGCAAGTGTTTCGGGTTTTAAATACTACCTTGTTATCCTAGATGATTTCACTCACTTTGTCTGGACTTTTCCTCTACGCAACAAATCCGAGGTCCATTCTCTTTTTCTTAATTTTCAACGCTATGTGTCTGTTCACTTCTTCCTCCCAATTCGCTTTATCCAATGTGACAATGGTCGCGAGTTTGATAACATTAAAAATCGTACTTTCTTCTTACAACATGGCATCCTGCTTAGGTTCTCATGTCCCTACACCTCCCCTCAAAATGGTAAAGCAGAACGCTCTCTTCGCACCCTCAATGATATAGTTCGCACTCTCCTCATTCAATCATCTATGCCTCCCAAGTTTTGGGCTGAAGCCCTACACATGGCCACCTTCCTTCTAAATATTCGACCTTCCAAAGCTAAACCCAACACTACTCCCTATTATTCCCTCTTTCTTTCCCACCCCGACTACTCCGCGGTTCGTGTTTTCGGCTGTCTCTGTTTTCCCAATGCCTACGCCACTTCTGCAAATAAATTGTCACCACGCTCTATCCCATGTGCTTTTCTCGGCCTCTCTGACCAGCACAAAGGCTATCGCTGTCTCGACCTTCACACCGGACACGTTCATGTCTCTCGTCATGCCACGTTTGCTGAGCACATTTTTTCTTTCTCACAACGCACTACTACACCATCCAACACCCCTAGCTCCGCAAACACCCCCTCTCCCCGTCCTTTCCAACTATATACTCCCCTACCTGCCGAACACAACTTATCACCACCACCACTAACACCCACCATAGTCAATCCCAACCATACACTCACCCCACCCAAGACGTCCCCAACACCCCCGACCCCTGCTCCCTCCCCAACACCCCCGGCCCCTACTCCCACTCCACCACCCAGCCCTGCTCCCACTCCACTACCCAGCCCTACTCCTTCGTCCGACTCTTCCGCTGCGCCGGACTCACCAGTACCCACCTTACCCCCTCGTGCTATTCCTACAGCAGCCCCGATTAATGATCATCGCACGCGTACTAGGGCCAAATCAGGATTTCATCAACCCCAAGACCGCCTAAACCTTCATACCTCTGTATCTCTCACTTCTCTTCCAAAGAATTACAAAACTGCTCTACTTGATCCCAATTGGGCCGCTGCCATGCAAGAAGAATATAATGCTTTACTTCAAAACAACACCTGGCAACTTGTTCCTCGTCCTCCCAATACAAATATTGTTTCTGGCAAATGGATTTTTCGCCAAAAGTTTCACTCCGATGGGAGCCTCTCACGATATAAAGCCAGGTGGGTTTGTCGTGGCTTTTCTCAGCAACAAGGAATTGATTACGAAGAAACCTTCTCTCCTGTTGTTAAACCTAGCACCATTCGTACCGTTCTTAGTGTTGCTGTCTCCTCTTCATGGCCCATTCACCAACTTGATGTTAAAAATGCTTTCCTCCATGGTTCCCTTCAAGAAACTGTCTACTGCCAGCAACCTCTGGGTTTTGAAAATCCATCCTTTCCAACTCATGTATGTCTTCTTCAGAAATCTCTCTACGGTCTTAAACATGCCCCACGAGCTTGGTTTCAACGCTTCTCCTCCTTCATTCAAACAATAGGCTTCACTCCATCTCTCTCCGACACCTCTCTTTTTGTGTATCATCAAACTTCTGACACTGCCTATTTACTTCTCTATGTAGATGATATCATTCTTACCGCCTCCTCTCAAAAATTCTTAGATCATATTGTCTCTCTTCTTAGATCTGAATTTTCTATGACTGACCTAGGACTCCTTCATCATTTCTTAGGCATTGCTGTTGTTCGAGATTCCTCCAGCCTTTTTCTTTCCCAACGCCAGTATATTCTTGATCTTCTTAATCGTGCTGGTATGCTTGACTGTCAATCATCTCGCACTCCTGTCGATCCTAGTTTTAAACTTTCGGCTACCGGTGAACCCTTTTCCGATCCTACTCTCTATCGTAGCCTAACAGGTGCTCTCCAATATCTCACCATTACTCGTCCTGAAATCTCTTTTGCTGTTCAAAAAGCATGTCTCTATATGCATGATCCCCGGGTTCCTCACTATAATCATGTTAAACGCATTCTTCGGTATTTAAAAGGAACTCTCAATCATGGTCTCCACCTCAATAATTCTTCTCCAAACTCGCTTACCGCATACTCTGATGCAGACTGGGCTAGTTGTCCTGACACTCGAAGGTCCACTTCCGGTTTTTGTCCTGACATCCTAGTTTTATTCAGCTTTCACACTCATTTGCCACCCCTGATATTTGTTTCACGCTCCGCGCAAAAGCGTGAAGCAGGTCGGAACCGTCGGGATGTCACAGGTGACACCGGAAACTAGCTGGACAGCAGTTCCAAACGCGCATCGAGCCAAAAACCAACCATCAAGCCCGAGAAAGCCGTGCCGCTTTCCCACTGATGTCCTTGGCCCACAAAACTATGGATGGTAGTACTGGGAAAAAACCGCATCATCCGTCCAAGTCCAGCCTGCCGTGCCATCGCTTCCCAGTGGACTGAACAGAAAACAGGACACGGGCAGAAAGGCGTGAGCTAACCGGAAAGCGACCTCGCAGAGCGACAGCGCATGGGGCTATCGATAGCTAGGCGCTCGCGTTTGGTTGCGGGAATCCGCGGCGGGTCACGAAAAGGCACGCGGCGCACCACTGTCTCGGCGGCTATCCGAAGCGAACCCGAGCCCAGCCGCCCCAGCCGAGTGAGCGAGCGACCCCAATTCCGTCTTATCCCAAGGATCGATCGGAGGGCGTAAATGGAGACCAAGTTGCGCCCCACCCCTCAAAAAAAAAAAAAAAGAGTTGCGCCCGCCTGCCTGAAATGGATTCACCAGTCGCAGCAGCGGTCCATTTCGGCGTCTGGCGCAGTCAACCGCTCGGGTCGTCCACCCACGCCTCCGCCTCCACCTCCACCTCCACTCGCGCACTGGCGGCGGCGGCGGTTGCGCAGGCTGACTGCTTCCTTCCGAAGGAATCCTTCCCCAGGTGCGGTGCGGCGGCTGGCCAGGCTGATTGGTAGCTGCCCCTCTCCCCGTGCGTGTATGCTTCCTAGCCGAGCGAACGAGCGAAGAGAGCGCCTCACTCCCGGGCGAACGGCCAGGGTCCTTCCCGAGCGCGACAGCTAGGGTTCCTAGCCGCCGCCGGCTCTCCGCCGCGGCGCCCCCAGCTGGCCGAAGCCTCCGCTGCTGCCCCGCCGCCGGCACAGGAGCTACGCCGGCGACCAGTCCATAGGCAGGTAGACACCACTCCTTTCGTCCTTCCTTTTCCCTCATCCCCCTGCCTCCTTCCTCTTGGATCGTCTGTTTGTTAAATTTTTTGTCCTGATTTTTGTACTAGATGAGCACTTGCTGTAGATTTGATATCGTGAGCGTATAATTTTGATTATTCCTTGATGAGTACTGCACTTGCTGCATGATTTTTCCAGTGCATGTTCAAGTTTACATGTGAAAGGATTTTGCTTCATCAGGTGTTTGTGTCTTTGTGATAATGCTTCTAGGGGCAAATGTTTACAAATTGTATGTGCAATACTCGAATTAATGTCTTCAAGGCAAGTGAACATTGATTTGTACTGGTTTATGCTGTAGCCAACCATCTTCTTCTCTGATGATAGTGTACTTGAAATACCCATGCTTTTGTTTTTCTTTTATCGTGTGCTCCACACTGATCTGATTTTGTTTAACCAGGTAGCCGATGGATTGCTGCTACTGTGATTAATCTGTGCATATTTTCTAGCTGGGCAACTTCTCATAAGGAAGTCAATTGGTGCTACAGTGACAAATAAAAGGAAAGATGGAGCTGATCGGCATCATTATCACTTTGGCATTTCTGCTCTCATTTGCAGCGTCTGATCGCCAAGGTCCACTTGCATGTCTATCATCTGTATAGTCATTCCATCCTTTTGGAGCATATTCACAATCATGGATTAGATTAATTAATCAACATATATTCTTATGATTAACAGTGAAATATAATTTGTTTCCTTAGGTGATGCATTATATGATATGAAGCTGAAGCTGAATGCTACTGGCACACAGCTTACAGACTGGAATCAAAATCAAGTTAACCCTTGCACTTGGAATTCTGTTATTTGTGACAGTAACAATAATGTTGTGCAAGTGTAAGTTGCAGTTCTGGATCTCTCACCACTTTGCTTACTTTGTGTACTGCGAATATTTTCCCATAGATCATGTAGCCAGAAGCTGGGATTTATTTCGTTTGCATTCCATATCCATTTCTGGTAGCTCTTATGATTTGTACAAACAAGTCCAAGTATTATTTGAGGTGCATCTATTTTTGAAAAAGAGGCAAAAGATTCGCCTTATCCACTAATTAAGAAGGGAAGACAAGGTTTGGAACATAAGAGGAACCAAACTATATTAATACAAAGCCACTACTCCCCCGGCAATAAAGTACTCAAATGCTTTGACCCCGCGAAGAACCAAAGCTTTGCCTTGCACTTAATGTTTGCCAAAATAATTAGTGGTGCCATAGATTTCTTTCGGAATTCTCAGGCATTTCTCTCATTCCAAATGGCCCAATTGGTGAACATTATGAGGGATACCATCGCCTTGCTTCGTGTAGCCGTGTTGATCCACCAACTTCCGGTAGAATGATGAGTCGCTTATTGGGAGGGGTCGATGTCTGTGAGTCCTAACCAATCCTTGAGCATCCGCCAAAACCTCAATGAGCGTCGGACTCGTACTCACGCTTGCACGAAGGGCAAAGGCCACAATTTTTCCAACGGCGCCGCTCCAAGCGGTCGGCCGTCCACACCCTATTTTGGATAGCATGCCATGCAAAAAAGTTGACCTTTGGGGGAGCCTACACTTTCCGAATGATTTTGTTCATTGGGAGTGAGGATAACTCCCAAGAATTAAGCCTTGTATGCCTCCGCTGCCGAAGTATTCCCTGTTAGAAGAGAACTTCCAATGGATGGAGTCGTCAACATCCTAGTTCAAAGGAACTTGAGCAAAATGAGACCAAAGCTCGACGAATTCGGGACGTGGTTCCAAGAAAGACCATTGCTCATGCCAATCACTTTTATCCAAGCATCCTCATTCATGGGCAAGTTGACTTCCAACTTTTTGTGCTTGGAGGCTTTGAAGATGAGCGGGGCGATGTCTTTTGGCTTGTGCCATGCAACCACGGGGAGTCCCACCTTGCACTTCCCGCCCGTGACCATATCGGTCCTCGACCAAAGAAATGCTCTCTCAACCTTGTTAATACTTTTTAGGATGGGGGTGGGGGGTGGGGGGGGGTGACAAGTGGCGTAAGGTGGCGATCGTTTGTGAGAGGATCGATTCCACAAGCACCCCATGACCAGCCGAAGTGATGTTCATGCCCTCCCGAGCAACGAGCTTCACTGCGATTTTGTCCTCGAGGTGTTGAAAGTCTATCCGCCTGCGCTGCCACACCGAGAGCGGCAGGCCTAGATATCTCACGTGGAAGGAAGTGCGTATGTCAGGCAGCCCCTCGAGGATGTCCTCCAAGTCCAAGTACCCACACCAGATAGGCACAACCGAGCTCTTGTGGAAGTTTGATTGCAACCACGTCACCTCACCAAACCCATGTAGAGTACGGGCAAGGTTTTGGATATCTTCCTTTAGTGGTGCCATGCAAACAGCCGTGTCATCCGGGTATAGGTATGTCCTGAAGATGGTGCCACGTCCCCAGATTTTATGGAGGGGGCAAAGCCTCATGGCCAAGTCGAGAATTTGTTGCAGCGGGTTGATGGTAATGATGAAGCAGCGACGATTGCGGATCTCCTTGTCTAAGACCCTGGCCATGCGTAATTGAAGTGCTCAGCACCCTATTGAAAAGAGAAGTGCCAAGGAGGGCGGCAATCCAATCCTGAAATCTGCTAGGGAAGCCCCTCCGCTGAAGAATGTCAACTATATAGTCCCAACGCACCGAGTCAAAAGCCTTCCAGATGTCGAGCTTGAAAAGGAGGGATGGAGTTTTGTTTTGTGAAGATGTCGGGCAAGGTTCCTAACATACATAAAGGTTTCTAACATACTCGTTATGAAACTATATGACAGACACATATATACCTCCACTTTCTATAAATGCATTGTAACACTTGCTAAGCCTCCATATGGTTCTGTTTACCGTGTTATTCATATTTCTTACTAAGACATTCAATTTTATCATGAGTTAACCTGATACCCTCCTGCAGAACATTGGCTTCTATGGGGTTCACTGGAGTTCTGTCGCCAAGAATTGGAGACCTCGAGCATTTGAATGTTCTGTAAGTGTACTCGTCTAGAGCAATAGAATATCTTTTAGATGTTAAGTGGTTGTTGTGATGGAATAGCTACTGTATCTTACTCCTTTATTTTGCTGAAAAGACCACTCTATGTCTCTATCTTATGATTCTATAGGAACAGGTGTGAGAATGCTGACTATATTTCTATGCTTGCTAGATGAAGTGATGGTCGTATTGTGTCATGTGATCACGTTCTCCAACTTTTGTTAATCTTTGTGGTGCATGACATTGCAGGTCCTTACCTGGTAACAAGATTACCGGTACCATACCAGAGCAGCTTGGGAACCTATCTAGTTTGACAAGCTTAGATTTGGAAGAAAATCTGCTGGTTGGAGAAATCCCAGCTTCTCTTGGCCATCTTTCGAAGCTCCAACTCTTGTATGTATCGGAATTGTTACTACTTAATGTCATGAACATCAGTCATTTAACATTCCCTGATTCCCATTCACCTTTTGTTCTGTAACCAGGATACTAAGTCAAAACAGACTAAGTGGAACTGTTCCTGATACACTGGCAACCATCTCAAGCTTGACAGACATGTAAGCAGCAAACTAGTAATATTAATATTCGTGATTTCTGTCCACAAGAGCTCATATATATTATTCTTAATCTCCTATCATATACAATTAATTTCTTTCTTATGATGGCAGTCGGTTGGCCTACAATAATCTCTCCGGTCCAATACCTGCTCAACTATTTCAAGTTGCACGTTACAAGTAATGGGGGGTCATTATAACATTTAATTCTATGTGTGTTAATTAGAAGGTCTAACAAAGGTTTATTTCTTTCACAGCTTTTCTGGCAATAACTTGACTTGTGGAGCAAACTTCGCTCATCCTTGTGCATCAAGTTCGCCTTACCAAGGTAACCGGCCATATTTTCTTTTGTTTTTTCCCTGGGTCATATTTTTCTGTTCTGCATTGTACACTTGTCAAATAGCACGAAATGCAGAGTGTTGATTTGATGTCTGTAAAATGATTTTGAGGCATATGCTAATTTTATCACTCTTTAATAGGTTCATCCCGTGGTTCGAAAATAGGCGTTGTCCTTGGAACAGTTGGTGGAGTGATAGGGCTGCTCATCATAGGGGCTCTGTTTATTATCTGTAATGGAAGGAGAAAAGGTCATCTGCGTGAAGTTTTTGTGGATGTATCAGGTAGTGTATATGGTGCTTTGTTTGTTTTCATCTTTTTTTCCCCTGTAGTCTTGTTCATTAGCTTATCGAAACGAAGATGTGGTTTACTGGTTTATATATGCATACACAGCTTTTTTGTTACTGGCATATTATGGTTACTGAACCACATGTAACAGTGTTTCTGGCTATTATGGAAATAGTTAGTGTCCAGCATCTTTTGCGACTTCTCTGTAGCACCATCTGTGTTTTTGAGGCCCAATGTCCAGCTTACAATTTTGAAGTTTTCATGTGTTGCATTGCATTGAACTGATCAATCATATGTAGCTGAATGCATTCCTCGTATGCAGAGGCCGAGATTTTTCTTCGATTTAACTAACAGATCTGATAACTTCCACAGGTGAGGATGACCGAAGAATTGCATTTGGGCAGTTGAAAAGGTTTGCATGGCGAGAATTACAACTCGCTACTGATAACTTCAGTGAGAAAAATGTTCTTGGACAAGGGGGCTTTGGAAAAGTATATAAAGGAGCACTTCCAGATGGCACTAAGATAGCCGTAAAGCGGTTAACTGATTATGAAAGTCCTGGTGGGGAGGCTGCCTTCCTGCGTGAAGTTGAGCTGATTAGTGTTGCAGTTCACCGGAATCTTTTAAGATTGATTGGGTTCTGTACAACACAAACGGAACGTCTACTTGTTTATCCTTTCATGCAGAATCTTAGCGTAGCCTACCGTTTGCGAGGTACTTTCTTTCTTCTTAACCAATCAACCAGTTGATTTATCTCCTGCAATCCCACGGTTGTGCTACTCTATGAAGTTTCTCAGATCCTTCATCAATGTGCTTAAAGATTCTGTAACTGGTCTTGGACCTTCATTTAGGCTTAGTAACTTTTAAAAATTTAGATAGCTTCCTGTTGAAATCTTTATATTTCGTATGCTCTGTTTGCTTTACCAATGCAAGATGCCAGCATGCATAGACTTGTTTCTAGTAAGTCGTAAAATGATCTAGACAGTTACTTGGTAGGCAGTATAAATCCTGAGTAAAGAATAGATAGACCAAGATCAAAATGCAATATCAAATAATCTTCCGAGATATACCATCCAGGTAAGTGATGAAAGAAAGGAAAAAGGCCAGTCAGTAAAATCCAACATCCAGTGTTTATTAAATGATTAAAGTGAGTGAAATGCAATTTGCTTCTACATCCAGAACATGATTTTTCTTAAATGTTTTTCTAGTCTGCTTCGTTTTTGTTGTGGACATTCATTACCTTTCAGTTTACAATGACTAAATCTATTTGTTAGTTTTTCTGTTTTCTTTCCATCTGTATACTTTTCTCTTATGTGCTCCTTGTGTTGAATGGTGCAGAATTTAAACCTGGGGAACCAATATTAGATTGGAACGCAAGGAAACGAGTGGCTATAGGCACAGCGCGTGGACTGGAGTACCTGCACGAGCACTGCAATCCTAAGATCATACACCGTGATGTCAAGGCCGCGAATGTCTTGCTTGATGAAGGTTTCGAACCAGTTGTGGGCGACTTTGGCTTGGCAAAGTTGGTGGATGTACAGAAGACATCTGTGACCACTCAAGTCCGAGGGACTATGGGTCACATTGCACCAGAATATCTGTCCACAGGGAAGTCATCTGAGAGAACAGATGTTTTCGGCTATGGTATAATGCTTCTTGAAGTGGTCACCGGGCAGCGCGCCATTGACTTTTCACGTCTGGAGGAAGAAGATGACGTGTTGTTACTTGATCATGTAAGTCAACTCCACTTCCCACCCCATCTAAACTTGATTGATTCAAGCTGCTACGGAGTAAGCTTTGTGTATGAAGAACTCTATGGACAACAACTTAAGAGACTCGCACTAGTTGAACAAAAAGACATGCATTCTTGGTAGAGTAGCACTACACGACACTAGTTAAAATAAATCCTGGATGCCGCAGCATATGATCTAAAGCATAATGTTCGTGCCGCAAATGTGCAGGTGAAGAAGCTACAAAGAGAAGGGAATCTAGACGCCATCGTGGATCGCAACCTGAACAACAGCTTCGACAGGCAGGAGGTGGAGATGATGATGCAGATCGCGCTGCTGTGCACCCAGGGGTCGCCCGAGGACCGGCCCTCCATGTCGGAGGTGGTAAGGATGCTGGAAGGGGAAGGCCTGGCGGAGCGGTGGGAGGAGTGGCAGCAGGTGGAGGTGACGAGGAGGGAGGACTACGAGCGGATGCAGCAGCGGTTCGACTGGGGCGAAGACTCCATCTACAACCAGGACGCCATCGAACTGTCCGCCGGCAGATAACCGGCGTCAGACTGCTCGCTGTAGGTAATAATGCCATTCTTCGTAGCAGGGTCGGAGTCTTGTATATTGTGATGTTGTCGTAAGTCAATGTTGCTGACTGTATATTCGTGCTGCCTCCACGAAACCTTGGTTTTTGTGCCGGGGCGTTAGCTCTGGACTGGACAGGCAAAAAAGAGGAGTAGATATGCAGGTGCTGCCGCTGGGGTGGCTTGAAATGAAAGTTGAAACTTTTATATGCACCATCTGCTTGGCGAGGCAGCACGTGCTTAGTGTATGTAAATCGATTTGTTTTGCATAGCCATTTGCCGACCCTTCATGCGTGGCTCCATATGGAGTTGGTTCTGCTGCCGCGCATCTTGCTTTGCTCCAGGGCCGAGCACACCTACAGGCTACAGCAGCAATAACTTTTGTACTGGGCAAACGAGATGGTGGGATGCAGGCGTGGCTATCTTTGCTGGGTGTCACCATAATTGGAGTGACATGTATCTAATAAACCCGTAGTTTCAACCATGGGGAAGATCAAATTTGAATATTGTTATTGTTCGGCTAATCAAGCGACACATGCGATAGCTAATTACAGTTTTTGTAATCACTTTTCTAGTGTTTGGACAAATGAGCCACCAGATTGTCTTGGTTAGTAAGTTCATAGACAGTATTTTTATCGTGTGATTAATAAAGCTAGTCATGATGGTCTTTTCTAAAAAAACCTCTTGTCACATTACTGCCGACACACCTGAGGAACACACCTCCACCCACCATGCAGGCCATGCTCCCGGACTTCTTCGTTGAACCGATGACACTCATGCCGTCAGTATGACCACGCGTTGTTGACATGTCGCACCGTCGGAGCAAGGCACCACACCGATCAACACGTGGTTGTATCGATACTCGCCCTTAAAAGAGGATGACATGTATTGATACTCGCCCTTACAAGAGGAAAAGACCGAACGATAGGTGAACGAGATGCTAGGCACCAGGGTGATCGTGCACATCATGAGCCCATACCCTGCTCTGTTTCTCCCGGTGATAAAGAAGGATCCGCAGCTTGAACACTGTCTCACATTGAAGAACAAGTTTCCCCTTCAAGAAGAAGGCCGATCTCCATCCCATGCTGGCGTACAAGTACTTCGGGTCATTCGCGGTCGAAGAGCGTGTCAGAACGATGGCCTACCGCCTGAAGCTTCCACAAGGCAACTGCATCCACCCTGTCTTCCACGTCTCACGGCTCAAGTCCTTCATCCATCACTGTGCGCCAGTGTTTTCGGAGCTGCTGCGCATTCTCGACCTCACAACCACCTCGCTGACACCAGTCGCCACCTGGACTGCCGCATGACGAAAGAAGAACAACGCTCCGGTCGTCCAACTTCGGCGCTGTTCGGTATCGCTCCGCTCCACAACTCCGAGAGTGGAGTTGGCGGAGCTGCAGTTTAAAATGGCGGAGTTGCAGTTCCCCGCTCCGCAGATTCCGGGAGCGGGTGATTACAGAACAGGGGCCTTCGTCTTCAATGGGATACGCTGCCAGCTGACACCGCAACATGGGAAGACTATGACATGCTCCGACGGCGGCCATCTTGAACGGGGGATTCCTCTTAAGGAGGGGCAACTGTCACGCCTGCAGTGCAGAGTACCGAACCTGCAGCGGACTTAAGATTGCAAGGGAGCTGCCTCTTGCGGCCGTGGGCCGTCGGGCTTGTAACGAGGGACCGAGAGTGGCCCAATGGGGGATCGGCCTAGTGCGTGGCTGTGTTCTTCTCAAAAAAGAAAAAAGGAAGAAGAAAAAGTGTGTGGCTGTGTTGTAAACTGTAAAGTGTAAACCTTGAGGTTTAAAAAGAAATGAGAAGCGTGTGCTCTCCTCTCACCTCCGCCGTCTCCTCCCTCAGCTGCTCTCCTCTCCTCTCACCTACCCTCCAGATCGGGTCGTAACTCGTAACAGGGATCAGGGTGGCCATGGCTCCGGTGAAGCTGTACGGCATGACCATGTCGTGGAACGTGACGAGGTGCGTGGCGGCCCTGGAGGAGGCCGGCGTCGAGTACGACGTCGTGCCCATCGACTTCGGCGCCGGCGAGCACAAGACCCCCGACCACCTCGCCAGGAACGTACGTATGCTTACCGCCTTCAGTTTGCAATGCCCTCCATATATGCTTCTACTCTAGTCTCAAAAGGGTTTCCGGTGCGTTTCCGGTGCACTTGACTGAAACCCATGCCTGCTTGGTGTTCTTATGAAGCCCTGACTAAAATTTCAGAAACGAACACATGCAACATATGATCTCAGCAGGAGACCTAATCAACTGGTCATCAAAACAAGCGTTAGTTCCTAAGGGTCCATAGTGGTACTATTCGAAATTTCAGACTTGGCTTCTAAGCATTTTTTGCCTTTTGAGCAGATCTTTCCACACTCTGCTTTCTCGATCCCTTTAGTAGCTACAGTTTTGTTGAATGCGCAATTAGCCATAAATTTGAATGTCGAAGTATCTATGCATACAATTAGTCTGCTACTACGGGGTATGTTTAGCGGCTGTCTGTTCACCGGTGGTTCTATACTAAAAGAAGCATGTACAAGAAAATGGAAATGTTTGCATGTTATCTTGTTCATATAGGTTTGACCAACCGATCTTAGTGTTATGTAACTGTGGCATTTGATGATTCCTGTTTTTTAGAGGTGTGACATCCGATTGACAAAAACCTCACTGTCTTCATATGGTCCTCTGCAGCCCTTTGGTCAGATGCCGGTTTTGCAGGATGGCGACTTCTACGTCTGGGGTATGATGCTAACTCTTGGAGATGTGTCTCTTTTCCATCCATTGTGAATATAAACTTAAAAGGGACAAGATGCTCTAAGCATTATTGTTGCTTTGCTGTTGATGTTGCTGCCTTATTTCCCAAAAGTGTGTCTAAGTTGGCATTTCCAGTTTTCCACCTTCGTTGAAATATAATGGTACCTAAGCTGTCAGTCTAAGATAGCGTGATGCAAAAAAGTATCAATTATGTATAAATTGTCAGCTGTTACTATATTAGGAGCCCCCCCTCTTGTTTTCCTTTTCGATTTTATTATTTGTATGTTTTCCTTGATGTTGTAGTCACTTTGGCAGCAGGCTCCCATTGTTTCATCAAAAGAAAAAAAAGGAGTACAAATTTTGGGACTTGGTTGCTATGTGAAACAATATTTCCACTAGGCAAATAATGAAATGTTTTTCTCATTATAGAAACCAAAGTAATCGCGGAGGACCAAATCATAGGGAAGTACAACACAACATCATTTCTATGAAAGGGACGTGGTCGTTCTTGGATAAACGATGACCCACAATCTTATTAGAATGAAATGGCATTTGCTACGTACTGAATTGCCATCAACCTATTCTAGTATGCTCAAAACATCAGCTTAACCAGAAAAGAGAAGAAAAATCACATGTCTTAGTTATCCAGGATTCGAGGCAAATGCATATACTTATGTTTGCTTTAGAACAATTTATGTTAGAATCGCGTTACTACCGTTGCTGATTATCACAACTCTGATTATGTTTTTTCTTTTCTTGTTAGAATCGCGTGCTATTTGCAAGTACACATGCCGCAAGAACAAACCGGAGCTGTTGAAGCAGGGCAACCTCAAGGAATCGGCAATGGTAGATGTGTGGCTCGAGGTGGAGGCCCATCAGTACACCGCCGCACTGGAGCCCGTTATCCTCGAGTGCCTCATCCGTCCTATGTTCGGGCGAGCCACTGACCAGAAAATTGTTGAGGATAACCTTGTGAAACTGAAGAAGGTGCTGGAGGTGTACGAGGCGCGACTGAGCAAGTGCAAGTACCTGGCTGGAGACTTCCTCAGCCTCGCGGACCTTAACCATGTGTCTGCTACCGCATGTCTGGCGACTACACCCTATGCTTCTTTGTTCGACGCGTATCCGCATGTGAAAGCCTGGTGGTCTGGCCTGATGGCGAGGCCGTCCGTCCAGAAGATCACTGCACTAAAGAAGCCGTATTTTCAGAATAGTGTCTAGCACAGTTTTCGCCGCGGCCCACGAAATAAGCCGGGCTGTCTCCCGACGTTTGTCGTGTCCAGGCGCGCGTTGTTGTAATAATTAGACAACACCCCACGCGTTGCTGTGAGACTTTTTAGCAATAAACTGTGAAATGATTTATTGCTAAAAGATAAAAAATAAAATCTATGATGTGGAGGGTTTGCATGTGTTTGATGATGGGGAGGTTTTGCATGTGTTAAAAAAAGATTGCATATGATTGATGATATGGAGGCTTGCATGTGCTAGAATGAAAACCAGAACAACGGCGCAAGCGCCAAGAGAATCTTCAGTTTCTCTCTTTCCAAATGTTTCACATGATATACATCGCAACAATAGTCTTCCATTTTCTCTCCTTGGATTTTGCCTTTTTTCTGTTAGATCAGTCCACCAACCTCCCAACAGGCGTGTTGTGTTCAGGTAATCTGCCTCTTGCCTCCACCCTACGATAAAACATCATGCTAAAAATTAAGACTTTCTGAGTATGTGCAAGATATATTGACCCTTTCTCATCTTCACGAAATAATCTATCAACCACACAATCATATGATTGACATATGTTTGCCATGAACATTCCCACACTTGGCATCAAGTAAATGCGCGGCGAAGAGACTTGACACCATAACAAGGCATGGGCTCTTTGGCATGAGGTTTGACACCATAACAAGGCATGAGGTTTAACGTCCAGTTGATGCGTGATATGAAGAGAGGTTTGACACCATAACAAGGCATGAGCTCGTTGTTGTGTCGAGATGGCATAGCAAGGAATGAGAGGCCAGGACGATGTGTGAGCTCTAGATCAAGGCGATGTGCGAGCTCAATGGACGGGGTGAGGGGGAGGGGGCGGCCCCGTGTCTCCGCCCTCTGATAAAGCATCAGGGGTATAAAGTCAGACCTACCGAGTATGTGCAAGAAATATTGTCCCTTTTTTCCTCCACCAAGGAATCTACCAACCATACCATCATATGATTGATACAGCTTTGCCATGAGCATCCCTACACTTGACATTGGGTTGACACATGATGAAGAGGCTTGACACCGTAACAAGGCATGTGCTATTTGTGGCGTCGAGGTGTTGACATGGCATACAAGGAATGCTTGAGGCCGGGACGAGGTGTGAGCTCTAGATTAGGGCGATGCATGAGCTCAATGGAGGGGGGGTTGCCCCTGGCTCCACCCTCTAATAGTAAAGCATTGGAGGTATAAATTCATATCTACCGAGTCCGACTATATGTAAGATATATTGTCTCTTTTTCTTTCTGACAAAAGAACGTATCTATCATACCTTCATAGTATGATTGATATATAGCTTTGCCATTTCTTCTTTTTCCACGGAAAAGAATACAAGGGGCCTCTGGGTCTGGTAAGCACTACCACTACGAAAAAAGAACAGCACAGCACATGCCACAGAGCTCACACACAACTTTGCAACCTTCCTTGCCTTTACTTTGGGCGACGGTGGCTCGCATACCCGGCCTAGCTAGAACATCCCGCAGGATCAACTGCCAGGTGTCCCGTGTGACATGGCTCGCGATCGAGCGCAAACCTTCGGGCCTAAGAAACATGCATGGCAGCTCGGCCCAAAGTCGACACCCAGCGGAATGGTCGGAAAGAGCGGAAAGGAGAGGAGAGGAAAAGGACGTGGCCGCCCGGCTGCCGATATAAAGCACATGGCCGAAGGAAAGCTCACCCCGCACTACTTCTCTGGCGTACGTAGCGCGGCCACACACACACACCAGCAGCTATCGTCGTCGAACACTGGAGCCAGCCAGCAGAAGAGAGCGCGCACTAGCTCCAACCTCCACGAACACTTCGCCGATCGTTATGATGGCGAGTCCGGCGTTCTTGCTGCTGCTCTTGCTGGCCGTGTCGATCAGGGGATCAGGTGAGTGAGATATACTTACGTGGATTTCGCCGTTGTGGCGCGGTGGTGAGTGGCTGCATGTATGTGACGCCGGTTGTGTCGTGTGTGTGTGTGTGTGTGTGTGTGTTTCCGGCCCGTGCAGAGGCGGAGTGGTGCGTGTGCAGGTCGGACGCGAACGAGACGGCGCTGCAGGAGACGCTGGACTACGCGTGCGGGCAGGGCGCGGACTGCGCGCCGGTGGCCACGGGAGGGAGCTGCCACAGCCCCGACTCGGTGGTGGCGCACTGCTCCTACGCGGTCAACAGCTACTACCAGAGGAGCAGCCAGACCAAGGGCGCCACCTGCGACTTCGGCGGCACCGCCACCCTCTCCTCCGCCGACCCCAGTACGTACCGTGCCTTCTCACCCTGTCACTCGTGACTCCATCCATCAGCATGTTGGTTTCTTGTTCTATCGATCTCACCATGCATGTGTGTTCATAACGTCTGCAGGCTCGGGAACCTGCAAGTACCCTGCAACCGCAAGGTAATAATCCCTTGTACCCGGGCAAATCATAACGAGTACTGTAGTACTTACCAAACATTTATCATTGCATGATGAGCTGACGTATTTTCCCTATGTAAATTGCACAGTGCGGCTGGGACGAGCACCGGGAACGGCACAGGGACAGGCTCCGGCGCCGGCACCAACTCGTCTTCCCCGGGCTCGACGAACCCAGCTACGCCCGGCATGGGAGGGAGCTTCACCACGCCGATCGGCAGCGCGTCCGGCCCTACGGCGAGCATCATAGGCCCCGAGAGCAGCGGTGTCGCTGCCGCTGCGGCCGCTTTCGCTGGCGTCCGTGGCCTCGTCGGCGTCGCCGTGGCCTCCGTCCTCGCTTTCTAGGTGCGGTGTTGATCATGAAGCAGCGAGAAACGTAGTGCATTCTTTTTAATCATCTCCAATTCCTAGTGCGTTGTTGCTTTGGTGGAGACGTGCTGTCGTTCTGCTTTAGTGTTTGTCTGTGTACGCCTTTAATGCTCTTTTAGTCCATGTATATGGAGTTTTATTTCTTTGCCTCATGTCGATGTCGTATTTGTGTCCCGTGAAACAATTTGCATCATGGATGTGATGTTACTGCATTTTTTGCCTGGCGGATGATGTTATTGTGCCATTTTTTAAACCAAGCTCACTTTATATATCCAAAACGGGGTTTGCTAAGATTGAAACTTAATCAAGTCCTAGTCGAGGTGGTGCACGAACCAGACATGATGTCCAAAATTACTCCGAGCATCTCCATTGAAAGGCCTTGTGTAGGCGCTTAAAGAGGAAAAGATAAATATTTAAAGAAAAGAACTGCGAAGCGCCTATTAACCCAACGCTGAGCGCTGTACATGCCCTTAGGCGCTAAACTAGCCACTGATCAATCACTGCACACACACACGGTTTCTACAGGCACGAAGAAAAAAAATGTTAAGCGGCCGCCTCCACATGTTGCATCGATGCCTTGGTAGGCGTCAGGATTAGTTAGCTTAGCTACCGACCAGCATGAAGGAAATAAATCGTAGCGTTCACCCCTAGCGTCCTATGTTGTACGTGCCTCAAGGACCTATTCAAAGAAATTCTAGTTGACGGGATGGTTTGTGCATTCCGAATTCCATGCTCCATCATATGGCATTCAGATCAAATCATGAGGGCAAAACACAAGATTTCAGTCAAGAGAGTTGTTTTTCTAAGCCCAAGCACATTGTAGCCCTTATCCTCATCCTCCAACATTGCTTTAAAATATGTGCTAGTTAACTAACTTACTATATGAATGTTTATTCCTTTTGTTTTTCTCAAATAAAATAATATTTAGAGAAACAAAAAAGAGAAAAGCTCATGAACGGACCGTGATGCAGAAAATAGGTGGCTAGATAAGGGGGTTTCAGTGTTCCTGGGTTCTACCACACCTTTCCCTTAAATCAAAGAAGACAAGTGCTAGGGTACGATCCGAAGGAGTAAGCAGAGGCACCACAAACATATGCAAGCTAAGTTAGTCCAAGTGGATTTGGCCCACACCTTAGATGTTGTCACACTAAAAAAAGCACAAGAGCGTTGTATTCATACTCAAGACTTATATCACTTGATGCTGATATGTGAATTAAAATTCAAAAAAGTTTAACAAGAGTGTCATAGATGACTTTAATCTCTTTAAAATCCTTCATCCACTCAGCATTACCGAGTTGTTGCGCATCTATATCAAAGGTTAGTCTTTCAGGATTAGCCAAACTTAACATGACAGTTGTCGAAGCAAAACATGTCAAACAAACACTAAGATAGGTAAAAATTATTTGTGTAAACAAAATCATAATCCACGGCAATACCAAACACTACCTCAGTTGCTTCACTCAGTTAGGTGATTGATATATCATGTTTGCTGCATTTGCACTCAAGTCCTCTTTGCTTTCACTTTGATGTCATATTGAATTGCCAACACATTCAAAAGTCTTAACTTATGATATGATAGCCAGGGTCACGTGTTACACTCCAAAACAAGCACATATTCATCTAGGTGAAGTGCGAACAAATAATCGAATTTTAAACTGGTATTTTTGAAATGTGTCCTACACCTGTCTGGCCTTGGTTGATGAGCCACTTGCATAAATTGTACTTGTCTCTGTGCTAAAGTAAGAGCTCAATGAATTCCATCCTTGTGGAGGCCACACAAATGTTGGTTTCTTAGGAGGAACGGTCGGCGGTAGCTTTAATTTGGTGATAACCTGCACCACTTCCGCCATGCTTGGCCGGTTCGACGGGTTTGGGTTGGTGCACGCCAAGCCAAGCAACATTAGGCGTTTGGCGTCATCATCGTCAAACCCCGCCATGGCAAGCACGGGATCCATGGCATCGAGCAACTTTCCCTCCCAATGGAAACGCCATATCCAGTCTGTGATGTGACCTTCAGACGGGACATCCCTGTCGAGCGCTCGTCTACTGGTCACGATCTCGAGGACGACGACACCGAACGCATAGATGTCAGTCTCCCTCGTAGCTCTATAGCTACAAGCGTACTCCGGCGCTATGTAGCCCTGTGTCCCGGCGAGGCCGGTGACGGAGTTACGGTCGAGAGGGACCGTGCAGGCAATGCCGAAGTCACCCAGGCGGGCACCAAAGGTGGAATCGAGCATGATGTTGCTCGCCTTGATGTCGCGATGAAGAACCGTGGGCTCATACTCATGATGAACGTAGTGCAGGCCGGTGGCTATGTCCCTCACGATGGCATAGCGGGTGTCCCATAGGAGAATTGGTGTTCTTAGATGGAAGAGATGTTGGTCCAAGCTGCCATTGGGCATGAGCTCAAAGATGAGGAGGGGCTCCCCGCCATGGTAAGACCAACCTGCAATATTAGTTGTTACAAAGTGAACCCCTTAAAAAAGAGTTGTTACAAAGTCAAGCAAACTGGTCATTTGTAAATATGCATAGTGATTAGGGCTGCAAATTTGAAACATTTAGGGTACCTCGGACCTTTCTTAGTTAAATTAAATAAACTAAATTGTCAAAGAACACATATTTCTGCAAATTTAGCTGTTTCTTTAATAAAGAGGGTCCCAGGATACCCTAAAGATTTCAAATATGAATCCTGCCATGTTATGGTACCTTCATCAAATAGAGCAAGTTTTAATTTCTAGCTAGCAAGAAAAAAATCATCAACCCCATTGAAGATGCGATGTTCTTTTTTTCGGAAAGGAGCACACAATCATATACTATTGATTATTCAATGATGATATACAAAACTCAGCATCATTACTGAACAAATTGACTTACAACAGAAAGACGATAGAAAACCTGATACTCCCTCTTTTCCACAACGTAGTGTGCCCGCGCTTTCCGAGATCTAAGTTTGACCATAAATTTAACTTAGATCTCGCGAAGCACGGGCGCACTACATTGTGGAATGGAGGGAGTACCATTCAACGCGAACCTACCACAAACTCTACAATAACGACTGGACAACGGAAAAATGATACTCCTAGGTTTGGCTACTGAAATCCAAAGAATTTCCAAGATGGGGCGAGAAATACAACTACCGTAGATACTAGAAAATACCAGGTAAATACGCTTAAAAAATCTAAACTAAATTTGAATTCAATTTTAGTTGAGGTAGGTATTTATTTGTATTAAGCTCATATTGTTTCGAAACTCGCTACCAACGCAGTGGTAGTCCTCCGCACGTGTCCTTAGCGTTTTGAGTATGTGAGTTCAATCCCCCGACTGGTCTTTAACCTTTTACTGTACATGTTTACCACTACACCATTTTACTGCTTATTACTCCGAGAGTTTCCGTATTATTTAACTATACGTGCATTCATCAAATTCAATAAAATTTAAAAAATGGTTCTTTTGTACATATTTTTCTTGCGGGGTAGCCAAAAACACACCGGACGGCATCCGTGTTTTTCGCCCGGTGCCCAATACCTTTCCTAGACAAACCCATTCAAGAAGGAGAACATATATAAATAAAGGAATGTTAACGTGTGCACGTGGCTACCTACCGATGAGAGGGACGATGTTCTTGTGGCGCAGACGGTTGATGACGCTGACCTCCTCCAGGAAGTCATCGAAGCGCCGGTCCTCGTTTCGCGTGAACTTCTTGACGGCCACCTCCATTTCTGGACGGCCCGTTTCTGGTGCTGCAGGAAGCCTGCATCTGTACACGGAGCCAAAGGTTCCTGATCCCAACTTCATTGTGCCGTCGAAGTTCTTGGTGGCCTTCTTAATGTCGGAGAAGTCGATCCGACATGGCATCCCCGGGAGTCGTTGCATGGACTTGGCCAGCTGCTCCAGGTCCTTCTTCCACCTCCTGTACCTGGAGTTGTAGTAAAAAGCGACGGCGGCGGCCACGGCAGCCGTGGAAGCCACAGATCCTAGAACGGCGAGCAGTATCACCAGCCATGACTTCTTATTATCATCCTTCTCGGCAGCCGGCGAGAGCCTCTCCACCGTCAGATCCCAGCCGCGGATGCCGGCGAGGACATAGGTCACCCTGGAGGCGGAGAAGCCGACGAACGCGGACTGGTTGGTGCGACCCGTCATGTTGACGGCCGAGCCGCCAACGAGCTGATCGCGGGGCTTAGTCCGGCCGGCGGGGCCGACGAACACTGAGAGGCGGGACACCACGGCGTGGTAGTCGATCCACACGGTCACGATCCGCGTCGCGCCGCTGGGCGTGACGGTGACGTTGAGGCCCACGCGTGGAGACTCGGGGGCGTACGACTTCACCGTGCCAACCTCGACGGCGGCAAAGCGGTTGCTGCCCCGCTGCGTGGGGTCGCCGGGGCCCGAGATGAACGTCGTCACGCTGATAAACTTTCCCTTATACGTCGGGAACCGGTCGAGGAGGACGACGAACGCCACAGGGGAGGTCCCGTCCATGGTGAAGCTTGTGTTGAAGGATGCCTGGCGGGGAGGTCCCTGCCGGCCATCACCGCCGCGCCAGAGCTCGACCGTCCGCGAGAGGACCACGAACCCGGCGGACTCGTTCACCGCGGAGAGAGTCGGGTGGTCGATGCCGAACAGGGTTGGACCTGACACTACCTGTGACTGGTTGGTGACGACCGTCAGGCCGCTGGCCGTGGTTGTGTTGATGGTGGCTAAGCTGTAGGCCACGACGTCGTCTCGCGCCGCCCAGGAGGAGATCATCGCTGAGCAGAGCAGCAGGAGAGCTGCTACAAGAAGGTTATGGTATCCCAGACCCAACATCTTACTGCTCCTCTGTTCTTAGAAATGGAATTGGACTGTGGATTAATCATAATGAAAAGTACGGATGTGGGGTTTTATAGATGAGATTGAGACCTATCTGCATGGTTAGTCAAGAACCTAGGATTGGCTCCAAAGTAGGTGAAACGATCCGCACAGTTATTTTTTTTTCAAAACAGAAACGGTCTGCGCATGATACTTGCCTCACTAACTTTTGTTCATTCCTGTATTTTATTCAATGGTTAGAATAGTTGATGACAAGTTATAAGATTACCTTCAGGTGAAGAATAACTTATTCTGCATCCTGAATGATGAATAGACTTTCTCTCTCTCTATATATATCCCAATAAAAAATTATGAACACATCACAAAGTTTACACATGGGGATATAACATTGGATTGCTTATATCAGTAAAAATGTCTGAGTCAAAATTTGCAATCATACCGTAGAGTTGACTGAAGGGGTTGAGAGGAACAACTGAATTGAGGTTATTTATGTCAGTGGTTCGGTTGAACCATAAGGATATATACATAAACTAGATGATCTTCAACTTTTCATTGTCAGAATATTGTCGAGGTCATTGTCAAATTAGTCCAACATCCAATCCTTCATGATCGTGGAAAAAGTCTAAGCTCAGCTATTTCGTGCTAGACGCAGATTCTGAAAGTCTAGCTAGCTTGGAGGCAAAGGATGCTATATTAAAAACGGTGAACATTAACAAGCTCTTTAGCTTTTGCAATGTCTACGCTTTGGTGAAGTCGTTGTCACACCTAGTAGTAAGACAACGCTGAATCCGTCATGGCCGTAAAAAATGATTAATCCCAGCAATTTTGTGCCGTAGGGAAGTTCCCAAAGCCTAGCTTCCTTTACAACATAGTAGTGCCTAACTGCCTATTCAGTACTGGGTATTGCACATAAAAAACTCAGACTGCACAAAAAGCTTACTATGCACATAACTTATTTGTATTTTAAAACTTATTTAGATATATTTAAAAGTGGTCCCGTTTTAAAGTCTCCATCATCATAAACACAAATATGCAAACAATTTATAAATTATACTTTTGGTACAAAAGATAGAATAGATTTAAACTTAGAAATAAGATGAAAAGGTCTGGGATGGTGGAGCGTAAGGCTGCATAGCTGAACAGTGTCCTTGCATGTGGTGAAAGAAACAGCGGGTCAATTTTGAGTAACTATGCATGTTTCCGGATTTCAAAGCAAATCAAGGACTCTCCCATGCACGGGACTCCCGTGCATGGTAGAATTGATTTTCTCCCTAATATTGGATATTGCAAACATTCAGTTAGGTGTCGTCTAGTAGCAAAATAAAATAATTATCTCATCTACATGTTCCACATTGGATATGCACAATGCAACCATCATGTAGGCTCACACATATGAGGTTCCTACAAACTATTAATCGCAAAAGGCAGCAGTAGGTTCACCAAACTTCAGTATGAACAATCAACTCTACAGCCACTACAAAAGGTCAGAGATCACCCTGCTAAGACAATTGACAGATAAACAGTCATGCAGTTTAGGATCTTTCCCAGGCACGGTAAACCAATTAAGCTAACAACTTGCACCATAGTAACCACCATGTAAGTTCAGATAAATAAGGTGGTCAAACTGGATACATACTAAGGCAATTTATTTGCTTGGTAACTACTGATCACCATACCAAGTTGGAAGCAGCTGGAACAGCAATAACATCTTCACTTCAGTGATTCAGTCCTGAGGGAAGAGCCATGCTGCAAGACACATCTCATCACAACGTTTCCAGGAGATCATTGGATGAGGGGAAGAGACCTTGCCGTCTCTCATGTTATAGGCACTGCAAAAGGTGTTCTCATCATAGCCGTATTTCACACGATTCACTTCGTCATCATCCAAGAAAAAGATGCGATCACCCGGCAACCCATACTGAGACACAGAGACAGCCCTGGAGCACCTTCTCCCAAGAAACAGAACCTGGTCATCCCCCACAGTTGTCACCTTCACCCACCGTGAATGCTCAAAGTCAGCCTCGAATACCTCAAACTCATTCCCGAAAGAAAAATCTCCGTCTTCAAGTTCAGGAACCCAAATCTTCCTGCATACCATCAGCAATTTACCGCGTGATTCAACCAGGTAGAGCTTCTTGCCGGGCGTGTTGTCGTCTTCGGACGCAACTGTCTGCCAGGGATCACCCTTGATGACCTGTCCAACTCGAGAAACCTGTGGATCCCCGGTGCATTGGTCCTGGCTGATGTTCACCACAAAGAGGTTCTCATCATTGGCAATGGCATAGAGCTTGCCCTGGTAGAACGCCATGTCTTCATAAAGCCTACACTTGTCGTAGGCGCGTACTGACCACGACGAGGCCCCCGGCTGGCACATTAGAATCTGACTGGGGCCTCCTGGATGGCATATTGGAAGGTGACAGGGTCTTCCAACACCGACCAGCGCAGCAACAAGGTTGGGGGAGCACAATATTATCTTGCTCATGCGCAGCTTCCCTTCCATGTCCTCTATATGCATCCATGTGGTGTAAGGGTCGGGGGAGCGCTCCCCGTCTTCCCATTTTGTCCATTTCTGGACTGCGTTTGAAGGACGCAGCCGGACGCGGGAGAGAGGAGGTAGCCTGACGGTGGCCCTGGCGAACGGGTCATGCAGGAAGCACTCGTCGTCGCGCGGGAAGACGAGCCAGCTGCCGCAGACGCCCTGGTACCCGGCGAAGCCGAATCCCGGGAAGCGGAAGGGCTTGGCGTAGGGGAGGCTGTAGAAGGTGCCGTCCGGGAGCGCGAGCAGCGGCAGCGGCGGGTGCAGGCGGAGGAACTGTTGCGCGACGTCGCGCCACTGCGGGCACACGGCGGCGAAGCGGGCGCGGTCGGCGTACGCGGGGAGGAGGCGGAGCACCAGGCTCGCCAGGTCCAGCGGGATGGCCGACCACGACGGCGGCGGCGAGCGCGGCTGCGTCTCCGCCATCGGTCCTGCGAGAATACTCAGTAGGTGAGATCCTGGTTCATCGCAACCGACCAAGCACACGAAGCGTCGAGCAGTTGGCGTGCACGGTTCCGCAGATAAGGTTACCACCAGTCCACCACCGGAGTTTAGAGGAGAGGGAGGAGGAAGAGGCGCATACCGGATCTCAGAGGTGGGCACCAGATGTCATAGGCTGGTGGCGGAGTCGGCGTCGATCGCGCCGGCGAGGAAGCTAATCGTACCGCCGCCGCCGCCGCCGCTGCTGTGTGGAAGTTAAGGTAGGGTCTGCTCTGCCTTTTTTTTTTTAGTGGAACACAAAGGTCTGCTCTGCCGGGCGGGCCGTGTGATGTTTGGAGAAATGGGCCGCGGCCTGGTCTGGTCCAGGGCGCTCCCGGCGAGACGCTGCTGCATGCATGCAGGCAGCTCCCGCCTCGCCTCGACCTCCGGGCTCGGCGGGATCCACTAATTCCTCGCTTCCAATGCATGGCGTCCTGCTCCTACATGTCCCCGACCTTCCCTCTCCTCTCGTTCCTTCCTCCCTTCCCCCTGTTTCTCTCCCTCCCACTCTCCCGTCTGTCGGGCGTCCTGCTCCCGTTGGCCGGTCGGCATTATTGATGCGGTGGTGGTCGTGTCATGAGGAAGCTGTGCCCGAACAATGACCGCGACGACTCCCTGGACACCGTGCTGGAGGTGCCCATCCCCGATGAGATGCTCGCCAACGCCCCCGGCGCCGACAAGCGCCGGGGCGGCGGTCCCAACATGCGCGCCTGGCTCAAAACCCAGGCGTTCGACCGCGCCACCGCCGACGGGCCCGCCGCCGCCGCCGCCAACGCCGAGCTCCAGCTCTTCCTCAACGTCGTCGGCTCGCCGCTCATCCCCTGCCCCGTCCCCCACGACCGCGCCTTCAGCCGCTCCATCCGCGATTCCTCCATCGTAAGCCATGCATGCATGCTCCGTGCACGCCACAGCAACAGCAGCACAAACGATTGAATTGATTCTTGACACGCGTAGCGTACGTGTGTTTGGTTGTGTGGATGCATGAATGAAGCAAGCGTCGACGGCAAAGTACATCATGCATCAGTACATCGCCGCCACGGGCGGGCAGGCGGCACTGCAGGGCGTGCAGAGCATGTACGCCGTCGGGAAGGTGAAGATGTGCGCGTCCGAGTTCCACCTCGGCGACCAGACCGTCACCGCCGCCCAGGGACGCGCCGAGGTCGGTGGCTTCGTGCTCTGGCAGAAGTGCCCCGAGGTCTGGTACTTCGAGCTCATCATGGCCGGTCACAAGATGAGCGCCGGCAGCGACGGCAAGGTCGCCTGGCGCCAGTCCGCCGCCGAGAACTCCCACGCCTCCCGCGGCCCGCCCCGCCCCCTCCGCCGGTCCCTCCAGGTACGCCCACGTATCCTACCAATTTGACATGTACTGTACGATGTATTCCACCAGATGCATCGATCAATTCGAGACCTGCTTGACGCATGCATGCATGGCCTGCAGGGTCTGGATCCGCGGTCGATCGCGAACCTCTTCTCCGACGCAGTATGCATCGGCGAGAAGGTCATCAACGGCGAGGAGTGCTTCATCCTGAAGCTGGAGGCGAGCGCCACGACGCTGCGGGCGCGGAGCGCGGCGGCGTTCGACATCATCCACCACACGGTGTGGGGATACTTCAGCCAGCGCACGGGCCTGCTCATCCAGCTCGAGGACAATCACCTGCTCCGCATGAAGTCCGGCAAGGGCGCGCGACGCAGCGAGAACATCTTCTGGGAGACCAGCATGGAGTCCGTCATCAACAACTACCGCCACATCGACGGCGTCAACATCGCGCACGGCGGCAAAACCACCGTCACGCTCTTCCGCTATGGCGAGGGCTCCGTCAACCACAAGAGGAAGCTGGAGGAGACGTGGACGGTGGAGGAGGCCGACTTCAACGTGAAAGGCCTCACCTCCGACTACTTCCTGCCGCCGTCAGACCTCAAGAAGGAGGGCGACGACCAGCCCGGCGGATGACCGGACACCGCGAATAATCAAGTGTGCTCGCGGTAGTGCTAATTTGAAACAACAACGTTAATCCAAGGACATCGAAATCCATTAATTCCAGGCTAATCTTTTCTGTAGACGTGGCCATAGCTGTATGTGTGTTGATTCTTCTTTCAACCAATCGCAAAGTACGCCATGATCCAGGAATAGAATTACTTAAAGTTTCTTATCTCTTCTATGGGAAAACATGCATGTCTATGAAGCAAGAGTATAAGTCTTTGACCACATACGGAGCAAAATTAGTAAATCTACACTCTAAAATGCAACTATATACATCTGTAGGTGGTCTATAGTGAAATCTCTACAAAGACTTATATTTAAAAACGGAGGGAGTATTATTTTTTGAAATTGAAGTAGTACATAAATATGTACTTGGAAATTGCTGTGGTAGAGACTCTAGGTCCTCCCAGGTAGCCGGAGCAGCATCAGCACCGCTCCACTGAACGAGTACTTGAGGAATGGTATGAAGTCTACGCTGTCGACCCGGTGGTGGAGAACCTGGACAGGCACTGCTTGAAGTAAAGCATCTCAGTATGGAAGAGATGGTTGTACCTGAAGTGGATAAGTAACATAACGTTTCAACTGAGGAACATGAAACACTGGATGAACTCTGTTTGACCGGGCAATTCTAATCGATAGGCCGGTTGGCCAATCTTTTTAGTAATGGTATATATGGCCCATCGTACTTGGAGGACAATTTATGATTAGCTAAACTAACAACAAGGATTGGACATAAGGCAGCAGTTTCAAAAACACCTTGTCACCAACTACAAACTGTCTGTCAGATATGTTCTTATCCGCTTGAGATTTCATCTTTTGCTGAGCTCTGTGAAGATGTTGTCTGACTAAATCAATAACAGGAGCTCTCTGTTCCAGCCAAACAACAATATCAGGAAATGCTACAGTGTCAGAAGCAGAGATATCAAAGTATCTTGGAGCTTGTCCATATAAAATCTCAAATGGGGTCTTGCCAACAGAGGAATGTCATTGGTATTGTACCAGAATTCACAAAGAGAAAGCCACTTGGATCAATAGGATGGATGAGCATTGATGAAGCACATGAAATAGTGTTTTGTCTGCTGGTTTACCTTCTCAGTTTGGCCATCTGTTTCAGGATGGTCGGTTGTACTCATTTTCGGTTCACTTCCGGTTGCCTTGATTACAGTTTTCCAGAAGGAACTATATTTGGCATGATATGTAACTTGTATACATCATCAATGAAGGTTTCTGCAACAACTTGAGCAGAGAAAAGATGATGTAAAGCGATAAACTGGCCATATTTAGTGAAATTATCAATTACCACTAAAATGCAGTTATACCCCCCAGAAGTAGGCAAGCCACTATAAAAATCCATTGTGACCATCTCCCAAGCTTGACGAGGAATGAGTAATGGACATAACAACCCATGATAAGCAACTCTTTCAGGTTTAGCTTGTTGACAAATAAGACAAGCCTGAACGATTTCCTTAATAAACTTCCTCATGACAATCAAATAGAAAAGACTATGAATTCTCTTGTAGGTTGTTGGAGAACTAGAATGACCATCTACATGACTGCCATGAAAAGCTCTGACAATGGAAGCATGGAGAGTAGGTATATTACCAATCCAAATACTTCCTTTGTACTTAATCAGACCATTTTGCAAATAGTAACATGGTTGAGAAGTAGGAGATACACTTAAGTATTGGAGTAATTCATGAGCTTTAGATCATTGTCATAGCTATGGAGAATCTCTTGGAACTGCAAAGGAGTTATTGCGGAGAGTGCCAGCACATGAGAATCACTGTGTGGCATTCTAGAAAGAGCATCAACAGCTGAATTTGTAGTACCTTTCTTGTATACAATTTTGTATTGCACGCCCATCATTTTAGCGAGGGCTTTTTGATGCCAAGTTGTATGCAAATGCTATGTTTCCAACTCTGCTAAGTTCTTTTGGTACGTTTTTAATTGTGAGCTCCATAACCTGCACATATGGCCTCCAATGCTCAAGTGCTAACAGAGTAGCTAGATATACCTTTTCATACACTGACTGATTGGTCCCAAGGCCTTTCTCACATAAGCGAGAGGATGACCTGGCTTCATTAAAAGAACACCAACTTCTTTGTCACATGCATAAATTTGAATAACAAAAGGCTTATGAAAAAGGAAGAGCCAAAAGTAGTGCAGTCATAAGTGCCTTTTTTGGTGTTTGAAAAGCTAATTCAGTTTCAGATGTCCACAAGAATTGAACTCCTTTCTTGATAAATTGAGTGAGTGGTTTGCTAATTAACCCATAATGATGAATGAATTTCTAGCCTGTAATACCCATAAACCATCCGATTTCTTTCCCATCCACTAGAACAGGCCAAGTAGCTATAGTGGCAATTTTGCTTGGATTTGTACTGACTCCCTCTTGACTAATAACATGTCCCAAATAACCAATACTTCTCTGACCAAAAGCACATTTGCTCAACTTAACTTTCCACTGATTATCTGATGTCGCTTAAAGCTACGTCGGTTTTTCCCCAAAGAGGAAGGGATGATGCAGCACAACGGCGGTAGGTATTTCCCTCAGATATGAAACCAAGGTTATCAAACTAGTAGGAGAACCAAGCAAACACAACGTAAACAGCCCCTGCACACAAATAACAACCACTCGCAACCCGACGTGTTAAAGGGGTTGTCAATCCCTTTCGGGTAACAGCGCCATAAATTGGCACGGAGACGGGAGAAATTGTAATAGATTGAAATAATAGATCACAAATAAAATAAAGTGCAGCAAAGTATTTTTGTATTTTTGGTTTAATAGATCTGGATAAAAAGAGCAAATAAAATAGATCGCAAAGCAAATATATGAGAAAGAAGATCCGGGGGCCGTAGGTTTCACTAGTGGCTTCTCTCGAGAAAAATAGCAAACGGTGGGTAAACAAATTACTGTTGGGCAATTGATAGAACTTCAAATAATTATGACGATATCTAAGCAATGATCATTACATAGGCATCACGTCCAAGATTAGTAGACCGACTCCTGCCTGCATCTACTACTATTACTCCACACATCGACCGCTATCCAGCATGCATCTAGTGTATTAAGTTCATGAAAAAACGGAGTAATGCAATAATAACGATGACATGATGTAGACAAGATCCGTTTATCTATATGGCGGTAGATATAGATCTCATCTTTTTATCCTTAGTAGCAACGACACATACGTGTCGGTTCCCTTTCTGTCACTGGGATCAAGCACCGTAAGATCGAACCCACTACCAGGAACCTCTTCCCATTGCAAGATAAATAGATCAAGTTGGCCAAACAAAACCCAAATATCGGAGAAGAAATACAAGGCTATAAGAGATCATGCATATAAGATATCAAAGAAACTCAAATAACTTTGATGGATATAAAAATATATAACTGATCATAAACTCGAAGTTCATCAGAACCCAACAAACACACCGCAAAAGAGTTACATCATATGGATCTCCAAGAGACCATTGTATTGAGGATTCAGTGAGAGAGAGAGAGAAAGCCATCTAGCTACTAACTACAGACCCGAAGGTCTACAAAGAACTACTCACACATCATCAGAGAGGCACCAATGGAGGGGGTGAACCCCATCCGAGATGGTATCTAGATTGGATCTGGTGGTTCTGGACTCTGCGGCGGCTGGATGAATATTTCTTCGACACATCTAGGGTTTCTGGAATATTGTGGTATTTATAGAGCAAAGAGGCTGTCCGGGGGCACCCGAGGTGGGCACAACCCACCAGGGCGCGCCTGGGCCTCCTGGCGCGCCCTGGTGGCTTGTGCCCCCCTCGGGGCACCCCCCAGGTGCAATCAGGGCCCATCTGCTTCCTTTTGACCCATAAAAAATCATCGTGAAGTTTCGTGGCATTTGGACTCCGTTTGATATTGATTTCCTGCGATGTAAAAAACATGGGAAAAATAGGAACGGGCACTTGGCACTATGTCAATAGGTTAGTACCAAAAAATGATATAAAATGACTATAAAATGATTATAAAACATCTAAGATTGATAATAAAACAGCATGGAACAATAAAAAATTATAGATATTGGAGACGTATCATTATCCACCAGTAGTTGTAACACTTGCTGAACATGCATTAAATGCTCTTCCAAAGTCTTTTGTATATTAGAATATCACCAAAGAATACTAGAGCACATCTTCTGAGAATGGTGGAGGGAGAGAGGGAGAGAGAGTGTGTGTGAGAGAGATAGTTGTTCATTACTCCCTGAAAGATGGCAGGTGCTCCAGTTAAACCATAAGCCATGATAGTGAGTTCAAAGTGGCTATTGTGTGTCTGAAAGTTGTTTTGTATTCCTCTCCTGATGCTAATCTGATTTCATGGTAACCATCTTTTAAATCCAATTTAGAAAACCAACTGGCTCCTACAAGCTCATCGAACATTTCATCCGTGATAGGTGGAAACTTGCTCTTGATTGTCAAGGCTTTTAAATACATGTAATCCACTGCCATTCTTGAGGTATCTTTTTTATTGACTAATATAAATCGAGAAGAAAAGGCACTTTTCTGATCATGCCTAATTTTATTAAAGCAGAGACTTGTGCTTCTAAGTCATCTTTAAGATATGAAACCACTCTGTAAGGTCTTATAGACACAGGCCTAGCACCAGGTAGTAAAGTGGTTGTGTGATCATAATCTCTACTTGGAGGTAAGCCTTCAGGAGAAGTAAAAACTACAAGATACTTATCCAACATCAGTTTCCAGTAAAGAATGAACTGATACTATAGTGAATAAACTGGTTGTAGCTTCAGGTTCCTGCAATGTTACCAACTACCCTTTTGACAATCCACAAGTGTATGGGATCGCAACAGTATTTGAGGGAAGTATTACAACCCAAATTCATTGATTCAGCACTATGCTACCTCTTGAGCTTGCGTTGGTTTTTCCCTTGAAGAGGAAAGGGTGATGCAGCAAAGTAGAGTAAGTATTTCCCTCAGTTTTGAGAACCAAGGTATCAATCCAGTAGGAGACAACGAACAAGTCACCGAATACCTACACAAATAATCAACAACTTGCACCCAACGCGATAAAGGGGTTGTCAATCCATTCACGGTTACTTGCAAAAGTGAGATCTGATAGAGATAGATAAACGGTAAAGTAAATATTTTTGGTATTTTTGGTTTATAGATCGGAAAGTAAAAGATTGCAAAATAGTAGATCGGAAACTTATATGATGGAAAATAGAAGATTATATGATGGAAAATAGAAGATTATATGATGTAAAATAGACCTGGGGGCCATAGGTTTCACTAGAGGCTTCTCTCAAGATAGAAAATATTACGGTGGGTGACAAATTACTGCCAAGAAATTGATAGAAAAGCGCAATGTTATGACGATATCTAAGGCAATGATCATGAATATAGGCATCACGTCCGTGTCAAGTAGACTGACTCCTGCCTGCATCTACTACTATTACTCCACACATCCACCGACTCCTTCCTGCATCTAGAGTATTAAGTTCATAGAACAGAGTAATGCATTAAGTAAGATGACATGATGTAGCGGGATAAACTCAAGCAATATGATGAAAACCCCATCTTGTTATCCTCGACGGCAACAATACAATACGTGTCGATTCCCCTTCTGTCACTGGGATCAAGCACCGCAAGATTGAATCCAAAGCTAAGCACTTCTCCCATTGCAAGAATAACCAATCTAGTTGGCCAAACCAAATTGATAGTTCGAAGAGACTTGCAAAGATATCAAATCATGCATATAAGAATTCATAGGAGATTCAAATAATATTCATAGATAAGCTGATCATAAATCCACAATTCATCGGATCTCGGCAAACACACCGCAAAAAGTACTACATCGAATAGATCTCCAAGAACATCGAGGAGAACATGGTATTGAGAATCAAAGAGAGAGAAGAAGCCATCTAGCTACTAGCTATGGACCCGTAGGTCTGAGGTAAAGTACTCACGCTTCATCGGAGAGGCAGTGGTGTTGATGTAGAAGCCCTCTGTGATCGAATCCCCCTCCGGCAGGATGCCGGAAAAGGCCCCTAGATGGGATCTCACGGGTACAGAAGGTTGCGGCGGTGGAAAAGTGTTTTTGTGGCTCTCATCATTGGTTTTGGAATATTTGAGAATATATAGGCGGAAGAAATAGGTCGGTGGAGTCACGAGGGGCCCACAAGGGTGGGGGGCGTGCCCTACCCCTGGGCGCGCCCTCCATCCTTGTGGCCGCCTCGTGGCTTCCCTGACATGCACTCCAAGTCCTCTGGATGTCTTCTGGTCCAAGAAAAATCATCGCAAAAGTTTCATTCCGTTTGGACTCCGTTTGGTATTCCTTTTCTACAAAACTCTAAAACAAGGAAAAAACAGAAACTAGCACTAGGCTCTAGGTTAATTGGTTAGTCCCAAAAATAATATAAAATAGCATATTAATGCATATAAAACATCCAAAACAGATAATATAATAGCATGGAACAATCAAAAATTATAGATACGTTGGAGACGTATCACGCATCCCCAAGCTTAATTCCTGCTCGTCCTCGAGTATGTAAATGATAAAAACAGAATTTTTGATGTGGAATGCTACCTAACATATTTATCCATGTAATTTCTTTTATTGTGGCATGAATGTTCAGATCCGTATGATTCAAAACAAAAGTTTAATATTGACATAAAAACAATAATACTTCAAGCATACTAACAAGGCAATTATGTCTTCTCAAAATAGCATGGCCAAAGAAAGCTTATCGCTACAAAATCATATAGTCTGGCTATACTCCATCTTCATCACACAAAATATTTAAATCATGCACAACCCCGATGACAAGCCAAGCAATTGTTTCATACTTTTGATGTTCTCAAACTTTTTCAACTTTCACGCAATACATGAGTGTGAGCCATGGACATAGCACTATAGGTGGAATAGACGGTGGTTGTGGAGAAGACAAAAAGAAGGAGATAGTCTCACATCAACTAGGCGTATCAATGGGCTATGGAGATGCCCATTAATAGATATCAATGTGAGTGAGTAGGGATTGCCATGCAACGAATGCACTAGAGCTACAAGTTTATGAAAGCTCAAAAAAGAAACTAAGTGGGTGTGCATCCAACTTGCTTGCTCACGAAGACCTAGGGCAATTTGAGGAAGCCCATCATTGGAATATACAAGCCAAGTTCTATAATGAAAAATTCCCACTAGTATATGAAAGTGACAATATAGGAGACTCTCTAATCATGAATATCATGGTGCTACTTTGAAGCACAAGTGTGTTAAAAGGATAGTAGCATTGCCCCTTCTCTCTTTTCTCTAATTTTTTTATTTGGGCCTTCTCTCATTTTTTGGCCTTTTTTTAATTTCGTCCAGAATCTCATCCCAACTTGTGGGGGAATCATAGTCTCCATCATCCTTTCCTCACATGGGACAATGCTCTAATAATGAAGATCATCATACTTTTATTTACTTACAACTCAAGAATTACAACTCGATACTTAGAACAAAATATGACTCTATGTGAATGCCTCCGGCGGTGTACCGGGATGTGCAATGAATCAAGAGTGACATGTATGAAAGAATTATGAACGATGGCTTTGCCACAAATACGATGTCAACTACATGATCATGCATAGCAATATGACAGTGATGGAGCGTGTCATAATAAACGGAACGATGGAAAGTTGCATGGCAATATATCTCGGAATGGCTATGGAAATGCCATAATAAGTAGGTATGGTGGGTTTTTTGAGGAAGGTATATGGTGGGTTTATGGTACCGGCGAAATTTGCAAGGCACACGAGAGGCTATCAATGGTGGAAGGGTGAGAGTGCGTATAACCCATGGACTCAACATTAGTCATAAAGAACTCATATACTTATTCCAAAAATCTATTAGTTACTTAAACAAAGTACTACACGCATGCTCCTAGGGGGATAGATTGGTAGGAAAAGACCATCGCTCGTCCCCGACCGCCACTCATAAGGAAGACAATCAATAAATAAATCATGCTCCGACTTCATCACATAACCGTTCACCATACGTGCATGCTACGGGAATCACAAACTTTAACACAAGTATTTCTCAAATTCACAATTATTCACTAGCATGACTCTAATATCACCATCCTCATATCTCAAAACAATCATAAGGAATCAAACTTCTCATAGTATTCAATGCACTTTATATGAAAGTTTTTATTATATCCCTCTTGGATGCCTATCATATTAGGACTAAATTCATAACCAAAGCAAATTACCATGCTGTTTAGAGACTCTCAAAACAATATAAGTGAAGCACGAGAGTTCATCAATTTCTATAAAATAAAACCACCGCCGTGCTCTAAAAGATATAAGTGAAGCACTAGAGCAATATTGTCTAGCTCAAAAGATATAAGTGAAGCACATAGAGTATTCTAATAAATCACAATTCATGCGTGTCTCTCTCAAAAGGTGTGTACAGCAAGGATGATTGCCGAAAACTAAAAAGCAAAGACTCAAATCATACAAGACACTCCAAGCAAAACACATAGCATGTGGTGAATAAAAATATAGCCTCAAGTAAAGTTACCGATAGACGAAGACGAAAGAGGGGATGCCTTCCGGGGCTTCCCCAACCTTATGCTCTTGTTTATCCTTGAATATTACCTTGGGGTGCCTTGGGCATCCCCAAGCTTAGGATCTTGCCACTCCTTATTCCATAGTCCATCAAATCCTTACCCAAAACTTAAAACTTCACAACACAAAACTCAACAGAAAATCTCATAAGCTCCGTTAGTATAAGAAAATAAATCACCACTTTTGGTACTGTTGTGAACTCATTCTTTATTTATATTGGTGTAATATCTACTGTATTCCAACTTTTCCATGGTTCATACCCCCCGATACTAGCCATAGATTCATCAAAATAAGCAAACAACACATAGAAAACAGAATCTGTCAAAAACAGAACAGTCTGTAGCAATCTGGATATTTTGAATACTTCTGTAACTCCCAAAATTCTGAAACATTAGGACGACCTAAGAAATTTGTTTATTAATCTTCTGCAAAAAGAATCAACTCAAAAGCACACTTCTGTAAAGAATGAGAATTATTTTCCCGGGCACAAAAGTTTCTGTTTTTCAGCAAGATCAAATCAACTATCACCGTAAGCTACCCCAAAGGTCTTACTTGGCACAAACACTAATTAAAAAACCACATCTAACCAGAGGCTAGATGAATTATTTAATGCAAAACAGAACCTAAAAAGAAAAATAAAAAAATAAAATTGGGTTGCCTCCCAACAAGCGTTATTGTTTAACGCCCTTAGCTAGGCATTGAGATTTCAATGATGCTCACGTGAAAGATAACAATTGAAACACGAAGAGAGCATCATGTAGCATGTGAAACACAAGTTCAAGTCTAACATACTTCCTATGCATAGGCATTATATAAGCAAACAAATTATGAAGACAAGCAAAAACTAGCATATGCAAGGAAGAAAAAAGAAACAATAACAATCTCAACATAACGAGAGGTAATTTTGTAACATAAAATTTCAACAACTATATTTTCCTCTCTCATAATAATTACATGTAGGATCATAATCAAATTAAACAATATAACTATCACATAAAATGTTGGGGATATACCCCGCAGTATGACCCGGCCGGGACTTGGTATTTCATTGATGACAAGGCAGATTGTAAGTCAGATTGTAAGCCAGATGGTAAGACGGCGGACAGATTATAAGCCAGATTATAAGTCAGATTGTAAGCCAGATGGTAAGACGGCGGACAGATTATAAGCCAGATTATAAGTCAGATTGTAAGCCAGATGGTAAGTCGGCGGACAGATTATAATCCATATTATAAGTCAGATTGTAAGCCAGATGGTAAGCCGGCGGACAGATTATAAGCCAGATTATAAGTCAGATTGTAAGCCAGATGGTAAGCCGGCAGACAGAGTCGCCTGGGGTTAATAAGCCCGAGACGTTAAGAAGCCCATGGAGAGAAGCCCGTGATGAGAAGTCGGAATAGTTTAAGTCCTAATCCGAGTTGGACTCTACATGTAACCCGCCCCTTCAACTTATATAAGGAGGGGTAGGGCACCCCAAGGGGGGAGAGGTGGAATAATCGTTAAGGCTAGACACAACTAGGAGAGTCGGAGATAAGGCGACTCCCTCGTGATGATAATGAGACCTAGCCACAAACAACATGTACGGTTGTTACCGGATGATGTTTCCCAGGGCCCGAAGCTGTCTAAACCCTTGTCTTGTGTTGCGTCTCTCGATTTCGATCAACCCCTCTCAAGCTACTACATAGATGTGTTGGCCTCACAACTAAGTCCTCTCACTAGGACATCTGCCGTGACTATTCCACGACAGTTGGCGCCCACCGTGGGGCCGCACACGGTGGTGATGAGTTCTTGAAGGGATCTTTCACAGGGATCGAGAGGTTTGCAATTTCCGATGAAGAAGAGCCAGATGGAAAGGATCTACATCAACTTTGATCTTATGACTGCCGCAAGTCGCCAATACCATCGTCTCCCTCTATGGCCTATTTTGCCCTCGGTGTGTCAAGTTTCCATCAGTACCTCGCCGCTTCGTTTTTTGGGTTTGCCAATTAACCATCATCAAACAAGGAAAAAGTCAAAGAAAGAGAGAGGCAAGACGTGAATTGTCCAAGACGCCTACAACCCGGATTCGGTTGCCTCGTGATCGCTGACCCGTCACGCCACTGCCGCGGTCTACTTTCAACCCGCCACTGCCGTGGTCTCGCAACCGGTTTTCTGCCGTAGTGCACCTCGAGCTCGCACCACCATGCGGCTTGCCTCCAGCTCGCCTCGCAGAGCCGCCCGAAGCACGCAAGACACTGTCGAGCCGCCTCCTATACAGCGGGTGAACATGTCTGGCGTCACTTCTAAGTCGCCGGGGTCCGTGTGCCCTCGCCCTGATCCGTCCCCACCTCCGATTGGCCACCTGACGCCATCGCCAAGTCGCCCCCAAGCACTTGGTGCCTCACCGAGCCGCCGCAGCGGTCTCTGCCTCCGCCACGGCCTCGCACCTCCGAGTTGCCCCCGCTCGGCCTCGCGCCGCTGCCGTTGGCCGCCTCACTCCACCTCCACCAGGGCCCGTTTCCGCCTCAGGTCTCCACTCCGAGTCCCCACTTGACTTGCCTTGCTACAACTCTGCTGGCTCCGTTTCGGCCAGAGCTTCAAGTCGCGGCGAGTCCGAGTCGCCTCCGCCGGAGCTTCTAGTCGCCCGTCTCGCGCTGAACCGCCTCGTGCTAAGTCGCGGGACTCCGTCGCCTCGAGTAGCCGCCGCTGTGGTCTTGAGCCGCCTTCACCCTCCTCGGCAACAAGCCGCCTCCGCCGCAGCTGAGCTCCGCCGGCGCGCCCTCTACCACAGCTCACCTGTGCCCTCGTCTCTGAGCTGCCTCCATTGTGGTTGTGCCTCACCGACATGCTTCTGCAGCTGGGCCTCGCCCTCGCTGAACCGCCATCGTGGCCTTGACCCGCCCTCATCTCTGAGCTGCCTCCGCCGTGGCTGACCCGCTGGCCGCTGCACCTCGCTATGGCATCGGAGCGACGCACCCCTCATTTCGGCCATGAGTCGCCACCGCTCAGCCGGCCAGTGTCGTCAAGTCGCCGCCGTTTCCACTCCTACAAATGCTGCAAGCCACCTGGTTCCACTTTAAGCCGCCGATCCGGGTCACCTTCCACGGCCCTGTCGTCGCGGACGCGCGTCAAGCTTGGTTGACCCACCTCTGCTACCTCGAGGCACCACCGCCATCGCTGGCTCACTGCTTTTCACCCGTCGGTTTGCCGGTGCCTCTCTACTACCGCGGCATTGACGCCTTGAGCCGCCACCGTGGCCTTGAGTCGCTGCTTCTAAGCCATCTTTGTTGTTGCTCGCTTCCATTTCTGAGCTGCCGGGCCGCCTCTCGGCTGTCGCGACCGTGCCGCTTTGAGTCGACATCTTTCTAGCGCCAAGCCACTGCCACTTCACCAAAACCGCCATTGCGGCATCTCGTCGGCGGCATTGGATAAACTGCCGCTGTTCCGAGCCGCCTCGGACCACCGCGGGTTGCTCCTTGCGGCAACCCGCTTCTACGCGCCTGCAACGCCCGCCGCTACCAGAGCCGGCCCGGCCCCTTCGCCGTGGCCTCGCTTTTGCGCTGAGTTGCCACTTCCGCGACCTGTCTCACTCCACCGTAGTGGCCGGTCTCTGCCACTTCATCGACCCAGGCCTCGCCTGAAAGATGCCGCCACCAGGAGTTGCTCCTGTAAACCAAATCGCCTCTACTTCGATGCTCGAGGCCCTGCCTCCGCGCCCGTGGGTCGTCGGTTGGATTTAAGTTGTTTTTAAAAGCCGGGGCTCTGAGCCGCCGTCATTAGCTTGTGCCTCTAAACCGTCGTCCATTGTCGAGCCACCGTTCCCACGGCCTTGCCTCAGCCGCCACCGGTCTTTTCCTTTTCTATCTCTGTACATCAGTGCCTTGCAAGCCGCCTTTCTGAGCCGGCGATGTGGGAATTATTTTTCTCGTACTGCTGCAGGGAAATCTCGCCAATTATTTTATTCTCTGTGTCAACCGTGGAGGATGTGAGCTTGAGCAGCTGTTGAAGGGAGTTCAGAGTCAGGAGGGTCTTCGACAAGAAGAGATATTCCAAAACTTTGACACGCCAGCTCTCTAATGCCATCGTTTGACTATGACAGGATGTGGAGCTAATGTTCTGAATCACAAACAAGCCAATATTGCTACTGAGCTTGACAATATATGCTTGCTTCTACAAAGTTGCACTTACTTGGAGGGTTGCGGCGAAGAAATTCCACTGCTTTGGCCGGTTCTAAATTGGAACTTGGTGCTACCCAGAGGGCATTGCTTGGTCGAATTGCTATGGGTACTGATCCAGCATCGGTACAATTATTACATTCACCCGGAATTTCCTATGGGTATGGACGCCAGCGAAGAAACAAGGACCAAGGAGTTTTACTCAGTGTGGTCAGCTCAAAAATTTATCAGAGTACACATGTCAGTTATTACGAATGTCTGCAACTCGCCCGCGGTGGACTTCAATTATACCACAGTCACCGTCAACCTCGTGGTTGATAGTTTCCGACAAAATATGCCAGGACAATTATTTCAAAATGGCGTTATATCGTGGATGATTGTCCTTGCCGTGCCGCTCAAATAGAAGCGCCTAAGTTGCTGCTCTTGCAGACCAATTTACATCAGCACATCAGGGTCACACTGTTGGGGAACGTTTCCTACGCACACGCAAGATCCATCTAGGTGATGCATAGCAACGAGAGGGGAGAGTGTTGTCTACGTACCCTCGTAGACCGAAAGCGGAAGCGTTATGGCAACGCGGTTGATGTAGTCGTACGTCTTCACGATCCGACCGATCCAAGTACCGAAAGTATGGCACCTCCGCGATCTGCACACGTTCAGCTCGGTGACGTCCGACGAACTCTTGATCCAGCTGAGTGTCAAGGGAGAGTTTCGTCAGCACGACGGCGTGATGACGGTGATGATGAAGTTACCGGCGTAGGGCTTCGCCTAAGCACTATAACGATATGACCGAGGTGGATTATGGTGGAGGGGGGCACCGCACACGGCTAAGACAATGTCTGTTGTGTGTTCTAGGGTGCCCCCTGCCCCCATATATAAAGGAGCAAGGGGAGGCAGGCCGGCCCTAGGGCGCGCCAAGGAGGGGAGGAGTCCTCCTCCTAGTAGGAGTAGGACTCCCCTTTTCCTAGTCCTACTAGGAGGGGGGAAGGAAGGAGGAGAGGGAGAAGGAAAGGGGGGCGCCGCCCCCCCTTCCCTGGTCCAATTCGGACCCAAGGGGGAGGGGCACGCGGCCTGCCCTGGCTGGCCCTTCTCTCTCTCCACTAAGGCCCATGTGGCCCATTAGTATCCTGGGGGGATTCCGGTAACCCTCCGGCACTCCGGTTTTCTCCGAAATCACCCGGAACACTTCCGGTGTCCGAATATAGCCGTCCAATATATGAATCTTTATGTCTCGGCCATTTCGAGACTCCTCGTCATGTCCGTGATCATATCCGGGACTCCGAACTACCTTCGGTACATCAAAACACATAAACTCATAATACCGATCGTCACCGAACGTTAAGCGTGCGGACCCTACGGGTTCGAGAACTATGTAGACATGACCGAGACACGTCTCCGGTCAATAACCAATAGCGGAACCTGGATGCTCATATTGGCTCCCACATATTCTACGAAGATCTTTATCAGTCAAACCGCATAACAACATACGTTGTTCCCTTTGTCATCGGTATGTTACTTGCCCGAGATTTAGATCATCGGTATCTCAATACCTAGTTCAATCTCATTACCGGCAAGTCTCTTTACTCGTTCCGTAATGCATCATCCCGTAACTAACTCATTAGTTACATTACTTTCAAGGCTTATAGTGATGTGCATTATCGAGAGGGCCCAGAGATACCTCTCCGACAATCGGAGTGACAAATCCTAATCTCGATCTATGCCAACTCAACAAACACCATCAGAGACTCCTGTAGAGCACCTTTATAATCACCCAGTTACGTTGTGACGTTTGGTAGCACACAAAGTGTTCCTCCGGTATTCGGGAGTTGCATAATCTCATAGTCATAGGAACATGTATAAGTCATGAAGAAAGCAATAGCAACATACTAAACGATCAAGTGCTAAGCTAACGGAATGGGTCACGTCAATCACATCATTCTCTAATGATGTGATCCCGTTAATCAAATGACAACTCTTGTCTATGGCTAGGAAACTTAACCATCTTTGATTCAACAAGCTAGTCAAGTAGAGGCATACTAGTGACACTCTGTTTGTCTATGTATTCACACATGTACTAAGTTTCCGGTTAATACAATTCTAGCATGAATAATAAACATTTATCATGATATAAGGAAATATAAATAACAACTTTATTATTGCCTCTAGGGCATATTTCCTTCACACACCCGCTCATGCGAGCTGTCCAATGGACGTGTGCAAACGGTCGCCATGTGGTCTGGTCTATATTATCAGCCGTCGTCTGCACCGTCTGCATGAGTTGTTTATTGAGTGCAAGCAAGTCATTGCTTGGGTAGCCCGGTTTTTTCTTCCAACAATTTGAAGGCCAATTATCATATATTATCAGCCTCCGTCTGCACTGGATGGTTCAATGAGCAGGCGCACAAGTTGCCGCACTACAATTTGGTTAACTTCAAAAACAGCCTGTTGGGATGAACCATTGGCCGAGTTGATGACACAGCTCATATGGGATCATTTATAACCCATTGTAGTCACCTCAACCTTCTGTGGATTCACATCGCATTATCAAACGCCAATAATACACCTCTTATGCTATAGTTCAAATATGAAGAATCTCAAGCCAACTCCTCGAGTCGTCTTAAGACTCAGGGGCTACAATGATAAGACTCAGCAAGTCTTGACGGTTTCAGCAAATTCAAGAACCCCAGGACGTTGAAGGGGAAGATAACCCGGTCCTGGAGGCAGCTGCCATATTGATGAAAATTTAAAGGCCGTCAGAAAATTTCTGGCTCAAAATGAAGATTCCGGTTTAAAATCCGGCTCAAGAGACATCTCTCTCCCATAAAGCTTTGAAGCTCTCAATATCTGGTTTAACATCCGGTTAAAAAAGATTTCATCTCTCGCAAGTTCGAGTTCTCAGAAAAATTAAAGGTTGCCAAATAGAACTTGCTGCCATGATGCGCGGTTCAAACATGGGTATCCTGCCTTATTGGCTTATCATACCATTGGTCACTTGGGGGTTTCCTGCTCAACGAGCATAGCTATGACTACCCTTTGATCCGGCTTATACGCCATGATTACAAAATACTTGGGGGCTTCCTGCTGAATGAGCATAGCTATGACTACCCTTTGATCCGGCTTACAGGCTGGGCTGTAAAAGTCACTTGGGGGCTTCCTGTTCAAACATAGGTGTATTCACCAAAGAGAACATAGCGTCACTACCCTCTTGACTGGCTTGGAACACCAGGTGTATTCACCAAAGTTTCCAGGTTATCTTGTTCAAACATAGGTGTATTCGCCAAAGAGGACATGACCTTTTTGGTGTGGAATGCCAGGTGTATTCACCAAAACTTTCTGGGTTATCCTGTTCAAACATAGGTGTATTCACCAAAGAGAACATAACCCTTCAGGCTTGGAAGCCAGGTGTATTCACCTAAAAACCCGGGTTATCCTGCCTTTTTAAGTCTGCCACTCCGCCCAGGTAATCCTGGAACGACCCGCCGTACTTTTGACAAGTCAATCTTATACAGACCCTGAACTTGTCAAAGTTAAAATGACGATTGGTTATGTGAGGTCCGGCTTATAAGGTTTGTATGAAGGTTTAACTCAGTGGCTGTGCTGCCCTTGAAAGTACTTGAGTTTTAGGCTTGTCAGCCTATGAAAGCCTTGTTTTTTGGATTTCTGTTTTTTCTGAAACCTTTGGATTCATACCCTTCTTCCATATTAACATATGGTTTTCACAGGCCATGTAGCCTTGATTCTATGACTCATATTTGAGCATATTTTGGGTTTTGATAACCCGTCCTGATAGAGGGCATTAAAGTTGCCAGGATATCTTTGCCTTGAGCAATTAAAATTATGATATTGCATGCCTACGGGTAAATACCAGCGACGGATTATATTATTCAAATCTTGAATAGCCAACATGGCTGGATTTTTATTATGGTTATCAATAACCAGTATTATGATTGAGGTTTTCAAAGTCGCTTTAGCGCAATGGCTATTATTTTATCAATGGATATGATTTATTCTACAATGGAAGGAATAGTCTCGAGTCGCTGCAGGCTTACGACCCGACACTTGGGGGCTACATTATTCAAGTTGAGATTACATCAAATATGCAAGTCCCATGTCACTGCCAGCATGCACCATGGCACTTGGGGGCTAATGCAAAGTCATTTTTACTTTCCTTATTGAAGACCCAACTCATCACATCGTAATGAGCCGGCCCTTGGGGGCTACCAATTGCTCCTGTTAAAAATTCAAGGTACACAAGTTAAATCCATTATATTGAAGGTTCCATTGCTCAGTTGGTAAAGCACAAGGCTCTTAACCTTGTGGACGTGGGTTCAAGCCCTGCGATGAAGGCTACATCATATGATGTTATTTTCAATGATCATATCTGCAAACTCCCTGCTCATTATTGCATAATGACCCGACCCTTGGGGGCTACAATGGTTGAAGTTTTTATGAGCATGACAACCCGGCACGTGGGGGCTACATATGTGGAATATTCAGTTTATGACTAGTGACTGAGAAGAACAACCTAGATTTCTTCAAGGTTGTGACATTTATATTGAAGCAAGTCTTAAGCTGTTACTACGCTCCCTTCTTAATACTTGGGGGCTACAAGTGATATGCATATAAGGGAGGTACATTTTCAAGATTGATGTTAGCAACAATTATAACTCAGCAAGCTCTACATCTTTAAACCGGCTAAAAATCAGATGAGTATTTCAAGACCAATATTTTTTATCAAGTTAGAGCATTGGAAGCTGAATCAAATGAATTATTCTTCACAATATTTTTCCGTGAGAAACCAATATCAGCAAATTGATTATGAAGCTGGCCTATTGACCCAGATTTTCTAGAAGAAGGAAATGACAAGGACTTAAGAATGATCAGGTCCCGGCTTACAAGAATATTTAACCCAGAGCACAACCTGTCAAATTTGTTCTTGTGTTTATGTTGCAGGATCAGTTTAACATGGATAAATCCAAATCAAACAGGGGGATAATGTCGGGGATATACCCCGCGGTATGGCCCGGCCAGTGATATGACCCGGCCGGGACTTGGTATTTCATTGATGACAAGGTAGATTATAAGCCAGATTATAAGTTAGATTGTAAGCCAGATGGTAAGCCGGCGGACAGATTATAAGCTAGATTATAAGTCAGATTGTAAGACAGATGGTAAGCCGGTGTACAGATTATAAGCCAGGTTATAAGTCAGATTGTAAGCCAGATGGTAAGCCGGCAGACAAATTATAAGCCAAATTATAAGTAAGATTATAAGCCAGATGGTAAGCCGGCAAACAGAGTCGCCTGGGGTTAATAAGCCCGAGACGTTAAGAAGCCCATGGAGAGAAGCCCGTGATGAGAAGTCAGAATAGTTTAAGTCCTAATCCGAGTTGGACTCAACATGTAACCTGCCCCTTCAACTTATATAAGGAGGGGCAGGGCACCCCAAGGGGGGAGAGGTGGAATAATCGTTAAGGCTAGACACAACTAGGAGAGCCGGAGATACGTTGACTCCCTCGTGTTGATAATGAGACCTAGCCACAAACAGCATGTAGGGTTGTTACCAGATGATGTTTCCCGGGGTCCGAAGCTGTCTGAACCCTTGTCTTGTGTTGCGTCTCTCGATTCCGATCAACCCTTCTCAAGCTACTACATAGATGCGTTGGCCTCGCAACTAAGTCCTCTCACTAGGACATCTGCCGTGACTATTCCACAACATAAAATATTCTCAACATGATCCTCATGCATGCAAAGTTGACACTCTTCCAAAATAGTGGGATTATCATCAAATAAAGTCATGACCACTCCAAACCCACTTTTATCAAAAATTTCATAAGACTTATCACTCTCCAAAGTAGTGGGATCATTGTTACCTAGAGTTGACACTCTTCCAAACCAACTTCCAATATTATTGCAGACACTATTATCATGAGGCTTAAATAAATTTTCAAGATCATAAGAAGAATCATCCCAATCATGATCATTGCAATAAGTAGTGGACATAGCAAAACTAGCATCCCCAAGCTTAGGGTTTTGCATATTATTATCACAATTGACATCAATAGAATTTATAGTAAAACCATTGCAATCATGCTTTTATTCAGGGATCTCTCGTGAATCACTTCATAAAGCACTTCATCACAATTTTCAGATTCACGGATTTCAAGCAAAACATCATAAAGATAATCTAGTGCACTCAAGTCACTAGAAATTAGTTCATCATAATTGGATCTTTTAAAAAGATTAGCAAGTGGATGAGGATCCATAAACTTAGTTTTTTAGCAAGCGAAGATGCAAGCAAATAGAGGGCACATGGTAACACAAACAAAATAGCAAATGAGCAAACAAAAAGCAAGTGAAAAGATGAACGGAAGAAGGGCGAAAGAAAGGGCAAATCTTTTCGAAAATTGTTTTAGAAGTGGGGGAGAGGAAAACGAGAAGCGAATGGAAAATAATGTAATGCGAGAGATGAGAGTTTATGATGGGTACTTGGTATGCCTTGACTTGGCGTAGATCTCCCTGGCAACGGCACCAGAAATTGGCAAGTTGACGGGAGATCAAATCTTGACTTGACTTGGCGTAAACCTCCCCGGCAACAGCGCCAAAAAATCTTCCTGCTACCTCTTGAGCTTGTGTTGGGTTTTCACTTGAAGAGGAAAGGGTGATGCAGCAAAGTAGAGTAAGTATTTCCCTCAGTTTTGAGAACCAAGGTATCAATCCAATAGGAGACAACGAACAAGTCACCGAATACCTGCACAAACAATCAACAACTTGCACCCAACGCGATAAAGGGGTTGTCAATCCCTTCACGGTTACTTGCAAAAGTGACATCTAATAGAGATAGATTAACGGTAAAGTAAATATTTTTGGTATTTTTGGTTTATAGATTGGAAAGAAAAAGATTGCAAAATAGTAGATCGGAAACTTATATGATGGAAAATAGACCCGGGGGCCATAGGTTTCACTAGAGGCTTCTCTCAAGATAGAAAATATTACGGTGGGTGAACAAATTACTACCGAACAATTGATAGAAAAGCGCAATGTTATGACGATATCTAAGGAAATGATCATGAATATAGGCATCACGTCCGTGTCAAGTAGACCGACTCCTGTCTGCATCTACTACTATTACTCCACACATCGATCGACTCGTGCCTGCATCTAGAGTATTAAGTTCATAGAACAGAGTAACGCATTAAGTAAGATGACATGATGTAGCAGGATAAACTCAAACAATATGATGAAAACCCCATCTTGTTATCCTCGATGGCAACAATACAATACATGTCGATTCCCCTTCTGTCACTGGGATCAAGCACCACAAGATTGAACCCAAAGCTCGCACGCAAGGAAGTGCCTCCTTATTACGCACAAAAAATGAACACTCCCCCTGCTAGCTGGGACCAACCTTAGTTGGAGGCTGACTTGTGGGCCTACTGAGGCGGACGGAGGGCTTTGTCAACTTAGTCAATCTGAACGATTCTAGCTTCAGTGACCGTACGATGTCCATCCAATGGCCGTAGTGCTTCTTCAACCTCTGGTCTTCTTGCTCCAGCCGCCCAAACCAGCGTCGGTCGTGCCGCCTGCTCCTGCCTCCCGTGGCCGGCTATGCTGCCGCGGAGGCCTCACTACCCCCTACTACTCCCACCGTTGGCCAGGCCATCCCTCTACTCACCCACACGCCCTGTTATTCTGCAGCGACGACAACCTCACACCGCAGCCGAACCAGTCAACCTTCATACTCCTCTCCGCGTGGGCATCCACTATCGCGTCTTCCTCGGCTCCGCGTCATCCCCTTCCTAGGCCTCGCCATCGTCCACCGCCTTGGTGCTCTCAGCGCGGCGTGGTCAATGTGGTCAAGGAACGACTTCCATCAGAAGAGTACTGTACGTGGAGAGGCTGCCAGCTGGGTCCACGGCCACAACAAGGAAGTGCAACCTTATTACGCGTAAAATAATGATTCCTCCACCTGACAGCACGGACCCACCGGATGGGCCACCATATTTCACAAAAAAATGTTTCCCCCTGACTGCTGGGACCCACTAGCTACATCTTCGCATGCAAGGAAGTGCGTCCATATTACGGGCAAAAAAATAATTCTCCCCCTGACAGCTGGGACCCACCAGCAATAACTTCGCACGCAAGGAAGTGCCTCCTTGTCCTCCCTGATAGTCGCGACCCACCTGGTCGAAGCGTATGTAGCATTGTCGTTCTGGTCGTGAACGTGTACGTACATACTGGTCGATCGGTCTGTCTGCAGGCTGCATCGATGAACCGTGGCCGAGTAAGGAAGTGACGTGTCATAGTAGAGGCGCGGACGTAGCATGCCATGTAGTCCTGTCAATATCGTGTACACGTACGTACAGCCAGGGTGCAAAAAAGTAAATACGGCCACGTACGTACATATGAGCGGGGTCTCGAACGCCTACTCGCGCATACGTACGGCCAGGGCTCATGTACATGGAGAGGCAGCGACGACATCCTGTTCATCGGCAGCAAACCGGCTGGGTCAGAATGGAGAAACTGCGTCGTCGTGTTCATCAGGAGGCAACCGAATGCGTCGTGTTCATTGGGAGCCAACCGGCTTGGACGGAACAGCCGAAACGAGGCCTGGCGAACCGTAGAATGAAGGAAACGGCCTTGTGTTCGACCGCCTACGGTTGAAAAGGGATCCTGTTCTCCGGGAGGGGTCTGGTGTACCGCAAAACGGAGGAAACAGACTTCTCTTCGACCTCCTACGGTCAAAATGGGGTCCTGTTGATCGGGAGGGGTGTGGCATACCGCAAAAAGGAGGAAACAGACCTCTCTTCGACCTCCAACGGTCGAAATGGGGGTCCTGTTCATCGGGAGGGGTGTGGCGTACCGCAAAACGGGACTCCACGGGCTACTGTTTATCCACCGTGTACTGCCTCGCTCCAGCCTCCACGGGCTACTGTTCATCCACCGTCGACCTCCTCCAGCCTCCACTTGCGACTGGTCATCAACGGCGTCTCCCTCCTGCCTCCACCAGCTACTGTTCATCCACGGGCTCATGTTCATCCAGCCTCCACCACTCCTCCACCGGCTACTGTTTAACCAGCCCTCTCCACGGGCTCCTGTTCAACCACCCCTCCACGGGCTACTGTTCATCTAGCCCTCCACCGGCTACTGTTCAACTAGCCTTCCACCAGCTGCTGTTCATCCAGCCCTCAACGGGGTCCTGTTCATCCAGCGGCAATGACCTCTACTACCATGGGGTCCTATTCATCCAACCCCCATCGGGAACTGTTCATCCAACCGCGAACAACGCTCATTGTTCATCAAGAGGCAACAGGTTGATGTCTACTACACAACCTTCTTCTTGTAGACTCGTGTTGGGCGAAGAGTCTCTTGTGTCCCCAACACACCCAATACAATGGTAAATTGTATAGGTGCACTAGTTCGGCGAAGAGATGGTGATACAAGTGCAATATGGATGGTAGATATAGGTTTTTGTAATCTGAAAATACAAAAACAACAAGGTAAAGAGTGGTAAAAGTGAGCGAAAACGGTATTGCAATGCTTAGAAACAAGGCCTAGGGTTCATACTTTCACTAGTGCAAGTTCTCTCAACAATGATAACATGGTTAGATCATATAACAATCCCTCAACGTGCAACAAAGAGTCACTCCAAAGTCACTAATATCGGAGAACAAACGAAAAGATTATTGTAGGTACGAAACCACCTCAAAGTTATTCTTTCTGATCGATCTATTGGGCTATTCCTATAAGTGTCACAAAGAGCCCTAGAGTTCATACTAAAATAATACCTTAAGACACACATCAACCAAAACCCTAATGTCACCTAGATACTCCAATTTCACCACAAGTATCCGCGGGTTTGATTATACGATACGCATCACACAATCTCAGATTCATCTATTCAAACCAACACAAAGAACTTCAAAGAGTGCCCCAAAGTTTCTACCGGAGAGTCAAGACGAAAACGTGTGCCAACCCCTATGCATAAGTTCACAAGGTCACAGAACCCGCAAGTTGATCACCAAAACATACATCAAGTAGATCACGTGAATGTCCCATTGTCACCACAGATAAGCACATGCAAGACATACATCAAGTGTTCTCAAATCCTTAAAGACTCAATCCGATGAGATAACTTCAAAGGGAAAACTCAATCCATTACAAGAAGGTAGAGGGGGAGAAACATCATAAGATCCAACTATAATAGCAAAGCTCGCGGTACATCAAGATCGTGCCAAATCAAGAACACGGGGGAGAGAGAGAGATCAAACACATAGCTACTGGTACATACCCTCAGCCCCGAGGGTGAAATACTCCCTCCTCATCATGGAGAGCGCCGGGATGATGAAGATGGCCACCGGTGATGATTTCCCCCTCCGGCAAGGTGCCATAACAGGGTCCCGATTGGTTTTTGGTGGCTACAGAGGCTTGCAGCGGCGAAACTCCCGATCTAGGTTCTGTTCTGAAGGTTTTGGGATATATAAGAGGTGTTGGCGTCGAGAAAAAGTCAGGGGAGTCCACGAGGGGCCCACAAGGTCAGAGGGCGCGCCCGGGAGGGGGGGGGGGTAGGGCGTGCCCTCCACCCTTGTGGAGGCCTCGTGGCTCTTCTGGCCCAACTCTTTTGCTTCAGGGGCTTCTTTTGGTCCAAAAATCATCATCCTAAAGTTTCAGGTCAATTGGACCCCGTTTGATATTCCTTTCCGCGAAGCTCAAAAACAAGGAAAAAACATAAACTGGCACTGGGCTCTAGGTTAATAGGTTATTCCCAAAAATCATATAAAATAGCATATAAATGCATATAAAACATCCAAGATAGATAATATAATAGCATGGAACAATAAAAAATTATAGATACGTTCGAGACGTATCACAGGTTCGATCGACTTCAGTTAGCAGCAGTAGCGATGGAATCGCTCGATCGGGTTCAGTTAACAGCCAATCGATCAATCGCTCTAGTTCAGTAACGCGTAGCCTGCAGTGCAATCGCTCGGGTTCAGTAGGTGAACGCCTCGCTCGGGTTCAGTTAGAGCCCAATGCCTTGCACCCACGCGTGTACGTGTATGAGAGAAACGCGCAATCCCTCTGTGCATCGCTCGGCCCCGACCACCCACCGTAACCGGGAACTCCCCGATATTTTCCTCGCCCTCGCTTCTACCGCGGTTTTTTCCGTCATGGACGGCCCAAAGAATGTCATGCAGCTGTTTCTCCGGCCCGCCCAGGAGGAAAATCCCATTTTCTTTCATGATTTTTTGTCATAGAAGTAGGAGCCCACCACATCTATGATGATACCGGGTTTTGTACAATTATCGTCATAGAAGTGTCATGAGCATGACAGAAAAAAAATTCGTTCGGCCCAAAATGTCACAGATGTGTCTTTTTTTTGTAGCGATTCACATTACTCATAAAGAACTCATATACTTATTGCAAAAGTTTATTAGCCCTCGAAGCAAAGTACTACTATGCATGCCCTAGGGGATAGATTGGTAGGAAAAGACCATCGCTCATCCCCGACCGCCACTCATAAGGAAGACAGTCAATAATAAATCATGCTCCAACTTCATAGCATGCTTCAGGAATCACAAACCTTAACACCAATATTCTTACTAACCACAACCATTTACTAGTACCTCCCACATATTCCATCTCTATATCACAAAAATATTGCAAGGAATCAAACACATCATATTTAGTGATCCACAAGTTTAATGTAGGATTTTATGACTAACCATGCAAATGACCAATTCCTGTTGTATCTCTAAATAGATATAAGTGAAGCATGAGAGTTTAATTATTTCTACAAAAGACTTACACATGCTCTAATAAATATAAGTGAATCAAAAGAGCATTCTACAAACAACGGTTTTCTATGTGAAGAAAAACAGGCAATCCAAACTTCAAATGATATAAGTGAAGCACATGAAGCATTCTATAAAGCCATACTCAAAAGACATAAGTGAAGTGCAATGAGTATTCTATAAATAAACCATGGACTATCTCATACCATCATGGCGCAAAAAAGAAAAGTGAAAACTAAACACAAAAGACGCTCCAAGATTTACACATATCACATGAACGAAACGAAAATGAAAACATACCAATACTTGTTGAAGAAATATGGGATGCCTTCTGGGGCATCCCCAATCTTAGGCGCTTGAGTATCCTTGGATATTTACTTGGGGTGCCTTGGGAATCCCCAAGCTTGAACTCTTGCCTCTCCACCTTCTCCTCATATCGAGACCCCTTTGATCTTTGAACACTTCATCCACACAAAACTTAACAGAAAACTGGTAGGATCCGTTAATATAATAAAGCAAATCACTACTTTAAGTACTATTGCGAACCAATTCATATTTTGTTTTTGCATTGTAGCTACTGTATTATAACTTTTCCATGGCTTATACCACGGATAGAATCGATAGTTTCATCAAAACAAGCAAAACAATGCATCAAAAACAGAATATGTCTTAAACATGACAGTTTGTAGAAAACTGAACTCTAACCATACTTCTGGTACTCCAAAAATTAGGACAAAATAAACAATTTATATAGCAATACTGTGCAGAAAGTTTCAGAAACTTTCGACATTCGAGTAAAAAAATGTAAAATCACGCACTACAGCCAAACTTTCTGTTTTTGCACCGCACATACCAACCAATCTAATCATCCTTAAGGCAAATCTTGGCACATTATTTTTATGATACAATGGATTTGTACAAGGGGATAATTATTTTCATGAGAAACTTCCATGAAAAATTTACATTGTTTCCAAGAGAATGAACACAAGTGTTCAAGGTCGACCCTCACTTCTCCAATGCATCACCTTTCAAAGGTTTTTAGGTTCCCCTCTATATTTTTTGTTTTTAAACTTTATAAAAGCACTCAAAAGAAATAAATGACTCTCTAAAACTTCCGGGTTGTCTCCCTGGCAGCGCTTTCTATAAAGCCATTAAGCTAAGAATAAAGTGCTCAAGTAATGGATCTACCCGGATCCCAAGGTATATCAAAGCCAACTTTAATTAACAATTATTTAACATTTAGTACTGAGCACAAAGCAACATATATCATGCAATGACGAAGTCTAACTCTCTTCCTATGCATCGGCATGCCATACAAGAACAATTCATGCACATCAAGTAAAGTCCAATACATAGTATAAGCAATTTCTTGCAATTTTATCGTGTTGGAAACATAGAGAGGTGGAGATATAGTTCCTCTCTCATAATAATTGCAAGTACGAGCAGCAAGCACATGCATATTATATTCATCAAAATCATCATGTGCAATGGTAAAAGGCAACCCATCAATGTAATCCTTAATAAGTGCAAACTTCTCTAATATAGTGTAGTTGGGAGAATTCAAAAAGATAATAGGACTATCATGTGTGGGTGCAATAACAACAATTTCATTCTTAACATAAGGAACTATAGCAATTCCATAAACATAATTCATATTGGCATCTTGGCCACAAGCATAGCAAGCAACAAGTTCATCAAAAATGGATATTTGAAATGAATCAACGGGATCACAACAATTATCATAGCATTCATCCTTCGGTAAGAACAAAGGAACATTAAATAATGTATGAGTTGAAGAGTTACTCTCATTAGAAGGTCGGCACAGGTAGCTAATCCGCTCTTCCTCCTTTTGTTCTCCACTCTCCTCGTCATCTTTTTCATCCAATGAACTCAAAGTTTCATCAATTTCCTCTTCCATAGATTCCTACAAAATATTAGTGTCTTCTTGGACAGCGGAGACTTTCTCAATAAATGGATCAATATCGGAATTGTATTCATAATTTTCATAGCAATATTTAAGGATGGGAAAAATTAGGTCTATAAATAGTATCATCATAATCTTCACACTTTTCAAACAGAGATTCAATTTCATAAGCACCCTTAAAAGCAACAAATTCTTTTATTTTCATTCCACATCATAGTAATCATATCTACCATTAGCATAAGAAGCCAATGTTTCGTTATCACTAAATTCACGTAAAAAGGGAAGGTGTTGAAACTTAATCCTAGAGCAGCAAGTATAATCATATCTCGAGCATAAATTCCAAGCATACCATTGCAACATTTCAATTTGATCCCATAAAAGTTTCCCCTTTTGAGTCAAGCGACAATCCCTAAAGTATTCACGTTGATACAACGTGTCTCCCATTATCAAGTTGAATGGGGTTTTCTCAGGATTATCAAAGTAGTATTTAATATTTTTCACATAACGAGCATCAAGGGTTTTAGGAGGTTCCCCATCTCCATGAGTAGCAAGTACAACTATTTTTTTGGTGTTTCGTGTTCCATATCCATAACTAAAGATAGAGAACAACTTAGAACAGAAAATAAAAACTACTTAGTGATAAAGCAAACAAGCACACATGAGAATATTCACCCCACGCTATTGCTCCCCGGCAACAGCGCCTGAAAAAGGTCTTGATAACCCACAAGTACAGGGGATCATTTGTAGCCTTTTTCGATAAATAAGAGTGTCGAACCCAACGAGGAGCTAAAGGCAGAACAAATATTCCCTCGAGTTCTATCGACCACCGATACAACTCTACGCACACTTTGACATTTGCTTTACCTAGAACAAGTATGAAACTATTTTGCAAGAATAAAACTATGAATACTTTGCAATAATAAAACTATGAATAAATTGCAAGGTAATAAAAGTAGATAGCTTTTGTCAATGAGAAATTTATTTGTCCCTAGGCAATCGATAACTAGACCGGTAATCATTCTTGCAATTTTATATGAGGGAGAGGCATGAGCCAACATACTTTCTCTACTTGGATCATATGCACTAATGATTGGAACTCTAGTAAGCATCCGCAACTACCAAAGATCATTAAGGTCGTGAAACCCAACCATAGCATTAAGTATCAAGTCCTCTTTACTCCCATACGCAACAACCCAGTTGTCCGTGTTCAGGCTTCTGTCACTCTGGCAACCGACAACAAGCAAATTATGAACGTATTGCAACACCCGACAGCGGGGACCCCTCACGTTTGAGCAAGACGGAGGGCACCGTAGGATAACACCATAAATAAAATATACACTCAAACCAACCACGATCATCAATTAGCCCATAAGACAAAACGGATCTACTCAAACATCATAGGATAACCACATATCATTGGGAAATAATATATAGTGTTGAGCGCCATGTTTAAGTAGAGATTACAGCGGGGAAGAGAGGTGTTAAACCGCTGCATAGAGGGGGAGAAAGTTGGTGTTGATGGTAGCAAGATTATTGATGTAGATCGCCGTCACGATCCTTGCCCCGGTGGAGTTCTGGCGCCATCGAGGGAGAGGGGGAGAGAACCCCCTCCTTCTTCTTCTTCCTTGGCCTCCCCCCTAGATGGGAGGAGAGTTCCACCTCTGGTCCATGGCCTCCATGGAGGCGGAGGGACAGGAGCCCCTCCGAGATTGGATCTATCCCTCTGTTCTCTTCTGTTTCGCGTTCCTATTTTCTGGCCGAAAACCGTTTCTTATATTCCCGGAGATCCGTAACTCCGATTACACTGAGATTTTAACACGATTTTTTTCCGGATATAAGCTTCCTTGCGCCCGAAGTAGAGCTCCAACTGACGTACAAGGAGGGCACAACCCACCACCACGTGCCTGGGCTGTCTGGCGTGCCCAGGTGTCTTGTGGTGGCTGTGGGCCCCCATTTCCGATGATTCCACCTCCCAAAAATCACAAATATTCCAGAATAATTCTCCATAATTTTTATTGCGTTTGGACTTTGTTTGATATGGGTATTCTACAAAGCAAAAAACATACAAAAAATAGTAACTAGCACTAGGCACTGGATCAATAGGTTAGTCCAATAAATCATATAAAATGTTGCCAAAAGTATGTGAAAGTTGTATAATATTGGCATGAAACAATAAAAAATTATAGATACGACAGAGACGTATCTGATGCATCATGGGCACATATACGCAACCAAAATTTGGGTTGTCTGTTTATTTAATTCAAGCAAAGGTCGAGCGCAAAAATCGAACTAAACAACAACAAAATGAAAATACCAAAAATAGGTATAGAGCAACATAGTAGAGATGGCATTCCGGGGTTGAGCTTTCGGCTTCAGGTGCAGTGTTGTCATGTTGTCCTACACTCTCCACCCTCTTTGAGATGAATAGGTATCACCACACATGAGGAGTGAACAACTTGACCAAGTCAAAGCCATCACCACACTGTCTACGCTTGATCCAATTTAGTATCTAGAAGATTAAATGGTAGAGATATATGGCCCTGGAAACTGATCAAACTAATTCGTATATTATATGCAGACCCAATCTCCAGCGTGTAGATATCTCCAGAAAAAGCACAATCATCTTGTCAACCCCAAGATTAATGCCCAATCCTTATCATTACATAAAAAAGGAAGTGATTAATGCATCAATTAATTCAAAAGCAAAGATAGGACTCGAGAGCATCTATCCAAGAGCATTCGGCGCCTATAAAAACACCCTTGCTCGATCAATCAATCATGTACCTTTTGAGAGTGTCTTCAGTTTCCTTCTGAGTCAGTACCCTTGCTCCATCAATCTATGATGTACCTTATGAGAATGTCTTCAGTTTCCTTCTGATTTGGCACCCTTGCTCGATCAATCGATCTTGTATGCACATGACCATCTTCCGCAATCATAGGTCACTCGGTACTAGCCCCGTTTGTAACATTGTGTCCTCCTGGACCGGCGTTGGAACCGGCGGCTTGCTCGAGTGCCTCTCTATATGTGGGCGGCCTCGATCAAGGTGTGGTGGAGGGGAAACTCTATGCACTCTTCTGCTAGGTAGTGCTCGTGGCGTCCGTTTGTATCTGCCGAGACATCATTGGAAGGTCGCTCGAGTACGTCTATGTGAACTTCTACACTCGGGAAGATGGTGAGTGTTGTCTTGGTGTCTTTGCATGTTCACTGACCATCCTCCCGAGTATAGAAATTCACGTAGCCATACCTGAGCGATCTGCCAGTGACGTCCTGACAGATATGGACAAACGCCACGTGCATGACCTCGCAAAAGAGGGTGTAGAGCTGCCCTTCTGCCATGCCTTGATCGAGGTCGCCCACATGTACTGAGGCCCTCGCTCCAGCCGCCTTCTCTAATGCCGGTCCAGGAGGACACAACGTGACGACCAGGGCCAGTAGCAGGCGGCCCGCCATTGCAAAAGATGATTGTGTGGGTGTAAGATCGATTGATCGAGCAAGGGTGTTGACTCAGAATGCAACAGAAGACAGTCTCAGAAGGTACAGGGCCAATCGATCGAGAAATGTTGTTTTTTCGGTGTCGAATGCTCTTTGATAGACACTCTTGAATCCTCTCTTCTCTTTGCATTAATTGATGCATCAATCACTTCCTTTTTATGTAATGATAAGTATGTGACATTAATCTTGGGCTCAAGGAGACGAGTGTGTTTTTGCTGGAGATAACTGCACACTAGAGATTGGCTGCACATATACTATACAAATTAGTTCGATCAGTTTCTAGGACTATATGCCACTATCATTTAATGTTTGAGATATTAAACTAGATTGAGCATATAAAGTGTGGTGATGGCTTAGACTCGGTCAACTTGTGGTTACGTTGTGTGAGCGTAACAGTTGTGGGCTATATGTCTAACTTGAGGAGTGCGACAAATGGTGACCTTCACATTCTCCGATAGTGATCCACTGCGTTCTTTACACGAAAGGATGCCACATGGATATGACATTGGCCACAAAAGTCCAGGGCAAGGATCAACTACTATTCAGGCTCGATTGGACCATTTTGGCGGTAGTCTTGATGCGCATCCAGGGATCCAAAGAGGAAGTGACCGTCTTGTAAGGCGGCCTTTCGGCAGTGGTACCTTGTAGGAAATAGCTCCGTTGGGGTGCACCATGCCTATGCCCATAGCTTGTGGGTGCATTGACTTGTACCTATGTGCTACTAGGCATGGGTTTTATAACTCGTCTGGGCCTGGAAATCTCGAAATGGACCAGTAGCTTGACGCCTGGTTTCCGATGATATCATTGTTGCCAGTTTATCTGACATCGGGCAAATCGCCCTGTCTAGCGTATGCCCCACTAGCCCCCAAGATTTTTTCAGAATGTAATATGGTGTCGAGGGACGTTGTCCTCGGAAGCATGATTGGGGTAGCGGAGCACGTGTCCCTATTTGCATATTTGGTCAACTGCTGATGAGGTGGTTTCCATCTTGTCTGAGGGGGGGTATGCCGTATGCTAGAGTCATCACCGAATGGGCAGTGAGCAGACTTGTTACTACTGTAGGTTGCTGCTAACGCGATACTACGATCAGAGACCCTTCAACGAAACCGTGTGTGATGCAATAATCGCAAATGGTGGTGTAAAAGAACCATAAAAAAAGGTGCAAACGTTTGCGATGCCGGATGCATCAAACACGGTTCTGATTTTAATTGCGTGTGCGATGCAGGGCATACAGTTCAGTTCAATGAATTGTTTGCGATGAGGCTGAACAAAAGAAACGGACAGCCAGTTGAAGGTGTGTGCGATATACAGCATACGGTTCACTCGGATGAACTATTTGTGATGCGGAGGAACAATAGAAAGGGGCAGCTAGATAAAGGTGTGTGCGATTGAGGGCATGCACTTCAGAAGGATTAACTGTTTGCGATTAGGCAACAGAACAGAAACGGGTCAGCCAGATCAAAGTGTCTACGATTGATGGCATACACTTCACATGTATGAACTGTTTGCGATTAGCCACAATAAACAGAAACAGTTAGATAGATCAACGTGTGTGCGCTAGACAGGCACACACATTCTAATTAAAAGAATCGTGCACGATGGTAATAACGAGCGCGCACAGTTGTTGGAACAAGACATGTGCTGACATTGCCTATTGCGGTGCAAACGCCATGTACGCAGCCGAGAAGGCGTGCCCACGTTACGCCTTCCGGGAATAGTGCCGCACTTATAACTGTCAATAAATTTTGAGCCTGCGTCCTGTCACATTCCAAATTACTGCCACGCTATATTTAATTCCAAACCTGTTCACACCGATCAAAACCTAAACGGTTTCACACTTAGGAGCATATTAGTACTCGTTTATAAGTACTACTACTCCAAGATGACTGCATAGTCCTCCTCAACTCCTCATCCACAAAAACAAACAAGTCGTCCATCATCGTTCCCTTGCGTCTGCCATGGCCAGCATGAGTTCTGGGTCGAGAGATTGCCACCAGGGAGATGCGAGCATGGAAGAAGAAGCACGAGAGATGTCCCACCTCGTCGCAAAAGCAGCCGGCATGTCTCGCCGCGTGTCCGTAGCAGCACATAGGTCCGGCCGCGCCGTCAATGCAGCAGACTGGTCCGGCCGCGCCGCGTAAGCAGAAGAGATGTCCCGCCGCGCCGCAAATGTAGCAAAGATGTCCTCCCGTGCTGCGGCGGCGTGGGAAATGTCTCGCGAGCAGGCGAGGACTCTTACAGGCGCATGCATGCGATCATCCATAGCCAGATGGATCAGATCTCCGGCTGGGCGAGGTTGCAGGATGACATGAAAGCCTCTTTTGAACAGGCTATTGGCGTCATCCGACAACTAAATGAGAGCAATGCGAAGCTCCTGGCCGAGTGCGACCTGCTATGGGTGAAGATCGTCGGAAGTGCGGAGCAGCAGGAGGAGACCACTGCCTTGTTGAAGAGGACTAGTGTCATCGTCGAGAAACTTATGGATGAGAATGCCATGCTGCGCATCAAGCGCAGAAGGCTGGTGGAGGAATCCGTGGATGCTCTCAAGCAGCATCTTGCGGACAACAAAGAGCTCATCGCCGCTCGCCGCGGAGACTAGTTCCCGCGGCTTATAGCAATGCATCAAGAAAGTAGAGATCATCGAGCCAGATCGTTGTCTTCCTTCTTCTTTTGCCCTTGTGTATTCCAGGCGTTGCCGCATGTGGCTTTTTAATTATGTTCTTAAATATGTAAGACAATTGTTATCCACTTTCATCATCTTTATATTCATCATGCTTGCCATAAGTCGCAGTCGATGCTATATAGGTCCGTTGGATCTTACATCAAGATCCGTGCAAAACTTTCTTTTCAGATTTTCATTTTTCTCTCTTAAATCTCAGTCCAGTGAGACATATAGCCACACCATAGAACAGGGGCTCGGGTGCCATTAATGGAGACGTTGGGAGGGAGGTGCGCGGCGGGTAGAGGTCAAAGGGCTCTCCTCCTAATGGGCACGCGCAGGGGTCTGATCGCACGCCTCCCGTACTCAAATAGCTACCCCGCAAGACACCTCCTAGCCAATAAAAATAGGGGACACGTGGCGGCACGTAATTGCTAAGTAGAACACCCACGATTTCAAGAATACTTGTGTTTCCGATTTGTAACGTGACAACACTTGTTCCAAAATGACTTTGTTGATTGTTAATGTGTGCGCCTTCGCAAATCGGACAGAAAAATTACCACAGCATGTTGGTGTCATGTCATCACACCATGCCAAGTTTCATGATTTTCAGGCATGTTTTGGATTTACAGGAATTAAAAAACCAAGTTTCTCAATCTTTCTGGCCAAGCCACGACGCCCAGATGTTTGAATTTCATTCCCATTTCTTGCATGGGACCTAGAAATTCACCCAAGGACACACATGTGATTTTTCAACCAACTTTGGTGCACTGGAGCATGTGCTTGTAGTTCAAATTTGAATTATGCACATTGTAAATTCAATTAATGTATAAAAAAGCCAAACGAACCCGGAATAATTCCAAAATTTAGCACGATACTTCCATTTGGTCTAATCTGCCTGTGTAAAAAAATTAAGGCGGGAGAAGGCAGTGTACGTACATCGTTTCGCACACGGAGGTGACACGTTCCCTCTCGGAACCATGAGCCTTCTTGAGAGAAAGCTCCGGTTTGCAAGAAGCTTACACCAAAGCTTGTCCCAATTCGGCCAAAAAAATTACCACAGCATGTTGGTGCCATGTCATGACACCATGCCAAGTTTCGGGCGTGTTTTGTATTCATAGGAATTAAAAAAACCAAGTTTCTCAATCTTTCTGGCCGAGCCACGACGCCTAGATGTTTGAATTTCATTCCCATTTATTGCATGGGACCTAGAAATTCACCCAAGGACACACATGTAATTTTTCAACCAACTTTGGTGCACTGGAGCATGTGCTTGTAGTTCAACCTTGAATTATGCACATTAAATTCCTAGAAACTCAATTAATGTATAAAAAGGCTAAACGAACCCGGAATAATTCCAAAATTTAGCACGATACTTTTATTTGGTCTAATCTTCCTGTGTAAAAAAATTAATGCGGGAGAAGGGAGTGTATGCATGTGGTTTCGCACACGGAGGTGACACGTTCCCTCTCGGAACCACGAGCCTTCTTGAGGGAAGCTCCGGTTTGCAAGAAGCTTACACCAAAGCTTGTCCCAATTCGGCCAAAAAATTTACCGCAACATGTTGGTGCCATGTCATGACACCATGCCAAGTTTCATGATTTTCACGTATTTTGGATTTACAGGAATTAAAAAACCAAGTTTCTCAATCTTTCTGGCCGAGCCACGACGCCCAGATGTTTGAATTTCATTCCCATTTCTTGCATGGGACCTAAAAATTCACCCAAGGACACACATGTGATTTTTCTACCAACTTTGGTGCACTAGAGCATGTGCTTGTAGTTCAAATTTGAATTATGCACATTAAATGCACATAAATTCAATTAATGTATAAAAAGGCCAAACGAACCTGGAATAATTCCAAAATTTAGCACGATACTTCTATTTGGTCTAATCTTCCTGTGTAAAAAAATTGGGATAATTAGATTTATGCCCGTAGTTGTATCCCACTCGTCTGTTTTACCCCTAATTCCCAAAAGTCACTGGTTCTGTCCAAGTCACTTTGCTCCTATTATGCTTTTGCCCTTTGACCGTTTGACCATCAGTTTGAAAACTTCATAACTAATTCATACTAAATCAGAAAAATGCAAATAAGATACCAAAATGTTTAGAAAAACATCACCTATATGTCAGTATCATTTGCATTCATGAAAGAAGTGTTGGAAAGTGCCCATCCGAGTTTTAGCTCTTATGCTACCACCATGAATAGTAAAATCTAAAAAAGTTCAAAAAATTGGTGGCAAAGAATGACAAATGTTTTAAGTGCCTGCCAAGTTTCATCAGGGAATAACATTCGTGGGTGCCGTGGCAAAAAAAACAATCAGCACTCCAAAATAGATTTTTTTTTTGCCACGACTTCCACGAATGTCGTTCCCTAATGAAACTTGGCAAGCACTGAGAACATTTGTTGTTCTTCGCCACCATATTTTTTTGAATTTTTTTTAATTTTTCTTGAGTTCACTATTCATGGTGGTATCAAAAGAGCTAAAACTCGGATGTGCACTTTCCAACACTTTTTTCATGAATGCAAATGACACTGACATATAGGTGATGTTTTTCTGAACATTTTGATATCTAATTTGCATTTTTCTGATTCAGTATGAATTAGTTATGAAGTTTTCAAACTGGCGGTCAAATGGTCAAAGGGCAAAAGCATAAGAGGAGCAAAGTGACTTGGACAGAACCGATGACTTTTGGGAATAAGGGGTAAAACACACAAGTGGGACACAACTAGGGGCATAAATCTAATTATCCCAAAAAAATTAAGGCGGGAGAAGGCAGTGTACGTATGTCGTTTCGCACACGGAGGTGACACGTTCCCTCTCGGAACCACGAGCCTTCTTGAGGGAAGCTCTGGTTTGCAAGAAGCTTAGACCAAAGCTTGTCCCAATTCGGCCAAAAAATTACCGCGACATGTTGGTGCCATGTCATGACACCATGCCAAGTTTAATGATTTTCAGGCGTGTTTTGGATAAACAAGAAATTAAAAAACCAAGTTTCTCAATCTTTCTGGCCGAGGCACGACGCCCAGATGTTTGAATTTCACTCCCATTTCTTGCATGGGACCTAAACATTCACCCAAGGACAAACATGTGATTTTTCAACCAAATTTGGTGCACTAGAGCATATGCTTGTAGTTCAAATTTGAATTATGCACATTAAATGCCCAAAAACTCAATTAATGTATAAAAAAGGCCAAACGAACCCGGAATAATTCCAAAATTTAGCACGATACTTCTATTTGGTCTAATCTGCCTGTGTAAAAAAATTAAGGCGGGAGAAGGCAGTGTACGTATGTCGTTTCGCTGACGGAGGTGACACGTTCCCTCTCGGAACCACGAGCCTTCTTGAGGGAAGCTCCGGTTTGCAAGAAGCTTACACTAAAGCTTGTCCAAATTTGGCCAAAAAATTTACCGCAGTATGTTGGTGCCATGTCATGACACCATGCCAAGTTTGATGATTTTCAGGCGTGTTTTGGATTTACCAGAATTAAAAAGCCAAGTTTCTCAATCTTTCTAGCCGAGCCACGACGCCCAGATGTTTGAATTTCATTCCCATTTCTTGCATCGGACCTAGAAATTCACCCAAGGACACATATTGGTGCACCAGAACATGTGCTTGTAGTTCAAATTTGAATTATGCACATTAAATGCCCAGAAATTCAATTAATGTATAAAAAAGGCCAAACGAGCCTGGAATAATTCCAAAATTTAGCACGATACTTCTAGTTGGTCTAATCTGCCTGTGTAAAAAATTAAGGCGGGAGAAGGCAGTGTACGTATGTCGTTTCGCACACGGAAGGTGACACGTTCCCTCTCGGAACCACGAACCTTCTTGAGGGAATCTCCGGTTTGCAAGAAGCTTACACCAAAGCTTGTCCAAATTTGGATAAAATTTACTGCAGCATGTTGGTGCCATGTCATGGCACCATGCAAAGTTTCATGATTTTCAGGCGTGTTTTGGATTTACCGGAATTAAAAAAGCAAGTTTCTCAATCTTTCTGGCCGAGCCACCACGCCCAGATGTTTGAATTTCATTCCCATTTCTTGCATGGGACCTAGAAATTCACCCAAGTACACACATGTGATTTTTCAACCAACTTTGGTGCACTGGAGCATGTGCTTGTAGTTCAAATTTGAATTATGCACATTAAATGCCCAGAAATTCAATTAATGTATAAAAAAGGCCAAACGAACATGGAATAATTCCAAAATTTCGCACGGTACTTCTACTTGGTCTAATATGCCTGTGTAAAAAATTAAGGCAGGAGAAGGCAGTGTACGTATGTCGTTTCACACACGGAGGTGACAAGTTCCCTCTTGGAACCACGAGCCTTCTTGAGGAAAGCTCCGGTTTGCAAGAAGCTTACACCAAAGCTTGTCCCAATTCGGCCTAAAAATTTACCGCAGCATGTTGGTGCCATGTCATGGCAGCATGCAAAGTTTCATGATTTTCGGGCGTGTTTTGGATTTACAGGAAAAAAAAACCAAGTTTCTCAATCTTTCCGGCTGCGCCACGACGCCCAGCTGTTCGAATTTCATTCCCATTTCTTGGATGGGACGTAGGAATTCACCCAAGGACGCACATGTGATTTTTAACCAACTTTGGTGCACTGGAGCATGTGCTTGTAGTTCAAATTTGAATTATGCACATTAAATGCCCAGAACCTCAATTAATGTATAAAAAGGCCAAACGAACCCGGAATAATTCCAAAATTTTGCACAATACTTCTACTTGATCTAATCTGCCTGTGTAAAAAAATTAAGGCGGGAGAAGGCAGTGCATGTATGTCGTTTCGCACACATAGGTGACACGTTCCCTCTCGGAACCACGAGCCTCGCTGAGAGAAGCTCCGGTTTGCAAGAAGCTTACACCAAAGCTGGTCCCAATTTGGCCAAAAAATTACAGCAGCATGTTGGTGCCATGTCATGACACCATGCCAATTTCATGATTTTCAAGCGTGTTTTGGATTTACCAGAATTAAAAAATCAAGTTTCTCAATCTTTCCGGCCGAGCCACGACGCCCAGATGTTAGAATTTCATTCTCATTTCTTGCATGGGACCTAGAAATTCACCCAAGAACACACATGTGATTTTTCAACCAACTTTGGTGCACTGGAGCATGTGCTTGTAGTTCAAATTTGAATTATGCACATTAAATGCCCAGAACCTCAATTAATGTATAAAAAAGGCCAAACGAACCTGGAATAATTCCAAAATTTAGCACGATACTTCTATTTGGTCTAATCTGCCTGTGTAAAAAAATTAAGGCGGGAGAAGGCAGTGTATGTATGTCGTTTCGCACACGGACGTGACACGTTCCCTCTCGGGACCACGAGCCTTCTTGAGAGAATCTCCGGTTTGCAAGAAGGTTACACAAAAGCTGGTCCCAATTCGGCCAAAAAAATTACCGCAGCATGTTGGTGCCATGTCATGACACCATGCCAATTTCATGATTTTCAGGTGTGTTTTGGATTTACAGGATATTAAAAAACCAAGTTTCTCAATCTTTCTGGCCGAGCCACGACGCCCAGTTGTTAGAATTTCATTACCATTTCTTGCATGGGACCTAGAAATTCACCCAAGTACACACATGTGATTTTTCAACCAACTTTCGTGTACTAGAGCATGTGCTTGTAGTTCAAACTTGAATTATGCACATTAAGTGCCCATAAACTCAACTAATGTATAAAAAAGGCTAAGCAAACCCGGAATAATTCCAAAATTTAGCACGATACTTCTATTTGGTCTAATCTACCTGTGTAAAAAAATTAAGGTGGGAGAAGGCAGTGTACGTATGTCGTTTCGCACACGGAGGTGACACGTTCCCTCTCGGAACCACGAACCTTCTTGAGAGAATCTCTGGTTTGCAAGAAGCTTACACCAAAGCTTGTCTCAAGTCGGCCAAAAAAATTACCGCAGCATGTTGGTGCCATGTCATGGCACCACGCCAAACTTCATGATTTCCAGGCGTGTTTGGGATTTACAGGAATTAAAAAACCAAGTTTCTCAATCTTTCTGGCCGAACCACGACGCCTAGCTGTTTGAATTTCATTACCATTTCTTGCATGGGACCTAGAAATTCAGCCAAGGACACACATGTGATTTTTCAACCAACTTTGGTGCACTGGAGCATGTGCTTGTAGTTCAAATTTGAATTACGCACATTAAATGCACAGAAATTCAATTAATGTATGAAAAAGGCCAAACAAACCTGGAATAATTCCAAAATTTAGCACGATACTTCTATTTGGTCTAATCTGCCTGTGTAAAAAAATTAAGGCGGGAGAAGGCAGTGTACGTATGTCGTTTCACACATGGAGGTGACACGTTCCCTCTCGGAACCACGAGCCTTCTTGAGGGAAGCTCCGGTTTGCAAGAAGCTTACACCAAAGCTTGTCCAAATTTGGCCAAAAAATTTACCGCAGTATGTTGGTACCATGTCATGACACCATGCCAAGTTTGATGATTTTCAGGCGTGTTTTGGATTTACCAGAATTAAAAAACCAAGTTTCTCAATCTTTCTGGCCAAGCCACGACGCCCAGCTGTTAGAATTTCATTCCCATTTCTTGCATGGGACCTATAAATTCACCCAAGGACACATATGTAATTTTTCTACCAACTTTGGTGCACCGGAACATGTGCTTGTAGTTCAAATTTTAATTATGCACATTAAATGCCCAGAAATTCAATTAATGTATAAAAAAGGCCAAACGAGCCTGGAATAATTCCAAAATTTAGCACGATACTTCTAGTTGGTCTAATCTGCCTGTGTAAAAAATTAAGGCGGGAGAAGGCAGTGTACGTATGTCATTTCGCACACGGAAGGTGACACGTTCCCTCTCGGAACCACGAGCCTTCTTGAGGGAATCTCCGGTTTGCAAGAAGCTTACACCAAAGCTTGTCCCAAGTCGGCCAAAAAAATTACCGCAGCATGTTGGTGCCATGTCATGGCACCACGCCAAACTTCATGATTTTCAGGCGTGTTTGGGATTTACAGGAATTAAAAAACCAAGTTTCTCAATCTTTCTGGCCGTGCCACGACGCCTAGCTGTTTGAATTTCATTACCATTTCTTGCATGGGACCTAGAAATTCACCCAAGGACACACATGTGATTTTTCAACCAACTTTGGTGCACTGGAGCATGTGCTTGTAGTTCAAATTTGAATTACGCACATTAAATGCACAAAAATTCAATTAATGTATAAAAAAGGCCAAACAAACCTGGAATAATTCCAAAATTTAGCACGATAGTTCTATTTGGTATAATCTGCCTGTGTAAAAAAATTCAGGCGGGAGAAGGCAGTGTACGTATGTCGTTTCACACATGGAGGTGACACGTTCCCTCTCGGAACCACGAGCCTTCTTGAGGGAAGCTCCGGTTTGCAAGAAGCTTACACCAAAGCTTGTCCAAATTTGGCCAAAAAATTTACCGCAGTATGTTGGTACCATGTCATGACACCATGCCAAGTTTGATGATTTTCAGGCGTGTTTTGGATTTACCAGAATTAAAAAATCAAGTTTCTCAATCTTTCTGGCCGAGCCACGACGCCCAGCTGTTGGAATTTCATTCCCATTTCTTGCATGGGACCAAGAAATTCACCCAAGGACACATGTGATTTTTCAACCAACTTTGGTGCACTAGAGCATGTGTTTGTAGTTCAATTTGAATTATGCACATTATATGCCCAGAAACTCAATTAATGTATAAAAAAGGCCAAATGAACCAGGAATAATTCCAAAATTTAGCACGATACTTCTATTTGATCTAATCTGCCTGTGTAAAAAAATTAAGGCGGGAGAAGGCTGTGTACGTATGTCGTTTCACACACGGAGATGACACGTTCCCTCTCGGAACCACGAGCCTTCTTGAGGGAAGCTCCGGTTTGCAAGAAGCTTACACCAAAGCTTGTCCAAATTTGGCCAAATAATATACCGCAGCATGTTGGTGCCATGTCATGACACCATGCCAAGTTTCATGATTTTCAGGCGTGTTTTGGATTTACCGGAATTAAAAAAACCAAGTTTCTCAATCTTTCTGGCCAAGCCACGACGCCCGGATGTTTGAATTTCATTCCCATTTCTTGCATGGGACCTACAAATTCACCCAAGGACACATATGTGATTTTTCAACCAACTTTGGTGCACTGGAGCATGTGCTTGTAGTTCAAATTTGAATTATGCACATTAAATGCCTAGAAACTCAATTAATGTATCAAAAAGGCCAAACGAACCTAGAACAGTTCCAAAATTTAGCACGATACTTCTATTTCGTCTAATCTGCTTGTGTAAACAAATTAAGGCGGGAGAAGGCAGTGTACGTATGTCGTTTCGCACACGGAGGTGACACGTTCCCTCTCGGAACCACAAGCCTTCCTGAGGGAAGCTCTGGTTTGCAAGAAGCTTATACCAAAACTTGTCCCAATTCGGCCAAAAAATTTACCGTAGCGTGTTGGTGCCATTTCATGACACCATGGCAAGTTTCATGATTTTCAGGCGTGTTTTGGATTTACAGGAATTAAAAAACCAAGTTTCTCAATCTTTTCGGCCGAGCCACGACGCCCAAATGTTTGAATTTCATTCCCGTTTCTTGCATGGGACCTATAAATTCACCCAAAGATACCCATGTGATTTTTCAACAAACTTTGGTGCACTGGAGCATGTGCTTGTAGTTCAAATTTGAATTATGCACATTAAATGCCGAGAAACTCAATTAATGCATAAAAATGCCAAATGAACCCGGAATTATTCCAAATTTAAACACGACACTCATGTACTAGTTGCATGTTCACTGTACGTAAATGTTCTAGCAATTCAAACACCATCCTTTCCCTTTGTAACACCATTTTGTCTTTCAAAACATAATGTAAAAATCAGGTATACCACAAATAGTTTATTAGAGAGAATCGTGTGGGATGCGATATAAAATATCTTGGGGGCACCGTCTTGTCTCGCTTACGCAGGAAGCGTCGTCGTCTACAGTCCACCGCCCCCGCTTGAACCACACTTGTGCGCTAGTTTCTCATGGCACTGAGTGAATTTTTTTTGCCACCACGGAAATATCTATCTCCCCGCCCCCTCCCTCCCACCAAAAGCCACATTTCCACTATTCCTCCTTGCTTTCAAAGTTCAAACCTTCACTGCTTCTTACTAGCAGCTCAGCCTCCTCGCCGGCGACCCTTCTTCTTGTAGCGCCGCCTCCTCGCCGGCTACCCTTCTTCTTACAGCGCCACTGATATGTCTCCAACGTATCTATAATTTTTGATCATTCCATGCTATTATATTATCTGTTTTGGATGTTTAATGGGCTTTAATATGCTATTTTATATTATTTTTGGGACTAACCTATTAACCGGAGGCCTAGTGCCAGTTTCTGTTTTTTTGCCTATTTTAAGTTTCGCAGAAAAGGAATACCAAATGGAGTCCAAACGGAATGAAACCTTCGCGATGGTCTTTCTTGGACCAGAAGCAAACCAGAAGACTTGGAGTTGAAGTCTAGAACGCCACGAGGCAGCCACGAGGCAGGAGGGCGCGCCCCCACCCTCGTGGGTCCCTCGTACTCCACCGACGTACTTCTTTCGCCTATATATACTCTTATACCCTAGATCGATCAGGCAGAGCCACGAAACCACTTTTCCACCGCCGCAACCTTCTGTACCCGTGAGATCCCATCTTGGGGCCTTTTCCGGCGATCTGCCAGAGGGGGAATCGATCACGGAGGGCTTCTACATCAACATCATTGCCTCTCCGATGAAGCGTGAGTAGTTTACCACAGAACTTCGGGTCCATAGTTATTAGCTAGATGGATTCTTCTCTCTCTCTCTCTCTTTGATTCTCAATACAAAGTTCTCCTCGATGTTCTTGGAGATCTATTCGATGTAATACTGTTTTGCGGTGTATTTGCCGAGATCCGATGAATTGTGGATTTATGAACAAGATTATCTATGAATATTATTTGGTTCTTCTCTGGATTGTTATATGCATGATTTTCTATCTTTGCAAGTCTCTTCGAATTATCGGTTTAGTTTGGCCTACTAGATTGATCTTTCTTGCAATGGGAGAAGTGCTTAGCTTTGGGTTCAATCTTGCGGTGTCCTTTCCCAGTGACAGTAGGGGCAGCAAGGCACGTATTGTATTGTTGCCATTAAGGATAAAAAGATGGGGTTTATATCATATTGCTTGAGTTTATCCCTCTACATCATGTCATCTTGCTGAATGCGTTACTCTGTTCTTATGAACTTAATACTCTAGATGCATGTTGGATAGTAGTCGATGTGTGGAGTAATAGTAGGAGATGCAGAATCGTTTCGGTCTACTTGACAGGGACGTGATGCCTATATTCATGATCATTGCCTTAGATATCTTCATAACTATGCGCTTTTCTATCAATTGCTCGGCAGTAATTTTTTCACCCACCGTAATACATGCTATCTTGAGAGAAGCCACTAGTGAAACCTATGGCCCCGGGTCTCTTTCTTATTATATTGCATCTCTTTTATTTACGTCACATCTCCTTTACTATTTTGCAGTCTTTACTTTCCAATCTATACAACAAAAATACCAAAAATATTTACTTTACTATCTTTATTAGATCTCACTTTTGCGAGTGACCGTGAAGGGATTGACAACCCCTTTATTGTGTTGGTTGCAAGGTTCTTGATTGTTTGTGCAGGTACTAGGTGACTTGTGCGTTGTCTCCTACTGGATTGATACCTTGGTTCTCAAAACTAAGGGAAATACTTACGCTACTTTGCTGCATCACCCTTTCCTCTTCAAGGGAAAACCAACGCATGCTCAAAAGGTAGCAAGAAGGATTTCTGGCGCCGTTGCCGGGGAGATCTACGCCAAGGCAAGACATACCAAGTACCCATCATAAACTCTTCTCCCTCGCATTACATTATTTGCCATTCGCCTCTCGCTTTCCTCTCCCCTACTTCTAAAATGATTTTCGAAAACCTTTGCCTTTTCTTCGCCTTCTTCCCGTATGTATCTTTGTTTGTGTTTCCATGTGCCTTCTTTTTGCTTGCATCTTTGCTTGGTAAAAGTTTATGGATCCTCATCCACTTGCTAATCTTTTTAAGAGATCCAATTATGATGAACCAATTGCTAGTGAGTTGAGTGCACTAGATTATCTTTATGAGGTTTTGCTTGAAATTCGTGAATTTGATGAAGTGTTGAAAGAAGAAAACTTGTAGCGACCAGACCTCAAACAGTCTGATCTCTGTGCATCAGTGTCATCCCAGGATCGGTAATGCTGACATGCACAGTACTTGAGGATTTATAATAGAGTAGCAATCACACACTTATTACATCGAAATGTCTCAAAGGAGAACTTATTACAATAAATATGGCTTAAGGCCATCTAATACTATAACAGCGGAAGGTTTGGAAGATAAAGTGAGTCCATCAACTCCAATGGCATCACTGAGTGAAAGACAACGACCTATGGCTCCTTACTCGTCGTCTGAAAAGTCTGCAACATGAACGTTGCAGCCCGAAACGGGTCAGCACATGGAATATGCTGGCAAGGTAACACAGAGAGTAATGAACAGAATAATTGCTATCACTACATGCATATTTGGCTGGTGGTAAGCTCTATGGTTACAGTTTTGCATAAAGCCAATTTTTCCTACAACAAAGGAATAAATTTTATTTAACTAACATGGTGGTTGTTAAACATTGAGAAGGTTCCTCCAACTCAATCCCAATTAAGCGTCATCATTAAACCCAATCAAATTATATTAAGAGTGATGAGATCAACATGATAATCCAAGAACTAGATACTCAAGACGTCCATAACCGGGGACACGGCTAACCATGATTAGTTTGTACACTTTGCAGAGGTTTGCGCACTTTTCCCCACAAGACTCGAATGCATCCATGGTCGGAGATTCGAGACACAGTCTTTCTGAAGCATTAACTCTCTACTCTGGATAGACAGTACCACCTACAACCCACTACATCTGCTAGTCTACCTCTTCAAGAGCTTCACGCAACTTACTCAACTATGCCAGAGCCCATAATGGCTTGTGGCTGCACACAGAAGTTTCTAGCATGAATAATCTTATGATCCCTTTGAGCCTGGGTGGCGGGCCGTAGGATGATCACACGGATATCCTAGGACAACACTGGATTCTCCAGGTGCCCACAAGCAATCCACCCAGATGTGTATTAAAGTTGCCACCTTAAGTTGAACCATTAATTAACAAACTTACATCTGTCATGGATACACTCAAACCCAAATCCACGTCTACGAGCATAGCATAGCAATATAAGCAACGTAGAAGTAACTCCCAAAGGTTTGATAATAAACAGGTGAATAGGTGCTACCTCATCTACTTCACAAAACCCACATGCTAATCAGATCCTAACCATGCAATTGTTTGAGGATTGATCTAATGCAATAAAACTGGGTAGTAAAGGTATGATCAAAGTGTTACTTGCCTTGCTGATGATCCGTAAAACCTAGAGACTCGTAGTAGCACGCTTCGCACTCTGGGTACTCTATCGCAAACAAACAAGCATACAATAAGCACTCAACTAGAAGCACGGGTAAAACTCAATTAAGAGATCTAACCAGAAAGTTCAACTTAAGAACTCCGGTTTGCAAAAAGAATCAAACCAAACGAAGCAACGAAACTCAAACTGCAAAAGAAACAAGATTCGATTACTAATCTGGACTAAAGTCAAATTTTACAGTAGCAAAATCTTGTTCAAGTTGGTTAAACAGGAAGAGGGATTCGAGGCAAAGATCTAGGCACTTGAATCGCCTGATTCCGATAAATGAGCGAAAAGTTATACTAGAACGAAGATTAGGGCAGAAATCGCGATAAAAAATAATCGCGGAAAAACCCTGGAAAAAGAAAAACTGACAAACAGGCTAACGAACGAACGTTTGCTGTCTGTGACTAGCGGGTGAACGGCGTCCGTTAAAATGAACGTACGGACGAATGTCCGTTATTTAACCGAACCGAGAAAAACCAAAACAAAACCGATCTAAATGAAAAAACTAGGGTTAAAAAACCGATCGGTTTTTACCTAACCGAAAAAAACCAAACGGCGGCAGGATCGGATCGGAACGGCGGCGGCTCCGGCGACGGTGGCTCCGGCGGACGGGGCTGCGGGCGACGGCGGGGAAGCAGGGCGTGGCGCGGGGTGGCGCAAGCGGTGGCGGCTACGGCGGCTGCTGCGGGAGGCGGCGAGGCGGGGTGGTGGTGGTCGAGGCGGCAGGGCGGCGGCATATAAAGGCGGGGGCGCGGGGCGGCTTGGGGAAGGGGCAAGTGGAGGCCAGGTCGGCCACGGCGGCCGGCGGCGCGTGCGGGAGGCGGAGTCCTCCCGGGGGTCGGGGACGGCGCGACGGAGTGGGCCGGCTGGGCTTTCGGCCCAGTCGATCCGAAGCGAAAGTTTTTTTTAAATAATTCCGCACAGAACAACAAAGAAAAGAAATACTGAACTAACTCCAAAAATCCTGAAATAAATTTTCCCCGTCCTCTAAAAATATAGCGGGCAAAGTGAACATTTATTTGGGCCTCTAGTGCAATTTTGAAAAATGCATATTTTCCCTAATTCAAATAAAATAGCGATAAAACTCTGAATAAAATCTTATTTGATTTTAATATTAAATCTCCAATATTTCTTTATTTTGGGGAAGTCATTTTATGCCCTCTCTTTTATTTTCATAAAAGAAATATTCGAAGAGAAAATAATTAAAATCAAACGATCCTCTTTTCAAAATTTGAGAAAACTCAATTATGAAAATAACGAAATCCCCAACTCTCTCCGTGGGTCCTTGAGTTGCGTAGAATTTCTAGGATCAAGCCAAAATGCAATAAAATATGATATGCAATGATGATCTAATGTATAACATTCCAAATTGAAAATTTGGGATGTTACAAACCTACCCCCCTTAAGATGAATCTCGCCCTCGAGATTCGGGTTGGCTAGAAAATAGGTGAGGGTGATCCTTCCGTAGGTCTTCCTCTCGTTCCCAGGTGGCTTCATCCTCGGTATGGTGGCTCCACTGAACTTTGCAGAACTTGATAACCTTACTGCGTCTGACTCGGCTGGCAAACTCAAGAATCTTGACTGGTTTCTCCTCGTAGGTCAGATCGGTATCCAACTGAATCGCTTCCAGTGGCATTGTATCTCTTAGGGGGATATCAGCCATCTCTGCGTCGCACTTCTTCAACTGAGAAACGTGGAACACATCGTGAACTCCTGACAATCCTTCGGGCAATTCCAACTTGTAAGCAACTTCTCCCATACGTTCCAAAACCTTGTATGGTCCCACAAAACATGGTGCTAACTTTCCTTTAACTCCAAAACGCTTCACTCCTCGAAGTGGTGATACACGAAGATACACTCTGTCTTCGACTTGGTAAACTTTCTCCTTGCATTTAGAATCCGCATAGCTCTTCTGCTTGGACTGGGCTACCTTGAGTCTATCACGTATCAGCTTAACCTTCTCTCCAGACTCTTTAATCAAATCTGGTCCAAACAACTGACGGTCTTCGACTTCATCCCACAACAATGGTGTCCTGCACCTCCTTCCATACAATGCTTCAAAAGGGGCCATCTTTAAACTGGCTTGATAGCTGTTGTTGTAAGAGAACTCTGCATAAGGCAAATTGTCGTCCCAACTAGATCCATAGTCTAGCGCACAAGCTCTCAACATGTCCTCCAGAATCTGATTGACTCTCTCAGTCTGTCCATCTGTCTGCGGGTGAAAAGCTGTACTGAACTCTAGCCTGGTTCCCAAAGTCTCATGCAACTGATTCCAAAATTTTGAGGTAAACTGGGTTCCTCTATCTGATACAATGGTCCTCAGAACTCCATGTAGACATACGATCCTGGTCATGTATATCTTTGCCAACTTAGCACTGGTGTAAGTGGTCTTCACTGGAATGAAATGAGCTACCTTCGTCAAACGATCGACTACAACCCATATCGAGTCATAGCTTGAACGAGTCCTGGGCAATCCCGTGATAAAGTCCATGCCTAGTTTATCCCACTTCCATTCGGGTATCAGCAATGGCCGTAACAATCCAGCTGGCTTCTGATGTTCTGCCTTCACTCTCTGACATACATCACAAACTGCTACATACTCCACAATATCCTTCTTCATTCCGGTCCACCAAAAGCTATCCTTCAAATCCAGATACATCTTGGTATTTCTTGGGTGGATCGAATACGGCGAATCATGGGCCTCTTGTAGAATCAACTTCCTGATCTCCGGATCATTTGGCACATATACGCGGTCCTCAAACCATAGGGTATCGTGCTCATCCTCATGAAATACCTTAGCTTTTCCTTTGCTCATCCTCTCCTTTATCTCGGCAATCTCCTTGTCCGTCTTCTGAGCTTCCCTGATCTTATCCATCAAAGTAGACTAAATCTCCAATGCTGCTACATAACCTCTCGGAACTATTTCCAGACATAGTTCACGAAGATCCTCTGCTAACTCCTTGGGTAACTCTCCGGTCATGGGTGTATTGACATGACTCTTGCTGCTCAACGCATCGGCTGCTACGTTAGCCTTTCCGGGATGATAATGCAACCTCATATCATAATCCTTGATGAGCTCCAACCATCTCCTCTGCCTGAGATTCAACTCCTTCTACATGAAGATATACTTCAAACTCTTGTGATCCGTGTACACCTCACAATGGTTTCCGATGAGAAAATGTCTCCATGTCTTCAACGCATGCACTATGGCTGCTAACTCCAAATCATGGGTAGCATAATTCAACTCATGGGGTTTAAGCTGTCGTGAGGCATATGAAACAACTCTTCCCTCGTGCATAAGCACTGCTCCAAGTCCTCGACGAGAAGCGTCGCAATACACCTGGTAATCCTTCCGTTGATCTGGAAGAATCAACACTGGAGCTGTAACCAAGCGTTACTTCAACTCCTGAAAACTGGCCTCACATTCCTCAGTCCATTTGAACTTGGTGTCCTTCTTCAACAACTCCGTCATGGGCTTTGCAATCTTCAAGAAATTCTCAATGAACCTCCGATAGTATCCTGCGAGTCCAAGAAAACTCCGGATCTCTCCAACTGACGTGGGTGCTTCCCAATTAGTCACAGTGACAACCTTGGTAGGGTCTACTGCTATTCCTTCTCCGGATATAACATGTCCGAGGAATCCAACTTCCTTCAACCAAAACTCACACTTGCTGAACCTAGCATATAACTGTTGTTCTCTGAGCTTCCCAAGTACCAGACGCAAATGCTCCTTATGCTCCTCTTCATTCTACGAGTAGACCAGAATATCATCAATGAACACCACGACGAACTTATCCAAAAACTCCATAAACACCTTGTTCATCATGTTCATAAAATAGGCAGGTGCGTTATTCAGACCAAATGACATAACGGTATACTCATATAGCCCGTACCTTGTGGTAAAAGTTGTCTTAGGTATATCCTGCTCTCGAATCTTCAGCTGGTGGTACCGCGATCGTAGATCGATCTTGGAAAACACCTTAGCTCCTTGCAGTTGGTCAAACAAATCATTTATCATCGGCAGTGGGTACTTGTTCTTGATTGCTACTTCATTCAATCCTCGATAATCAACAACCATCCTTAATGATCCATCCTTCTTCTCCACTAGAAGCACTGGTGATCCCCAAGGTGACGAGCTTGGGCGAATATAGCCTTTATCCAGTAACTCCTTAATTTGCTTCTTAATTTCCTCTAAATCCTTAGCGGGCATCCTGTACGGTCTCTTAGATATTGGCCCTGTGCCTGGCAAAAGGTCGATCAAAAACTCAATGTCCCTATCCGGTGGCATGCCTGGCAACTCTTCTGGAAATACATCCGGGAAATCCTTCACCACTGGTACTTCCTCCTGTACAACTCCTGATAAGGAATTCACTTGAGTCCTATTCGGCACATGCCGGGATACATACTTGATCCTTCTTCCTTCTGGGGTGGTAAGCAAAATCGACTTACTGGCGCAGTCAATGTTCCCTCCATACTTTGATAACCAATCCATGCCTAATATCACATCTAGTCCTTGTGACTCCAATACTATTAGGTCTGAGGGAAACAGGTAGTTACCAATCCTTAATGGTAACCGATCACACCATAGGCTAGCCATATACTCTGCTCCTGGCGAGGTTACTAACACGGGTGACCTAAGGGCTTGTGTTGGCAGTTTAAACTTATCCACAAATCCCCTTGATATGTATGAATGCGATGCACCAGTATCAAAAAGAACGATTGCAATAAATGACTTAACCAAAAACTTACCTATTACTGCATCGGGTTGCGCTTCAACCTCCTCCACGCTAACGTGGTTCACTTGTCCCCTGGTTAAAGGGTTGGGCTTCTTCCCAGAGCTTCCATTGCCATTTCCATTCTTTGCTTCAGAACACTCCGTGGCATAATGTCCATTCTTCCCGCACTTGAAACAAGTAATGTGACTTAGATCCTTCTTGGCGGGCGTTGCTGGGTTGGTACGGTTCTGGCCGTTGCTTCCTCCATTACCATTCCCATTCCTGGGGCCACTATGGTTGTGCGAAATCCCTCCATTGTGATTGTGACCTCCATGGTTATGTTGAAGGGGTCCTCCCGAGTTCGGGGTAAAACGGGGCCTCTGCTGAGCTCCAGAATTGTACTTCCCTTGTCCATACTTCCTCTTGCGGTTGTCAATCTGCTGCTGCTTCCCTTCAATCATGAGAGCTCTATCTACCAACTCCTGGTAGTTATTGAAGGTTGCCACCATCAACTGCATGCTCAGCTCATCATTCAGTCCTTCCAGAAACTTCTCCTGTTTAGCTGCATCCGTAGCAACGTCATCTGGGGCATAACGTGCTAGCTTACTAAAGTCATCCACATACTGGCCAACGGTGCATCCTCCTTGGCGTAAGTTGCGAAACTCGCACTTCTTCATGGCCATAGCTCCTGCTGATACATGGGCAGTGCGAAAAGCCTGCTGAAACTGGTCCCATGTGACAGTGTCGATGGGGTAAGTGGCTGTGAAATTCTCCCACCATGATGTTGCGGGTCCATCAAGCTGATGTGCGGCAAAACGCACTCTCTCCGCATCTGTGCATCCTACAGTGGTCAACTCCCTTCCATTCTTGCGGAGCCAATCATCTGCAACTATCGGCTCGGTGCTACTGGAGAACACCGGCGGATTCAGCCTTAGAAAACGGGCTAAGTGATCAACAGGTGGTGGTGGTGGTGGGTTGTTGTTGTTGTTCCCCTGATTCTGATTCTGGACTAGTATCTACATCAATGCATTCTGCTGCTGGATCAACTGAGTGAGCTCTGGCGGGAAAGCAAATCCATTGTCGCGTCTCGGAGGCATCTGCTGGGTTTAGAAAAGGTGAGAAAACAGAATAGAATGAGGTCTAGGGGGAAAACACTACCCATATGCACATGAGACAAACACAATCATATCACTTCAATCAAATCAAACAAGGGCGTACAATCGGTCTAACTATCGTTACAAAAGTGCTCGGACTATACTATATACATGGGGGAATTTCTACTACTGATATGGTGGTCAACTAGAAAAATTGACCGGTGGAAGACTCCATAATATCTGCTCCAGCTTCATCAACAAAGTCATCATCGCTATCGTCGGGGTCCGAGTCGGCGTCGTCGATGATGATGTAGTTCTCCGGGCAAGTGGAATCATCGTCTTCTCCTCCTGGCGCGGGGTCTCCCATGAAAACTCCTAGCTTCCTTGTGAGGTCGCCATTCTTCTCCACGAGTATCGTCATTTCCTCCTCGTATCCATCGCGTGTAGACTTGATTTCTTCCTCCAGCTCCGTGATCCTGGTCATTGCCTTCTTCAGATCTATCATGCCTACGCACATCTGGTTCTCCTGGCGATGAATGTGCTAATTTAACTCCTGGATGAAAGCTGCAATGGACCTGTCCTTCCTGGTGCTGATCATCTCCCATTGCTCATCTCGGCGCCCACAAATCTGGTAGATAGTATCCTTGAGATCCTTGTGGTAAACTTCTCTAATGCGTCCCATGGTGATGTGGGCTACCATGCATGCTCTTTCCTAGACTCCAGGTTGGTGCATCAAAGGAAAACTCTATGGGCTCAGTGACTGGCGTGAACGTCCTTCCTGGAACTTGAACTCGAATCATCTAGCGCTCCTCTTCTGGTAAAGTGGCGTTGTAAGTCCCCGTGAAGCTTGGTATTCCGATGTTCAGGTATCTAGCAACTTCCTTCAAGTGTCGTCCAAAACGTGTATCTTCATCCAGTTGTGCAAACTTGTTCCTCGAGTCTGCCATCCTAAAGAGTAGAAAATGGAGAGGAGTCAGAAATGAGAAGAGAGTAGTGATCTAGGGTTTTAGCTTAGTGGTCGTGTCCTACAGTCAGCGTGTGCTCTGATACCATCTTGTAGCGACCAGACCTCAAACAGTCTGATCTCTGTGCATCAGTGTCATCCCTGGATCGGTAATTCTGACACGCACAGTACTTGAGGATTTATAACAGAGTAGCAATCACACACTTATTACATCAAAATGTCTCAAAGGGGAACTTATTACAATAAATATGGCTTAAGGCCATCTAATACGATAACAGCGGAAGGCTTGGAAGATAAAGTGAGTCCATCAACTCCAACGGCATCACTGAGTGAAAGACAACGACCTATGGCTCCTTACTCGTCGTCTGAAAAGTCTGCAACATGAACGTTGCAGCCCGAAATGGGTCGCTGGCAAGGTAACACAGAGAGTAATGAACAAAATAGTTGCTATCACTACATGCATATTTGGCTGGTGGTAAGCTCTATGGTTACAGTTTTGCATAAAGCCAATTTTTCCCTACAACAAAGGAATAAATTTTATTTAACTAACATGGTGGTTGTTAAACATTGAGAAGGTTCCTCCAACTCAATCCCAATTAAGCGTCATCATTAAACCCAATCAAATTATATTAAGAGTGATGAGATCAACATGATAATCCAAGAACTAGATACTCAAGACGTCCATAACCGGGGACACGGCTAACCATGATTAGTTTGTACACTCTGCAGAGGTTTGTGCACTTTTCCCCACAAGACTCGAATGCATCCATGGTCGGAGATTCGAGACTTAGTCTTTCTGAAGCATTAACTCTCTACTCTGGATAGCCAGTACCACCTACAACCCACTACATCTGCTAGTCTACCTCTTCAAGTGCTTCACGCAACTTACTCAACTATGCCAGAGCCCATAATGGCTTGTGGTTGCACACGGAAGTTTCTAGCATGAATAATCTTATGATCCCTTTGAGCCTGGGTGGCGGGCCGTAGGATGATCATACGGGTCCTTCGGGATATCCTAGGACAACACTGGATTCTCCAGGTGCCCACAAGCAATCCACCCAGATGTGTATTAAAGTTGCCACCTTAAGTTGAACCATTAATTAACAAACTCACATCTGTCATGGATACACTCAAACCCAAATCCACGTCTACGAGCATAGCATAGCAATATAAGCAACGTAGAAGTAACTCCCAAAGGTTTGATAATAAACAGGTAAATAGGTGCTACCTCATCTACTTCCCAAAACCCACATGTTAACCAGATCCTAACCATGCAATTGTTTGAGGATTGATCTAATGCAATAAAGCTAGGTAGTAAAGGTATGATCAAAGTGTTACTTGCCTTCCAGACAAAGATCTAGGCGCTTGAATCGCCTGATTCCGATAAACGAGCGAAAAGTTATACTAGAACGAAGATTAGGGCAGAAATCGCGATCGAAAATAATCGCGAAAAAACCCTGGAAAAAGAAGAACTGACGAACAGGCTAACGAACGAATGTTCGCTGTCTGTGACTAACGGGTGAACGGCGTTCGTTAAAACGAACGTACGGACGAACGTCCGTTATTTAACCGAACAGAGAAAAACCGAAACAAAACCGATCTAAACGAAAAAAACTAGGGTTAACAAAAACCGATCGGTTTTTACCTAACCAAAAAAAACGATGGCCGGATCGGATCGGAACGGCGGCGGCTCCGGCTCCGGCGGCTCCGGCGGACGGGGCTGCGGGCGACGGCGGGGAAGCGGGTCGCGGCGCGGGGTGGCGCAGGCGGCGGCGAGCGGCGGCGGCTGCGGGCTGCTGCTGTGGGAGGCGGCGAGGCAGGGTGGTGGCGGTCTAGGCGGCGGGGCGGCGGCATATAAAGGCGGGGACGCGGGGCGGCTTGGGGAAGGGGCAAGGGGAGGCCAGGTCGGCCACGGCGGCCGGCGGCGCGTGCGGGAGGCGGAGTCCTCCCGGGGGTCGGGGACAGCGCGGCGGAGTGGGTCGGCTGGGCTTTCGGCCGAGTCGATCCGAAGCGAAAGTTTTTTTTAAATAATTCTGCACAGAAAAACAAAGAAAAGAAATACTAAACTGACTCCAAAAATCCTGAAATAAATTTTCCCCGTCCTCTAAAAATATAGCGGACAAAGTGAACATTTATTTGGGCCTCTAATGCAATTTTGAAAAACGCATATTTTTCCTAATTCAAATAAAATAGCGATAAAACTCCGAATAAAATCTTATTTGATTTTAATATTAAATCTCCAATATTTCTTTATTATGGGGAAGTCATTTTATCCCCTCTCTTTTATTTTCATAAAAGAAATATTCGAAGAGAAAATAATTAAAATCAAACGATCCTCTTTTCAAAATTTGAGAAAACTCAATTATGAAAATAACGAAATCCCCAACTCTCTCTGTGGGTCCTTGAGTTGCGTAGAATTTCTAGGATCAAGCCAAAATGCAATAAAATATGATATGCAATGATGACCTAATGTATAACATGCCAAATTGAAAATTTGGGATGTTACAAAACTATAAAGGGATTCATGATAGTGCCTTGAATGAAAAGCATGATTGCAATGATGTTATTATAAATTCCATCAATGTCAATTGTGTTAATGATATGCAAAACCCTAAGCTTGGGGATGCTAGTTTTGCTATGTCCACTACTTGTTGCAATGATCATGATTGGGGTGATTCTTCTTATGATCTTGAAAATTTATTTAAGCCCCATGATGAATACAAGATTGATAATAATGTTTGCAATAATATTGAAAGTGGGTTTGGAAGAGTGTCAACTTTAGATCCCACATATTTGGAGAATATTCAATCTTATGAAACTTTTGATAAAAGTGGGTTTGGAGAGGTCATGACTTTAGTTAATGTTAATCCCACTATTTTGGAAGGGTGTCAACTTTGCATGCATGTGGATCGTGTTGAAAATATTTTATGTGATAGCTATTTTGTTGAATTTGCTTATGATCCCACATGTAATTATTATGAGAGAGGAAAATATGGTTGTAGAAATTTTCATGTTACTAAATTACCTCTCGTTATGTTGAGATTGCTATTGTTTCTTTCCTCTTCCTTGCATATGCTAGTTTTTGCTTGCTATGATAATTTGTTTGCCTATAACATGCCTATGCATAGGAAGTATGTTAGACTTATATGTGTTTGTCACGTGTCCCATGATGCTCTCTTTGCGCTTCAATTCTTGTCTTTCAGGCGAGCATCATCAAAATTATTAATGCCTAGCTAGGAGCGTTAAACGATAGCGCTTGTTGAGAGGCAACCCAATTTTATTTTTGTTCCTGTTTAGTAATAAATAATTCATCTAGCCTCTGGTTATATGTGATTTTATGTTTTAATTAGTGTTTGTGCCAAGTAGAACCAATAGGATCTTCTTGGGTGATAGTTGTTTGATCTTGCTGAAAAAGACAGAAACTTTGTGGTCACAAAAATAATTGTTAAAATTCACCAGAACGTGATAAAATACTAATTATTTTTGAAGTAGATAAATATACAAATTATCCAGGTTGTCCTAGTTTTTCAGAATTTTTGGATTTACAGAAGTATTCGAACAAATCAGATTGCTACAGACTGTTCTGTTTTGACAGATTCTATTTATCATGTGTTGTTTGCTTATTTTGATGAATCTATGAGTAGTATCGGGGGGTATGAACCATAGAGAAGTTGGAAAACAGTAGGTTTAACACCAATATAAATAAAGAATGAGTTCATTACAGTACCTTAAAAGTGGTGGTTTATTTTCTTATACTAACAGAGCTCATGAGATTTTCTGTTGAAATTTTGTGTTGTGAAGTTTTCAAGTTTTTGGGTAAAGATTAGATGGATTTTGGAATAAGGAGTGGCAAGAGAGTAAGCTTGGGGATGCCCCGGAAGGCATCCCCTCTTTCATTTTCGTCTGTCGGTAACTTTACTTGAGGCTACATTTTTATTCACCACATGATATGTGTTTTGTTTGGAGCGTCCTGTATGATTTGAGTCTTTGATTTTTAGTTTACCACAATCATCCTTGCTGTACACACCTTTTGGGAGAGACACGCATGAATCAGAATTTATTAGAATACTCTATGTGCTTCACTTATATCTTTTGAGCTAGATAATTTTGCTCTAGTGCTTCACTTATATCTTTTTAGAGCACGGTGGTGGTTTTATTTTATAGAAATTATTGATCTCTCAAGCTTCACTTATATTATTTTGAGAGTCTTTTAGAACAGCATGGTAATTTTCTTTGGCTATCAAACTAGTCCTAATATGATGGGCATCCAAGATGGGTATAATAAAAACTTTCATATAAAGTGCATTGAATACTATGAGAAGTTTGATGCTTGATAATTGTTTTGAGACATGAGGATGGTGATATTAGAGTCATCCTAGTAGATAATTGTGAATTTGAGAAATACTTGTGTTGAGGTTTGCAAGTCCCGTAGCATGCATGTATGGTAACCGTTGTGTAACAAATTTGATGCATGAGGTGTTTCTTTGATTGTCTTCCTTATGAGTGGCGGTCGGGGACGAGCGATGGTCTTTTCCTACCAATCTATCCCCCCAGGAGCATGCGTGTAGTGCTTGGTTTTGATGACTTGTAGATTTTGCAATAAGTATGTGAGTTCTTTATGACTAATGTTGAGTCCATGGATTATACGCACTCTCACCCTTCCACCATTGCTAGCCTCTCTAATACTGTGCAACTTTCACTGGTACCATAAACCCACCATTTACCTTCCTCAAAACAGCCACCATACCTACCTATTATGGCATTTCCATAGCCATTCCGAGATATATTGCCATGCAACTTTCCACCGTTCCGTTTATTATGACACGCTTCATCATTGTCATATTGCTTTGCATGATCATGTAGTTGACATAGTATTTGTGGCAAAGCCACCTTTCATAATTCTTTCATACATGTCATTCTTGAATCATTACACATCCCGGTACACCGCGGGAGGCATTCCCATAGAGTCATATTTTGTTCTAAGTATCGAGTTGTAATCCTTGAGTTGTAAATAAATAGAAGTGTGATGATCATCATTATTAGAGCATTGTCCCGTGTGAGGAAAAAAAGAGGCCAAAGAAGCCAATGAAAAAAAGAGGCCAAAGAAGCCAAACAAAAAATAGAGAGAGAAAAAGATAGAAGGGACAATGCTACTATCCTTTTTCCACACTTGTGCTTCAAAGTAGCACCATGATCTTCATGATAGAGAGTCTCTTATTTTGTCACTTTCATATACTAGTGGGAATTTTTCGTTATAGAACTTGGCTTGTATATTCCAATAATGGGCTTCCTCAAAATGCCCTAGGTCTTCGTGAGCAAGCAAGTTGGATGCACACCCACTTAGTTTCTTTTGTTGAGCTTTCGTACATTTATAGCTCTAGTGCATCCGTTGCATGGAAATCCCTACTCACTCACATTGATATCTATTGATGGGCATCTCCATAGCCCATTAATACGCCTAGTTGATGTGAGACCATCTTCCTCCTTTTTGTCTTCTCCACAACCACCATTCTATTCCACCTATAGTGCTATGTCCATGGCTCACACTCATGTATTGCGTGAAAGTTGAAAAAGTTTGAGAATACTAAAGTATGAAACAATTGCTTGGCTTGTCATCGGGGTTGTGCATGATTTGAATATTTTGTGTGACGAAGATGGAGCATAGCCAAACTATATGATTTTGTAGGAATGAACTTTCTTTGGCCATGTTATTTTGAGAAGACATGATTACTTTATTAGTATGCTTGAAGTATTATTATTTTTATGTCAATATTAAACTTTTTTCTTGAATCTTTCAGATCTGAACATTCATGCCATAATAAAGAAAATTACATTGATAATTATGTTAGGTAGCATTCCACATCAAAAATTCTGTTTTTATCATTTACGTACTCGAGGACGAGCAGGAATTAAGCTTGGGGATGCTTGATACGTCTCCAATGTATCTATAATTTTTGATTGTTCCATGCTATTATATTATCTGTTTTGGATGTTTAATGGGCTTTAATATGCTCTTTTATATTATTTTTGGGACTAACCTATTAACCGGAGGCCTAGTGCCAGTTTCTGTTTTTTTTTGCCTATTTTAGAGTTTCGCAGAAAAAGAATACCAAACGGAGTCCAAATGGAATGAAATCTTTGCGATGATCTTTCTTGGACCAAAAGCAAACCAGAAGACTTGGAGTTGAAGTCTGGAACACCACGAGGCTGCCACAAGGCAGGAGGGCGCGCCCAGGGGGTACGCGCGCCCCCACCCTCATGGGCCCCTCGTAGCTCCACCGACGTACTTCTTTCGCCTATATATACTCTTATACCCTAGATCGATCAGAGAGTGCCACGAAACCACTTTTCCACCGCCGCAACCTTCTATACCCATGAGATCCCATCTTGGGGCCTTTTCCGGTGATCTGCCGGAGGGGTAATCGATCACGGAGGGCTTCTACATCAACACCATTGCCTCTCCAATGAAGCGTGAGTAGTTTACCACAGACCTTCGGGTCCATAGTTATTAGCTAACTGGCTTCTTCTCTCTCTTTGATTCTCAATACAAAGTTCTCCCTGATGTTCTTGGAGATCTATTCGATGTAATACTCTTTTGCGGTGTGTTTGTCGAGATCCAATGAATTGTGGATTTATGAACAAGATTATCTATGAATATTATTTGGTTCTTCTCTGAATTCTTATATGCATGATTTGATATCTTTGCAAGTCTCTTCGAATTATCGGTTTAGTTTGGCCTACTAGATTGATCTTTCTTGCAATGGGAGAAGTGCTTAGCTTTGGGTTCAATCTTGCGGTGTCCTTTCCCAGTGACAGTAGGGACAGCAAGGCATGTATTGTATTGTTGCCATTGAGGATAGAAAGATGGGGTTTATATCATATTGCTTGAATTTATCCCTCTACATCATGTTATCTTGTTGAATGCGTTACTCTATTCTTATGAACTTAATACTCTAGATGCATGCTGGATAGCAGTCGATGTGTGGAGTAATAGTAGTAGATGCAGATTCATTTTGGTCTACTTGACACGGACGTGATGCCTATATTCATGATCATTGCCTTAGATATATTTATAACTATGCGCTTTTCTATCAATTGCTCGGCAGTAATTTGTTCACCCACCATAATACATGCTATCTTGAGAGAAGCCACTAGTGAAACCTATGGCCCCCGGGTCACTTTCTTATTATATTGCTTCTCTTTTATTTACATCACATCTCCTTTACTATTTAGCAATCTTTACTTTCCAATCTATACAACAAAAATACCAAAAGTATTTACTTTACTATCTTTATTAGATCTAACTTTTGCGAGTGACCGTGAAGGGATTTACAACCCCTTTATCGCGTTGTTTGCAAGGTTCTTGATTGTTTGTGCATGTACTAGGTGACTTGTGCGTTGTCTCGTACTGGATTGATACCTTGGTTCTCAAAACTGAGGGGAATACTTACGCTACTTTGCTGCATCACCCTTTCCTCTTCAAGGGAAAACCAACGCATGCTCAAGAGGTAGCAGCCGCCTCCTCGCCGGCTACCCTTCTTCTTGCAGCGCCGCCTCTGATGTCTACTACGCAACCTTATTCTTGTAGACACGTGTTGGGCCTCCAAGCACAGAGTTTTGTAGGATAGTAGCAAATGTCCCTCAAGTGGATGACCTAAGGTTTATCAATCCGTGGGAGGCGTAGGATGAAGATGGTCTCTCTCAAACAACCCTGCAATCAAATACAAGAAATCTATTGTGTCCCCAACACACCCAATACAATGTCAATTTGTATAGGTGCACTAGTTCGGCGAAGAGATGGCGATAAAAGTGTAATATGGATGGTAGAAATATGTTTTTATAATCTGAATAAATAAAAACAGCAAGGTAGCAAATAGTAAACAGGCACAAAAACAGTATTGCAATGCTTGAAAATGAGGCCTAGGGTCCGTACTTTTGCTAGTGCAATCTCTCAACAGTGCTAATATAATTGGATCAGATAGCCGTCCCTCAAAGTGCAATGAAGAATCACTCCAAAGTTCCTATCTAGTAGAGAACATAAGACGAATTGTTTGTAGGGTACGAAACCACCTCAAAGCTATTCTTTCCGATCAATTTATCCTAGAGTTCATACTAAAATAACACGAAGCTATTCTTTCCGATCGATCTAACCAAGAGTTTGTACTAAACTGACACCAAAGCAAATTCAGATTCATAATATTCAATCCAACACAAAGAACTTCAAAGAGTGCCCCAAGATTTCTATCAGAGAAACAAAGATAAGAACGTGCATCAACCCCTATGCATAGATTAACCCAATGTCACCTCGGGAATCTGCGAGTTGAGTGCCAAAACATATATCAAGTGAATCAATACGATACCCCATTGTCACCATGAGTATTCAATTGCAAGACATATATCAAGTGTTCTCAAATCCATAAAAGTATTCAATCCGATAACAACGAAATCTCAAAGGGAAAAACTCAATTCATCACAACAAGATAGAGAGGGGGAAACACCATATGATCCGACTATATTAACAAAGCTCGCGATACATCAAGATCGTGACATCTCAAGAACACGAGAGAGAGAGAGAGAGAGAGAGATTAAACACATAGCTACTGGTACAAACCCTCAAGCCCGAGGGTGGATGATGTTGCTTGAAGCTACGTCGGTTTTTCCCCAAAGAGGAAGGGATGATGCAGCACAGCGGCGGTAGTTATTTCCCTCAGATATGAAACCAAGGTTATCAAACCAGTAGGAGAACCAAGCAAACACAACGTAAACAGCCCCTGCACACAAATAACAGCCACTCGCAACCCGACGTGTTAAAGGGGTTGTCAATCCCTTTCGGCTAACGGTGCCAGAAATTGGCACGGAGGCGGGAGAAAATTGTAATAGATCGCAAATAAAATAAAGTGCAGCAAAGTATTTTTGTATTTTTGGTGTAATAGATCTGAATAAAAAGAGAAAATAAAATAGATCGCAAAGCAAATATATGAGAAATAAGACCCGGGGGCCGTAGGTTTCACTAGTGGCTTCTCTCGAGAAAAATAGCAAACGGTGGGTAAACAAATTACTGTTGGGCAATTGATAGAACTTCAAATAATTATGATGATATCCAGGCAATGATCATTACATAGTCATCACGTCCAAGATTAGTAGACCGACTCCTGCCTGCATCTACTACTATTACTCCACACATCGACCGCTATCCAGCATGCATCTAGTGTATTAAGTTCATGGAAAAATAGAGTAATGCAATAAGAACGATGACATGATGTAGACAAGATCCGTTTATCTATATGGAGGTAGATATAGATCTCATATTTTTATCCTCAGTAGCAACGATACATATGTGTCGGTTCCCTTTGTGTCACTGGGATCAAGCACCATAAGATCGAACCCACTACCGGGCACCTCTTCCCATTGCAAGATAAATAGATCAAGTTGGCCAAACAAAACCCAAATATCAGAGAAGAAATACGAGGCTATAAGAGATCATGCATATAAGAGATCAAAGAAACTCAAATAACTTTCATGGATATAAGAAGATATGACTGATCATAAACTCGAAGTTCATCAGATCCCAACAAACACACCGCAAAAGAGTTACATCATATGGATCTCCAATAGACCATTGTATTGAGAATTCAGCGAGAGAGAGAAAGCCATCTAGCTACTAACTACGGACCAAGAGGTCTACAAAGAACTACTCACGCATCATCGGGAAGGCACCAATGGAGGTGGTGAACCCCTCCGAGATGGTGTCTAGATCGGATCTGGTGGTTCTGGACTCTGCGGCAGCTGGATGAATATTTCATCGACACATCTAGGGTTTCTGGAATATTGTGGTATTTATAGAGCAAAGAGGCGGTCCGGGGGCACCCGAGGTGGGCACAACCCACCAGGGTGCGCCAGGGCCTCATGGCGCTCCATGGTGGGTTGTCCCCTCCTCGGGACTCCCGCAAGGTGCAACCAGAGCCCATCTTCTTCCTTTTGGCCCATAAAAAATCATCGTGAAGTTTCGTGGCATTTGGACTCCGTTTGATATTGATTTCCCGCGATGTAAAAAACATGGAAAAAAACAACTGGCACTTGGCACTATTTCAATAGGTTAGTACCAAAAAATGATATAAAATGACCATAAAATGATTATAAAACATCCAAGATTGATAATAAAACAGCATGGAACACTAAAAAATTATAGATACGTTGGAGACGTATCAGCATCCCCAAGCTTAACTCCTACTCGTCCTCGAGTAGGTAAGTGATAAAAACATAATTTTTGATGTGGAGTGCCGTTCATCAAGTCATATCATATTCTTTTCTTTATAGCATGGACATTTGGACTTTTATGTGATCCAAAACAATAGTCTAGTTTTGACATAATAATTTAGATACTCAAGCATATCAACAAGCAACCATGTCTTTCAGAATATCAACGCTTAAATAAGTTATCCCTAGCCCATCATGCTCAAACATTGATCCATTCATGGAACACACTCGAATATTAACTACACCCAATACTTGAGCACGACCATATTGCCTCCAAGTTGGTGCTTTTTATGAGAGAAGATGGAGACTCAAAACAAAAATAAAAATTGCATAAAGTAAAAAGAAAGGCCCTTCGTAGAGGGAAGTAGGGATTTGTAGAGGTGCCAGAGCTCAAAGCAAAAAAATTAGAGATAAAAAACATTTTGGGAGGTGTATCCATCCCACCAATGAAAACGACGTAGAGCTATGAACACTTTCCATGCTAGATATGCCATAGGCGGTTCCCAAACAGAAAATAAAGTTTATTCCTTTTTCCACCATTCTTTCACTTTCCATGGCTAGCCGTATCCACGGGTGCCCTCCATACCAACACTTTCCAAGGAATTTATTATTTGACAACATAAAGTAAATACATTTTTGCATTTCGGGACTGGGCATCCCTAAAACCTTTGCCTTACTCTCGTGCAATGACAAGTGAATAAACACTCATCTTGTGAATAACACATCTAGCATGGAAAATATTAGCCACCCGTTACCGTTCCGCGAGCGAAACAAACACACAAAAGAGAAGTTCATTTTGAAAATTAGAGATGGCACATGCAAATTTGCTTAGAATGGCAAAAGAATACCGCATATATGTAGGTATAGTGGACTCATGTGGCAAAACTGGTTTAAAGGTTTTTGGATGCACAAGTAGAGGTCATAGTTAGTGCAAAATGAAGGCTAGCAAAAAGATTGAGAAGCGACCAACCAAGAAATGAATAATCTCATAAGCAAGCATTAAGCATAATTAACACCAAATAATGCACCACAAGTAGGATATAATTTTCATTGCATGATTATTGACTTTCGTGCATGCATAGGGAATCACAAACCTTAACACCAATATTCTTACTAGAGCACAATTACTCATTAACATAACTCACATATCACATCATCATATCTCAAAACTATTACTAAGAATCAAGTTTATTTTGTCCAATGATCTTCATGACATTTTCTTTTCTTTATCCTTCTTGGATATCTATCACTTTGGAACTTATTTTCATGTGTTGCTTTTCATAAGCTCAAACAAATATAAGTGAAGATCATGAGCATAACAAATTTTCTTTCTCTCAAAATAATTTAAGTGAAGCAAGAGAGAATTTCTTCAAAATTTTACTAACTCTCAAATAAATCTAAGTGAATCAAGAGATCATTTCTTCAAAATAACAAAGCACACCGTGCTCAAAAAGATATAAGTGAAGCACCAGAGAAAGTCCTAGCTCATAAAAGATTTAAGTGAAGCATAGAGAGCAATTCTAACAAGTCATGATATAATTTTGGCTCTCTCAAATAGGTGTGTACAGCAAGGATTGATGACTTAAAACACAAAATAAAACATGCAAAGACACATATCATACAAGACGCTCCAAGCAAAACACATATCATGTGACGAATAAAAATATAGCCTCGAGTAAAATACCGATAGTTGTTGGAAGAAAGCGGAGATGCCACCCGGGGGCATCCCCAAGCTTAGTTGGTTGCTCATTCTTGGATAATAGCTTGGGATGCCGGGGCATCCCCAAGCTTAGGTTCTTACATCCTTCCTTCATCCATCGTAAGATAACCCAAAACTTGAAAACTTCAATCACACAAAACTCAACAAGACCTTCGGGAGATACGTTAGTGTAAGAAACATAAACCACTACTATAAGTGATGTATCAAACCAATTCACATTTTGTTTTTGTATTATATCTACTGTATTACAACTTTTCTATGGCAAAAACTCATCAAAGAAAACCATAGAGCCATCAAAATAAGCACACAACACAAAGAAAACAGAATCTGTCAAAACAGAACAGTCTGTAGTAATCTGATTTGTTTGAATACTTATGGAACTCCAAAAATTCTGAAAAACTAGGATAACCTGGATAATTTGTATATTGATCTTCTGCAAAACGAATTAGCATTTTATCACGTTCTGGTGAATTTTAGCAATTATTTTCGTGAGAACAAAGTTTCTATCTTTTTCAGCAAGATCAAACAACTATCACCCAAGAAGATCCTATTGGTTCTACTTGGCATAAACACTTATTAAAACACAAAAAACACAATCATAACAGTAGCATAATTGTGCTAACACACAAGAACATAAAGCAAAAAGCAAAAATAAATTTTATTCATTGGGTTGCCTCCCAACAAGCGCTATAGTTTTACGCCCTTAGCTAGGCATAAGGCAAGGATTTAAGTTTTGTCATCTTTGTTCTTCTTAATTTTCTTGGGGGTATTTTTATTAGGAGGTTTTGTAAACACAACATAAAACATATTATCCATAGAAACGTTAGCATTCCTTAGTTGGTTTTCATCATAACCCCTTTGATTTCCTGCAACAATCCAAGAATAGTGTTGATTAACATTATTAAAAACTTGTTGGATTATTTCTAGAACACGAACCTCCTTTTTAAGATTCTCATCAAAGATCTTATTATCCCCGAGAAAATGCCTTAGTGCATAGTCACTATTGTAAAGAATTTCATCGATTACGGGTTTTTCATGATTCATACCATAAAAGTCAAAGATTTCCCTAGCTTCCCGGATTATGTAGTCAAACTCGTTCATAAGAACGAGAGTGGCCAACTTTTTGGCTCTAGGATTCTTTATTTCGGGAAGCTCAAACAACAATCTTTACAAAGTAGGATGAGTGCGGATAATTTACTTTCAAGTTTCAGAACTAGTGCTGAAATAGCATCCGCATAAGATCTAGTAGTTTTAAGTATAGGAGCATCATCAAGACTCAGATTTCCAAGACAATTGGAAAATTCTTGGATACGTTATTTTCCCATAACGTTCCCTTGCCCCAAGATAAAAGTTTTAGCATACAGATTGCCTGTACATCCAATCTTAGGAGTCAGGCCATCATCTATTGGTGCCATACCAAAATAACTCATGATTGCAAGCTGAGAATAGATCTGACAAGAAAACGGCGAACGGAAAAGGCAGGCGAATAAAACGGCAATTTTTGTGAAGTGGGGGAGAGGAAAACGAGAGGCAAATGGCAAATAATGTAAATTGCGAGGAGATGATATTGGTGATTAGGAACCTGGTTATGTTGAAGATCCTCCCCGGCAACGGCGCCAGAAATTCCTTTTGATGTCGCTTGAAGCTACGTCAGTTTTTCCCCAAAGAGGAAGGGATGATGCCGCACAGCGGCAGTAGGTATTTCCCTTAGATATGAAACAAAGGTTATCGAACCAGTAGGAGAACCAAGCAAACATAACGTAAACAGCCCCTGCACACAAATAACAGCCACTCGCAACCTGACGTGTTAAAGGGGTTGTCAATCCCTTTCGGGTAACGACGCCAGAAATTGGCACGGAGACGGGAGAAAACTGTAATAGATTGAAATAATAGATCACAAATAAAATAAAGTGTAGCAAAGTATTTTTGAATTTTTGGTTTAATAGATCCGAATAAAAAGAGCAAATAAAATAGATCGCAAAGCAAATATATAAGAAATATGACCCGGGGGTCGTAGGTTTCACTAGTGGCTTCTCTCGAGAAAAATAGCAAATGGTGGGTAAACAAATTACTGTTGGGAAATTGATAGAACTTCAAATAATTATGACGATATCCAGACAATGATCATTACATAGGCATCACGTCCAAGATTAGTAGACCGACTCCTACCTGCATCTACCACTATTACTCCACACATCGACCGCTATCCAGCATGCATCTAGTGTATTAAGTTCATGGAAAAATGGAGTAATGCAATAAGAACGATGACATGATGTAGACAAGATCCATTTATCTTTATGGAGGTAGATATAGATCTCGTCTTTTATCCTTAGTAGCAACGATACATATGTGTTGGTTCCCTTTCTGTCACTGGGATCAAGCACCGTAAGATCGAACCCACTACCGGGCACCTCTTCCCATTGCAAGATAAATAGATCATGTTAGCCAAACAAAACCCAAATATCGGAGAAGAAATACAAGGCTATAAGAGATCATGCATATAAGAGCTCAAAGAAACTCAAATAACTTTCATGGATATAAAAATATATGACTGATCATAAACTCGAAGTTCATCAGATCCCAACAAACACACCGCAAAAGAGTTACATCATATGGATCTGCAAGAGACCATTGTATTGAGAATTCAGCGAGAGAGAGAAAACCATCTAGCTACTAACTACGGACCCGAAGGTCTACAAAGAACTACTCACGCATCATCGGAGAGGCACCAATGGAGGTGGTGAACCTCATCCGAGATTGTCGGCGTTCTGGGAACGGGGGTCCCCAGACTTGCCTGCCTGCGGCCCACGGCGTGGCTAAGCTAACGGGTTGTATGGCCCATCTTCATCAACAAGGCATTCAACACCCTCGCGAGGGGCCAACCTCGCGAGGCGGATGACGCAAGACCTTCTCAGGAGCTACCTCGCCAGGCAGGCTCACGAGGAGCAGAGATATCATGGCGGGGCAGACCTCGCGAGGCTCTCGTGACGTGAGCCGTGACGATCAGGATCAGGCGGGCGCCAGCACACAACGTCCTTGTTTCCTCTTTGGTGCTAAGGATGCAGGTGCAGGCGCGGAGTACCGAGGCGTCAAGTAAAGGTTTCCATATCGGTGCAACGAGACCAAGACCAACAGGACGGCAAGGGGGTCATCATGGAGCCCAAGACGGCATCATCACCAGAGCCTTTTGCAGGCGAAGACCGCTTTTGTCAGGATAGCTTGTACTAGCTGTCCCCTTTCAAATTTGCCCGCCGTTGTTGGCTCCCTTCCCGCTCAATATCTGGGGAGAGGACCAGGGCCTATATAAGTAGAGCTAGCCACCACAGTAGGGGAGAGATCAAGTCGCGCTCTCACCGCACAAGTTCACCAAGCACAAGAACACCTCAACCTCGGGAGGTTGTTCTTCCCCTTGTACTGTTCATCGTCAGCCCAAGAGGCAATCCACCACCACACACTGGAGTAGGGTATTACACCACAACGCTGGCCCGAACCAGTATAAACCTCGTGTCTCTCTGTGTTGCGAGTTCGTCGAGTTCGTCCGTGAGATCTTAGCAAGCTAGGGCGTGGATCGGTAGGAGGGAGAGAACTTCGCGCGCACCCCAGAGTTCGAACCTTAAGGGTTTTGCCGGAACCCGAGATCCGACATATGGCGCGCCAGGTAGGGGTGCGCCGGAGTTTCTTCCTCACCAATCGACTTACCGACGCTCCACGGCCAAGATGTCCGGTGACCCAAGAGCTGACTCCGACCGCTGGGCAGCCTGGCCGGCCCGGGCGACGACGCCTGCCCATGAAGACCTCGACCCCACGCTCCAGACGGTGCGAGCGCCGTCCAACGCTGCGGGGCGCGGGCGGCACGGCCAAGCGTCGTCCACCCTCACTCCACGACAAGTACGAGCCACTGTAAGGGCAACAAGCCATGCCGCGGCGACGGCTCCGCACTCCCGGTGGGAGCAGGCAAACATGCGGGCAGCACTCACAGTGGCAAGAGAGCTGCTGCGGTGCCGGCTGATGGAGAGCGGCCGGGATGCGCTGCTGGAGCGCGTCGCCGAGCTGCTGGACACGGCGGCGTCAGGAGCACCGCCCTTCTGGTATCGGCTCCCTTCTCAGGCCGTTGCGGGGCCACATGGCGGGCCTCGCCGCAACCACGCGCCATCGGGAGTGCCTAGGGGCTTCGTCAACACCAGCGCGGCCGGCAGCGCCGGGGGCTCCTCTTCCCCCATGCCGCCCGCAATAAGCACGGGCACAAGCATCGCCCCCATGGTCCCAGCGCGATGCCGCGCTACTGTCCTCAGGACGCCACGCTGGGCCGAGCAACATGGAGTGTGGGGCACTACGGCAAGGTGTTCGGGGTAACGGCCCCGAAAGCCTACATACCCCGCATGATGGACCAAGAGTACGCATCGGAGAATGACCCCGGCGCGTTCATTGGAGAAGATTGGGAAGAAGGGGCGCTAGGAGTCGAAGCCTTCCAGGAACCAAGGGAGAACCACGACGATCACGCCATGAACGACAACTACAGGTTACCACTAATCTCTCAGGAGCAGGCTTACGCTAACCATGGGCTGCAAGTGAATCAGGTCGCAGCGTCGATCGACGACCCTGGCACAGCAGCATCCCTTCCAACAAGGGAAGCACGCTGGGGGCCACCAGGAGGGAGCCAGGAGCAAGCCCCTCCCCACGTCGCGCGAAGCCGGGCGACACCCGGAGGTAGGCCCTCTGCCGGGGAGGCCTCGACGACCCTTCCCCAGGCAGAGGACCCGTGGTCGCCGAGGGCACCGCTGGTGTCCTCTTTCCCCCCTTTGTGTTGTCCAGGTTGCTAGTCGACTCAAAGGTGGTCGAGGGTGGCACAAGGCGGGGCCCTCGTCTGGCAATATGAAGCAAGGCCGGTACCTGTGAAGAAGGCCCAGTGCCTGTGAAGCTCACCGCCCGTGACACTCTCACGTAATAATGAGTTGGGGCTGTACACGCCCCGGAGTCTCAGGGGTGCCGGCCTCAGGCCCTGGGGCTCCCTCCCACGCCTAGTGGCAGCACTTAGCCCCACGCTGGTGAGAAGACTTGAAGACCAGAAGACTAGAATAGGCACCAGACGTGGCCTTTCGTTTTGGATCACTTTTTCTGTAGCCTTGCTTTCTGGATCTGGATTTAAGTTGAAGTTGAGTTTTTATCGGTGCGCGCGGGGGGTGCCTTTTCTCGTTCAAGCAATTTCTTCTTTTCTGGGTTTCGTTCTGCCTGAGACTCATGTCCGTCGCCTTCCCCTCACGAGCCTCTCGCGAGCGGGACTACGCGAAGCGCACGCGTGTCGAGTGCGCGCTAACGTTGCAATTGGTGCTTGCCTCTTGCGGGGCCCCTCCTGACGGGTCGACAAGCTCCGCAGGATTCTAAAAAACTCGTCGCCTCACGACCCAGCTTGAGGCTGGCACTGACTAAGGTAACCCACGACGGGAAACTCACCCTGGACTTATGAGTTCGTGAGGGCACATACTCAATACCACGTAGAAAAGTAAAGGCTGCAACTTGCTTACATGAGGGGCTCCCCCTCTCAAAATGCTCTTACAAGTTTTCCAAGGGCCGCACCTGAGTTTTTGCGTGCAGGATGCAACGACAGGAGGACATGGGATCAGCCAGATATGTCACTTGCTGCGTCGCCCTCGGACGCGTCACTCGCATCATCTTCGTATTCGCCGGCACCGTCGCCGCCTTCGGCGACACCTTCATCGCCATTGTCAACCACATCGCCTTCGTCTGTGATGACCACCACCGCGTCGTCATCAGAAGTGAAGGCTCTGACCAGCGCATTCACGTTGTCCTCCACCCACCGCGCCAGGTCACCCCGGACGGCCTGCGGCACGGGGGCAATGGCGGTGTCGAAGTCGAAGTCAGGAAAGGTGTTCCCGTGGTGGCTAAAGACGCGAGAGAACGCGTGCCCGAGCAGGCCCCGGCTCCTCTCCTCCATGAGCCGGCGAGCCCTGTCAGACCAAGCTTCCAAGCACGTCACCACATCGGTGAAGAAGGTCAGGTGGCTGGCGTAGTCATTTGAGTGAGGAGGCGGTGCATTCTCGTCGCAGATGTAGCCCAGGGCGGTATTAGCCCTATTCCGGAGATCCTGAAGCATGGGGGCGTGCTCGCGCTCCAACGTATGCCGTTGGAGCACTTCCTCCCTGTTTTGCCGTGCGACGGCCTCGGCATCATCAACCCGTTTCTGAAGAGAAAGCAACTCGGCGCGGGCGGAGGCCAAGTCCGCCTGCGCTGTGACCAGGGCAGCAGCCGTGGCCTCCCCACGCCTCTCCGCCTCGTCCAACCCGGGCCTAAGGGCAGCGGCCCTGCCCGCATCCTCCGTTCCTGTGAGCTTCAACTTCAAGTCATACCTACCCTCCAGGTTTGCGCGAACCTCGGCCACCCGGCGGTCGACTTCCTCTTGGACCCTGGCCTCGCGAACCCCAACGGCATCTTCTGCTTGAGAAAATTGACGCTCCCTCATCTCCAGTTGCTCGAGCTCGAGGCTGCGCTCCATGACCTCCAGCGCCAGCACCTCCTCGCGCTTCTGGACGTCCTCCTCCTCGGCAGGCGTCCCCCTCAGCGACGCAAGAGTGGCTCTGCACGCCTCCACCTGCTGCTCGAGGGATGCACTCCAGGCCTGGAGCTCCCACGCGCGCTTCTCCGCAGCCTCGCGAGCCTCCTCCAAGGCTCGGGAGCAAGCTTCGCGGGAAACCTTGAGGGACGCCTCGGCCTTCACGTTCTCAACATCACGCTGGTAGCGGCCAAGGTTGATAGCCACCCTCAGCTTGCGTCGATCCTCCACCAGCCGAAGGCCCTCAGCCTCAAGGCGCGAGTCAACACCCGCGAGCTCTTCACCAAGTCGGCTCATCGCTCTCATTGCCTCCTGGAAGAGCTCATGGCGAACTACGCTCCGCCCGCGCTCGAGCTTGAACGCTCGGCCCACCTCGTCCTCCCCCTCGGGGGCCGCGGGCGGGACATCAAAAGGCGCACCGCCTCTCAGCAGGGGGCTAGGGGCTGGTGTCGCACCAGGCGCCGGCCCGACCTCGCGAGAAGCTCCGGCTGGATGCGGCCCTCTGCTTGAGGAGGAGCCGAAGGACGAGGTCAACCAGTTGCTGTCCATCACCAGAGGAGGAGATCGGGGAATGCCTGCCAGGTTCCAAGCGAGACTGTGCAGGAAGGGCAACGAGGCCACAGATTCAAGGCTCCCTGAAGGCAAGCGCACCCCCTTTGCCGACACAGTTCCGGGAGCGGCGTACAGGCTCGGGGTGCACAAGGCCAGCGGGGGTGCCGCGGAAGGCGAGGATTGCTTCACGAGGGACCCAATGGCCCTGGCAGAAGGGGTCCTGAAGAACTGACGTCAGGAAGGAAATCGGCAATCAAGAAATCACAAGGTGCAGTACTTACTCATTGATAGCCAAGTACGTTCGCCGCTTCAACGGCCCGAAGATGCTGTCGCTGCGCGGGGATCCTTTCCTCTTGCGGAGCTCCTCGAAGTCCATGCAAAGCCAACCGAAGCGCTGGACGTGACGGCCGGTGCGAGGCGGGGCCAAAGAAGAGCTTGGAGAGACAACTTCAGGGCTGCCTGGCTGCGGCGAACAGTCGGGCGTCGTCACACCACGACCTCCCGAGGCTTCGGGGGCTTTGGCCTCGGGAACTGCATGCTGCGTCGCCTCAGTGACCGACGCCCCAGGGGAGGGATCGCGAGCCCCCGAGGATGACGCTCCCGGATCTCCGCGCGACATGTGCTCTTCAGCGCTGGGGCCGCCGGCCTTCGTCGAAGCTCGCCCTCCTGCACCCTCACTCGGGGCGAGCTCGGCACCGGTGACGAGGAGAGGGACCATGTCGACAAGATTCTCGCGGGGCCCCACCAGGCCGATCGAGCACAGGCCCCACTCATCAAAGGAGGGCATGCTCGCAGAAAACTCATCCTTGTTCTCGCAACGGTACATCAAACAACTCTTCATGGGCTTGTCGTTTGGAAGAGGGGTTCCCGTCAGGACCCTAAGCACTGTCTCCCGCATCTTAAGAGGAAGCCCTTCCTCTTGAAACCTCATGTGGTCCTGACTGCTGAACAAGGCCCACATCGAGCGGGATTGACGCTGAAGTGGAGTGACTCGGCGCTTGACGAACTCCTTCACCACCATAGGCGCAGTCACACCGCGGTCCTTCAACCTCCTCAGCCTGGCCCAGACAGGAGCGAGGCGGGGGCTCGTGAGCTTCTAATGGCCCCAACCGGAGTTCGGAACAGCAGGCCCCGCCGGGGCATGGAGCAGAGGACTGAGCACACCGGCGTTGACGAATACCCATCATGTCCGAAACTCGCTCGTGGATGGAGGGAGCTCAAAGTCAATCCCCGCACCTGCCGTCGCGGCCACGGCCTGGAAGCTCACGCACCCCGAGCACTGCTGAGGGTCAGCCAGGTGCAGTGAGAAGAAATGGCGGAGGAGGGCCACCGAAGGATCGATACCCACCATGGCTTCGCACACAAAGGCGAAGACAGCAAGAAGAGTCACCGATTGAGGGTCAAGATGCAGCATGTGGATCTGATAATGCTCGAGCACCGCGTTAAAGAAGGCGGAGAAGGGAGGAATCAGACCAGCCCAGAGGGCATCTATGAAGATTGGGACTTCAGTGGCTGCCCGAGCCATGCGAGTGCGAGACGCGGGCCAAGCCACCGTCTCTCTCTACTCGTTGAAGCTGGAAGCAAGCATTGGACGCACCTTGTCCATGGCCTCGTCGTTGAGCACCTGGGATCGGCCCAGCGCCGGCTCAACGGCCGGAGGCGCGCTTGGCGGAGACAGGGGCTTCTTCCCCTTGTCTGCTTGCTTCGGCGTCATGGTAGCGAAGCGGGCAGAGGGCAGGTCAGATTGGAGAAGAGAAATAGAGTCTCGAGGAAGCAGAGAGATTGGGGAAGCAAGGTGCAGACGACGGAGGAATAACTGTGTAGATCGCGGGGGCCACGCAGCCAGGCGGGTTCTAAGGCAGCGTGGGGAAGCGGAGACACCCACATCCAATCAACCGCCACCCGTCAACCGAGGCCGCAGGCTTTGGCGGCCTGCAGCGCTCCATACTTGGCCCTTGGCTTCACCTCGAAGCCAAGCCCGAGCGCGCCTTGGGCCTGGGGGCTACTGTCGGCGTTCTAGGAACGGGGGTCCCCAGACTTGCCTGCCTGCGGCCCACGGCGTGGCTAAGCTAATGGGGCGTATGGCCCATCTTCATCAACAAGGCATTCAACACCCTCGCGAGGGGCCAACCTCGCGAGGCGAATGACGCAAGACCTTCTCAGGAGCTACCTCGCCAGGCAGGCTCACGAGGAGCAGAGATATCATGGCGGGGCAGACCTCGCGAGGCTCTCGTGACGTGAGCCGTGACGATCAGGATCAGGCGGGCGCCAGCACACAACGTCCTTGTTTCCTCTTTGGTGCTAAGGATGCAGGCGCAGGCGCGGAGTACCGAGGCGTCAAGCAAAGGTTTCCATATCGGTGCAACGAGACCAAGACCAACAGGACGGCAAGGGGGTCATCATGGAGCCCAAGACGGCATCATCACCAGAGCCTTTTGCAGGCGAAGACCGCTATTGTCAGGATAGCTTGTACTAGCTGTCCCCTTTCAAATTTGCCCGCCGTTGTTGGCTCCCTTCCCGCTCAATATCTGGGGAGAGGACCAGGGCCTATATAAGTAGAGCTAGCCACCACAGTAGGGGAGAGATCAAGTCGCGCTCTCACCGCACAAGTTCACCAAGCACAAGAACACCTCAACCTCGGGAGGTTGTTCTTCCCCTTGTACTGTTCATCGTCAGCCCAAGAGGCAATCCACCACCACACACTAGAGTAGGGTATTACACCACAACGATGGCCTGAACCAGTATAAACCTCGTGTCTCTCTGTGTTGCGAGTTCGTCGAGTTCGTCCATGAGATCTTAGCAAGCTAGGGCGTGGATCGGTAGGAGGGAGAGAACTTCGCGCGCACCCCAGAGTTCGAACCTTAAGGGCTTTTCCTGAACCCGAGATCCAACAAAGATGGTGTCTAGATTGGATCTGGTGGTTCTGGACTCTGCGGCGGCTGGATGAATATTTCGTCGACACATCTAGGGTTTCTGTAATATTGTGTTATTATAGAGCAAAGAGACGGTCCGGGGGGCACTCGAGGTGGGCACAACCCGCCAGGGCCTCCTGGCACGCCCTGGTGGGTTGTCCCCTCCTCGGGACTCCCCCAGGTGCAACTAGGGCCCATCTGCTTCCTTTTGGCCCATAAAAATCATTGTGAAGTTTCGTGGCATTTGGACTCCGTTTGATATTGATTTCCTGCAATGTAAAAAACATGGAAAAATAGCAACTGGCACTTGGCACTATGTCAATAGGTTAGTACCAAAAAATGATATAAAATGATTATAAAACATCCAAGATTGATAATAAAACAGCATGGAACAATAAAAAATTATAGATACGTTGGAGACGTATCAGTGGACTACTCCCTCCTCATCGTGGTGGCCGCCGGGATGATGAATATGGCCACCAGAGATGATTCCCCCCCTCCGGCAGGGTGTTGGAACGGGGTCTAGATTGGTTTTCGGTGGCTACAGAGCCTTGCGGCGGCGGAACTTCCGATCTAGGGTTATTTCTAATGGTTTCTCTATTTATAGGATTTTTTGGCATAGGTTTCAAGCGAAGATGGGCCTCGAGGTGAGCACAACCCACCGGTGCACGGACAAGGGCCCGGGCGCGCCCTGGTGTCTTGTGCCCTACTCCTTCACCTTCTGGTCCTTCCACAAAGCTTCGGGGGTCTCTTTTGTTCCAAAAAAGTTGTCACAAAGTTTCAGCTCATTTGGAGAACTTTCATTTCTGCATGAAAAACAACACCACGGTAGTTCTGTTGAAAACAACGTCAGTCCGGGTTAGTTTCATGCAAATCATACCAAAACCATATAAAATTGTTGTAAACATGAAACGAATACTTCATAAATTATAGATACGTTGGAGACCTATCAACATCCCCAAGATTAATTCCTACTCGTCCTCGAGTAGGTAAATGATAAAATAAATAATTTATGAAGTGTGAATGCTAGGAAAGTGCACAAGTTTGATCAATGATAATTTCAATCACTTTTCTTAGCATCATAATAGCAACTGTTTCTCATAAAACTTATCATGATAAAGCAGCAATTGAAAATGGAATATTTGTTTTGGAAAGCTACCTATCATATTCATCATATATTCTTTTCTTTTGTAGTATGGACATTTGGACTTTTATATGGTTCAAAGCAATAGTCTAGTTTTGACATGAGACTTTAATACTCCAGCATGTCAACAAACAACCATGTCTTTCAAAATATCAATACTAAAGCAAGTTATCCCTAGCCCATCATGCTCAATCATTGATCCATTCATGAAACACACTCGCATATTAGCTACATCCAATGCTCAAGTATGAACATAGTGCCTCCTAGTTGGTGCTTTATAAGAGAAGATGGAGACTCAAATTAAAAATAAAAATTGCATAAAGTAAAAGAAAGGCCCTTCGCAGAGGGAAGTAGGGATTTGTAGAGGTGCCAGAGCTCAAAGCGAAAATTGAGGCATAAAAACATTTTGAGAGGCATACTTTTCCCACCAACGAAAATGACTTAGAGCTCCCAACATTTCCATGCTAGATATATCATAGGTGGTTCCCAAACAGAAAACAAAGTTTATTCCTTTTTCCACCATACTTTCACTTTCCATGGCTAACCGTATCCACAGGTGCCCTCCATACCAACACTTTCCAAGGAATTTATTATTTGACAATGTAAAGTAAATTCATTTTTCATTTCGAGACTGGGCATCCCTAATACCTTTGCCTTACTCTCGTGCAATGACAAGTGAATAAACACTCATCGTGAGAATACCACATCTAGAATGGAAAATATTGGCCACCCATCACCTCCTCGAGAGCAGTACGAGCACACAAAAGAGAATTTTATTTTGAAAATTAGAGATGGCACATACAAATTTTCTTAGAACGGCAAAAGAATGCCGCATATAGGTAGGTATAGTGGACTCATGTGGTAAGACTGGTTTAAAGGATTTAGGATGCACAAGTAGTGATCATACTTAGTGCAAAATGAAGGCTAGACAAAGATTGGGAAGCGACCAACCAAGAAACGAATAATCTCATAAGCGAGCATTAAGCATAATTAACACCGAATAATGCACCACAAGTAGGATATAATTTCATTGCATGACTATTGACTTTCGAGCTTGCATAGGGAATCACAAACATTAACACCAATATTCTTACTAAAGCATAATTACTCATCAACATGACTCACATATCACATCATCATATCTCAAAACTATTAGAAGGAATCAAGTTTATTTTGTCCAATGATCTTCATGAAAGTTTTTATTATATCCTTCTTGGATATCTATCACTTTGGAACTATTTTTCATGTGTTGCTTTTGATAAGCTCAAACAAATATAAGTGAAGATCATGAGAATAATATTTCTTTCTCTCAAATTAATTTGAGTTAAGCAAGAGAGAATTTCTTCAAAAATACAAAAGCACACCGTGCTAAAAAAGATATAAGTGAAGCACTAGAGCAATTCCATAGAAAAGAGCTTCGTTTACGGGGTGTGAGTGCCGCTTACCTAGCCTCCGTGACAACTATTTGAGGACTATATTTTATTTAAAAACTTTCAGATCTAAGTACTTTATTAAAACATCAAGCAAAACAAAATAAAATGACATTCCAAGGATAGCACAACTCATATGAAGAAGCAAAAACTTAGGCTCAACCGATACTAACCGATAATTGTTGAAGAAGAAAGGTGGGATGCCTACCAGGGAATCCCCAAGCTTAGATGCTTGAGACTTCTTGAATAATATCTTGGGATGCCTTGGGCATCCCCAATCTTGAGCTTTTGTGTCTCCTTAAGTATTCTCATATCACGGTTTTCCTAAATCTCAAAAGCTTCATCCACACAAAACTCAACAAGAACTCGTGAGATAAGTTAGTATAAACCAATGCAAAAACCTTATCATTCTCTACTACAGAAAATCACTAAAATTATTATTAAACATTGCATAGTAAATGCCTCTGCATATTTAACATTACCATCCTCAAATAGAATCATTAAACAAGCAAACATATGCAAACAATGCAAACATAACAGCAATCTGCCAAAACAGTACAGTCTGTAAAGAATGCAATATTCATCATACTTCCCTAACTCCAAAAATTAAAGATTTACCACACTGTAGAAAATTTATCAGAGCTTATTATGCAAAAAGTTTCAACATTTTATTACATTCCGACTTTTCTAGGGAATTTTTGCAACAGCGGTAAACTTTCTGTTTTCAAACAGCAACATGTATACTTGCAAGATAAACATGGCAAAGGCTATACTTGACATTTTTTTATTGAAAATAAAGATGAAAAATATTATTCTAAATAACATAAAGAAAATCCTAGCAAAATAAAATGACGCTCCAAGTAAAACTCATATCATGTGACGAATAAAAATATAGCTCCAAGTAAGGTTACCGATAATGTTGGAGACGAAAGAGGGGATGCCTTCCGGGCATCCCCAAGCTTAGGGTCTTCTCACTCCTTATTACTCTTGAGAGTTGCGCACTCTCTAGATGGATAGGTGTCGGCTTGAGTGTTGAAGAGTCATTGTCTTCACCGAGCAAGATCTTCAGCAACCAAGAGTCATTGTGGTTCGCAAGGAGGGTCTGTCGAAGGTTTGGAGATCGCCGACAAGTATCTACGACGAGTGAAATCAACTGGAGTCTGATCAGCTCCTAGTTGAAGGAGAACAGGGCGAAGAGAGTTTATCTTCTGTGTTAAATCACAACCCCTCCAACCAAACGTAGTCCTTTGGCAGAAGGGCGAACTCGTGTACCAAATCCACTTGTCTCCATCGAGCACCACTGGTTCACTTTACTTTACTGCATTACCTTCAGCAATTTACATTCGTGCTCTGTGACGATAGTTTATCAGATCAATCATTGACTGTTGCATGTCATTCGTCTCTGTTATATCTGTCGTTCCCATCTGCTATGTTTGTTGCTCATCATGTTGAGTTCTCATCATTTATTTTAGTCATCCCAGTCGTGTGAATTTATCCTCGCACATATACTATTGAGACTGTCGTGTTTTTTCCTCACAGTTCACATCTTGTTTTCTCTGATGCTACTGTATCTGTTTGCATGCTGCATTACCATCGTTATTATCAAACATGTGATATCCTATGCTTGCTCTATTATTGCTTCCTACCTTGATACTTTTGTTCCTCAATAACGTACTTGATCAAGTTCTTTTCTATCAAATCTTATTTCCGCTGCTGTGTTTGGGATCAGCTCAAAACATTCGGAAGAATTTTTGGATATCCCATTCACCCCCCTCTGGTCGATATACTCTCGGTCCTAATAGTCTTGCATCGATGCGTCTAATCAATGGGCTATGGAGATGCCTATTAATTGATATCAATGCGAGGAGTAGGGATTGCCATGCAACGGATGCACTAAGAGCTATAAGTGTATGAAAGCTCAAATGGAAACTAAGTGGGTGTGCATCCAACTTGCTTGCTCATGAAGACCTCATGCATTTGAGGAAGCCCATCATCGAAATATACAAGTCAAGTTCTATAACATTAATTTCCCACTAGTATATGAAAGTGACAACTCAGGAGACTCTCTGTATGAAAAACACGGTGCTACTTTGAAGCACAAGTGTGTAAAAGGATAGTAACATTGCCCCTTCTCTCTTTTTCTCTCATTTTTTTTGGGTGGGATCTTTTTGGCCTCTCTTTTTTTCGTTCGGTTTCTCATCCCGACTTGTGGGGGAATCATAGTCACCATCATCCTTTCCTCACTAGGACAATTCTGTAATAATGATCATCATCACACTTCTACTTACCGACAACTCAATATTACCAGTCGATAACCAGAAAAATATGACTATATGAATGCCTCTAGCAGTGTACCAGGCTATGTAATGACCTAACGTAACATGTATAAAAATCATGAATGGTAGTTGAGCCACAAATACTATGTCAGCTATATGATCAAGCAAAGCAATATGACAACGAATATGCATGCCATAAAAACAGAACGGTGGAAGTTGCATGGCAATATATCTTGGAATGGCTATGGAAATGCGGTGATAGGTACATATGGTGGCTGTTTTCAGGAAAATATAGGGAGGCTTATGTGTGATAGAGCGTATCATATCACAAGGTTTGGATGCACCGGTGAAGTTTGCACCAACTCCTGTGGTGAGAAAGGGCAATGCACGGTACGGAAGAGGCTAGCAAATTACGGAAAGGTGAGAGTGTGTATAATCCATGGACTCACATTAGTCATAAATAACTCACATGCTTATTGTGAAAGTCTATTAGCCCTCAAAACAAAGTACTACCGCGCATGCCCCTAGGGGGATAGATTGGTAGGAAAAGACCATCGCTCGTCCCCGGCCACCACTCATAAGGTAGAACCTCAATAATAAATCATGCTCCAACATCATTGCATAACTAGAGACTATACGTGCATGCTTAGGGAATCACAAACCTTAACACCAATATTCTTACTAAGCCACAATCATTCACTTGTACATCCACATATCACCATCTTAATATCGCAAAACTATTGCAAGGAATCAAACGTATCATATTCAGTGATCTACATGAAAGTTTTTATTATATCCCTCTTGAATACCTATCATATGAGGACCAATTTCATAACATGTGCATATTGCCATTACTAGTTATTATACTCTCAAAAAGATTCAAGTGAACCATGAGAGTGCAACTATTTCTTTAAAATATAACCACTGTCGTGCTCTAAAAGATATAAGTGAAGCACTAGAGCAACTGCCTAGCTCAGAAGATATAAGTGAAGCACAAAGAGTATTCAAACAAATCACGAATAAATGCATGCCTCTCTCAAAAGGTGTTTCCAACAAATGATGATTGTGGCAAAGTAAAAAGAAAAGAAAGCAAGAACTACTATGGCACATGATGCTCCAAGGAAAACTCATATCATGTGATGAATAAAAGTATAGCTCCAAGTAATATATCGATGGTTTGTAGAACAAAGAGGGGATGCCATCTGGGGAATCCCCAAGCTTAGGGCCTTGCCGCTCCTTATTCCTTCATCCATCGTGATCTCACCCAAAACTTAAAAACTTCAGCACACAAAACTCAACAGAAACCTCGTGAGATTCGTTAGTATAACAAGCAAATCATAAACTTTAGGTATTTTTGTTAACCCATTCATATTTTATTATTGCATAATACCTACTATATTCTAACTTATCCATGACTTATACCCCCGATATAATCCATAGCATCATTAAAACAATCAAACTATGCAACCAAAACAGAATCTGTCTAAAACAGAATAGTTTGTAATGATCTGAATAAATGCCATAGTTTTACTCCAAAAAATCTGAAAAATTAGGACAACATGGAAAATTTCTATATCAATGATGTGTAAAAAATTCAGATCAAAAGCATGTTCCAGTGATTTTTAATAATTCCTGGAGTGAGCGCAAAAGTTTCTGTTTTTTCACAGAATCAAATCAACTATCAACCAAATCACCCCAAAGGCTTTACTTGGCACAAACACTAATTAAAACATGAAAACACAATCATAACAGTAGCATAATTGTGTTAACACACAAAAAACATAAAACGAAAAGGAAAAATAAAGATAACTATTGGGTTGCCTCCCAATAAGCGCTATTGTTTTACGCCCGTAGCTAGGCGTAAGGCATATTTCAAGTATTGTCATCCTTCAAATACAACTCCTCAATTACGCATCCATGCTTCCTAGGAGGCTTAGCACATGTGTTTTTAATAATCACACTCCTGGGGATAAAGTTAAGGGATTTACTTTCATAGATAGGTTCCTTTATCAAATCAATGAAATTGGGGTGCACACTAATCATTTAAAGATCCTCACTTCCATTTCTAGATGTGGCACCTTTATTCTTATGAACATAAATGCCGTGGTAATCTCATGTCAGACGATAGGGGGTGGCATATCATGGTGGGAGCCATGAGGACGTCGTCGGGTTCCGGAAGCGAGAGTGAGCACGAGCTCGGTAGCACACGAGACGTATCCAGGTTCGGGGCTCTCCGGAGAGATAACAACCCTAGTCCTACTATGATGACTATGATCAAGTGTATACAAGGTTGCTCCTTGAGTTGTGTTGCTAAAGGAGGAAGAAGGGTATAGCTACCTCTCTTCTCTTAGCTATGGTGAGTGTGTGTGGAATGAAGGCTCAACCCTTTGCATGGGTGAGCCCTGGGGGTCTTATAGGCCGACCCCCCATGGGTACAATGGTAATACATCCGGGTGTAGGACCTGGGTGTCAGTGGCTAGGGTCGCCAGGTTCTCCGCCGGCTGCTGGGGCCCGCCTCTGGAGGGCCCCGCCGGCTGCTGAGAATCCGGCCGACGGTTAGGGCCCGTCGCCTGCGGGCCATGCCGATTGCCTTTTGCTCTAGCTCTGTCCTTGCTGACGGAGGCCGCGTCATGAGTCGCATGGCTACAGTCCCGGGCCGTGCGGGTAGGTGGCCGTCTGGTCAGCGCACACTGTAGCCACGCTCCTCCGGGATTCAGGGGAGCAGGCGGCACTGTATCTACGCCTCGTCTTGTCGTAGTGGGTGAGTGCAGACTCCAAGGAGAAGGAGGGGCCGGCTACTGGAGGCTGGCCCATCCCCGAAGCCATCTTCCAGGGGTGCGCCGTCTTCTGGAAGCCGGCCGCATGGTCCTAGCCGGCCCAAGGAGCCGGCCACGTGACTAGTCGGCATGAGAGGCTTTGGCCAGCCCCGATGTCTTGAAATGTCATCGGGTGCGTATGAGGCTACCCGGGGTCCATCCCCCTGACAATAAATAAACTTGGGATTCTTAGTAGGAGTTGTTTCGATAGTTTTAGAAGAAAAAATGGATCCCAAATTAGTGATGACTTCTTCCAACTTTATCAATTCTAGACAGACTTTGCTCTATTCTCTCATTAATTATTGGTTCCTTCTCTTTTAGCATCTTTAATGTAGTTCCTACCTTTGAACCAAATTGAGTGATGTGATTATGGATCTTCTTATCTAGATTTTCAATATGTTCAATAGTAGGCATTTTATTTTCAATGGCTTCCAACCTTTGCATAACATGTTCCAAAGTCAATGTTGTTTCATTAATAGTAATAGGTGTTGATCCTACTAGATTTCCCATAGAATTGAAAGCATCCATAGGGTGACTACTCAAGAAATTCCCTCTGGTAATAGTGTCTAGCACAAATCTATACCAACTAGTAACACCCACATAAAAATTATGGAGAAGAACGATAGTGGATTGCTTACGAGTTGGTCTATTTTGAGCATCGCAAATCCCATGCCAAGCATATTTTAAAGTTTTACCTCCCCTTTGTTTAAAATTTAGCACTTCATTCTCAGGGTACAAGCAACAAGCGAAGAACTAGCCATAATGGCAGACCAAGCAAACGAGCAAACAAAAATAACTTTGTTTTTTGTATTTTTTATTATAAGTGGGGGAGATGAAAATGAGACGCGAAGGAAAATAAAAAGTAGAGCAAGTAGATGATAGTTTGTGCGAAGGTACTTGATAGGTTTTGATGATGTCTCCCCGGCAACGGCGCCAGAAATTCTTCCTGCTACTTGTGAGATGTGTTGGGATTTTCCCCGAAGAGGAGGGGAGATGCAGTATAGGTTTTGTCCAATGGGTTGATTGGCGATTGTGATTGGTTTGAGTTGTATGTTTTATTTTGGTGATGTCCTATGGTGCCCTCCATGTCGCGCAAGCATGTGGGATTCCCACTGTAGGGTATTGCAATAAGTTCATAATTCGGTTATAGTGGGTGGCGAGAGTGAGAGAAGCTTATACCCGAGTTAGGGGGTTGTTGCGTATGGGAGTAAAGAGGACTTGATACTTAAATGTATGTTTGGGTTTTACCTTAATGATCTTTGGTAGTTGCGGATGCTTGCTAGAGTTCCAATCGTAAGTGCATATGATCCATGTACGGAAAGTATGTTAGCTCATGCCTCTCCCTCATATAAAATTGCGATAATGATTACCGGTCTAGTTATAGATTGCCTAGGGACAAAATACTTCTCTTGTGTTACAAAAATCTTTCGACTAAACAATTAACTTTATTATCTTGCAAATTACTCATAGTTTTTTTTCTCTCTAAGTACATCTAGTTTTATTCGTGCAAACTATCCTATCACCTACAAACTAGTTCATGCTTGTTCTAGGTAAAGCAAACGTTAAGTGTGCATAGAGTTGTATTGGTGGTTGATAGAACTTTAAGGGAATAAAAAACCTACCTTTAGCTCCTCATTGGGTTCGACACTCTTATTTATCAAAAATCTACAATTGATCCCCTATACTTGTGGGTTATCAAGACCTTTTTCCGGTGTCGTTGCCAGGGAGCAATAGCGTGGGGTGAATATTCTCGTGTGTGCTTGTTTGCTTTATCACTAAGTTGATTTTATTTTGTGCTCTGGTTTTCTATCTTTAGTTATGGGTAGGAAACATAAAATACTAAGAAAATTATTTGTACCTGCTAAACCAATGGTTGAAGAACCACCCAGAATCTATCATACTACTGAAGCTTTCTACTTGGATTATCTTTGATCCATTTGTGCTCGTGCTGAAAACCCAACTAGCTTAGTTGAGGAAAAATCATTAAATGAGCATGCTTATTTTGTGTGACACCGCTTATCTCAAAAAGGGAACCTTTTATGGCATCATATTACTAATATACATTGCTATGCTTGGAATTTATGCGTAATATATGAGTTTACTTGTTGTTCCGAAGACCCTAAGAATCACCTTTCCTACCAATGTGAGTTTAATGATAATGGAATCCTATCTTCCTATGCTAAAGGTGTTTATAGGTACTATGATATTGAACAAATTGAAGAGTTTGTTGCTTTTAAGGGTGCTTATGAAATTGCTTCTTTGATTGAAAAGTATGATGCTACTCTTTACAAATCTGAAATTTTTGCCATACTTCAATATTGCTATGAAAACTATGCTTATAATGCTTATGTCAAACCATATATTGAGGACTCCTCCGCTGTCCAAGAAGAGATTAATATTTTCCAGGAAACTATGGAAGAAGAAATTGCTGAAACTGTGAGCTCATTGGATGAAAAAGATGAGGCGGAGAGCGAAGAACAAAAGGAGGAAGAACGGATTAGCTACACGTGCCCACTGTCTAATGAGAGTAACTCTTCAAATCATACCTTGTTTAATTTTCCTTCGTGCTTACTGAAGGATGAATGCTATGATGATTGGTATGACCCCGTTGATTCATTTGAAATATCCCTTTTTGATGAAATTGATGCTTCCTATGCTGAAAGACAAGCGCCGTGGAAGTGGGGGATATCCTTGAACTTGTTCATGCCTATGGAAACTTTGTGAACCTTGATTACAAAAACTTTTCAAGAAAAATAATTATCCCCTTGTACAAATCAATTGTATTATAAAAATAATGTGCCAAGATTTACCTTTAGGATGTTTAAATTTCTTGTTTGGTGTGTGCGGTGCAAAAACAGAAACTTTTGCTATAGTGAGTGAATTTTCATTTTTTACTAGAATATGCAAAAATTCTGAATTTATTTACACAGTACTGCTATGCAAATTTATTACTTTTCCCTAATTTTTCTAAATTTTTCGAGTTAGAGAAGTATGGTCAATGTTCAGGTTACTACAGACGGTTCTGTTTTTGACAGATTCTGTTTTTGTTGTGATGTTTGCTTGTTTCGATGAATCTATGGATTGTATCGGGGGGTATAAGCCATGGTGAAGTTAGAATACAATAGGTATAAAGAAATAATAAAATATGAATGGGTTTACAACATTACTTAAAGTGGTGGTTTGCTTTATCATACTAACGGATCTCATGAAGGTTTTGTTAAGTTTTGTGTTGATGAAGTGTTCGAAGATCGAGGAGGCATTGATATGAGAAGAATGAGGGGAGGCAAGAGCTCAAGCTTGGGGATGCCCGAGGCACCCCAAGTAAATATTCAAGGAGACTCAAGCGTCTAAGCTTGGGGATGCCCCGGAAGGCATCCCATCTTTATTCAACAATTATTTGTATGTCTCGGTTTTTGTTTTGTTCACATGATATGCGTAAATTCTTGCAGCGTCATGTGCCTTTTATTTTTCTTTTAATAATGCACCATGCTGGTATGATATAGTCCTTGGTTGATTTATAGAATGATCTTTGCACTTCCCTTATATCTTTTGAGTATGACTTTATAGAATGCTTCATGTGCTTCACTTATATCATTTGAAGTTTGGGTGCCTATTTCTCTACATACAGAAAACCGTTATTTGTATATGCTCTTTTGCTTCACTTATATTTGTTAGAGCATGGGTAAGTCTTTTATAGAAAGAATTAAACTCTCATGCTTCACTTATATCTATTTAGAGATTCCACGGGACTTGGTCATTCACATGGTTAGTCATAAAATCCTACATAAAACTTGTAGATCATTGAATATGATGTGTTTGATTCCTTGCAATAGTTTTGCGATATAGAGATGGTAATATGTGGGAGGTACTATGAATGCTTGTGGCTTAGTAGGAATATTGGTGTTAAGGTTTGTGATTCCTGAAGCATGCACTTATAATCTCTCGTTATGCTAAGAAGTTGGAGAATGATTTATTATTGATTGTCTTCCTTTGCGTGGAGGTCGGGAGCACGCGATGTTTAACTCCTACCAACCTCCCCCTAGGGGCATGCGTAGTAGTACTTTGCTTCGAGGGCTAATAAACTTCTGCAATAAGTGCGTGAGTTCTTTATAAATAATGTGAGTCCATGGATTATACGCACTCTCACCTTTTCGCAATTTGCTAGCCTATTCGGTACCGTGCATTGCCCTTTACCACATTGAGAGTCGGTGCAAACTTCACCGGTGCATCCAAACCCCATGATATCATACGCTCTATCACACATAAGCCTCATTATATCTTACTCAAAACAGCCACCATACCTACCTATTATGGCATTTCCATAGCCATTCCGAGATATATTGCCATGCAACTTCCATCATCATCGTATACATGACTTGCGCATGCATTGCCATATTTCTTTGCATGATCATAAGATAGCTAGCATGATATTTTCATGGCTTATCCATTTTTTGATATCCTTGCTACGCTAGATCATTGCACATCCTGGTATAATGCCAGAGGCATTCATATAGAGTCATATTTTATTCTAGTATCGAGTTGTAATATTTTTAGTTGTAAGTAAATAGAAGTGTGATGATCATCACTATTCATTATTAGAGCATTGTCCCGGTGAGGAAAGGATGATGGAGACTATGATTCCCCCTCAAGTTGGGATGAGACTCCGGACAAATAAAAAAAGAAAAAATGGTGGACAAAAAGAAGCCAAAAAGAGCCCAACAAAAAAAGCAAAAAAAGAAAGAAAAGAAAAATGAGAGAAAATGAGAGAAGGGGCAATGTTAGTATCCTTTTACCACACTTGTGCTTCAGAGTAGCATCATGTTTTTCATATAGAGAGTCTCCTATGTTGTCACTTTCATATACTAGTGGGAATTTTTCATTATAGAATTTGTCTTGTATATTCCGATGATGGGCTTCCTCAAATGCCCGAGGTCTTGAGCAATCAAGTTGGATGCACACCCACTTAGTTTTCATATTGAGCTTTCATACACTTATAGCTCTAGGTGCATCCGCTACATGGAAATCCCTACTCCTCGCTTTGACATAAATTGATGGGCATCTCCATACCCCATTGATTAGCCCCGTCGATGTGAGACTTTCTTCCTTCTTTGTCTTCTCCATATTAATCTCTACCACCATAATCTATTCCACCCATAGTGCTATATCCATGGTTTGCACTCATGTATTGCGTGGGGGTTGAAAAAGCTGAAGAGGTTAAAAAGTATGAACCAATTGCTTGGCTGACACCAGGGTAGTGCATGATTAATATTTTTTGTTAAGAAAATGGAGCATGACAAGGCTATATGATTTTGTAGGGATAACGTTCTTTAGAATTGATATTTTGAAAGACATGATTGTTTGTTGGGATGCCTGAGTATTGATGTCTTTATGTCAAATTATAGACTATTGCTTTGAATCACTCATGTCTTAATATTCATACCATGATTAGATTATATGTTCAAGATTATGCTAGGTAGCATTCCACATCAAAAATTATCTTTTTTATCATTTACCTACTCGAGGACGAGCAGGAATTACAACTTGGGGATGTTGATATGTCTCCGTCGTATCTATAATTTTTATTGTTCCATGCCAATATTATACAACAAGATGAAAGAGATCCGTATCAAGAGCTTATTCTTTTGGCTTTAAGCATGGCCACCAGTGATCTTTAAAAGTGATAAACTAAACTCATCACGTTAGGAGAATCCTCTAAACTTAATATAATAGGCTCACTTTATCACTATAAACTTTTTAGTGATGACCAAATAACGAAAACACTTCGTTGAATGACGCCTCCGGGCTACCCTGTCAATTGTAAAAAGTAGTTGAGTCGTGTCTCGCAGGAGCAAAAAGAGTGAAATGAGGACGTAAGCCCCATTCAATTCTTGTCCATTCAATACCATAGATATATCGATTTCTATTTTCAGAAAGGCAGAGGCATTGATGCGGGTAGGATGCCTGTCTGCTTTCCTGTTGTTTGAAGGAGTAGATACATTCATTTCCTTTTGCTAGAGTGAGAGTTGTGTGGGATGTTGACAATCACTATCTCGTGAAGTCACGAGCGTAAACCTTACATAGTTCCAGCAAAGCGCAAAGACGATGGTGAAAACCTTTGTTCTTGTCCGGCCGATGTTGTTCAAAGAAAACCTGGACAATGAGGGGCAGGCCCGCATTGAAAGCGGGGCCATTCGTTGAAGATAAGAGTATATCAAACCCATATGTCGTCTTGCCATGAGCAGATTGTATCCATTGGGCAAATATAGGTTCGATCAAGATTTGCTTTTCTGGGAGCGCCTAGCCCCTTAGTCTTTCGGATCGGAAGATTCATTGGTTTCATCCAAAGGCTTCTGTCTCATCTTCCTCAAATTGTTGATCGAGGATCAAAGATATTGCTAAAGCAGACGCCTACCGAACGGGAGTTCTTGTACCTGCTAGAACGACATCTGCTCGAACTTTTGTTTCTTAGAAAAGAAAATATGAACTCACAATGTGCAACAGAAATGTACCCACCGGTTGAGAAACCACCATAGTTGGATGGTTGCTCGTGCTAGTAAGACAGCTTTGACGCATGATTTTCCATATCACTTTGTGAAAAAAGAGATCTCATTAATGCTTCTCAAAATAGTTATAGCAATCCTTTGCCATCTGAGCCAGAACGAATCCCAGTCAAATCTCTAAATGCTTTTGGCATTCTTTTCCCTCGCATTTCCCTAATTCTTTTATTAATATGGGAATGGGAGCAAATGAGGAGGCATCGAGTCGAAGAAATGGAGAGAGAACCCCTGCGCCTTGGAAGGATCTGAAGCTGTTCGGACACTCATAGACAAGTGAACTCCAATCCAGGATCCCTCGAAAAGTGAAGTGAACTAGCCAGGTAGAACAGTCAGGTTAGGAAAAGAGTCTTTCATGTCAAGGTGAACATAGACAGACAAGGTTAGTTTGTTTTCCTTAATTCTCAGAGAAAAGACTCGTTGCTGGAACCGACAGCACTGGCGATTGCTTTCTTTCTGACCTTCAGCCGAGAAATTCCATACCTTCCACTGACTTCTTTTGTGTGTGGCCAGAACGTGATGCTTTCCAATGCCGAGTACTTTTCTTAACAATGTATGAAGCCCGTAAAACCGAAATCGATCCAAATCCACGACCTTGACGATCGATTATAGAGGTTGTTAGCGGAATTATTGCATTCGAAGTCAAATAACTTGCTATAATGATGCTAGTACCTATTGCGGCATAACACATTTTTGAAGGTTCATCATTGAGCGCGTATTCACTCTGCGGAAGTATATTACAAAAGGGGTACTTCTTTCGATATATCGATATAACTCTATCAACCAAATCATCATGTGGAATGATGTAAACTTGCCTAAAAAGTGAAATGAGCCAGTGAAATGGTCCACGACCACAAGTATTGAGCTATAACCATAAAACTTGGGGAGTGCCTCAAGAAAATCCATTGAAATAGAAGACCCAGGTTGTAATGGGTCCTCAGACGATGAACAGAGCACTAGATGCCCTAATCTACTCCTATGCTAAGTGTCTTTCTTTGGTTTGATTTCTTGTGAAAGCGACTAGCCCCATCACTAAAGGGGTTCGCACCGGCAAAGAAGAATATATTTTCTAGTTGTAGCTTTCGAGGAGAAGAAGGATTGAATCAAAGGGACGAGCAAAGGCAAAGCAATGGCATGTTTGTTATTCCATAGAGGAATCCCCAAGCAAAGGCCAGGACGCTAACGCTAACGCTATTGATATTCCTCACATATTTTTGGCAACAATTTATATGATTTATTGGGATAACATATTGACCCAGTGCCTAGTGTCAGTTCCTCTTTGTTGCATGTTTTTTGTTTCGCAGAAATCAAACAAAGTCCAAATGCGATAAAATTTTATGGAGATTTATTTTGGAATATATGTGATTTTTGGGAAGAAGAATCAATGCAAGACGGTGCTTGAGGGGGCCCACAAGGCACCAGGGCGCGCCCAGGTGTGTTGTGGGCACCTTGTAAGTCGGTTGCTACCCTTGTTTCGCCGCAAGAAAGATAATATCCGGAAAACAATGTGTTAAAATTTCAGCCAATCGAAGTTACAAATCTCTGGAATTTAAGAAATGGTTTCGACCAGAAAACAGGAAAGCGAAACAGAAGAGAATAAAGAGAGATCCAATCTAGGAGGGGCTCCTGCCCCTCCGCCGCCATGGAGACCATGGAACAGAGTGGGAACTCTCCTCCCACCTAGGGGGGCAAGGAAGAAGAAGGAGGAGGGGGCTCTCTCCCCTCTCTCCTGGTGGTGCCGAAACCCCGTCGGGGCAATCATCATGACGGCGATCCACACCAACAAATTCGTTGCCATCATCACCAACTCTCTCCCCCTATATGCAGTGGTCTAACACCTCTTCTCCCCACTGTAATATCTACTTAAACATGGTGCTTAATGTTATATATTATTATCCAATGATGTATGACCATCCTATGATATTTGTGTAGATTCGTTTTGTCATATGGGTTGATTGATGATCATGATTGGTTTGAGTTGTATGTTTTATTTTGGTGTTGTCCTATGGTGCTCTCCGTGTCACGCAAGCGTGTGGGATTCCCGATGTAGGGTGTTGCAATACGTTCATAATTCACTTATAGTGGGTGGCGAGAGTGACAGAAGCTTATACCCGAGTAAGGGGGTTGTTACGTATGGGAGTAAAGAGGACTTGATACTTAATGCTATGGTTGGGTTTTACCTTAATGATCTTTGGTAGTAGCAGATGCTTGCTAGAGTTCCAATCATAAGTGCATATGATCCAAGTACGGAAAGTATGGTAGCTTGTGCCTCTCCCTCATATAAAATTGCAATAATGATTATCGGTCTAGTTATCGATTGCCTAGGGACAAAATACTTCTCTTGTGTTACAAAAGTCTCTCTAATAAACAATTAACTTTATTATCTTGCAAATTACTTGTAGTTTTATTCTCGCTAAGTACACCTAGTTTTATTTTTGCAAACTATCCTATCACCTACAGAATAGTGTCATACTTGTTCTAGGCAAAGGAAACATTAAGTGTGCATAGAGTTGTATCAGTGGTCGATAGAACTTGAAGGGAATATAAATCCTATCTTTAGATCCTCGTTCGGTTCGACACTCTTATTTATCGAAAAAGCTACAATTGATCCCCTATACTTGTGGTTAATCGTTGCCCGTTTTAGCAGGACCCTGATGAAAATTACAGGTAATTAAGGTAATCACTACAAAAAAAGAAACTTCCATGATGATACATGTTTGTCACAGTAGGTCACATAATCTGTCATGCATGTACATCCATGACAAATTTATGACAGAATCAAGATAGTCATACCTGTGCTGTCGTAGAAGTGTTCCATGACATTACCAAAATTATCATCACGGAAGTGTCCACTTCCATGACGATACATCACGCGTCATAGAAGTGTTTCGTCAAGGGTGACCGACACGTGGCATCCACCGTAACGGAACACCGTTAAGCTATCGGGTCCAGTTTTGGATCCGATAACCCATTAACGGCCCGGACCAATGGGGATTTTCCACGTGTAAAATACTCATTGGTCGGAGGAAACACGTGTTTGCTCACCGTTGGGACAGGTGCCACTCATCCAATGGGCGAGATGCTCCTATGATACGTTGACACATGGACCGGCCCAAAAGTGGCCCATAAAGATTAAATGGGCCGGCCCAACTAAATGCCCACAAAATTTAGCAGGCCATAATGGGTCGCCCCAACTAATGGCCCACAAGATTTAGCGGGCCATAATGGGCTGGCCAGCTAAAGGCCCACAAGATTTTGCAGACCATAATGGGCTGGCCTAGCTAAAGGCCCAACATTCTCAGTTAAGGCCCGTATGGCTAGTGTCAAATCAGCCCGTCAACGGCCCGTCCTAAACTTGTCATCATCGCGGCCCATTGTCACTTCTGGCCCGTTAATAGTCTGCTAAATATTTGGGCCGAATTACGGCCCGGTGTGTTTCCGGCCTGTTAATGGTCCTGCTTCATTTGGGCCCATTTATAGGCCATTGGAACTTTCGTCCCATAAACGACCGTGAAGCATATGGGTCATATTCGGCCATGTCTGACATTCGGCCTGTTAGAGGCCTGCTACAGATTTGGGCCACTTTCAGCCTGTTGTGACTTTCGGCCTGTTAACATCAGACGAAATCCATGGGCCATATGTGGCCCAACGCCACATCGGGCCTACTAACGACCCATATAAAAATGACACTAATCAAGCCCGACCGAACTTCCGGCCTGTTAAAGACCCGTGTAGTAGGTCGGTGCATTTACGACCCGTCTGAATTTCGACCTGTGGATGATCCGCATTGTAAATGGGCCACCATTTCGGCCTGCTCAGACCAGTGGGTTATTTGGCACAATCAGGGCCCAATCTTACTTTCGGCCTATTAAAGGCCCATGTTTTTATGGGCTCGAGATATTTACACATGTAAACGGCCTATTATTACTGAGGACCCAAATTCTATTTAGGCCTGGTAAAGGCCCACTATGGGCACAAGCCTACCAGAAAAATATGAAAGCTTATGCTGATTTAGGCCCAGATATTTTTAGTGGGCTACATGCAAATTTCGGCCCAGAATCATTTTTAGCCCAATTGGAATGGGCCCGACGAATGTTGGCATATTGGGCTCCTACGAAGCTTTCGGCCGAATACATTACTAAGATAAACCTACACTATACGAAAATAGCGTCGTAATTACTGCAGCCTTTGGCAGCATCATAAATGTTGTATCACAACAAAAAAAATTCCAACCATACAACAAAAGGCCTGTTGGCATAAAGTTACAGTCCTTGCAAATAAAAGCACCATCAGATGTATAGAAGCATAGATCATTTGACTTGAGTGCTTATGTTTCAGGCTGTAGAATCTGATGGAGCAGCATGATCTTCCCCTTTTTTCCGCCATTGCTCTTGAACAACGAAGCAAATGTCTGATAGTCTGGTTTCAAAACCATTCATATCTTCACGACATTTGTCAACCACTATTTTTGTTTTCGACACAACGTCCATTAGGGATAGGACTTGTGTCTGGAGCACAGATATATCACTCTGTCTAGCCGGAAGATTTTGTTCAGTAGGCGATTTGTACGAGGTTACCTTGACAACCAACCTAGAATTATGCAGGAAGGTGCTTTTTGCACTGTTAGTGGAGAGATACTGACGCACTGCAGCAAGAGGTGACATTGTGCCTGTGGTAGCCTCGTCACCTTCAGGTGGTTGTGGTTGTTCAATCATTTGTTCCATAGCTTGCTGAAAGTTTGAACTTGTAGATTAGTGTACCAGATAAGTTACTAATGAGACAAAAACAAACAAAGTAGGTTTCACGTTTATACATAACTCATTTTGGTGAACTACTGTAATACATTAGCATGTATTGTAGTGCCAACTACATAATAAAATCACTTTCGGAACATATGTCCAGGTAGCATGCCTACTGTATTGTCTATTTCCTCACATTCGTTGACATCTAAAGATAAAGAGACATGGTTTAAAGTAGGATGAACATAGTATGACATCATTCATATCATGGGCAAACAGAGATAAAACAAACAGGCTATTCTATCATTGTGTGCGCACGTGAACATCACAACTAGATTACAGATCAAGACCAAAAGAATATCGTTCATCTCTTTTAAACCATGTAAGGTGAAATGATACGTTAAGACAACTGTGTATAAAAGTGAACAGAGTAACTGACATTGGCTGCAAACCAAGCAGTTAAATGAACACATCACAGTACCAGTCAGTTCAAAGGCAGGAGGAGTAAGGACTTACAACAGCGGCCTGAACTGGTGTGCTCATGCCCTTCATCTTGCTGGTGTGGCAATCCTTGAAGATTTGCATTGCATTCGGTTCAGGTTCTTTTTGGTCCGCACGGGTTTTCCTCTGTATTTGGAACAAGTCAATATACATACGATAATATGGCACAGAAAAAAGAAGGAAGTAGCAGCTATTTACAAGAGCCTCGCAGTGTGCTATATAGCTACGAGATCCTGTTGTTTATTGGAATTTCACTTTAGAATGGTTGGTCTTGTTCTTCAAATAGTTAGCCTAGAAGAAGATACACTTGTAAGGCACATACATAAATACAAGTTCAATATGTGGTCTGATCAAATACATATACCCTACCTGATACATTGGATCAGACCAGTGTTTAACAAGGGTTGTCCAGTCTTCATCTGTAATATATTCCACTGGAGATGTTTGGGCGATTTCATTGTTAGCCTTGCCTTCAAAGTGAGATTTTCTAAGGTGGTACCAATACTGTCGCAAAGCAGACTGAAAAACATGAGTGCATGCTTGTTTAGTTGCATCATCTTTCGGATCCAACTTGAACCTCATCTGTTGAAAAAAGAATGTGAGTCTTATTAGGAGGAAGCTAGAAAGTATGTCACAGAGCAAGACAATATTACAAATTGCGATGAATAACATTACTTATGGATAAATGGTCAAGGAAGGTGTTAAACTGGGTATTGTCTTTCTCATTCCTGTACTGGATCCACGTTGGGAGGATACGTGCATGACACCTAACGGCAATGGCTGCCTCTGATACTAACTTGGCTGACTCTGTAGCATCACGTGTCCTTTTTAAACCTGCCTCAAAATGGATCTCCATTCTTCCTCCTTTATATTTTGTTAATCTGTCAAGCATTATCACTGATGTCTGTTTCCGCTTGCGCCGTGGTGCTAGTTCAACAACGAATATGGAAAGTGTTAGTGCACATCAAACTGTGAGAGTACATATAAAGGAGCATGCAACTGCAACTTGACTCGGTCAGGTACCGTCTTGGTGCTGATGCTCATGAGGTTCATCTGATCTTGCCAAGTCCTGTTGTGTCAGCAGTGCTTCGAAAGTAGTGTTAGGTGTGAATGCAGCTTGGGAACTGGCCAGTTCCGGAGCAAACGAACGAGTAACTCGTTGAGATGCTGGTACAGTTGAAGCGGATGCTGCAGCTGGTGGAGCAGGTGATACTGTGTTTGTAGATTTAGCCGGTGGACTTGGACCTTCTACTGCACTATAAGTACCAGCAGAATCTCGAGGGCAGATCCTTTTCCGTTTCACCCGACGAGTAACACCATTCCCTACTATATTCTTTTCCTTGCTCTTTTTTGACTTTGCCATATCAAGGCATACCCACAACACAAAAGAATAAAATCGCTCTTCAGAACTCATTGATGCATGATATAGACAAGCAATACTTTGACGTAAGACAACCGTATGAGGATGGAATATGTAAGAAAAACATGACGGCGTGACATATTGACAGCTTGATGTGTAAACTAAGCAGAAGGATTTTCAAGAAAATAGAAGTAATGCGAGCTAGACACCATATGAAAGATGCAACCAATATCACTCTGCCTAGTTAAAAGTATCTTGTCATAAGTGGCATTTCGAAAAATTAGAAGCAATACAACATAGAAATCAATGCAAGATGAAACCACTATAAAACTACCATGTTAAAAGCACCCAATCATGAGTGACTGATGCGGGATACACAACAACAGTACTTTGATGTAAGAACATGGTATGATTGATAGATGCAGTGTATTCTAGACATAGAAAGGCATGTCATATGCACATGTATAACATATAAACTCAGTAGGTGCAATTTAATCAAAATATAAGAAATACAGGCTAGACAACATATGAAACTTGAAACCAATTATCACACTGTCAACTTAGAGCAAGCACCTGCAATGGTGGAGTACGGGAGATGAACTCATCATGTAGACTTGGGACTTCAACTTCATTAGCAGTAGTAGTGGCAAATCTAGAGAGACTCTGTTTGCGTCGGTCCGGAGGACCACCAACATCCCCTAACTTACTCTTTTCCTTCCTATTTTCTGATATTGCCTTATGAAGTCAAAACCAAAAGAAGATGAATAAAATTAGCTCTGCATAACTGGTTGATGCATGATACAGACGAACACTACTTTGATGTAAGGCAAGCGCATGATAGGAGGATGAAATATATACAAAAAGAAGACAACATTGCATATTCAGACGTACGATAGGAGGAGGGAATATGTATGAAAAACAGTAAGCACAAGGCATTTCAACAAAATTAGAAGAAATGAAAGCTAGGCACCATATGAACATGCAACCAATATCACTCTATCAGATAAAAAGTGTCTCGTCGTAAGTGCCATTTCAAGAAATTAGAAGCAGTACAAGCTAGAAGACAATGCAAGATGCAACCTACATCACACTCCCAAGTTAAATGTGTCTTATGGGTAAGTGATCGTTGCAGGTATAAGTTGTAAGCTACGCAGATGCAATTCAACAAAATCAGGAGCAATACAAACTAGACATCATATGGAACACGCAACCACATATAACAGTTCCAAGTTAGAGCAAGCACTTGTGATGGTGGAGTAGGGGAGATGTGCTCATCATCTACACGTATGTTCTAGAAACAGGAACATGTGTCATATTCATAGGCATTATGTGTAAAGTAAGCAGATGCAATTCAACAAAGTTAGAAGCAGTACAAGCTAGACATCATACGCAACATGCAACCACATATAATAGTGCCAAGTTAGAGCAAGCACCTGTGATGGTGGAGTAGGGGAGATGTGCTCATCATCTACACAGCTATGTTGACTGTCCAGCCTTGTGTTGTCTTGCGAATCTTGTTGGTAGGATGGCGGAGTAGAATCTGTAGAGACCCTCTGTTCGAGTTGCTTCGAAGGACCACCATCATCCACTGCCGGACTAATTTCCTTCAGCTGTATTGATTTTGCATTGTGAAGTCAAACCGATAAGAAAAAAGAATAAAATTCGCTCTTTAGAACTCATTCATGCATGATACTGACGAACACTACTCGGATGAAAGGCAAACACATGATATGAGGATGGAATATGTACGAAAAACAGGACGGCGTGACATATTCAGACCTATGATGTCGTAACCAAGCAGAAGGCATTTCAACAAATTAGAAGCACTGCAAGCTAGACACCATATGAAAGGTGCAACCAATATCACTCTGCCAAGTTCAAACTGTCTGGCGTTTCAACAAATTAGAAGCAGTACATGCTAGAAATCATATGCAAACACAACGAATATCACAGTGGCGACTTAAAAGTGCCTTATCATAAGTGACTGATGCGGGATATGCAAGAACAGTAGTCTGATGTAAGAACATGGTGTGATCAGATATAATATGTTCTAGAAACAGGAACACGTGTCATATTCACAGGCATTATGTGTAAACTAAGCAGATGCAATTCAACAAAGTTAGAAGCAATACAAGCTAGACATCATACGCAACATGCAACCACATATAATAGTGCCAAGTTAGAGCAAGCACCTGTGATGGTGGAGTAGGGGAGATGTGCTCATCATCTACACAGCTACGTTGACTGTCTAGCCTTGCGTTGTCTTGCGAATCTTGTTGGGAGGATGGCGGAGTAGAATCTATAGAGACCCTCCGTTTCAGTTGCTCGGAAGGACCACCATCATCCAATGCCTTACCAATTTCCTTCCGCTTTATTGATTTTGCATTGTGAGGTCAAACCGACAAGAAAAGGAATAAAATTCACTCTTCAGAACTCATTCATGCATGATACTGACGAACACTACTCTGATGAAAGACAAAGTCATGATACGAGGATGGAATATGTACGAAAAACTGGACGGCTTGACATATTCACACCTATGATGTGGTAACTAGCAGAAGGCACTTCAACAAATTAGAAGCACTGCAAGCTAGACACCATATGGAAGGTGCAATCAATATCACTCTGCCAAGTTAATACTGTCTCATCATAGGTGGTGTTCATCAAACTAGAAGCACTACATGCTAGAAATCATATTCAATACGCAAACCAATATCACACTGCCAACTTAAAGGTGCCCCATCATATGTGTCTGACGTAGGATACGCAAGAAGAGTAGTTTCATGTAAGAACATGGTGTGATAGACATATATAATATGTACCAAAAACAGGAAAGCGTGTCATATTCACATGTAACATGTGTAAGCTAAGAAGATGCAGTTTACACTAATTAGGAGCAATACAAGCTAGACACCATATGCAACATGCAACCAGATATCACACTGCCAAGTTAGAGCAAGCACCTTGGATGGTGGAGTAGGCGAGTGGAGACTTGGAACTTGTAATGCACTAGCAGTACAAGGAGAATCCGTATAGATGATCCGTTTACGTTGCTGCACAGGACCACCATCATCGCCTTTCTTACTCTTTTCCTTCCTCTTTTTGATTTTGCCTTGTCAAGTCAAACCCACAAGAAAAAGGAATAAAATTTGCTCTTCAGAACTCATTGATGCATGATACTGACGAGCACTACTTTCATGCAAGACAGCTGCATGATGGGAGGATGGAATATGTATGAAAAATAGGACGGCATGACATATTGACATGTATGATGTATAAAGTGTAAACTAAGCACAAGGTGTTTGAACTAGTTAGAAGCAATGCAAGCTGGAAACCATATGAAAGATGAAACCAATATCACTCTGCCAAATTAAAAGGGTGGCCTAACAAATGTATTTGACCAAATTAGAAGCAATACATCGCAATAGGCTAGAAATAATATGCAATATGCAACGAATAAATGTGTCTCATTGTAAGTGATTGATGCAGGATACAGAAGAGAGGTTGTTTCATGTAAGAACATGGTTAACACATAGATGTAGTGTGTACCAAAAATAGGAAGGCATGTCATATTCACAGGTATAATGTGTAAACTAAGCAGATGCAATTTACCCTAATTAGAAGCATTACAAGCTAGACACCGTATGCAACATGCAACCACATATCACACTGCGAAGTTAGAGCAAGCACCTGCGATGGTGGTGTAGGGGAAGTGCGGTCTTCAAGTATAGAGCTTCGTTCAATATCTTCAATTAGGCTTGCTGTTTCTTGAGAATCATGTGGAGAGGATGAAACTGCTCTCTTTATAAGAGTAGCGTGTCTCATACTAACCCACGGGCGTGACTTTCTCATCATAAGCTATAGATGCAGGATACACAAGAACAGTAGTTTGATGTAAGAACATGGCGTGATAGGCAGATGTAGTATGTACCAAAAACAGGAAGGCGTGTCATATTCACCTGTATAATGTGTAAGCTAAGGAGATGCAATTTAACAAATTAGGAGCAATACAAGCTAGGCACCATATGCAACATGCAACCAGATATCACACTGCCATGTTAGATCAAGCACCTGGGGTTGTGGAGTAGGGGAGATGAGATTTGGAACTTGCACTGCAGTAGGAGTAGCAGGAGAATCTGCAGAGATCATCTGTTTTGGTTGCTCCAAAGGACCACCATCATTCCGTGCCTTCATCCTTTTAGATTTGCCTTGTCAAGTAAACACACAAGAAAAACGAAATTCGCACTTTCAAATTCGTTGATGCATGATACTGACGAACACAACTTTTATGTATGGCAACCACATTGTAGGAGGATGGAATATGTACGAAAAACACTAAGCAGAAGGCATTTCAACAAATTGGAAGCAATGCAATCTAGACACCATATGAAAGATCCAACCAAAATCACTCTACCAAGTTAGATGTGCCTCATTATAAGTGGCACTTCAAAAAATTAGAGGCAATACATGTTTGAAATGATATGCAAGATGCAGCCAATATTACATTGTCAACTTGAAGGTGTCTCGTCAGAAGTGATTGACGAGGGATACACAAGAAAAGTAGTTTGATTAAGAACATGGTTAATACAAAGACGTAATATATACCAAAAACAGGAACGCATGTCATATTCACATGTATAATGTGTTAACTAAGCAGATGCAATTTACCCTAATTAGAAGCATTACAAGGTAGACACCACATGCAACATCCAACCACATATCACACTGCCAAGTAAGAGCAAGCACCTGTGATGGTGGTGTGGGGGAATTGCGGTCATCAACTAGAGAGCTACGTTGACTATCTTCATTTAGCCTTGGTGTTTCTTGAGAATCATGTGGGGAGGATGACACTACACTCTTTAAACGAGTAGCGCGTCTCACAGTAACCCACTCGGGTGACTGTCTCGTCATAAGTGATTGATGAGGGATACAAAAGAGCATTAGTTTGATGTACGAACATGGTTAATAGACATATATAGTATGTATCAAAAACAGGAAGGCATGTCATTATCAAAGGTATAATGTGTAAAGTAAGCTGATGCAATTTAACCAAATTGGAAGCAATACAAGCTAGACACCATATGCAACATGCAACCACATTTGACAGCACAAAGTCAGAGCAAGCACCTGGGATGGTTGTGTGTGTGGCAATTGAGATCATCAACTGCAGAGCTACGTTTACTGTCTCTATCTACTGGCACTGCACCCTTTAGAGCGCTGAGACGCTTAGTGCTTATCTTCGAATTACACTGGAGCGACTTCTGTCTTTTCTTTTTTTATTCATCAACACTGCGTCAGAGTCTGAAATACCCATGCATAAAAAACAATAGAGTGAGTATGGGTGAAGTGTGTGCACAAGTAGTACAGTGTAAAGGTAGCAGATGGCAGGTCAGTGAGAAATAAATGACGGGAGACATATGATAGCTCTACAACATGCATGGCACACAAAATTACTAGATTCTACTCCCCCCGTTCCCAAATATTTGTCTTTCTAGACATTTCAAGTGGTTACAACATATGGATGTATGTAGACATATTTTAGAGTGTAGATTCACTCATTTTGCTTCGTATGTAGTCATTTGTTGAAACTCTAGAAAGACAAATATTTGGGAACGGAGGGAGTAGGATTTTGAAACATGAGCATAGGGATGGCTGGGAAATGCAGATGCTCCTCTAGCACACCACAAGGTGTGGTCCTATGAAAATAACTGTCGACTGAAAACAAATAGGTCAGTCCATTTTTTCAGCATCACCTGATGTACAAAGAACGGGCAGATCGCCTTCTTCTACCTCAAGCCAGTCAGTGTTACGATCTTCCTCGAAACGCCAGCGACCATCGGCCCAGTCCCCTGCCTCCGCCCTCCCCTCAACCTCACCGCACAGCCGTGCTTGGCACCGCCCCGGCCATCCCTTCAAGCCCCGCCGACCTCCAGATCGGGCGCAAGCAGCTCCTGCGCCCCACACCCCTATGATAGACACCGATGCGCCGCTTCCCCGGCGAACAAGCGGACTATTTGCTCCGCGCGCCTAAGCGGGTGCTTTTAATTGCGATTCGAATGACCCTGAATTAAAATCCATGCGGGCTACTGACCACTAGCAAAGGTGAAATAGTAAATGGGAGGAAACCTTGTGCATTTAATATCACGAAGAAGATGCAGTACGAAGCGCTCAACTAGTTTCTTTCATGGGATGAATACGGTGTGAGCAGAGACGTAAGATTTGCACGAATAAGGGAAGAGGAGTACCTCTTTTTGTTGGCAGTGTTGTGTCCTCCTTCTGTTTTTCCAACGATCTTCTTGTGGTTCGCTGGAAATGAGAAGTTGTGGAGGACGGTGGAGCCTAAGACGAACCCATGGCCAAGTTGTTGAGTGTGGTGCGGTGGCCATCTGTCAGCGGCGGGGAACCAGATCTGAGGCGGCGAACAACAGCATAGCGGGAACAACCCCGGTGCGGTGGACGGTTGCGACAGTGAAGCGGCAGGGTTGAGGCGCAGGACGGTGTGGTCGAACTAGTTCTGGTACGGCGCACGTCGGCGTGGGCGTCGTGGAGGCAGCTCTGCCTCGGCTTCAGCTGCTAAGTCCTTGAGGGCATTGCGGTTGCGGTTGAGTTGGACGACGACGTCGGGGTACCGGCTCCGGCGTGATCGAGGAGGGCGGCGGTGGATTGGGCGCGATGGGGTGGAGGACAGAGGAGGCTGGGGTTTCGCGGCTGGTGGAGAGGGCGTTTTGGCGCCCATGGAGTATGAATGGGGAACAGAGGGAGGGGAGGAACTAAGGGTGAACAATGTTTCGGTTTGGGACGCGCTTGTTTGAAATTTGGGGAAAGTTACAAACTTTGCCCCCATCTAAAATTTCGGACATATTGTAGGTTGGGGGTAGGACAGTAATCTCAGGTGTCCCAAATGGTGGGCCGGATAGATTTCGGCCGAGCGCATGGGTGTTTAGGCGCGCACGGCGTATGAATGCTTCTAGGAGGCGGTTGAGACTGACATGTTGGTGAAGTTACAAACCTACCCCGGTTTAGACCTTTGGACATCGGCCCGATAGGCTACACGTGCCAGAGTCAGGACAGTAATTTCCTACCACCAAACATTAGTCTCACGCGGTTTCGGGTGACCAGAGGCTTATTTGGCGCTTCGTTCAATATTTTGGAGCAGAAGCATTGACGTTTTCGGTTCTCTTGAATTGAACTTTCAGGATTTGTCAAACTTCACAAATCTTTACTCTTGAAAGTCCTAAAAACTACAATTATTTTCGAATGGATGGGGTACATTTGAATATACATTGTACACGAGTATATATTAAAAAATATGCAACTTACCTCAGTTCATGCATGGTTCCAGATATAATCTCCTTGGTTGCAAAAAAATAGTTAGACATGCGTATGAATATATAGCATGTTCAAACACACAACAAAGATTGATGCCCCCTTTTAGATCTGATTTACAAATGCCATTATCTCGGGTTCGAATAGATGAATGCACTTACTATGAATTCGAATCTTCGAAACCCCCTTTATGTTGAATTCAACATGTATTCTATTTCGTAGCTAGCAATTTGGAATGTATCCATGTAAGTGACAAATGTATAAAGTGCTTCACACTAACAACATGGAGTGCACTAATTAATGTTTATGTATGAATTGCAAAAGCAATGCATTGCCTGTATTTCAAACCGCTCTCACTCTATGGATCAATAATATGAAATAAACACATGCACATGTTAGAATTCAATAGAGTATGGGTGTCTGATAGACCAATTTTCATTCATACGCAAATTGCAAAATTCATGATCTCATCCAAAAATAATAATGCCATTTATATTTAAATTTAATGCGTAGAACCGCCTTTTACACGTAGATGCACTATGCCTCGACCCGTTCTCACAATTGTGCTATATATCTCTCTATCTAACGCATAAGTGCACACACTTTATATACATCGGCATTTCTCTTTCACACATGCTCACAATCTCTCCCGGGGTGTTGGGGTGTCTCACGCACACTCTCTCTTTGTATCTCTCTTTCTCTCTCTGACTACTATGTACCACTCTTTTCACTAATCTTAGTTGGAAAACACTATTTCTCTCACATGCATATATACACACGCGCGGTCTCTACTAGCCCTCTATACGCACATATATGTGCCTACGTCTCTCCCGCACACACATTATCTTTAGGCCTCTCTCGCACACATCCCCCCCTAGACACACCTCTCTCTTAGTAGTTGGCAGATATGATTCCATCAGATGATTCGGTAGGATATCCCTGACTGTTAGGCTGGATGGTAATACGAGGCAAGGTTTTACCCAAGTTCGGACCCTTGCAGTTGAGGAAAAAGCCTACTCCTGGTACTGTATATTAGTGATAGGGGTGTGTACAATGTACACGTGAATACCAGGCATTGTGCGTGTGTGTATACTATCGACGAACTAGCCCCCAGGCTTCTATAACATACTCGGGGCCTAGGGTTACAAATCATATATAGTCGGCTTATCACTAGTGGGGATAGAGTCCTCCACGACTCTGGTAGCTTCGTGTTGTACGCCGAGTCCTCCACATGGGTCTTCGTATAATGCGTCTCGGTCCAACCTATGTGGCGCAGGATGGAACCGACCCATGAGTCCTCATGTTGACCCACCACAACTAGAAATGATGTGCCCACCACACCACACACGAAATCGGCCACTAATACATGAAAGTTTATTGCATGGTGCATCCAAAAATATTTGTTCTGCATTGTGAATGTTTATATTTTCTCCTAAAATATTAGTCACGGGAAAGCAAAACGAAGGGCATATCTCTCCTTGTCTCCACCGACACCCCCTCTTTCTACACCACTTTCACGTACGCACACAAACTATCTCTCGGCCCTCTAAAAGTATGCATGCCCATGACACATTCATGCGTGACGGACACTGTATTTCAAGGCGAAAGCACTATACGGTCGGTGGACTTCAGAATATGCTCATTACGGTCACTGTATATATTCTCGTGGTGATCATACGGTATCTAGTATTCTCGTGGAGATCATACGGTATCTAGCTCACGATACATCTCCGTATTTTGTTGATGACACTAACAGACATTGTATTTTATGCGTGCTCTGTATTTTGTTGACGACACTTACGGTCATTGTATTTGAAGCGAACGCACGATATGGTCACTGGACTTCAGAATAAGCTCATCATGGTCCGCACATACATTTTGTGGTGCTAACCAACTTGTGGTTGGATGGTTAGGAGGACAGTGGTTTCTCAAGCCTACCAGGGTTAAAGTCCTGGTGCTCGCATTTATCCTGGGTTAATTTCAGTATTTTTCCAGCGATATGCGTTCAGTGGGAGGAGATGTTCCACTCGACTACGAGGCACCTATGGTGACTTTGTAAAATCTCAAGATCATATGCTGGCTCACTCTCTCGAAGGTGCTCATAGGGGTAGGGTCTGCGTGTGTGCGCTTATAGCGGTGAGTGCTTGCGCGTATATATGAGCGCTTGCATCTGTACCGTGTTAAAAAAATACATGTCATGATTATACGGTCACTGGCTCACCCGTACAACTCCGTATTTTGTTGATGACACAATCAATTGACCAGTCAAACGTTCCACGTGGCGCAACTAGTGTTGCATCATCGGGGCGCGTAACCGTGGGGCCCACCTGTCAGCGCGTATATGAAAGAAAGAAATGGTAGTTTGAGTCTGTACTGTGTTAATAAAATACATTTTAGGGTGATCATACGGTCACTGGCTCACCATACAGCTTCGTAATTTGTTGATGACACGATCAATTGACCAGTCAAATGGTCCACATTCAGCAACACACATTACCATAGGGCCCACCCGTCAGCGCGTATATGAAGGACAAAAATGGTAATAAATTAGTGGTCGGTGGGGATTCGAAGTCGTGAGACCTCTGGTTGGCAGTCTCCGGCGGTGGGGGGCGCGGTGATTGGGCGGTGGCGTGGGGATCGCCGGAGAAAAAGCTCGGCGCGGGAGGGCCTAGAGGGATGGCCGGGGTGGCGGCGGACCGGCGGTGGGGAGTGGTTTCGGGGCGGGTGGGGCGGCGTGGCCGCGCAGGCCGGCCGTAGGTGGCGGCGGCCGGCGGAGGCTGGCGGCTCAGGGGGTGGAGGCTGAAGATAAACTACAGGCCCTTGATTTCGTATCCAACGGCTGGAAAATCTACTGACCAGAGATGAAAAAGTCAGTCGACTGACGTGTAGCCTCACCCCGCACGTACACATGCACGCACGCAACACTCGCATGAACACACGCATGCATGCAGGTGTGCAACACTGACACGTACACATAACGAACACACGCACGCATGCAGGCGTGCAACACTGACACGTACACATGCACTCACGAACACACACACGTACACACACATGCATGCAACACTGAAACGTACACATGCACGCACGCAACACTCGCACGCCTGCATGCACACCGGCGACACCGCACACGACGCAAGACACACGCTCAACCTATACGTGCATGCACCCTTTGTTAAGGACATGGATTGTTACGGGTATTAATGAATCTTATCTTTTTTTGCAAGGTTTAATCAATCTTGTCTGTGATAAGCAGAACATTGGTGTTTGCAGCGGTCTTTATGAATCACAACGTATCGAACGGGCTATCAACGTATATATGAAAATTTAAAATTCTCTTACATTATATAGTAGGCTTATCTAGATGAAATAGATGACGTCACACTCAATGAACAATCATCGGTTTATGAAATGCCCGCTTCTGACCGCCCTGGCCCACCAAAAGTTCCTCTGCGGTGCACTGCCTGCGTTGGGTCACTGACATGCAGGCCATGTACCCAAAGAGCCCACACGTCAGTGGAAGAACAGCGCAGTGTCGTACGTCAGAGTCGAGGGCGCTACTTGATGCACGCCCGGCTGAACATGCCTCCTTGCCGCATTCAAACGCCTCCATGAAACCCGTGTGAAAGCCGAGAAACCCACTCTGGACACACGTCCGTTCATGACCGGGCCGGCATTAAACGCAACGCTGGCCGAGCTCCTCCCGTCCATCGTCTATTTAATCTCCTATTTAAACGAGGCCAAATGCCGGCCAAGAATCGCATCCCTCCGCCGCTCCCCTATCTCCTCCTTCACCATTTTGTCCACTCTTACAATGGCTTACGAAGAGTAGTTATCCCGCATCCAAGCCAGCTGGGTGGCCCGCCGAGCCCGCCGGATATGAGCTACGCAGCTCGCTGATCCACCTCCCTCCCCTCGCCCGACGGAGCCAGTTGCCGCCTCAAGCCGGCGCACGGTTCAGCAACTCGCTGCTCCAGGCCAGCTCGACGAGTAGCGGCGCACGGCGTCGTCGCTGCCGTCCACACCTCCGCCTCGTACCGCGCCTCCCGTATCTACGACCGCGTCTCCCATTTCTGTGGTCGAGACTCCCATGCCGGCGGCCCGCGCCATGCAAGCAGAGACAGAAGCCGGGTGTGCGAAGAGCGATGAGTCGGTGGCCAGCGCCTCCGCGTCCACCGCCATCATCGAGGATAAGTAGAACACGGGAGGCCGTTGAGGGAGTCCTGGACTAAGGGGTCCTCGAGCGTCCGGCCTGTTATTCATGGGCCGGACTGATGGGCTGTGAAGAACGAAGACCATACTCGTGTCCGGATTGGACTCTCCTTGGCGTGGAAGGCAAGCTTGGCGACCAATTATGAAGATTCCTTCTTATGTAACCGACTCCATGTAAACCCTAGATCTCCCGGTGTCTATATAAACCGGAGGGGTTAGTCCAGAAAGGATAGACTCATTACCATATTCACATAGGCTAGACTTCTAGGGTTTAGCCATTACGATCTTGTGGTAGATCCACTCTTGTAATACTCATATTCATCAAGATCAATCAAGTAGGAAGTAGGGTATTACCTCCATAGAGAGGGCCCGAACCTGGGTAAACATTGTGTCCCCCATCTCTTGTTACCATCGATCCTAGACGCACAGTTCAGGACCCCCTACCCGAGATCCGCCGGATTTAACACCGACATTGGTGCTTTCACTGAGAGTTCCACTGTGCCGTCGGCAAAGGGCTCGATGGCCCCTTGGATCATCAGTAATGACGTTGTCCAGGGAGAAACCTTCCTCCCCGGATAGATCTTTGTATTCGGCGGCTTCGTACTGCGGGCCAACTCGTTTGGCCATCTGGAGCAGATCGACAGCTACGCCCTTGGCCATCAGGTCATTCGGAAGCTTGAATTACGTTGCGGACATCCGTGGAGACTTGATCTTCGAAGGCTTCGAGACCGCGGCAACCACTCCCCATCGCCCCGATTAACATGGCTTAAACCTGTCATCGGGCCACATCCAGGAGATAGCTCCTGTAGCAGCTCTGGCCTTAAATCCGGAGCAGATCAAGTCGTCCGAAGATGGGAAGCTCGACCCCATCACGGGGGCTACCAATTCTGCGGCGCTAGAGCCGCACGCATGTCAAATCCCTAGTTCTGGTATGACCTAGGCTAGCCTTCTTGTGAGCATCATGTTTAAATTCAATTTAAATTTGAAATGGGGATTTGTGAAACCCTCAGAAATCATTTCTGGAAATGACCCAGATAAAAATTGCTCCAAAAAGGTCCAAGAAAATGTTCGTGTTACTCTCTGAAAATATTGGACAGAGATAAAAATCAAACCAATATTTTCAGGAGCTCATAGGTATTTATTTTGGCCATTTGGAATTAATGCATAATTATTTGCTTTGGATATATATTTGCTATATATATATAATATATGTCCAAACATTCTGTTAATTGGTGAGGAGTTTTGGAGCAATCCAACTAGTTCCTACAAAAATTGACAGAAGTAAATAAAATGATTTAGTGTTTAAAACTAAATCAAAACAAATTACACAAAACAAAAATAGAAAGAAAGGAAGAAAACCCACCTGCACTTACCTCCCTGTGCAGCCCGTCACTGTGCAGCCTGGCCTGGCCTAGCGGCCCAGCAGGCCGGCCCAGCCAGCTGGCCGTGCCAGTCGTCCCCTTCCTCGCGCCAGGAGGACAGGGGCACGCGCTCGGTGCGCGCGGCCACGCGTCCGGCCACCTCCTGCTTCTCCCCCTCGTCGCCTGGAACACCCGCGCGACTCCACGTGCCACCCCGCACCTCTCTCGCTCTCCCCCGTGCCCATTCCCTCTTCCCATTCGCTCTCTATCTCGCGGCCGAACGCGCCCGTCGCCGCCGTCCACAGCCACTGTGGCCACGGCCACTGCCGCACCTCCCGACACGCTCCACAGCTCCGACGCGACCCCCTCTCCCTCCTCACCGAGCCAAGCAACCCGGGCGAGCTCCGCTTCATCCTCGGCGGTGTCGTCTTCGTCTCCGGCCGCCCGAGATCGACGGCGACCCTCCGGCCGCACCAGCCCTTCGCCGAGCTCTCCGACGACGCCCCCGAATCCGCCGTGAGCCCCTGCATCGGTTCCCCCTTCTCTTCTGTTTCCCCGTGCTCTGTAGCCCCCCCGCAGCCGCTCGAGCCCGAGCTCCGGCCGCCGTCGCGAGCTCCGCTCCGGCGAGCTCCGGCCTCCCCAGCTCCTCCCACCTGCCCCACCAGATGCGGGAGAGCACGGGCTACGCCCCGGTGCTCTCAGCCGCCGCCCCCGTGCCCTGCAGCGCGGACTCCGCCGCGACCAGAGGTCGCCGGCGACGACCTCGCTGGCCTGATATGCGGGGCCGGCCTGCCAGGTGATTAGCTTAAGGCTAATCACCATTTAACTAAACCCTGACACTGACAGTGGGCCCCTGCGCCCTAATCTTTTAATTAGATTAGTAAAAACCCCTATTTAACACTGTGTCACTGACGTGTGGACCCCACACGTCAGGTTTGACCAAGTCAGTGCTGTTGACTTGCTGACGCAAGCATGACGCAGTGCTGATGCAGTTATTTATTTTCTGGATTTAAATTAAATCAGGAAATTCCAGAAAATAGCCAAAACTTCTAAAATTCATAGAAATTCAACCGTAACTCAGATTGAAATAAGTTATATATGAAAAATTATCAGAAAAATTAAATTTATCCATCTGTACCATTTTCATGCATGACAAACCAACCTATACATGCTGTATATATGAAAACACATAAATGGCATTTATAAGAGCTTATCTTGGAGTTGCATTTGAATCTTTGGTTCAAATGGACTTCAACCAAATGAATGCTAGTTGCATTAGCTCAAACAAAATCACATCTTCATGCCATGTTCATGCATCATATTGTTGCATATGCTTATGTATTGATTGTCGACATCGTTCCTTCTCGATAGGTCCTGCTCCGGAGAGTGTTCCAGAGTACCTGTCCAAGGAGTAGTGCCCCCCTGTTGATCTACCAGGCAAGCAAACCCCCTTGTTCATTCCGATACAATCCCACTCTCTCGCTCCTGCTCTCTTTTATTGCATTAGGACAACAATGATTCAATTGCTACTTTATGCTGCGGTAGTTGAACCCATTCTCTGCATGACCTGTCATTGCCACAGTAAATAGTTGAAACCCACTAGCATGTGTAGGAGTTGATTGAGCCATGTTGTGTTCCTACCATGTCATGCCTGCTATTGCTTAGAGTTGTGTCAGGTCTGGTTCATTGGGAATGGATTGGAGTGTTATGATATGTTCTGATGCTGAGAGTTAAGTGTGTGAACACGATTTGGTAAAGGTAGCGGTGAGAGGCCATGTAGGAGTACATGGTGGGTTGTCTCACTGGAACCGTCCTTAAGCACTGAGTTCTGTGTATGTTGTCCAATGACTAGCTACTACCACGTATTGGAATGCTTAAGTGCCCCTCTCGACTTATTAACCAACTTGGTCTCTGTCCAGGAGTCGCAACTAGTTTCTGGTGTTTGTAGGTAGTGTTATTTTTCTACCAAGTAGCACCCGGCAGGGTGGGCTTGGGATAGACTAGGCACACGTGGCCCGGTGTATCGAGTGGCACCCGGATGGTGGGCTCGGGAACCCTGTACACATCGTTTGGGGCCGTGAGCGAAACCCCGGCCGGATCTCCTTGTGGATGGAACCCGAATAGGCGATAAACCTGGACTAGAGTCTTGTGTGGTTAGTTAGGTGGTGGCCGACACCCTCGCCAGGCTTTCGCTTGAAGGTTGCCGAGATACATGACGTGTACATGGTGATAAGTGGTGAGAGCGTGTGTGAATAAGTACACCCCTGCAGGGTTATCATGATCTATTCGAATAGCCGTGTCCTCGGTTATGGACTTCTTGGATGCTTACGTGGTACATAGACAACTTGAAGTGGATACTCTAAAATGCTCAAGATAAGTGTGAGTGCTATGGATGGCTTCTCGTAGTGAGACGGGAGTGAATCCATAGTGGTGTATTGAGGTGGTGATTAGTGGACTCGTGTGCGCCTTCTTAACTCAAAGAAGTTTCTCGTAGTCGTAGAACAGGATAGCCACTGAGTCAAAGCTGGCTTGCTGCAACTAAACCCCACATTACCTTCTTGATACAAATGCATGTATGATAGGATCTGATGTAAGTCTTGCCGAGTACCTTTGTACTCATGTTGCTTTATTTATGTTTTTGCAGCGGAGACTTCAGTCTTACTAGTAGTTCCGCTTGGACTTCGACGAGTAGCTTGTACCTCAGCTACGATCTTGTACCCTTGGGAGGGTCTTGTAGATAGTCAGGATTCTCAGCCTTTTCTTTTGTAGTTTTCTGTACTCAGACATGTAATGCTTCCGTTGCTTGTATGCTCTGAATGATGGATCATGTGACCCCTGTTTGTACTTAATGCTATGTGTCTCTTCTGGGCCTTTATCTATATGAGTTTGCGTTATGTTGTGATGCCATGTTGTACAGCACATACTTGCATGTTATGCGTACGTGTAACGTGTATTGCTATGTGTGGGATTCGACAACCTAGTTGTCTATCCTTGGTAGCCTCTCTTATGGGGAAATGTAGTCTAGTGCTTCCACCGAGCCATGGTAGTCCGCTACAGCCCGGTTTACCGGAGTCCTGCTAGCCCAGCACTACTGCTCCGGAACACTTAGACTGGCCGGCATGTGATTCACTTCGTTCCTGTGTCTGTCCCTTCACGGAAATGTCACGCGGTGACATCCGGAGTCCTGCCTAGCCTGCTACAGCCCGGGTTCCCGGAGTCCTATTAGCCCAGTTGCTACAACCCGGATTCACACGCTGCTGACCAACATGCTCGATGTTGTTTCATGTATGCCTGTCCCCGTAAGTTAGTGCCACTTTGGGTTCACGACTAGTCATGTCGGCCCAGGTTCTCTGTCATATGGATGCTAGCGACACTATCATATACGTGATCCAAAAGGCGCAAACGGTCCCGGGCCATGGTAAGGCGACACCCGTGGGAATACCGTGCGTGAGGCCGCAAAGTGATATGAGGTGTTACATGCTAGATCGGTGTGACTTAGAATCGGGGTCCCGACAACGCAGATTCCACTTCATACGGCATCTGCATCAACAGAACCTCGGACTCGCCTCCGATGTCAAACTCCGAACCCTGCGAGCCCGCGTTGTGACACCCAAAATTTCATTTGGATTTTTCAAAAAATTTACTTGACTTGAGGGAGGTGATTTAAAATTTTTCTTCAAAAGAACCCTCCCTTTCAAAATGTTTTTTTGGCAAGGGTTTTATTTGGATTCACCCAAGACTTGATTTTGGTCTTGGAGGTTCTTTATTTTTTTATTTTTTTTGGACTCAAACCAAAATACTTTTCACTTGGGAAAAATGCCTTTTGAAAATTCTTTTGAAGTTGCCCTATGGCTTTTGGAATGATTCTTTGCCCCTTTCAACAAACCTCTCTTGCCATGACCTTAGTGCAAATCCACTCCCATAAACCTTTCCTCATCTTTGGATCATGATTTACATCAAATCCAGCAAGTTGAACCTCTCCATGTATTTATTTTCCCATTTATTTCTTATCAAAACAATTTCTGCCTTCTATTCTAGCCCTTGGAGATTTACAAAGGAGCTACCATTTCTGTTTTGATTTTTTCCCTCAAACCAATTTCCCTTCCTATCCTTTGAGCCCTCAACCAAGATCCATGAAGATCCACTGGTCTCCAGTTCAAATTTTTCAAACTATACTTGCTGCAAGTTTGGACCAGATTTGCCAAATTTGATGAAATTCATTTAAATCCTTCTCCTAAGATTCTGAGAAAAATCAGGCAGCCTCTGGGTGCATTGAGAGGTCACCTCACCAAGTCCCAGCCCCAGGAAATTTTTTCTGCTTGCCAAATCATTTCATCGAACACCTGCTGGGCACTGTTGCTATCAAGTTCAGTCAAGTTCAGTTAACAGTGGCTGAAACCACTGTCATTTTCTTCAGTGTTCGATCTCAATCTCGCCAGTGCCCCGGTGTCGCCTTGCTCCCCGTCCCCTCCCCCTTGTTCCTGCGCCGCACGATCCCCTGGAACCTTGCGGACGTCGGCGACGAGCAGGAGGAGGTGCGCCGCCCCGTGACCGACGGCAGCGGCGGCTTTGCGGCCGCCAGAGAGGGATGCAGCGTAGACAGCGCCACCCAGCGCCGCCCAAGCCACCGGAGGCCGCCGCGTGGTCTTCCACTCCCCAGTGCGCGCTGCCACCCTCGTCGTGAACCGCTGGGCGCGGAGCGCGCTCTCTGCCGCCGTCGTGCCCGTGCGGCCACCCCACCATGGACCGGCGCCATTACGCCAAGACCGACCGGGATTAGCAGGGGAACGACACCAGTACACCTCACTGATGCTGTCTGGCCACTTAGGCTCCCTGCCAAGACACTACCTCGCCGTAATTGCTCGCCGGAGCAACCCCGTTCATGGCAACCCCCTCGATCCGCCTATAAATAGAGGCCCCGAGCTTCAACTCGAACCCACACCACCTCTGCACTCCACCTAGACCACACCAAGCCACTGGAAGAGCCCCGAGGGAGCTTTCTTCCCCGACTCCGGCCGCCGCGACCCGCCACGGGATCCAGCTCGATTCGCTCCCGTGCGTGCACCTCCACCCTTCAACTCTTGCCAGTAGCTTCCCTATGCACCCACTCTCCTGACCCGCGCTTCAATTCGGAGTTTGCAGCACCCACAGGAGTTCTCCACCATCACCCGAGCCGCCGTCCGCGGGAGAAAGTGTCGCCGTCGACGTGGTGCTCTCCGTCGGTCGAGTCCACCACCCACCGACGCGGAAGGACACGCTGAAGCTCTTGGTACACTCCGATCTCCCTATCTCGCTGTGGTTCGACGCCGGCGACCACCGCAATCTTCGGGCACCGGCGAACTTTTTAAACCTGACATGTGGACCCCCCTGTCAGCCTCTATTCTCTTCTCCCTCGAAATGTTTTCTGTTGGCGCCTTCGGGCAAATACGTTTTCCCTTTGAGCTGGCGCGTTTCTTTCCGAAGCATTTTCTGTTTTCTCAGTTAAGCCCCTGGAACTTCTCTGTTTCATTATAGATGGGTCCCTGGACATAAACCCTTATAACTTTTTAATAAAAAGTGATTTTTGAGAGATTCTTTTTCTGACAATCTTATAATTTTGTCTAGTTTCTTATGGGATTTATTTGGAAACATTTTGGAACAACTTTTATGCACGCGTTGGTTTTCACGTTAGTATGCCTTTGCGCTATACCGTAGGTTCCGGAAGAGGTGACGGAGCTGCGAACTTCGCCGAGCTAGACTCCGACTTCTCCGAACCAGGCAAGCATGTTTGAACCTTTGATATGATAGGTGTTTTGCATGTTTGCGTGAAAGGTTGTGCGTGGCATATGAGTATCGGTGAGTATCTCGTTGCTTGTGAGGCAACTACTCGTGTGTTCCAAAGTTACTGTGATCTCTGATGAGAGATGGCCTAGTCATGTGGTGACATGAAGGGCAGTAAGGTGGTACTGTTGTAGCATGCCAGCCTTGCGTCATCCGATAATTTCCGACGTTAACGTGGACGGAGTCACGTTATCGTTCTTCCCCCTTCCGTGCTACCACTTGTTTTCTGCCAGAATGCGGTTTAGTAAGTTGGTAACCTCTTTCCGTGTACACACCAAACAGAGGGGCCGGGATGATGGTTCCATGGCCCTGGATTAAAGTCAGTCATCCGGTCAGGGGGCATGGGTGTTTCCGGTTGGGACCGAGAGGGGGCACCCCTTAGAGCGCGCGTATAGAAATTTGATCCCATGCTACGCGAGGTTGTAGCCTCCCCGTCTCAAGGTTTTTCTTGAACGTTGCCGAGGGTGATTCCTGGCTTCGGATTGTTGAATGGGTGTGTACTGGTTAGATGTGTTTCTTCCAAAACACCGTAAACGGAACTAGTCCCCGTGACTACTGAAATCCGTTGGCTGTGGTTAAAGTACAAACTCTGCAGAGTCAAATCCTTCCGAGTCATCGTATCCATGGTCCAGTAACGTGATCAGCGTATCCATGTCTATGTCGTAGCCTCGTGGTATATTCTTCTTTCCGGTAAGCGAGCATGAGTAGTAAACTTAGCTGAACGTTATTCCTGTGGATGGACTAACCCTGTTGTTTATCTCATGTCTGATAATTCTCTTGATATGATTTAAGATTCATGAGCTACTAAGTTGTGAATATAAGCCCTTTATGTGATGTCGCTCAGACGTCCGACTGTGGCATGTTTGTCTCTTACTTTCAATATAAGCCCTTTATGTGATGTCGCTCAGACGTCCGACTGTGGCATGTTTGTCTCTTACTTTCAATATGAGCCCTGTATGTGATGTCGCTCAGACGTCCGACTGTGGCATGCACTGTCTTTTATTTTCTGTTATAAGCCCTTTATGTGGTGTCGCCCCGACGCCCGACTGCGGCATTATTATTCTTGCAGTTTCCTCTCGAGGAGTCATTCAGACCCTCGTTTGGCACCGGTATTATTATTCTTGCAGCTTCCCCTCGAGGAGTCATTCAGACCCTCGTTTGGCACCCAGTATTTATTTTGGGATTTCGGGAGGACTACCGCCCGACTTCTCTGTTATTTTCCCATGCATCATTATCTCTATGTCTGAACGCACTTGTTAATCTATTCATATGCTTCATGTTTACATTTGGTATATCTTATGTCCAAACTATCTTGCGAGTACTTTCATAGTACTCACCTGGCTTGTTGATTTGGCCAGATGTTGACGAAGGCAATCTCCTGGATGAAGAGTTTGATAGTGCGTCCGATGCCTAGAGGAGTCCCAGTCAGTCCTGTGCGATCCAGGATATTGGTCACTTGTATTATATACGCTTCCGCCACCCGCAATAAGTCTCCTCGAGCCTCACTCCGACGCTGGAAGAGATGTAGTTTTCAGGAGTCATATCACCCACTTCGCGGTGATATTTCCACCACCGTTGTTATCGTGAGTTAGTAGTTATGCCACCCTATCCGCCGTTATGTTTATTCGGCGTGCATGTAATAAATTGTTGAGCAGTCCCCGCTCAACCTTGTATTATGTTCAGTACTCCTGGTATCTTTTTTCTGTGACCAAGATATTGTCTACCAGTGAGAAGGAATTCTTCTTTACTGGTCCGTAAAAGGGATTGGTCTCTCAATAAATATTTTATTGAAAAACCGGTCGTGACACGCGTATACCGAACTCGATCGGTTATCGATCTTCAAGTTCAGCGCCGCAGATGTCTTCCAACACTCGCCCATGGGCGACATACTAAACTCGCTAAAAAACCTATCCCTGGCAGACGACCCGTCGCCGAACTATGTTCGGTTCGAACTTTCAGCGGACGATGGAGAATTTTGCTTCCCACCCGCCACCCACTTCATAGCCACTGTTGAAGACCTAACCAACATGCCCGACCCCCGCTCCGAAGACATCGACGGTGTGGACGACGGTGAGGGGCAAGGCCAGAGCTTACTACCCGCTAGGCACCGGATGACCACTTCCTGGTATGACGTGTGTATGATAGACACACCTTACGGCGCTCTCGACGATAACAAGAAGGATCCGGTCGAGGATAAACCGCCTGGTACACAGCCCGGACACCGGCCCTCTAGGTCACATCACCCAAGAGAAAACACTGCCAGCACCAGAGAAGACGATACTCCGGATAATGAAGACCTTGTTGAGGTAGAATCCGAGCAGGAGGAACAGGAAGGTGGGCAAGACAACCCTGATGAATAGGCAACATATGAGGACTCGGAGGACAGCAATTATCTCCCACTCTCCGAGGAAGAGGAGATCCTCGGCAACAAGGATTTTATCGTGCCCAAGGAACCTCTTGAGCAGGAGCGCTTTAAACGCCGGCTTATAGCCACTGCAAGGAGCCTAAGAAAGAAGCAGCTGCAGCTTCAAGCAAGCCAAGATTTGCTCAATGATAGATGGACCGAGGTCTTGGCCGCCGACGAATATGGCCTTAGCAGCCGAGACAAAAGCCACCCCAAGAGTAGGTGGCTCCCTCAATACGATGGCAGGGCGATGGAGCCCATACCACCATCGAACAATGCGGCGGGCCGACGACAGTTCGGTCCAGACAAAGCAGCAGCCCAAGCAGAGCCCCATACCAACCCATCCAGCCATCAAAGCAAAAACAAAACAACTCGGGGGAACACTCGCGATATCAACCAAGACACGGAGGGTAGAGTAGGACGCACAAGATCGATGAACAGATCAAGAAGATATACCCCGACCGACGATGATGGTCGCCTATTCGGACACTACAGATCCGACCATGCCCGGTCCAAGCATCGTAAACGGAGCCCGCCGGAGGTGCTTCATAGTGTGGCCCAACATAGAGGAGCCGCACACCCTCTCTGCTTCACTAACGAAGTAATGGAGCACGAATTTCCAGACGGGTTTAAACCCATTAACATCGAATCATACGATGGGGCAACAGATCCCGCGGTATGGATCGAGGATTACCTCCTCCATATTCACATGGTCCGCGGAGATGACCTCCACGCCATTAAATACCTACCTCTCAAGCTTAAAGGGCCAGCTCGGTACTGGCTAAATAGTTTGCCAGAAAATTCTATTGGCAACTGGGAAGATTTGGAAGACGCCTTTCGAGACAACTTCCAGGGAACATATGTCCGGCCATTATACTCCGATGACTTAAGTCACATTGTCCAGGAGCCCGGCGAGTCAGCCAGGGAGCTCTGGACCAGGTTCTTTGTCAAAAAGAACCAAATTGTCGACTGTCCGGACACAGAAGCCCTTGCGACCTTCAAACATAGCGTCCGGGACGAATGGCTAGCGCGTCACCTCGGCCAGGAAGGACCCAAATCCATGACATCCCTTACCGCTCTAATGACCCGCTTCTGCGCGGGAGAAGACAACTGGCTTGCTCGTAAAAGCAACGATGCTAGCGGCCCAGGCACTTCCGAAATCCGAGATGGCAACGGCAAGCCACGACGAACCGAACACAACAGTCGCAGTAATATACGCGACACAGCGGTGAACGCCGGATTTCACAATTCGAAGCCCGGTCAACGGAAGAAGCCAATAAAGGCAAACCAGGATGGACCACCCACCCTTGACAGGATATTGGACCGACCTTGTCAGATTCACGGTCACCCTGATAGGCCATCTAATCATACCAACCGAAACTGTTGGGTCTTCAAACAGGCAGGCAAGCTTAACGCTGATCACAAGGGGAGGAGGCCACCAGGCGATAAAGACGACAGTTCGGCTCGCCAGCAGAACACCAAGGGCCAGAAACAGTTTCCCTCCGACGTTCGACCACTCCCGGAACACAAATAGCAGTTCGGCTTCCGCCACCCACCTACTGTACTGGCAAAATTTGCACCACGGGCGCATCACTACGCACTCAAGATACCATGGGCATCGGCGGAAGCACAATACGGACAACCCTACAAGCATTCCCGTAACGTTTTTTTATCTGTTTTCCTTATTTTTCTGTATCATCCCTAAAGAACAGGTGACCAACTGGACAACATCTACAACAGACTCTATCGGAGTTCGGATCCGTATACTCACCTAAGGGGCTACTTCCGTTAAGGACTCATGTCGGTGTCAAAACGGGCGGATCTCGGGTAGGGGGTCCCGAACTGTGCGTCTAAGGCGGATGGTAACAGGAGGCGGGGGACACGATGTTTACCCAAGTTCGGGCCCTCTCAATGGAGGTTACCCTACTTCCTGCTTGATTGATCTTGATGATATGAGTATTACAAGAGTTGATCTACCACGAGATCATAGAGGCTAAACCCTAGAAGCTAGCCTATGGTATGATTGTTCTTGTCCTACGGACTAAGCCCTCCGGTTTATATAGATACCGGAGGGGGCTAGGGTTACGCAGAGTCGGTTACATGGGAGGAGATCTACATATCTGTATTTGCCAAGCTTGCCTTCCACGCCAAGGAGAGTCCCATCCGGACACGGGATGAAGTCTTCAATCTTGTATCTTCATAGTCCAACAGTCCGGCTAAAGTATATAGTCCGGCTATCCGAGGACCCCCTAATCCAGGACTCCCTCAGTAGCCCCTGAACCAGGCTTCAATGATGATGAGTCCGGCATGCAGATTGTCTTCGGCATTGCAAGGCGGTTTCTTCCTCCGAATACTCCATAGAAGATCTTGAACACAAGGATAGTGTCTGGCTCTGCAAAACAAATTCCATATACCACCGTAGAGAGAATAATATTTCTACAAATCTAATCTGCTGACACATTCTGTAGTATGACATCATACCACGCCCCGGTCATTATTCGAACCATTTTTCTCAACCAGCTACTGCACATATTGCGAGGCAGTTTTCTTGGCACGTCTTGTCAAACCAGAGATTTTGTCCCCTTATCACGGGATTCTCATCAATACGGGTGTGGGTAACCCAACCGCACCATCAATTACAGCGCTTGGGGAATAAGCGGTTTACCAGGCAAGTGGGGAGGCGTAGAATCCCTGCTACCTTTATAAGGGGATAAGGGCTCCCTTTCGCACCCACGCTTTCTTCTTTCCCGATCTATTCCCCTCCGCCCAAGCTCCAGCGCCCAAGCGTTCATCTCCTCTGCCCACAAAGACCTTCCGAAAATGTCTGGATCCGGAGCAGGATGCAAATGGATGGCCTCTACCATCCGGGAGAAGGATATCAAAAAGCTTCGGGAGGCCGGGTATTCTGCCAAGAGAATCAGCCATCGTCTTCCGACGGCGGGACAGATCGTCCCCACTCCGGAACCCCACGAGAGGGTTGTATTCCTCCCTCACTTTGTCCGCGGGCTAGGGTTTCCCCTCCACCCATTTGTTCGCGGCATCATGTATTATTATGGGATCGATCTTCACGATCTGTCCCCTAATTCCTTCCTCAACATCTCGACATTCATTGTCATGTGCGAGGCCTTTCTCCGCATCCCGCCACATTTTGGTTTATGGCTGAAGATTTTTAATGTGAAGCCCAAGGTAGTGGGTGGCGAGCATGCCGAGTGCGGGGGCGCTATGGTGAGCAAGATGCCCAACATTACGTGGCCAACAGGCACCTTTAACGATTCCGTCAAGGAGTGGCAACAACAGTCATCACCGAGCCGCGCGGCACGGAATGGGCCACTACTCCCGAGTTTCGATCTGGTGCCCCCCTGCGGCTTACATCCTGGGTCAAGAAGGGCCTGAACTGGTCCTCGTCCGACGAATTGTCAGTGCTCCAGACGCGCGTTAAAGATATGGGAGACAAGAACATTGAACTTGTCAATGTGGTCCAGGTGATGTTAGTTCGCCGGATCCTGCCTTGTCAACACAAGACTTGCAATCTATGGGAATTTGATCCGGCCAAGCACCAAGCCTTGCGAGAGCTTTTCGGCTCCTCGCACAAGGACATCTGGAAGGTGCTTTTCAAGTCCAGCAAATCATGGCCGGACTCCGCCGAAGACCGCGGGTACCAACTGTCCCGCCCTGCAAGTTCGGTAAGTAATCGTACTTTTTATCCGCATAACCCAGGGGAAGCGCTTAATGTGTTTTCCACAACTCTCCTAGGGCTGGACGAAGAGGGCGGAGCAGATCCATTGCCCGGCCCCGCTGCCCGAAGAGCCGGCTGTTCCACTTCTAACGAAGATGCTGGTCCCGGCGCCTTACAAAGTGCCGAAGAAGACGGCCGAGAAGGAGGCCAAAAAGACTCGGGGCGGCCTTCATCGCTGCGGCACTTCAGACACAATATCCGAAGGCTCTAATGCCCGTTCCGCCTCGGAAGAGGACGAGGAGGAGGAAGATGAATCCCCCGCGGGGGGGGGGGGGGGAGAAAGAAGAGGACGGCCTCCGCAGGCTTGGAGGCCGAGTCGCCTAAAAGGGGAAAAGCTCGTCTTCCAGAAGAGTCCACTACCGCTGCCGACAGCGGCCCAGCGTGGGATCCCAGGGTCCAGCCCCTGGTGAACTCGTGAGTATATAAAGTACGAATACGTTTATGCGTCCAGACTCATCATGGCATAATAGTTTAATCCGAGCCATATTTTTTGTAGTCCGCCGAGGTCCCGCACCGAACGATCCTCATCAGAGGATTTGCTGAGTTCAGATGCTATGGAGAGCGGGACGCCCCTGAAGGCTCCTTCCCCCAAACAGGTGGATAATACCGAGGCCTCGTCCCAGAAGGACCCCGGCCAAGGAGGGGAGGAAAAAATCGTGAAGGCGGCGCCTGGAGGTCATACTTCAGGGGCCGGACACATGGGGGAGAAGATACCCATGGGAGCTGACGACAGAGGCCATCTTGAATTCGGCTCCCAGCCGGATGCAATTCCGGAGACCAATACGGCTCCAGAGTCAAGCAGGCGACCTCCCTCGGCTGGAGGGGGCGTTCCTGTTTCGCCGGCAGCCTCTGTCCAACCAGAGGTGTCAGATGCTTTATTGGCGGCGCTGAAGAGCGCCTCCATCGTTGATGAACATCGTGCCCTTATGGGTGCGGTGATTGAGAAGATTCAGTCTACTGAGAGTGGACTGAATGAAGCCTGGATCAGCCTTATAAAAGGTTTTGAGGTATGTTTTATGAGGTTTCGAAAAGTGTCATGGTATGGATAGTAGCCCCTGATACACTGTTCGGTGAAAGAATGAACCGGACAGAGGATCAAATTTATGTTCGCAGGAGGACTCACTTGATGACATCTCACTTTTTTATAAGCAGGCGTCTGTAGCGGCTGCTGCCTCGCATACTGCGGAGGTCTCCGGACTGAATCAAAGTCTGGGGTGGGCCAACGAAGAACTTGGCTAGTTGAAAATGCAATTGGAAGATAAGCAAGGTAGGCGCAAGCCTTGTTCGCGTTTGGTGCGAATGAATTTCCAGTATGATAATATATGTTCCCTGATTTTCTCTAGGGACGATGACCAAAGTCGAGGCTCTTAAGAAGGCTGTGGCCAAGGCCGAGGAAAAGGCAGCCGCAGAGCAGGCTCTTCGTGAGAAGCACGAGGCCAGGGTTATTGAAGCTGAGCGGGAGCTTCAAGAGGCTGTGAAGAAACGCGAGACCTTGGAGCAGAGTTTAACGGAGAAAGAATCCGAACTCACCAAGGCTCATTAGGCCACGAGCGATGCCCGGGGGAAACCCGAAGCGCCCTGCAGGAGGTCCAAGAGGCGAGGAAGATCGCGGCTGGTAAGGCTTTTTCCATGTAAAGCAAGTATTTGAGGAGAAAATTATGTTGCTAATTTTGAATTAGGATTTCTCCAGGGGTATTTGCGGAGCTGCCCCGCAGCGTATCGGATGCCGTCCAATTCTACCGAGCCGAAGGAAAGGACACTGCAGAGAAGCTCTTCTGGTCGCAGTATTTGGCACTGAATTATCCGATGCCCTTTGCCGATCAACTGAAACAGCTGATCGAACTGCATAAGGCAGCGAAACTAGCCATGAAGGATTTGATTATCTGGCTATGGCCCGCTGAGCCGATCCCAACTAGCTTTTCGGGCTTGTGAAGTGGCTTGTGAGTGCCTGTCCTCGACTTGACGTCATCAAGCGGTCGGTGTGTATAGAGGGTGCACGAATGGCCTTCGCCCGCGCAAAGGTGCACTGGGGGAAGATGGATGCTGAAAAGCTGATGACCAAAGGACCACCAGAGGGAAAGGAGCACCGCAAGCCCGAGTTATATTATTAGAGTGCCCGGAAAGGATCCTACCTTGCAGCAGAGCTATGCACCAAGGACATTATATTTCCATGAATGCAAATCATGTTGTCCTTTGTAATGGTTGAACAAGGTCATTTATATTATTTATTGCCTGTTATATAACAGTTTATCCTCCTACATGGCCGTTTTATGTATTCATCCTGAGAGTTGGCCAGTCGTCAGCTTTTGCCCCCACGTAAGAAGTACGGGGGTGTTCGGGATAAACCTGATTACTCTTTAACCCAGTTTTGGGTCCTTCGAAGGAGGTGTTCAGCACAACGAACCAGGCAATCGGACTATAGGGCTTTATCACTCTCACTTAGCCATAGAAGCTTTAGGAAGGTAGGCGCAGCCCCTGGTGTTCGGAAGACCGCACGAGGGGCTCTATAAGCACCTGATCGGAAGAAAAACCGATCCAACGCACGCTGCATTGGTTATGGCATTATGCGGGAGAAATCCTTAAAGATTTTACAACCTCTCGAACAAATGACCAGCTCTCGCCGTATCATGATAGTCAGTTTTCGGCTTTCTCTACTAAGGTGCTCGTTCGGAAGAACCGGGACACAATCGCAGTAGTTCTCCCAGTGCTACCTTAGCCGATATAGCGGAACGTAAGGTACCAAAACATGGGAGCCGGGTGATGAGGACATGTACCTAGGGTAGGGTCACAGGCCTAACCTAAATACCTTCCCCAAGGACATCACTCTAAAGCCAGAAGCATTCGAGGGGTACCATCACCCACTCGACCAGAAACATTTCCACTCGGAGGAGTCAAGATCACTCGACCGTAACAAGAAACACTCGATGGACAAAAGACCTAAAGTCACTCTACACAGCAACGGTCGAGCATTAACTCCTAGACTTAATAGCCATTTATAACACTTTATTACGGACGTTACCAGTAACGCCCCCCTCTTGATGTACCTTAAATCCCTTGTAACGTGGGCCGGCCGGGGGCTGGCGCACTCTATATAAGCCACCCCCCACCACATGCACAAGGGTTCGCACCCCCTGTAACACACACGCATATAATCCAGTCGACCGCCTCCGGGCTCCGAGACGTAGGGCTGTTACTTCCTCCGAGAAGGGCCTGAACTCGTAAAACTCGAGCGTACAGCTTCTCCATAGCTAGGATCTTGCCACTGCATCCCTACCCCCATTCTACTGTCAGACTTAGAACCACGACAATTGGCGCCCACCGTGGGGCAGGTGTCTTAGCGGCTTGTTGGAGAAGTTGCAATTTTTTCGATCCCCATCAACATGGTTTCAGGCGGAGGATTGGCCGAGGGCCGCGAGATCCGTCTCGGCGCGCTCGTGTTCGTCGCCGATGACTCCGCTTGGCTCCAAGAAGCTCCACTCGAAATCGAGGCGCTCCCCGTCCGCGGGGCAACGCACTTTCGTGCGTGCGTCCGCGGCGTCCTCCTGCGGCAGCCGTCGACCTAGTACCGGTCGACTCCGGTGGCGTCTTCACTCCCTGCTGCCCACCGGCACAAGCGTTCCGGTCGGTCGAGGCTCCAGCGATGGGTGAGGCACGCGGTGGCTCGCCAGTCGGCTACCCCCCAAGTCGCGGCAATCGAGCCCGACGAAACTCTCTACGGCCTGTTCGACTGGCTCCGTTGAGACCGCATCCGAGTGCGACAGTAGTGACCCCGCGGCGGAAGTCCTGATGGTCAACGGACCGTGCAGTCCTCCTGGCTTCCCCCGCGACGACGGTGGTGATGGCGGAGGCGATCCGTCGCGTGTCCACGAGGAGTACCGCCCCGAGCCCCTCTCTTCGCAGCAGAGGGAAGAGCTTCGCTGCCGTAACATGGATGCACTTCACACTCCTATCGTTGGAGAAACCCCCGAGGCCCGGGCCTTGGTGGAGGTGCGCCCGGGCAACTTGGCTGAGTGCACTCGACTGGAGAATCTCCAGCACGCACTCGACGAGCGTGCTCGGCAGCGAGTTCCTGAATACAGTCGACGACAACTTTTTCCGCCTCCAACCCAGGTATATCGAACTCCAATCCAGAATCTCACAGCTGCTACCCGAATAGCAGAGTCGATTCAGCCTTCCCAGTGGGAGGCTGGTAGGGGTTTGATGCAGATCCGGGCTTTGCTCCGGGCGGCGGGGGAGCAGAACACAGCAGTGTCACAGTCTCAGAATAGGATTCATAGTAGATCTGTAATGGCATACACAGTTCAGTCGGCTCACAGCCGGAGATCACCTCCAAGGCGTGAGGGACGTGGAGATTGACAAGATTAGTACAGAAACCGTGAGCAGTATGATCGTCATCGAGTACCCACGCCTCCCCCAAGGAGTGGGTCATACGCGCCTTGGCAACACGATGACTGGCGCCCTCACAGTGGTGGGCGAAGGATTCCAGTCGACCCCCGGGAGCCAGGCTTTGACGCGAGATCCATTCTCGTTCAAGGTCTGGTTGACAGGAACAGAGCACACAGAGATGGCCACGATAGAGATTACCCGACCGGCAGCAGGGTGCATGTTTTAGGTCTCGAGTGTTTCAGCAGAGCCATCAGAGCAGCAGTGATTCCTCCCAACTTCAGGTTGCCGACTGGAGTTAGCAAGTTCACTGGTGAGTCCAAGCCTGACACTTGGCTTGGGGACTACCGAGTGGCTGTGCAGATTGGTGTGGCAATGATGAAGTGGCCATGAAGCACCTTCCTCTGATGTTAGAGGGCTCGGCCAGAGCGTGGTTGAATCAGTTAGCACCTGGCAGTATTTATAGCTGGGAAGAGCTTGCCCGAGTGTTTGTCAGAACATTTGAAGGTACATGCAAACGGCCAGCAGGGCTAACAGAGCTACAGTCTTATGTGCAGAAGTCGAATGAAACTTTGAGAGATTATATCCAGAGATGGATCACGTTGCACCACACGGTGGAGAATGTGTCTGATCACCAAGCAGTTTGTGCCTTCAAGGAAGGTGTCAAGTATCGAGAATTGAATCTGAAGTTCGGTCGGACCGGAGATATGTCTCTGAGTCGAATGATGGAAATTGCCACCAAGTATGCTAATGGTGAAGAGGAGGATCGGCTCCGGAGTGGCAAGCACAAAACAGTCGCACACGAAACCGGGGGAGGGAACTCCAGTCGGAAGCAGAAGCGTAAAGCCGAGCCAGCTGCTCCTGGAGAAGCCTTAGCAGTGACTCAAGAGTTCAAGGGGAAGCCCAAAGGGCCATGGAACCCCAAGAAAGTAAAAGATCAAGATGGAAATGATGTGTTGGATTTACCATGCCACATTCACACCAAAAAGGATGAGGAGGGTAATCTCATTTACCCGAAACGTACCACTCGACAATGTCGGCTTCTAATCCAGCAATTCCGAGAGAAATAGCCCAAAGAGAAGGAGAAAGAATCAGACAAAGTTGAGGATAAGGAAGAGGACGATGATGGTTACCCCCACGTCAATTCAACTCTGATGATTTTTGCTGATGTTGAGAGCAAAAGTCGACTGAAAGTCATCAACAGAGAAGTGAACATGGTCACTCCAGCGACGCCCAGTTATTTGAAGTGGTCTCAGACTTCCATTAGATTCGACTAGTCTGATCACCCAACACACATAGCCACCCTTGGGAGGCAAGCGTTGGTGGTCGACCCAGTCATCGAAGGCACTCGGTTGACTAAGGTTCTGATGGATGGTGGCAGTGGCCTTAATAAACTGTATGCGGAGACCTTGAAAGGAATGGGCATTCCGATGTCCAGACTCAGTGAAAGCAATATGAGTTTCCATGGAGTTATTCCTGGCAAGAAGGCTGAGTCACTCGGCCAGATCGCCCTCGATGTGGTTTTTGGTGATTCCAAGAATTACCGCAAAGAAAAGTTGACGTTTGAAGTTGTGGATTTCCAGAGTGCTTATCATGCTATTCTGGGTAGGCCGGCTTATGCACGTTTCATGGCTCGACCATGTTACGTTTACCTCAAATTGAAGATGCCTGGTCCTAAAGGAGTGATCACTATCACTGGCAATCGGAAGAAGGCAGAAGAGTGCTTCCAGAAGGGCTCAAAGATCGCCGATGCGCAAATGGCAGTAGTGGAATTGCAGGAGTATAAAAAAATGCAGATCCGAGTGATTTGTTGCGAGCTAAGAAGCCTGCCACGGATTCAGCATTTCAGTCGTCTGGTGAAACGAAGCCGATTCATATTCACCCGACCGATCCCAATGCTGCTGCAACTCACATTTCGACAACACTCGACTCCAAATAGGAAGAAGCGCTCATCCAGTTCCTCCGTGAGAACTGGGACATCTTTGCATGGAAACGTTCTGACATGCCGGGTGTTCCCAGGGGGCCGGCTAAGCACCGTTTGTGAGTCGACCCAAAAGTGAAACCAGTCAAAGTAACATCTTCGACGGTCCGCCGTACAGAAGAGAAAAGCAATCGGTGAAGAAGTGGCTTGGCTCCTAGCAGCTGAGTTTATCCGAGAGATTTACCACTCCGAGTGGCTAGCTAATGTTGTCATGGTCCCCAAGAAGGACAACTCACTTCGCATGTGCATTGATTCAAGCATATCAATCGGGCCTGCCCGGAAGAGCACTTTCCTCTCCCCCGCATCGATCAAATAGTCGACTCGACTGTAGGGTGTGAGCGCTTGTCCTTTTTGCACGCTTATTCCGGGTATCATCAGATCCGACTGTATGGACCCGATGAGATAAAAACAGCTTTCATCACTCCATTTGGGTGCTTCTGTTATGTCACCATGCCATTCGGCCTGAAGAATGCTGGAACCACATTCATGAGGATGATTCAGAAGTGTTTACTCACTCAAATCAGTCGGAATGTGGAAGCATACATGGATGACATTGTGGTCAAGTCACGTAAAGGTTCCGACCTGTTGGCTGACCTTGCTGAAACTTTTGCCAACCTCAGAAGGTATGATATCAAGCTTAATCCATCAAAGTGCACATTCGGAGTTCCGGGCGGAAAATTACTCGGTTTTCCTCATTTCTGAACGGGGGATCGACGCTAACCCAGAGAAAGTTGGTGCCATTCTCCGAATGAAACGCCCTGTGCGTGTGCACGATGTCCAGAAGCTTACAGGTTGTTTGGCCGCCTTGAGTCGATTCATTTCTCGCCGCGGTGAAAAGGCATTGCCTCTTTACCGACTGATGAAGAAGTCTGATAAGTTCGAGGGGACTCCTGAAGCTGTTGCAGCATTTGCAGAGCTCAAAGCCCTGCTTTCCACCCAGCCGGTGCTTGCTGCCCCAATCAGCAAAGAGCCTTTACTGCTTTACATTGCAGCACTGGACAAGTCGTCAGTACAGTACTTACGGTCGAGCGGGAAGAAGGAAAAGCCTATAAAGTTCAGCGCCCAGTATATTATGTTTCTGAAGTTTTGACTCCATCAAAGCAAAGATATCCACATTATTAGAAGCTTGTTTATGGGATTTATATGACCACGAAGAAGGTTGCACATTATTTCTCTGACCACTCCATTACAGTCGTCAGCGACGCTCCATTATCAGAGATTCTAAACAACAGAGATGCAACTGGTCGAGTGGCAAAGTGGGCGATTGAACTCCTTCCCTTGGATATTAAGTTTGAAGCAAAGAAAGCTATCAAGTCCCAAGCAATAGCAGATTTCCTCGCGGAGTGGATCGAATAGCAACTGCCGACTCAAGTCCACTCGGAGCACTGGACCATGTTCTTTGATGGTTCCAAGATGCTGAATGGTTCCGGTGCTGGGGTGGTACTGGTATCCCCCCGAGGAGACAAGCTCAGATATGTTCTCCAGATTCACTTTGATTCCTCCAATAACGAAGCGGAATATGAAGCACTCTTATATGGGTTACGTATGGCCATCTCACTCGGCGTCCGTCGCCTCATGGTCTATGGCGACTCAGATTTGGTAGTCAATCAAGTGATGAAGGAGTGGGATGTCAGAAGCCCGGCTATGACTGGTTACTGCAATGCGGTGAGGAAGTTGGAAAAGAAGTTTGAGGGGTTAGAGCTCCACCATATACCCCGACTGAAAAATCAAGCAGCCGATGATTTGGCAAAGATAGGTTCCAAGAGGGAAGCCATTCCCAGCAATGTGTTTTTGGAACACATTCATACACCTTCAGTTCAAGAAGATCCTTTCACTGAAGAGCCCCCGCAGCCTAAGAGTGCCACAGATCAGACTGAAGTCGAAGTCCCAGCCGTGGTCGACCTGATCATGGAGGTTTTGGTAATCACTCCCGACTGGACAGTGCCATACATTGCGCATATCCTTAGGAAGGAACTCCCAGAGGATGAAGAAGAGGCTCGACAGATCGTCCGTCAATCCAAAGCCTTTACTGTGACCAGAGGACAACTGTTCAGGGAAAGCGTAACCGGAGTCAGCCAGAAATGCATAACACCAGAAGAAGGTCGAGTGATCCTCAACGACATCCACTCGGGGACCTGTGGTCACCATGCGTCCTCTCGGACCATTGTGGCCAAAGCATACCGAGCCGGATTTTATTGGCCACGAGCAAATGAAATGGCGAAAGATATAGTCGACAAATGTGAAGGCTGCCAGTTTTACTCCAATATGTCCCACAAGCCTGCGTCAGCCCTGAAGACCATTCCACTCGTCTAGCCCCTTGCTGCTTTGGGGATCGGATATGGTTGGACCCCTGAGGACTGGTAGGAGCGGCTTCACTCATGTGCTTGTAGCAGTCGACAAGTTTACCAAATGGATTGAAGCCAAGCCAATCTAGAATCTTGAAGCCAGTACTACCGTCAGCTTCATCAGAGAATTGACATTCAGATATGGAGTTCCGCACAGCATCATCACTGACAACGGGTCGAACTTCGATTCTGATGAGTTCAGAGCCTTCTGTGCTTCCCAAGGCACACGAGTCGACTATGCTTCAATCGCCCACCCCAGTCGAATGGACAAGCAAAAAGAGCAAATGGCTTGATTCTCAAAGGACTCAAACCCCGACTGATGCGTGATCTCAAGCACGCAGCAGGCGCCTGGGTCGATGAACTTCCATCAGTTCTTTGGGGATTGAGGACAACTCCCAATCGGTCGACTGGCCGAACTCCATGCTTCTTGGTTTATGGAGCTGAAGCTGTTCTACCGAGTGACTTGCTTCACAATGCACCCCGAGTCGAGCTCTTCTCTGAAGATGAAGCAGAACAGGCCCGGTAGGGCGCAGTCGATCTCCTAGAGGAGGAAAGAAAGATGGCCTTAATCCGATCGACCATTTATCAGCAAGACTTGCGTCGATTCCACGCCAGAAACATGAGGGGCCGAGCCTTTCAAGAGGGAGACTTGGTTCTTCGAGTGGATCAGCAGAAACCACACAAGCTCGCCCCTGCTTGGGAAGGTCCCTTCATTGTCACCAGAGTTCTCCACAATGGAGCATACCATCTTTACAATGTCGAGCATCAGACAGACGAGCCACGGGCTTGGAACGTGGAGCTGCTCCGCCCCTTTTATACTTAAGTACTCATTCGGATGAGATGTAATAAGAAATACCTTTGTAGTTTGTTCATCAAAGACAAGAGCTTTACAGTCTTCCTAAATGGTTGTTGTTGCTTTTGCTTGCGTCTGAAATCCCCCAGTGGGTGACTTTGCCGCGAATCCGTTTCGCCTATGTTTGAAAAATCCTGCCGAGTGATGAGCAAGCCTCTCACTCGGGGGCTTAGCCACGAATCCGTTCGCCTAAGTTTGAAAAATCCTACCGAGTGGTGAGCAAGCCTCTCACTCAGGTGCTTAGCTGCAGTCCAGTACTCGCCTAAGTTTGAAAAATCCTACCGAGTGGTGAGCAAGCCTCTCACTCGGGGGCTTAGCTGCAGTCCAGTACTCGCCTAAGTTTGAAAAATCCTATCGAGTGGTGAGCAACCCTCCCACTCGGGGGCTTAGCTGCAGTCCAGTGCTCGCCTAAGTTTGAAAAATCCTACCGAGTGGTGAGCAACCCTCCCACTCGAGGGCTTAGCTGCAGTCCAGTACTCGCCTAAGTTTGAAAAATCCTACCGAGTGGTGAGCAACCCTCCTACTCGGGGGCTTAGCTGCAGTCCAGTACTCGCCTAAGTTTGAAAAATCCTACCGAGTGGTGAGCAACCCTCCCACTCGGGGGCTTAGCTGCAGTCCAGTGCTCGCCTAAGTTTGAAAAATCCTACCAAGTGGTGAGCAACCCTCCCACTCGGGGGCTTAGCTGCAGTCCAGTACTCGCCTAAGTTTGAAAAATCCTACCGAGTGGTGAGCAACCCTCCCACTCGGGGGCTTAGCTGCAGTCCAGTACTCGCCTAAGTTTGAAAAATCCTACCGAGTGGTGAGCAACCCTCCCACTCGGGGGCTTAGCTGCAGTCCAGTACTCGCCTAAGTTTGAAAAATCCTACCGAGTGGTGAGCAACCCTCCCACTCGGGGGCTTAGCTGCAGTCCAATACTCGCCTAAGTTCGAAGTCCATCCCCATTCGCAAGGAGGACGAGGTGCAGGTTGGCTGCAACCTTCTCCTTCAGAGCTGTGCCACAAGTACAACGTGCACTCCATCCCTATCCGCAAGGACGACGAGGTGCAGGTCGACTGCAACCTTCTCCTTCAGAGCTGTGCCATAAGTACAACGTGCGCTCCACCCTTATCCGCAAGGACGACGAGGTGCGGGTCAACTTGAGCATCAACCTCAGAGTTGCATCTCAAGCACAAAGATTGTTCCGTGTGAAGAACAAATTCCACTCGAAGACAAATACAAGCATATTCAGAGATAAATCAAGTTCAGATAAATCCTAAAGTTCAAGACCACGGATCAAAGTACTCGGGCATTCAGCCCGAAGGAGTTTAACGGTTACAAAATCATTCGGCATTCCGAGGCAAATTTAAGGCAGAGCATAAAAGTTTGTTCACTCCGCAGGAGGAGGGCTGGCAGGCTCGACGAATTCGTCCAGGTCGATCCCGTCAGCAATCCGAGTAGCAGCAGCAATGAAAGTCTCCATGAAGGACTGGAAGTCGTGCCTTTTGGTGTTAGCAACTTTAATCGCCGCCAGCTTCTCTTCCCGAGCTTCTCGACAGTGGACGCGAACCAGAGATAGAGCCACATCAGCCCGCAGCGGGCAGAAGACTTCTTCCATTCTTGAATTCGACTAGGAGCTTCATTGAGCCGAGCCATCATAGACTCGAGGTCATTCTGAAGTGTTGCCATGGGCCAGAGAGCTGTGTCAATCCGCGACATCGCGACTTTCAGTCGGGTGAGATAATCGACAACACCAGTGATGCGGGATTCCAGTCGGAGCACGTTCATGGCAGCTTCAACCTTCACTGGAGAATTGATGGGGTCCAAGCTTGGTTCAATTCACCCGGTCTCTTCCTCGAAGTCCCGACAAAACTCTGCATACACAATTCAAGGGTAAGCCAATGATCATATGTCGAGTCGACAAGAACAAACCAGTCGGATCAAAGGGAACACCTTCAAGCATGACGAACTACTTCTTAGCAAGGCTTCCCAGATAACTCTCCAGATCGTTCCTCTTGCGGGCAATACCCTCAATCTTCTCGTTCAGATTTTCCTTGTCCTTCTTCAGGCGAGTCGCTTCCTTATTGGCTTCGTCAAGGGCAGTTTTCAGCCTAGAGTTTTCTTCCTCCAACTTGCCGACCGAAGCCAACTTCTGTTCAGCGAGCGCGGTTTTCTCATCAGCTTTTTTGTCGGAGTAATTGGCCACGGATACCCCAAAGACGGCGAGACAATAATTCAATACATCGGGGCTAGCAAAGCCCCTCAGTTCGACTGCCCGGCCGCTCCTGCCGGCTCCCCGTCCGACTGCTGACTGCGCCGACCAGCCGGCTGCCGACTGCAGCCCGACCCGACACCGACAAGACCCCGACGTGGCGGCCATACCGTGGACGAGACGGCTGTACCTCGATGCCATCATGTATAGTGTCACTTGTCCCCTAGCACTATTTATGAAGTGACCCAGGGGACAAGCATGATAGCCCACCATACCCCCTAGCTTCCATGCCACCACATAGCTTACATGCTAAGCTAGCCATGCCTATATAAGGCACACATCCATCCATCGATCCACACACACGTATGAGTACACATACTCGTTCGGCCACACATGGCCAGGCACATGTGCCACACTAGCTAGCTAGCTCTCATTGCTACTGATCTCAGATACAGCTCCAGGAGCATCGTGTACTGTCCGATGTACACCCCAGATATACTCGGACATGCAGGAGTAGGGGTATTATCTCCCCGGAGAGCCCCGAACCTGGGTAAAGTAGCGCGTGCTACTCGCATACCCGCTCCCGGGCCTATCAGCAGTAGTCTTACCCTCACACTAAACCCTTGTGGCATCTGTCAACTCGCAAGCCCCCCGTGAGAATACCACGACAGTTGGCGCTCACCGTGGGGTGGTACTACTACTATGCTACCACGTTGTTGCTGGTTTCGCAGTCCGGGCGGGACCATCTTCGCCATCACGGCCGCGGCGTCGCGCCGTCTCTCCGGTAGCGCTCGAGGGCTCGACTTCGACATGCCCCCGGAGCGGCCGTGAGGGGCGGCGCGTCCTCGCCGTCAGCCTCTTCGTCATCACCACCGTTGCGACGCCGGCTATCCGTCTGCGCGCGCGCCGCGCGCGGGGCGTCGTTTCGGTCGGCCGTGTCCATCCACGCGCCACTCGCGTGTGCTTCCCTCCGCGTTACGCCTTGCTCCGGCCGAAACACGCATTCGCTCCTCCACATACTATCTTTGCGAGCTAGCTAGATGCAAGTCATACAATGGTCAAACCATTGGCCATACACGCTAGCCAGATGCGCCCCAGATAATGGCCATATATGCCTTGTACACGCCTCGTACAATAGCCGGATATTCCTCGGATAATGGCCATGCACATCTCACCTCTGCTCCTCTCCTGTGTGTGCGTGCAGCCGTGCTGGCTCGCCTCCGCTCCTACGCCGCCGGCCTCATCCTCCTCCGCGCCCGTGCGTGAGCGAGGACCTGAGCCCCGCTGCTTAGCCGCCGGCTTCCTCAAGCTCCCTGCCGGGCTGATACTCCACGGACGAGCTGTCGACTGCTCCGCCCCGCCTCCGCGCATGACCAGTTGACCTCCCACCTGGTCCACTCCGCTTGGCCGCCTGCTCCACGCCCGCGGCCCGCGGCTCCGCCCGCATTGCTCCTCCCGCGCAGTCCCGGCCTCGGCCTCGTACGGGCTGCCTCGCGCCATGCCAGCTTTCCCCTGCGCCCGCCTGTGCCGGCGGCACCCTGCTCTACCTCCGCCCACTGCTCGTGTCCGCCTTGCGCGCGCCCGCGCCCGCTCTAGCCGGCTCCGAGCACCCGCCGGGTTGCTTCTGCCCATGGCCGGCGCCGGCTCCGCTCCGCCTGGCCTGTTCGCACGCCACCAGGGATGGATCCCCTCGCGTCCGCTTCCCGAGCGCGTCGTCCCGACTCGCCGCGGCTCTTCACCAACCGCGCCGCATCACTCACGCTCGCCTCTTCAACGTGCCGAGTCCGCCTCACGCCGCCGCCTCCAACCGGCTACGGCTCCGGGACGGCATCCTGCAAGTCAGCTCCGCCCCGCGCGCCTCGCGCATCTGCGTCCAGTCGGCCTCCCCTCCAGTCGGCTTCCCTGCGTCCGCTTCCCGGACATCCCCGCGCCGGCTTCCACGCGCCCTGGCCGGCTCCCGCCGCCCGGCGTCCGGCCTCCCCGGTCATCTCGATGGGTCTGCCCCGCGCCGCTCCTCGTCGGCTCCCGCGCGCCTGCCGGCTTGTTGCCTAGCGCTGGACGGCTCCACGCATCTACGCGACTCAGCCGGCTCCGCCTCCGCTGTCACGCCACGTCCCGACCGCCGGCTGGGCGTGCCGGCCGGCCTCCTCAGCGTCCCGCTCCTGCCGACTGCTCAGGCAGTGAAAAGAAGATAAAAGAAAAAAAGATTGTTGCCGGTGGAGAAAAGTCAGGCCGGATGCCCAGCCGACTGCTCGTGCAGGAGAAGCATCCGGCTGCCGACAGCCGGCAGAAGAAGAAAGAGGGCGGCGCCAGACGCTTGACAACCGGCTCGGCCGCGTCCCGCTTGCCCCCTGGCCTGTCAAGCCCGACCAGCCGGACCCTCCTCGAGCACCCAGAGGCTCGGGGGCTACACCCAGCGGGTGCGCTGATGCGCCCCCGCGAGAAAGAAGACAAAGTAGTCACCGGGAGATCCGGCCCGACTGCTCAGCAGTCGGCCCGAATCTCGGGGGCTACACCCAGCGGGTGCGCTGACGCGCCCCCGCGAAGAAGAAGACAAAGCAGTTGCCGGAAGATCCGGCCCGACTACTCAGCAGTCGGCCCGAATCTCGGGGGCTACACCCAGTGGGTGCGCTGACGCGCCCCCGCGAGGAAGAAGACAAAGTATTTGCCGGAAGATCCGGCCCGACTGCTCAGCAGTCGGCCTGAATCTCGGGGGCTACACCCAGTGGGTGCGCTGGCACGCCCCCACGAAAGATTGCAGACAAGAGAAGAGTTATGTCCGGCTCCCAGCAGTCGGTAGAAGAGAAAAGAAAGAAAAGGGCGCTGCCAGACGCCTCGCCGCCTGGCCGGCTGTGCCAAGCCGGCTCGGCCGCATTCCGCTCGCCGCCTGGCCGGTCAAGCCCGACCGGCTGGACCCTCCTCGAGCACCTAGAGGCTCGAGGGCTACACCCAGCGGGTGCGCCGATGCGTTCCGCGAGCGCCGAGCCGCGCCGGCTGTCTTCTACGACCTTTGCCGCGACTACACAAAAATCAATGTGAGCTCCTCACCCGCATATTTTTTCACCGCGAGAGCACGGATAACCCCGAGCGATGCTCGGGGGCTATCTCCGCATTTTATTACAGATGCAGCACTGTTCGCCCCGGCGCCAGCCAGAGTTGGCCCGGGGGCTGGCCGCTTGGCCTGAGACGTTTGTTCCCGCAGACGGCTTAGTAGCGTGCGCGGTACCAAAGGCCCACTCTTAGTCACAGACCGCAGAGCGGCTGTCCGGCTAGCAAGAGTGAACGCTGGAGGACACCCACGCGAAAAACGTCCGGGAAGAAAAATGGTTCGGGCGACCCGGCCGTTTTTCTTTATGAGTATCTGCAAGGTTAAATTCGCTCCCAGAATTTGAGTATTGTACACTCCACTCCACAGCCCACTCTCAGCCACAGACCGCAGAGCGGCTGTCCGGCAAGCAAGAGCAAGCCAAAGAGTGGAGGGAACATGAAAGAGATTGAAGGGGGCTCGGACGAAACCGAGTCGGCACCCTCCGCATAAAACTTGCAGTGCTAAAAGCAATCATTTGATATATCTGCGTGGACTAACTTTGTCTTTTGCATGATCATTTCCATGAAACACCCGCCAAAAAAACCTCCACTCAACTTTGCCAAGTTGCCCGGAGGCTTGGGGGCTACTGTCGGAGTAATTGGCCACGGATACCCTGAAGACGGCGAGACAATAATTCAAGACATCGGGGCTAGCAAAGCCCCTCAGTCCGACTAACCGGCCGCTCCTGCCGGGTCCCCATCCGACTGCTGACTGCGCCGACCAGCCGGCTGCCGACTGCGCTAACCAGCCGGCTGCCGACTGCAGCCTGACCCGACACCGACAAGACCCTGACGTGGCGGCCATACCGCGGACGAGACGGCTATACCTCGATGCCATCATGTATAGTGTCACTTGTCCCCTGGCACTATTTATGAAGTGACCCAGGGGACAAGCATGACACCTCACCATACCCCCTTGCTTCCATGCCACCACATAGCTTACATGCTAAGCTAGCCATGCCTATATAAGGCACACATCCATCCATCGATCCACACACACGTATGAGTACACATACTCATTCGGCCACACATGGCCAGGCACATGTGCCACACTAGCTAGCTAGCTCTCATTGCTACTGATCTCAGATACAGCTCCAGGAGCACCGTGTACTGTCCGATGTACACCCCAGATATACTCAGACATGCAGGAGTAGGGGTATTATCTCTCCGGAGAGCCCCGAACCTAGGCAAACTAGCGTGTGCTACTCGCATACCCGCTCCCGGGCCTATCAGCAGTAGTCTTACCCTCACACTAAGCCCTTGTGGCATCTGTCGACTCGCAAGCCCCCTGTGAGAATACCACGACATTTTTTCTGCGTGGCCGCCAGATGTTGATCCTTTTTCGCTAGAGCGTGGTTCAGTTTCTCTGAAAGAAATAATGTTGGATTCAGAAAAAGCAGAATGATATCCGGTTCAGGGAAAACTCAGTCGACAGGTCTTCCTTACCAGTGGCGTCATCCTTGGCTTTCTGAAGTTCTGTCTTGGCCAGCTCCAGATCGAAGTTGAGCTGAATCTGCTGCTTCTCCAGGTCAGCAAAACGAGCTCCAAGATCACAAGATTTCTGCAACCAAAGAACAGGTCAGTCGACTGGTGAAAAGATTGGTTATTTCGGAGAGGTAAAAGGATAAAGCCAACAAATTCTAAGACTACTGCCGAATCAAACATCGAAAAGTAGTCTCGGGGACTACACCCAGTGGGTGCACTTAGCATGCCCCCACTGGTTCAGTTTACACTCGACAAGGCCTGTCCAGCACGAGTGCAAAAAAAAACCACTGATTCAAAGTTCCACTCGACATGGCCCGACCAGACCGAGTGAAGAAATTCAAATTCTGATGCTCAGACCATAGCCGACTGCCCGCAGTCAATTATGGTCTCGGGGACTACACCCAGTGGGTGCACTCAGCGTGCCCCCACTGGTTCAAAGTTCCACTCGACATGGCCCGACCAGACCGAGTGAAGAAATTCAAATTCTGATGCTCGGACCATAGTCGACTGCCCGCAGTCAATTATGGTCTCGGGGACTACACCCAGTGGGTGCACTCAGCGTGCCCCCACTGGTCAAAAGATTCAATTGACAACAACATTATCAGCTCAAAGTCCGAATCTGTTCAGTGACAAATCAAAACACCCAATGGGTGTACAGATGCAAGGCGCAGACAGATGCAAAGATTCTTGGAAAGAAAGTTTTCAGGTACCATATCCTAACAGAACAAGCCAGAAGAATCAGTCGACGATCTACTAACCTGGACGTTGCTCTGGAGAGCGGAGCTGGCATCATAAGCAGCTTGGCTGGCTTCCCGCACCATCTTCATCTTCTCCATCATAATGCCCGCCTGGCGTATAGAATGTTTTGCAGCACCCACTTGGTCCTCCAGGACGTGATGTGTAGCAAAAAGTGAAGGTGGATCGGTGGGAGTCTGTGCAGCTGACAAGGAAGGCCGAGCACTCGACAGCGGTATGGCGAAGGAGACGGAAGTCCGAATGGCATCGCCGGCGTTCTGAATTACTGGTTCCTCCACCGGTGTCGATTGAAGCGTCTTGCCAGCGGACGTTTTCCTGTTTCTTCTCCCCAAGGGACTCTGTGGCTCGTTCTCGGGTGGTTGGTGCGACATATGCCAAGGGATGGCTTATCATTGTGGGAGCCAATAAAACGTCACCGATGCCCGGAAACGGGATGAGGCGAAGACATGCACACCGGCGGATCTTACCCAGGTTCGGGGCTCTCCGAGGAGATAACACCCCTAGTCCTGCTCTGTGGGGTCTCCGCATGATCACTAGATCGAGAAAGGGTATCTACAATCGCTCCTAGAGCTGTTTGGGATCAAGGGGGAAGAAGAACAAGGCTAGCTCTTGCTTCCCTCTATCTATGGTGTGTGTGTGCTATGCTTTGAAGCCAACTATGCTCAGAGGCCAACCCTTTGCATGGGTGCTCCGGGGGGTTTATATAGGCCTACCCCCCGGGGGTACAATGGTAATCCGGCTGGGCTCTGGTCCCAGCCGTCAGTGTCTACGCCCGCCGGCTTCTCCGCCGACTGGTGGGTCCCGCCGGCTGGTGGGTCTCGCCGGCTGCCGGCTACTTGGTCGACAGGCCGGCCCCACCGCCTAGGGTCTTGTCGGCGGCTGCTTACTGTAGCCGCGCCTCTGATGACGAGGGCTTTGTCGAGGTAAGTGTGGCTACAGTGGGCCGCCTCGGGGGCTCTCACTGTAGCCTTACCTCGTCTTGTCTCCTTAATGGGGCTCCTGCTTCGAGGAAGGGAGTAGCCGGCTTCTGGAGGCCGGCTACGCTTTTGGCCGACTGGGAAAGGCCGGGCCGCCTTCACGCCTCTCTCTGGCTGAAGGGGCCCGCCGCCCGCGGGCCGTACGGGAGTCGGTCGTGGGTGACGTCGAGGCCAGCATGGCTACAGTGCCGAGCCGCACGGGAGACGGCCGTCTCGTACGGCTTCCTGTAGCCATGCCCACCTCGGGCTTTGGGGGTAGTGGGCCGCACTGTGGCCACACCCCGTCTTGTCGCCGTTATGGGGGAGTGGCTTGGAGTGGTTGTGGTCTCGGCCGGCTCTTTGGAGTCGGCGTCCTTCTTGGCCGGCTTCTTGGAGTCGGCCACCCCGTAGTCGTCCTGGGGAGGAGTTGGTGAGGCTGGGTCGCCTTCCAGGAGTCGGCTTCAGAGGTAGCCGGCCAGGGAAGGCGGCCCAATGCTCGGAGTGCTTGGAGGCCCGAAGGCCTGATAATTTTTTCAGAAGAACCAGGGGCAGTCGGTTAGGCTACCCATGGCCATTTACTCCGACAGTAGTCCCCGAAGCTGATTGGGCTTCGAGGTGGAGTGGGGGTTGAGAAGCTCGATTAGCTTCCTATCGTGACAAGCCAGCAGCTGGGAGCCGGCCTTGGTCAGGCGCGCCGCCTGAGTCGAAATCTTCTGGAGTCGGAGGGCGGGAGCCCGCTGGCACGTGCACCGGGCCGCGGGCCGTCGGTGAACCACGTGGCCGGAAAGCCTGCCAGCCCACGCGCGTGACGGGACGTCGCTGCAGGGAGGGGGCCCGCCACGTCCGCGCCCTAGCCCAGGCGCGGATCCTTTGTATCCCGAAACCGCCCGCACGTTCCGTGCGGCAGTTTCGGCTCGCATTTATGCGCAATAATCGCGAGACATGGGGGGAGTGGGCGTAGTTAATCCCACGTCCCCCCTCCACGTCAGGCCTCTTCGGCCTCGTGAGGCTATAAGTAGGGGGAGGTGGAGGGCGGCAGGTCTCGCACGCTCCTCCTACTTCCACCGTCTTCTTCCTCTTGCCAGTTCTTGCGACAGCGCCTCGCCGCCGCGCTCTTCCTCTGCACGCTCCTCCGCCGCCGTGCTAGCTTTCGCCATGCCTCCCACCGTAGAGCAGCTTGGCGGGGATTGGGACGGCTCCAACGTCCATGACGACCACGTCGACTTCCTCCGCGACACGCGGCGGCTGCCCAGCGCGGACAAAGTGGAGGTCCGCCTCGCGCCGGCGAGGGAAATCTTGCCGAGGCCGCAGGAGGGCGAGCGGGTGGTCTTCCGCTCGCACTTCTTGCGTGGCTTCGGCCTGCCAGTGAGCGCCTTCTTCCGCTCCTGGCTCGAATTCTATCAGCTCCAGCCGCACCATCTCACCCCCAACGCGGTGGTGCTGCTGTCCGCCTTCGTCACCCTGTGCGAGGGCTATCTCGGCGTCCTCCCCACCCTTGAGCTCTGGGGGGGGGGGGGTTCTTCCAGTCGAAGCTGGGCACGCGCAGGAAGGGCGTGCCGGCTCATACTGGCGCCTTCATCGCGTCGCGGAGATCGGCTGCCGACAACCCCTTCCCCGTCATCACGCTGATCCAATCGGTGAAGAAGTGGCAGAAGTCGTACTTCTACGTGCGGAACATCACTCCACGGGGCGACTACATCAATCTGCCGGCTTACGTAGCCGGCACACCGGCGGGCAGGCTGCCCCAGTGGTCCTTCCGGGCTATGACGCTGTCGCCGGCGGGAAACGCCGCCATCGCCCGACTGCGGGTGATGGTCCAGTCGGAGGGCCTGACGGGGCCCGACCTTCTGGCCGCGTTCGTCACGCGCCGGGTTCTTCCGCTCCAGAGCCGGCCTCATCTGATCTGTCAGATGAGCGGCCAGCTCGATCCGAGCCGAATGTGTACCAAGGAGATGCCGCGCGAGGAGGTCGCCTACATGGTGAACTACCTTGCGAACTGCCAACTCACCGAAGAGTGGCAGTTCGGCAAGGAGCCGTATAGCCGAGCCAATCCGCCGCCTACGGTATGCTCTCCCTGTGTCTTTTTCTCTCTCTTCGTTGCCGAGTTCCTCTGGGCCGACTCTAACTTAGTCGGCTTGTTCTTTGACAGAGTCCTCTTCTTCGGCCGGCCGGCGGGTCAGACACGGAGCACCGCTTCGTCCCCGACCGGACCGAACATGACCTGGAGGACCCCGACCTGGGGGCGGTCCATATGGAGGACGACGACGAGCCGGGCGGAGGCCAAGCCGGCGGCCAAACAGGCGGCTCCGGGTTCATTGCCACCTTTGACGACTGGCCGGACGAGGATGAAGCCGAAGCCGTCCCGCGCCGCCAGCCGGCATCTGGACGCGGCGCGGGCTCCTCCGCCGCGCAGCCTGCTCGGGGTGGAGGTCAGAAGCGTCGCGCCGCCCAGGGCTTGTTCGGCAGCCGAACAAAAAACCCAGAGGCGGGGCGGCAGCCACCAGGCGGGAGGAGGCGGCCGCGAAGGCGGCTCGTTTCCGCAAGGTGGTGAAGCAACCGCAGACCGTGTCGGCGTAAGTCTGAATCTTTCTTTGTGTACTCTCTTTCTTTCTTTTCTTTGGTGGTTCTTGAAACCTTTGTCTTTTTCTTCAACGATCAGAGCTCCGTTGTCACTCGAGCGGGCGGCTGTCGGCTCCGTCGTCGAGTCGCCAAGGGGCTCTGGGAGCGCCACCCGCCGCGTGGACCCCCGCGCCGACCTCCAGGAGGCGACGGAAAGGAACGCGCGGGAGGCGCGGGAGGAGCAGGAGGCACGGGAGGCGGAGGCCCGGCAGGCGGCCGCCGCCCAGGCGGCACGGGAGGAGGAGGCGGCGAAGGCACTCGCCGAGGCTGCAGCCAGGGCCCAGGCAGAGGCTGAGGCCGCGGCGGCGGCGGGGGAGGTTTTCATGGTCACCCCGCTGCGCGTCATGGCGCCTGGGGACATGGAGCCCTCGCCAGGGGGAGCCAGCGGCGACCAGCCAGGGCTGGGGGGAAGCGGCGACGACGTCATCATCTTGGAGAAGGCGCCGGAGCCGATCCCGCCAACTGGGGCGGCCCAAGGCGGCCGGCCTGATCCGCCGCCTGCACAGTCGGCGGAGGGCGAGCCGGCCGCGAGGGCTGAGGTGGCGGTCCGGGTGCCGCCGAGCCGGCGCGCCGGGAAGGCCGCGCCGGAGCCACAGAAGGCCGCGTCGGAGCCACAGCCGGCCGTGGGCTCCAGCTCGTCGGCCCGAGATGCGGAGGCGGCCAGCGCTACCTCGGGGTGGACGCCAGGCGGAGGGACAGCCGTAGTGAACGTGGCTGCACAAGACGTCCGGACCCGGCTCCAAAGCCAAGCCGCGGCGCTGAGGCACTGCACCGACGAGTTCCTCGCAACGCGGGCGGCCATCCGGGTTAGTATTCCCATCTTGTTTCTTCTTGAACTTGATTTCTCCTCTTGATCTTGATTTCTTCCGTGGGGGCGTGTCAGCGCACCCACTGGGTGTAGTCCCCGAGTTCCGAGTCGGCTGCTGAGCAGGCGGCTTGGAACTTCTTGGAGGTTTTGTCTTTGCTGTTTTTGTTCTCACTTCGGTCTTCTGTCCATCTTGCAGGACTACCACAACCTTCGAGCGGCCGCCTTCAACTCCCAGGCTCGGGAGCTGACTCAGAAGACCGCCGACCTTACTGAGAGCCAAGGTACGTGATTTGTTCTTTCTCTCATGTGGGGGCGCGTCAGCGCACCCACTGGGTGTAGTCCCCGAGATTCGGGCCGACTGCTGAGCAGTCGGGTCGGATCTTCCTTGACGATTTCTTACTGTTCTTCTTCTTCTTCTTCCGACTTTGCAGTGGCCAACGCCAGTCTGAGGGCACAGCTGGGGGAGTCCCAGACTGCTCTTCGTGCCAAGGATGCCGAGCTCGCCGCCTTGGTGCAGGAGCGCGACCGCCTGGCCAAGAAGTTGGCCGACCAGGAAGAAAGCCACAAGGCGGCACTGAAGGCGGCGCAGGACCGCGAAGCCACTCTCCAGGCCGAGTTCGAGACGGAGGCAGCCGGCTGGGCTGAGGCCAGGCAGACTCTGGTCTCTGGCTATGGCCAGATCGAAGATCTGGTTGACGGTAAGCCGCCTACCCCTTCGTCCTTTCTTGCCGTCTGCCCCTTTGGCTCGTTTTCTGATTTTGGTGTTCTTTTCTTCCTTTCTTCTTCTTCGCGCAGAGTATTTCCCTGGCTATTCGACTGCCGCCAACCAGGCCATCGAGGCCCGTCGCCAGGCGCGGAGGCAAGCCGGCTTTGAAATCTCGCCAACCGCCGGCCGCTCGCTGGAGGAACAGCTCCTGGCGATCCAGGTTCGTATCCAGCCGGCTCACCGGCTGCTCCGCCGGCTTCAGCGTGCCGGGGCGCAGGTCTTGGCCGCCCTCTGGCCCGGCCAAGTGGTCCCTCGCACCCCCAGTCGGACCGCCGACTGGCTGGAGGTGGCAGTCGACGCTTCGAGGCTTGGAAGGCGTCGGCGGCTCGCTCCGGTGCCAGGCGGGCGCTGGAGTTCGTCAAGGCCTGGTATCCCGACCTGAGCCTGGACCAGCTGGCTACCTGGCGGCAGCAAGCCGACGCGGAGCTGGAGCCGGCGCGGCCGGCCATCATTCGGCGGGCTTCGGCGATCGCCGACTACACCGACACCAGCGTCTTCGCCCCCGAGGTGGACGACAATGGAGTCGCCCAGCCGGAAGAGTGTTTCGGGCTGGACCCGGCGTACGGTGAGGACTCGGCGGAGGAGATCGACTCCAGCGACGAGGCGAAGAGGAGGAGGAGGAGGGTGAAGACGCCGAGCCGGCTGGTGGAGTAGCCGGCCAGCCTCAGTCTGACCGCGCCTCCAGCACTACGTCGCGCGCCTCCACGCCTCCTGCCGCAGCTGGTGGTCAAGCTGGGGCCCGCTAGTCGGCCACTCCTTCAGCCGGCGAGGCCGCCTTCACCGACCAGCTCGGCCTCTATGTTGCGCCCTAGTCTGCCGTCTTTTGCTTTTCCTGTCTTGTTACTCTTTAGAACAATGTTTGGTTAAATTCGCACAATTCCACCCACTGGGTGTATTCGAATCTTATGTCAGTTGCCGGCCTGTTGGCGGCTTTATGTATATATATGACTTATGCATTTGGCCTTTCCTTGTACTTTTGCTTTTTATCCTGCTTTTTCCTTTGCCGCCCTCCCTTGGTTGCCGCCTCCCCAGTCAAACAGTTGCTCTGCAATCTGTAGTCGGGGGAGTGCCTGGCCGATTGGGGAGGGGGAAGTACTTTAGCTCTGCTGGACTAAAGCTAAGTTTTTTAGGAAGACGGCCAGCCGGCTGCTCTGGTAGCCGGTAGGCATGTTTGGAGGCCGTTTCTTTGCTATATAGGTTCGTTGTTCCTTAGCCGTTTTTCGTGTGGGCGTCCTTTCTGTCTTTCCTCTTGCTAGTCGGATAGTCAGTTCTTTGAGCTGCGACTTTCAACAAGAGAGGACTCGGGAGCCGGCGCACTACTTTTCTGACTTTAGGAAAAACTTTCGATATAGCTCAAGGCGGCCAGTCCCCGGGCCGACTAGTCGAACCCGGTGCCGGACAAAAATTCAAAATGTAATAATACATTCATGGATATGACACTCGTCATTCATGGATAAATAAAAGGCAGTCCCCGAGTACTGTTCGGGGGGCCTGTTGGTTTGTACTTAATACAAAAGGGGAGCGTGATACATACTTCTTTTCAGCTGTAAAATCGTCTTAGGAGGTTTGCGTTCCATGGTCGCTCCGACTCCTTGCCGGAGTCGTCTCTCTTGCGTGCTCTTGGTTTTTGTGCGTCGATCAAGTAGTAGGAGTCGTTGCCAAGTGCCTTGCTGACGACGAAGGGGCCTTCCCAAGGGGCCGAGAGCTTGTGCTGGCCGGCTATTCGCTGGATCAGCCGGAGCACAAGGTCGCCCTCTTGGAAGGATCTTGGCTTGACCTTGCGGTTGTAGTAGCGGCGCAGCCCTTGCTGGTAGATGGCGGACCGGCTGAGGGCTAACAGCCGGCTTTCTTCCAGTAGGTCGACGCCGTCTTCTCTTGCTTCTTTGGCTTCCTCCTCCGTGTACATTGTGATCCGAGGCGAGTCGAACTCGATGTCTGTTGGGATGAGAGCCTCGGCACCGTACACGAGGAAGAATGGAGTGAAGCCGGTTGACTTGTTGGGTGTAGTGCGCAGACTCCAGAGGACAGCCGGCAGCTCTTCGAGCCAGCAGCCGGCCGATCGCTCCAGTGGTACAACCAGTCGGGGCTTGATGCCGGAGAGGATGAGTCCATTTGCTCGCTCGATCTGGCCGTTTGACTGCGGGTGGGCAACAGATGCTAAGTCCAGTCGGATGCCCTGCGTCGCGCAGAAACGTGCCAGTGCTCCTTTGGCGAAGTTCATGCCGTTGTCGGTGATGATGCTGTGCGGCACGCCGTACCGAGTGGTGATGTCGGTGATGAATGTTACGGCAGTCGGCCCATTGAGTTTCTTGATTGGCTTTGCTTCAATCCACTTTGTGAACTTGTCCACGGCAACAAGTAGATGTGTCAGGCCGCTGCGGGCTGTCTTGAAGGGGCCCACCATGTCTAGTCCCCAGACGGCAAAAGGCCAAGCAAGGGGAATGGTCTTGAGGGCAGAAGCCGGCAGGTGGTGCTTGGAACTAAAAACTTGACATCCTCTGCAGCTCTTGACTATTTCTTTAGCATCCTCCAAGGCAGTCGGCCAGAAGAAACCATGGCGGAAAGCCTTGGCCACAAGGGATCTTGAGGCTGCGTGGTGGCCGCATTCGCCTTGGTGGATGTCTTTGAGGATTGCCACTCCTTTTTCTGGCTCGACACAACGCTGGAAGACTCCAGTGACGCTGCGCTTCACAAGCTCTCTGTTGATTATTGTATATGCTGCGGCTCGTCGTTGCACTAGTCTTGCTGAGATCTCGTCAGCCGGCAGCTCTCTGCTGACTAGGAACTTGAGGATGGGCTGGGCCCATGAGGGAGCTGTGACTTCTTCTTCTGTTAATGTGGCCACCATGACTCGGGTGGGTGGGTTGGGTGTTGCATTGGAGTTGGCCACCGCTTCTTGTGCCGCTGCAGTCCCCGGGCCGACTGCTGCAGTCCCCGGGCCGGGTTCTGAAGTGCCCGGGCCGGGTGCGACTACGGTAGTCCCCGTGCCGGTTGTCAAAGTCCCCGTGCCGCCTGCGGGATTTCTCCAGTCGGATCCGACTGTATCTGGCACAGGCGGTACGAAGATGGAATCCGACTCTGGAGACGGCTTGATGGACGGCTTGAGGAGACGCTGGAGGGATACGCCAGTCAGTATGGCTTGTCGGGTGGAGCCGATCCGTGCTAGGGCATCTGCTTGGTCGTTGTCGGCCCTTGGCACGTGAAGGAACTCGCACCCTTCGAAGTATCCGCTTATCTGCTGGACGAGGAAACGATAGCTCGCCATGTTCGCGTCCTTGGCGTCCCAGTCGCCAGATGATTGCTGGACCACCAAGTCTGAGTCGCCGTAGCACAGGATCCGGCGTATGCCGAGTTCTTTGGCTAGCCGGAGCCCGTGTACGAGCGCCTCGTACTCGGCGACGTTGTTGGAGGTGGCGAAGTGGATCTGCAGCATGTACTTGAGCTTGTCGCCTTTGGGAGAGGTGAGGACGATGCCGGTTCCCAAGCCGGTGCGCATCTTGGACCCGTCAAAGTGCATCCGCCAATGGGTAGAGTCGGGAGCCGGCGGTAGGTACTGGGTCTCGGCCCAGTCGACGAGGAAGTCGGCCAGTGCTTGCGACATGATGGCGGTGCGGGGTTGATAGAAAATCGTGTAGGGCGCCAACGCAATGGCCCATTTGGCCACCCGGCCGGATGCATCCCGGCTGCCTATGATCTCGGCGAGCGGGGCAGTGCATACGACCGTGATGGGGTGCTCTTGGAAGTAGGGCTTCAGTTTCTTGGCAGCGAAGTACACCCCATAGCACATCTTTTGGTAGTGCGGGTAGTTTTGCTTTGAGCTGGATAGTACTTCGCTGAGATAGTAGACCGGCCTCTGGACTAGCTGCGCTCCGCCTTCCTCCGGGCGCTGGACCACAACAACAGTGCTGACGACTCGGCTAGTCGCGGCGATGTAGAGGAGCATGGGCTCCTTCTCAGTCGGCGCAGCCAGGACAGGCGGAGTGGTCAGCATTTTCTTCAACTCATGGAAGGCTTGGTCAGCTTGATCATTCCACTCGAAGTGAGTGGACTTCTTCATGAGTCGGTACAAGGGGAGAGCCTTTTCTCCTAGTCGACTGATAAAACGATTCAGGGAGGCTAAGCAGCTAGTGAACTTCTGCACACCTCGCAGCTTGGTGGGAATCTCCATCCTCTCGATGGCCTTGATCTTGACGGGGTTGCACTCAATGCCGCGTTCGGATACCAGGAAGCCTAGCAGCTGGCCGGCTGGTACTCCGAACACGCACTTCTCGGGGTTGAGCTTGATTTGGAATCGGCGCAAGTTGGCAAATGTTTCTTTCAGGTCTTCCAGCAAGGTACCGCGCTTCTCTGTCTTCACCACAATGTCGTCTACATAGACGTGGGCATTTCTGCCGAGTTGTTTCAAGAGACATTTCTGCATGCAACGCTGAAAAGTGGCACCGGCATTTCTCAAGCCGAATGTCATTGTCAGGTAGCAGAAAGCTCCAAAGGGTGTGATGAAGGAAGTCTTCAGGTGGTCAGCCGGGTCCAACTTGATCTGATGATACCCTGAGTATGCATCCAAAAAACTTAACAGCTCGCATCCGGCTGTGGAGTCTATCACTTGGTCAATCCATGGCAGGGCAAACGGATCCTTTGGGCAGGCCTTGTTCAGACTAGTATAGTCTATACACATACGCCACTTGTTATTCTTCTTCAGAACCAGAACTGGGTTGGCAAGCCACTCTGGAAAGAACACTTCCATGATAAAGCCGGCTGCAAGGAGCCGGGCTAGCTCTTCTCCCACAATTCTTCGCTTCTCTTCTGACAGTCGGCGGAGGGGCTGCTTGACCGGCTTCGCATCATCTCGGACATGTAATTTGTGCTCGGCGAAATCCTTCGTGACACCCGGCATGTCCTTTGGGGACCATGCAAAGATGTCTCGATTCTCACGGAGGAAGTCGACGAGCTCGCCTTCCTATTTACTGTCCAAGTTCGCCCCAATGACAGCGAACCTCTCCGGGTTCTCCGGGTCCAGAGGAATCTTCTTCGTCTCTTTGGCAGGCTGGAAGGAGCCCTGCGCATCACAATCCTTGGGGTTGGGGGACAAGGCCGGCTGCTTGTCGGCCATGGCCACAACCCGTTCCAACATCTTCTTCTCTTCTGCCACTACGAGGGACTCGGCCAGCCGGCTACTGGCCATGGCGCACTCGATGGACTTCTTGTAGTCGCCGGCTACCGTGATGATCCCCTTCGAGCTCGGCATCTTCATCTTCAGGTAGGCGTAGTGGGGCACAGCCATGAACTTGGCCAGAGCAGGTCGGCCAAGCAGTGCATGATAGGGGCTCTCCAGATCCACTACCTCGAACCATATTGCTTCCCGGCGAAAATGATCTTTGTCTCCGAAGAGAACATCCATTTTGATCTTGCCGATTGGAGAGCAAGACAGGCCGGGTACGATACCATGGAAGACGGTGCGGCTCGGCATGAGCTGCTTTGCTTTGATGTTCAGCTTCTCCATGGTATCGCGGTACAGTATGTTGATACTGCTTCCGCCGTCTATCAGGACGCGGGAAAATCTGGCAGCTCGCCTCTCCGTCGCGAGGGTGACGTCCAAGACCATTGCATAGGAGCCGAGCGAAGGCATCACCTCTGGGTGGTCGGCCTGGCTCCAGCTGATTGGCTTTTCTGACCAGTGCATGAACTCGGCGGTGCTAGAGGCGACTGCATTCACTTCTTGGTGCTGTCGGCGTCGGCTGCGCTTGTCGTCGGCTTGACTAGTGAAGACGACATAGGCAGCGTGCGCTTCGGGGAATTCGTCTTGGATGGCGCCGACTGCTGGGCGAGCCGCCGGCTGCTGGGGGGCTGGAGGCGGCTGGCCGGGAGGCGGAGGCGGCGGCATTCCCTCGCCCTTGGTGATGCGGGTGAGCCAGTGGCATTTCCGGGTTGTGTGGTTGGACGGCTTCGCGCCGCTGTGGAACTTGCAGGGGGCATCGAGTGCTTGTTCGTAGGAGAAAGACGGCTGCCAAGCCGGCCTTCCACCCTTCTTCTTGGGAGCGGGCCGTTCTTCAGGCTGCTCGTCTTCAACTGTGGCCACCTGCCGACTGGAGTAAGTCGGCATGGGGCCCTTGCGCTTGTGGTCATTTTGGTAGGGGCGCCGATTAGGGTCGCCTGCCGGCGTCTTGGGAGCCGGAGCAATCACCTTCCCAGAGGCGTCTACTCTCAGCTCGGTCTTCATCGAGGAGTCGGCCGTGGCATATTTGTCGGCGGTGACTAGTAACTCGTCGAGGGTAGCCGGCTCGTCGCAGAGGAGTCGGTGCTTGAGAAGGGTGCCCTCTCGGCACCCGGCGGTGAAGTACTCGATGGCCTGGACCTCGTGCACCCCCTCGCAGGAGTTGCGAAGATCGGCCCATCGTGTGAGGTAGTCGCGGGTCGACTCGTTGGGCCCTTGGACGCAGAGGGAGAGCTGGCGAGGCTTGGGAGGCCGCTTGTAGGTGCTGGTGAAGTTGCGGACGAAAACTTCGGTGAAGTCCAGCCAACTGTTGATGCTGTAGGGCTTGAGGCTGTTGAGCCATGTGCGCGCCGTGCCTTGCAGCATGAGGGGGACGTACTTCACGGCGACGCGCCGATTGCCGTTGGCTATGCTGACGGCCGTAGAGTAGTCGATGAGCCAGTCCTCCGGCTTCACTGAGCCGTTGTACTTGGGCGTGTCTCTGGGGAGCGAGAACCCTTTGGGGAAGGGCTCGTCGCGGATGCGGGGGCCAAAGCATGGCGGGCCGACATCGTCTTCTTCTTCTAACGCCAAGGATCGAGCAAGGCGGTCGATCCTGTGGCGGGCATCGTTCTCGCCGACTCCTTCTCGGCGGCCGAGCCGATCGCCAAGAGTCGGGTGCGTGATAGGCGGCGGAGTGAGGCGTCTTTCTCTTTGAGGCGGGGGAGGAGGCAGATTTCCTTGGTGCTCTACAGCTCGTGGGCGGCCATCCGCATCGCGCTCGATGGTGATGCGAGTCCGGCTGCGGCTAGCAGCCGGCTCCTTGTCTTTCTTCTGGCACGCGCCGCTCGCAGTCGGCGAGCGGGACGTCGTGGCGTGCTCCCGGCGCGGGGGATGACTATCAGCACGGGCGCCGGCTTCGTGCTGTTCTGCAGCCGCGTCGAGCAGCTGTTGGATCCGTCTCGTCATGTAGGGGAGCTCATCGGCTCCCAGCCCATCGAGCTCTTCTGCAGCCGCCTGAGCGGCTCGCAGATTCTCGAGCGGGGTGGCGTAGATGGGGCGATCTGCGCCCAGCATGCTGGCGACGGCTGCGCCGCGCTTCTGGACGAGGCCGGCCCGGCTCGGGCCGCTAGGCGGCGGCGTGCCGAAGGCGGCGCGGTCGACTTCGCGCTGGTGGGCCTCGGTGAGGCGTCTCATCGAGGCTATCTTTTGGACCTCCGCGATGAGGGCAAGGCGGCGTGCCTCCAGGGTCTCGGCGTCGGCGTCGGCCGGGATGGGGACGGAGAGGTCGTGCATCGCTGCTTGCTGAGCGTCGCGGGCATTCTCGCCCGAGTTGGAGACGTGGCTGATGACCAGCACTTCGGTGACAGCGCTGCTGCCGCTGTCGGCTCGAGGGAGGGGGTCGTCGAAGACCACCACGTCGGAGGGGTAGGCGTCAAGCGACGCGGTGTCGGAGTCGATGAGCATCGGGTCGGTGGAGCCGACCGACTCCATGTCTGCAGCAGGCTCGCTGGAAACGTGAAGCTGGTCGAGGAGGCTGACGAGGCGGTTCTCGGGGTAGTCGGTGCCTGCGTCGGACGCAGGCTCGTCGGAGATGCGAGCCTCGCCGAGCAGATCGGCGAGGCAGCTCGCAGCGCAGGCGTCGTCGACGCCTTGCAGCGCGTCGAGGCAAACGCCATCGGGCGCAGCAGGCTGGATGCGCTCGCGGGGGAGGAAGAGGGTTCCCATCCAGAACAGGTCTCCGGACGACGGTGCACCTGGCCCCATGGTGGGCGCCAAATGTCGGGTGGTTGGTGCGACATATGCCAAGGGATGGCTTATCATTGTGGGAGCCAATAAAACGTCGCCGGTGCCCGGAAACGGGATGAGGCAAAGACATGCACGCCGGCGGATCTTACCCAGGTTCGGGGCTCTCCGAGGAGATAACACCCCTAGTCCTGCTCTGCGGGGTCTCTGCATGATCACTAGATCGAGAAAGGGTAGCTACAATCGCTCCTAGAGCTGTTTGGGATCAAGGGGGAAGAAGAACAAGGCTATCTCTTGCTTCCCTCTATCTATGGTGTGTGTGTGCTATGCTTTGAAGCCAACTATGCTCAGAGGCCAACCCTTTGCATGGGTGCTCCGGGGGGTTTATATAGGCCTACCCCCCGGGGGTACAATGGTAATCCGGCTGGGCTCTGGTCCCAGCCATCAATGTCTACGCCCGCCGGCTTCTTCGCCGGCTGCTGGGTCCCGCCGGCTGCCGGCTACTTGGTCGACAGGCCGGCCCCACCGCCTAGGGTCTTGTCGGCGGCTGCTTACTGTAGCCGCGCCTCTGATGACGAGGGCTTTGTCGAGGTAAGCGTGGCTACAGTGGGCCGCCTCGGGGGCTCTCACTGTAGCCTTACCTTGTCTTGTCTCCTTAATGGGGCTCCTGCTTCGGGGAAGGGAGTAGCCGGCTTCTGGAGGCCGGCTACGCTTTTGGCCGACTGGGAAAGGCCGGGCCGCCTTCACGCCTCTCTCTGGCTGAAGGGGCCCGCCGCCCGTGGGCCGTACGGGAGTCGGTCGTGGGTGACATCGAGGCCAGCATGGCTACAGTGCCGAGCCGCACGGGAGACGGCCGTCTCGTATGGCTTCCTGTAGCCATGCCCGCCTCGGGCTTTGGGGGTAGTGGGCCGCACTGTGGCCACACCCCGTCTTGTCGCCGTTATGGGGGAGTGGCTTGGAGTGGTTGTGGTCTCGGCCGGCTCTTTGGAGCCGGCGTCCTTCTTGGCCGGCTTCTTGGAGTCGGCCACCCCGTAGTCGTCCTGGGGAGGAGTTGGTGAGGCTGGGTCGCCTTCCGGGAGTCGGCTTCAGAGGTAGCCGGCCAGGGAAGGCGGCCCAATGCTCGGAGTGCTTGGAGGCCCGAAGGCCTGATAATTTTTTCAGAAGATCCAGGGGCAGTCGGTTAGGCTACCCGTGGCCATTTACTCCGACACTCGTCCTCGTCGTCGTCGGGGAGATCAATGACGTTGAGGGTTGTAAAAAGATCAGTATCCAAAGTTTCATCACCCGATTGGATATAGAACAGTTCAATCGTCAAATCGAAGACAAAATCACGAGGATTGTACCCGGATTGGAGGTCACCGCATCTTCCATTTCCTCATCCTCATTCTTATAAGCAGAGGTCCCAGAGGTAGCGGCACTGCTAGTTTCAAGATTCATTCGGTCAAACCAAGGGAAAAATAAACGGACAGAACGTCGAGTAAAAGCGAAAGAAGAACACTCACGCACAAGCAACATGAACGTCAATTTTGATTCTCGGCAGCGCCTTCTGAGTCTTCTGCACAACAACCTTGGACTGCTTTGGAGCTTTTTCAGTTGGTGCCGGAGAGGACGTCCGAGGACACTTTGACGACTGCCCGGTCTGAACGGTCGCCTTGTCACGGGCGCTCGCCGGGTCGTGAGTAAGTTTGAATCGCCTTTCCCTGCGGGGAGGAGACTCAACCTCTTCTTCATCACTCGGGTCATCGCTCTCGTTCCCCTCTCCGTCGGAATGCCACTCGCCGCTTTCACCTCCGCTTGCCTCCCCCTCCGGGTCCTGCTCCTGCTCTCCATTGGGCATCGAGTACATTTCAGTAAGGGCCTAGAAGAAAACAAGCAAGACAAAGTCAGTCAGTGAAGCATAAACAGTTGCATGTTAAATCAAGATGACACTCGGTAATTCAGAATCGGACCTTGTCTGGTTCGTAGGATTGGTCAATTGGAGGGATTCTCCTGGCTCCTCTAGGGTTATCCTTGTTGCCAGTGATACTCCTCAACCACTTCTCCACCGTATCCTCATCAACTTCTTCTGGGTGCACCCGAGTGGAATCTTCAATGCCCCAATACATCCACATCGGATGGTCGCGGGCTTGAAGTGGCTGAATGCATCGTCTGAGGAAGACTTCCAGCAGATCCATTCCAGTTACAACCTCACGGATGAGATAGACCACTCGCTCAACCAGCACTTTCACCTCCGCTTTCTCCCCTAGAGTCACTTTCAAGGCGGAGGGCTTCTCTACGCGAGCCATAGAAAAAGGAGGAAGTCCAGTCGACTGACCTGGAGTCGGCTGGTCTTTGGAGTAAAACCAGGTCGACTGCCATCCTCGTACTGACTCAGGAAGAGTTATGGTTGGGAAAGAGCTCTTACCCCTCATCTGAATCCCAAGACCCCCACACATCTGGATCACCTGAGTCCTCTCGTCACACGGGTTAGCCTTTTTGACCGACTGCGAGCGACACGTGAAAATGTGCTTAAAGAGACCCCAGTGTGGTCGACAACCCAAGAAGTTTTCGCACAGAGACACGAAAGCAGCAAGATGTATGATGGTGTTGGGGGAAAAGTGATGAAGTTGTGCTCCAAAGAAATTCAAGAAAGCCCGGAAAAAAGGATGCCGAGGCAGAGAAAATCCACGGTCGATGTGAGTGGCAAGCAGGACGCACTCACCCTCCCGCGGTCGAGGTTTGGTCTCATCCTCCGGGAGCTGCGCCGATCCGTGAGGAATCAGCCCCTCCTCCGCCAGATCGTCGAGGTCGTCCTGGCTGATCGTCGACCGGATCCAGTCGCTCTGGATCCAGCCGCACGGCAAACCAGACCGCGACGAGGATCCGCCCCGGCTGGACTTTTTCCCCTTCGCCTTCGCCGTCGCCTTCTTCGCGCGCTCCAGAGCCACCATCTTTTCTTTCCCCATCGCCGCGGGCGGAGCTCGAACGGAGCGGCGGCGCTGGGGCAAGAGCAGGCGCAGTGGGGGAAACTGAGAAGGGAGTAGAAGAATGAGGACGCACTATTCAAAAACCCCGGTCCGGCGCCTTATATGGGGTTGCTTTCGAGTGACTGACCTGTAGGCCCGGGAAATCTTATCAAATCCCGCAACAGTCGCGCGTGTGATACATGGCAAAAAAGGCGGCACAGGAATCGTGGCGGCCTTGCCTTATCCAGCGCGATTACTGCGGCCTTCTCCGCCCCGCGTGCTTCTCGAAATTCGAATCCCGCGAGATCCGCGGGCAGCAGAACAACTTGTCAGACGGAAGATCTCCACCACATTAGCACTCGGATCTCTTCCAGCAAAAGTTCACTCGACAAAACCAGGAATGGATCAAGGCGACTAAAAAAGAAGTTGGTGTCACCACCTCGGTTCGTTGATCCAAAACAAGACACACCCGAAGCGCGAAAAATGAGTCGGAAGTATTTTCATCTCCTTCTCCACTCAAACCCTGATCCATTCGGGGGCTAGTGATGAGGACATGTACCTAGGGTAGGGTCACAGGCCTGACCTAAATACCTTCCCCAAGGACATCACTCTAAAGCCAGAAGCATTCGAGGGGTACCATCACCCACTCGACCAGAAACATTTCCACACGGAGGAGTCAAGATCACTCGACTGTAACAAGAAACACTTGACGGACAGAAGACCTAAAGTCACTCTACACAGCAACGGTCGAGCATTAACTCCTAGACTTAATAGCCATTTATAACACTTTATTACGGACGTTACCAGTAACGCCCCCCTCTTGATGTACCTTAAATCCCTTGTAACGTGGGCTGGCCGGGGGCTGGCGCCCTCTATATAAGCCACCCCCCTCCACATGCACAAGGGTTCGCACCCCCTGTAACACACACGCATATAATCTAGTCGACCGCCTGCGGGCTCCGAGACGTAGGGCTGTTACTTCCTCCGAGAAGGGCCTGAACTCGTAAAACTCGTGCGTACAGCTTCTCCATAGCTAGGATCTTGCCTCTACATCCCTACCCCCCCATTCTACTGTCAGACTTAGAACCACGACACCGGGCAAACCCAACTATTGACCCAAGACATGATTCGGAGCTGATGCATATAATGCTATAGGTTCGGGGTGCCGAACTTCCGTGAAGGTGTTCAGACTTTATTGCCGTATTATGGGTAAAACGAAGCCCCTGGCATGTTTAAAGGCATATCGCGGTGTACGGATGCCATTTGACAAAAGAATTTTAATAAGAGATAACGGCAGAAAAGTGTCATACAAATCCACATGTTGTATTTAAATAGTACGTCGATGCGTATAAGTACAGGTAATGTGATAAAAAGGAAATATGACTGTGGAACCTGCTGAGACCAGGAGAGAAGCTGTTGTGTGCGGATCCGGAGTATAGTTGGATGGTTATCGCGGGGAATGTCTAAGGATTCCCTTGCGCGTTCAAGTTGCCTCCATATCGCCCGTCCTGGTCGGCGCAAAGGTGAACCTGCGAAGGAAATGTAAGAAATGTTTGCGTGCCGGAGAGCGGTTGAGCCGCTGAGTGCGGCCTGTCCTGGCCTTCGCCGGAGTGTTTAATTGAGCTTTGGACGAGCCGGTCTATCCTTCCGCGAAGTAGTTCGGATTCCTTTGACAGTGTCCGGGAGCCTGGCCGTCAATTCGAGGTTCGGCTGCAGGTGCTGCTCGTTGCTTCTGCTGTTAAGGCAGTGGTGTACTCGTTGACGCCGAAGTAAAGTTCGTCCTTGCCACTAACCGTGATGACGCCGCGTGGACTGAGAATTTTGAGCATTCGGTAGGCATAATGTGGCACCGCGTTGAATCGAGCGAATGCGGGTCGTCCGAGCGTGCCTGATAATCACTGCGGAAGGGGACGATTTCGAAGATTAACTCTTCGGTACGGTAATTGTCAGGTGATCCGAAGACTACCTCAAGGGCGATGGAGCCTGTACAGCTGGCTTCCACACCTGGTATAATGCCTCCGAAAGTGGCTTTAGTGGGTTTGATCACCGAATGATCGATGCCCATCTTGCGCACTGTGTCCTGGTAAAGTAGGTTTAGACTGCTACCTCCGTCCATAAGGACTCGTTTGAGGTGGAACCCGCCAATTATTGGGCCGAGGACTAATGTGGCTGGATTGCCCTAATTGGCATTAACCGGACGATCTGTGCGGTTGAAGGTGACCGACCCTAGTTTATATTGTGGGAAGACTAGTTTCGTTAAGTCGGCATCCCTAAGGGTGCGCATCCGGTCCGGGTTGGGGATGCGGGTGTTGTTTACCACGTTCACCGTTTGGATTTGCGAGGGAAATTTCATTTGCCCTCCTGTATTCGGTGATCTGGGCTCTTCGTCGCCATCATCGCTTTGGGACCCCCCATCTTTGTTTTTGGCGCCTGCCCTGCCGGCTTTTTTTAAAGACCCAGCATTCTCTGTTGGTATGGGTGGTTGGCGTTCCTGGGGTGCCATGAATTTGGCATTGGCGGTCGAGTATGCGGTCCAGACTGGACGGACCCGAATTGTTGTTTTTAAGTGGCCCTTTCCGCTGATCGGACTTAGAGCCCCTAAATCCGGCATTAACTGCCGTATCTTCGGTGTTTTCACCATATTTACGGCGCTTGTGTTTATTGCGTCGGGGTTTGCCGTTGCTATCTCTGGCTTCTGATGTGCCAGGTTTGCTTGTTGTGCTGTTGCTACGGGCCAACCAGCTATCTTCGCCCGCGCAAAAGCGGGTCATGAGTGTCGTGAGGGCTGCCATGGATTTTGGCTTCTCTTGGCCGAGATGTCGGGCGAGCCACTTGTCTCAGATGTTATGTTTAAAGGCCGCTAGGGCTTCAGCATCCGGACAGTCGACAATTTGGTTCTTTTTGGTTAGGAACCGAGTCCAGAATTTCCTGGCTGACTCTCCAGGCTGTTGTATTATGTGACTTAAATCGTCAGCATCCGGTGGCCGCACATAAGTGCCCTGGAAGTTGTCCAGGAATGCGTCTACCAGGTCCTCCCAACTTCCAATGGAGTTTGCCGGCAAGCTATTCAGCCAATGCCGAGCCGGCCCTTTGAGTTTTAGCGGGAGGTACTTGATGGCGTGTAAATCATCTCCGCGGGACATGTGAATGTGGAGGAAGAAATCTTCTATCCATACCGCAGGGTCTGTAGTGCCATCATATGATTCGATGTTCACGGGTTTAAAACCCTCTGGGAATTCGTGATCCATTACTTCATCAGTGAAGCATAGGGGGTGTGCGGCGCCTCTGTGCCGGGCTATATCACGACGCAGTTCATACGAGTCTTGTCTGCTGTATTCGGCCGGCCGGATTTGCTTTTAGTATATCCGGCGTGACGGTCATCGTCACGCGTTGGGGCACGCCCCCGTGATCCGTAGATCGATCTTGCATGTCCTGCTTTGTTTTCCAATACGTCTCGCAGGTCCTGCGTGTTACCCCGGGCCTTGGTATTTTTATTTGGCTGGCGGCGGGCTGCGGGCTAGACTTTAGCCTGATGTGCCGCTTTGTCTCGGCCACGAGGTGGCCGGTCAGCCGCATTCTATGCTGGGAGCGTAGGTTTTAATGCTTCCTCCTCGAGTTGGGGTAGCAACCTGCGCATTGGATAACTTTTGGTTGGGCGCTCGAGTTCGTATTCCTCGGCCGCAAGGACTTCAGTCCATCTATCCGCTAGCAGATCTTGATCAGCTCGAAGTTGTTGTTGCTTTTTATTCAGGCTGTTTGCTGTGGCTATAAGCCGGCGCTTAAAGCGCTCCTGCTCGACAGGATCCTCAGGCACGATGAATTCTTCGTCGCCGAGGCTCACCTCGTCTTCGGAGAGGGGTATGTAATTGTCATCCTCTAGTTCTCCGTCTGCTGCCTGTTCCTTAGGGCTAGCTTGCCCGTCCTCCGGCTCGAGATCTGGCTGGAGGGGATTGTCGTTGTCTCCGGCACTATCTGGAGCGTTATTGTCTCTTGTGCCGGTATCGCTGCTTTTGCTATGGCGGGACTTAGAGCGGCGCCGCTGACGTCGGTGCTCGAATTGCTTCTTGGAGGGATTATCCTCCGCTGTCTTATCGCCATCGCCTTCTTTGGGGGTGTCCACCATGTATATATATCATATGATGAGGTGGCAGTCCAGCACTCTGTGGGCGGTGGTTCCTGTTCGTCTCCTGCATCATCGTCCATACCGGCGATGTCTTCGGAGCCGAAATCGAGCATGTCAGTTAGATCGTCGACAGTGGCTACTAAGTGGGTGGTGGGTGGGGAGCGACTTTCTTCGTCGTCCACATCCCATTCTAGCCGAACATAGTTCGGCCAAGCGTCTCCTGACAAGGAGAGAGACTTCAACGAGTACAGCACGTCGCCAAAGGGCGAGTGTCGAAAGATATCCGCGGAGGTAAACTCCATGATCGGTGCCCAATCGGATTCGATAGGCACGGACGCAGGCGGTTCGGAGCCCGTGGCCGGGGACGAATCCAAGTGTCCGGCAACACGGGTCTCATAGGAAGTGAAGTCGGCATTCGGCTCTATCACCGTTGAGTGTGCGGCCTTCGTGATGGGGTCCATCCACCAATCCTTAGACGACGCAATTTGTTCCGGATTGAGGCCCGGAGTAGTTGCAGGTGTGATCTCCCGAACACTGTCCGACGGCGGAGCTAAGTCATGCCCGTCGGGACTGTGCGGCGTACCTGACGTGGGCTCGAATCCGTTGAAGATCAAGTCTCCGCGGATGTCGGCAGTATAGTTCAAGTTTCCAAACCTGACCTGATGGCCAGGGGCATGGCTCTCGATCTGCTCCAGATGGCCAAGTGAGTTGGCCCGCAGTACGAAGCCGCCGAATACGAAGATCTGTCCGGGGAGGAAAACCTCACCCTGGATCGCATTGTTGTCGATATCGACGGAGCCATCAAGCCTTTATCGTGACGACACAGTGGAACTCTCAATGAAAGCACCAATGTCGGTGTCAAAACCGGCGGATCTCGGGTAGGGGGACCCGAACTGTGCGTCTAAGGCAGATGGTAACAGGAGGCGGGGGACACGATGTTTACCCAGGTTCGGGCCCTCTCGATGGAGGTAATACCCTACTTCCTGCTTGATTGATCTTGATGATATGAGTATTACAAGAATTGATCTACCACGAGATCATAGAGGCTAAACCCTAGAACCTAGCCTATGGTATGATTGTTCTTGTCCTACGGACTACGCCCTCCGGTTTATATAGATATTGGAGGGGGCTAGGGTTACACAGAGTCAGTTACATGGGAGGAGATCTACATATCCGTATTTGCCAAGCTTGCCTTCCACGCCAAGGAGAGTCCCATCCAGACACGGGACGAAGTCTTCAATCTTGTATCTTCATAGTCCAACAGGGACTCCCTCAACTCCCCTCCCCGAGGACGGGCGACGCAGACGTGCGACAGGAGGTCCAAAATAACTTTTTGTAGACCACACTCTTTATTCCGAGCCTGTACTATGCCCTTTTTCCTCTGATCCCGACCCCGAGCATATCAAATAGCCGGGTCCGTGGTTTCTTATATATACATATATACACACATAAATTTATCATTGGCACATCGCTCCGTTCTCAGTAAGCCTCATCCGAACCGATCTTTCATACTCTTTCAACAATAAGTACGGCTGTCGGTGTCAAAACCGGCGGATCTCGGGTAGGGGGTCCCGAACTGTGTGTCTAAGGCGAATGGTAACAGGAGGCGGGGGACACAATGTTTACCCAGGTTCGGGCCCTCTCGATGGAGGTAATACCCTACTTCCTGCTTGATTGATCTTGATGATATGAGTATTACAAGAGTTGATCTACCACGAGATCGAAGAGGCTAAACCCTAGAAGCTAGCCTATGATTCTGATTGTTGTTGTCCTACAGACTAAACCCTCCGGTTTATATAGACATCGGAGGGGGCTAGGGTTACACAGAGTCGGTTACAAGGGAGGAGATCTACATATCTGAATTGCCAAGCTTGCCTTCCATGCCAAGGAGAGTCCCACCCGGACACGGGACGAAGTCTTCAATCTTGTATCTTCATAGTCCAACAGTCCGGCCAAAGTATAAAGTCCGGCTGTCCAAGGACCCCGTAATCCAGGACTCCCTCAGTAGCCCCTGAACCAGGCTTCAATGACGATAAGTCCGGCGCGCAGATTGTCTTCGGCATTGCAAGGCGGGTTCTTCTCCAAATTCTGAATACCTGTCGAGTAGTGTCCGGCTTCCCACGAATGTTGCACTCCTTGGCTTCTGCGCCTAATAATGGCTATCCTCCACGTGCCGAGTGAATGCGAGAAGTCGGGACATTTTTACACTTGCAACCCTAACCATGTGAGTAAATCGTCTATTTAAAGAGCCGGGGATCCTCAGTCCAGATCACACCATCCTCCCACAGCGAGTATCCATCGGAGCGCGCCCGGAAAAGTCCATCCCATCATGGCCGGCCATCGCAGTTCCTCCCCTCGCTCCCGTAGCCCTAAGCCAGGCAATTGGAAGAAGTGTTCCGTCTCCCACAGCCAATTAGTAGAGTTACAGACCCAGGGGTTTCTCGCTCCTGCGTATATGGTCCCCGTCCGAGCCGGACTAGCCACTTACAATGGCAGGGAGTAAGCGGAGAGCTTTCCCAACCCGTCCATGGGGGAGCGGGTATGCCTTGTCCCTTACTTATTGAGGGGACTTGGATTTCCAATCCATCCGTTCCTCCGCGGGCTCCTAGAGTTCTACGGCCTCCAGCTGCATAACTTCACTCCCGCCTCCATATTACACATCGCTGGCTACATCGCCTTTGCGAGCTGTTTTTGGGCTGCAAAGTTCATTTCAAGCTATGGAAGAGGCTATTCTGCCTCGTACCACGTACACAGGAGGGGTCAATATATCAAGTGGGCGGAGCCGAGATATGGCGCATCGCCGGGACCGGATACCTGTCCGGTACTCCGAAGAAGACATCTGAAGACTGGCCTTCGGAGTGGTTTTATATGGAGGACGTCCCCCTTCCGGACCCTATTCGGATGGGCCTTCCTGAGTTCAATAATGCCCCTTCGAAGAAACGTCGCAGCTGGCGCCCTCGGAGTCCCCAGGAGGAAGATAACAGAGAGGTCCTTTACCTGATGGGCCGGATAAAAATGCTGGCCAAATCAGGACAGACAATAATCGAGGTTATGTCAATATGTATAATGCGGGGGGTGCAGCCACTTCAATATCGAGGACAACCCATGTGGCACTTCAATGGAGAATACGATGCTACCCGCTGCGGCCATAAAGGTCCGGACTCCGCCGCTGCTCTAGCGAAAATACTGTCTGATTTATATAAAGGAGAGGAACAGGAGTTCATCCACATTAAGCCACGGGATGGATTCTCCATGTACAACCCCCCCAACTAGGTGAGCTGCTACTTTTTACTCCAGACCTTCCTGCATTCTTCATCATAAATATTTACCTTGCTATTTCATAGCAGGAACTGCGAAAAGCTATGAGGGAGGTCCACAGCCCGTCTCCACAGCCAGAGGACCCTGACCGGGCCCTCGACCCTAGACTCGAAGAAGATCCGGACATATTTGTGGAGCTCATCGACAGGACGTTCTATCAGTTAAGCTGCGATGGTGCCTTGGTGGCCATCATAGCAGATTATCCTGGACTGCTCCCTGCATTGCATGTAAGTAAAGCCAGAGTCCCAACTTCCGAGAAGGATCCCTTTTTGCACTTCACCCACCGCACACATGTGGTGTCTTATAGGGAAGGCCCTCGGGACGCCATGCCGAACCCGCGGTGACTCACCAACAAGGGGCACCAAAACCGGGTAGGCTTAAAAGGAAGGCAGTCAGGACTGAGATGCCGTCGCAGAGGTATGAAAAAGAACCCTGCTCCGTGGTTGTCGTTTCTAAAATGTAATAACGTCCATGGTTCCTGGCAGGAAAAAGGCTCGCCGGACCGTATCCGGAGAGCCTGCCGGCCATGCCTCCACCAGCCGGGCTCCAGAGCCGGACTCAGAGGCAGATGCTAACGTGGGGACAACGCCGAATGTTCCTCCTACAGAGGGTGCGGATAGGCTGTCCGCTACAAATTCCGAAGTGGAGAGTGCCATGAATCACAGGCGTCGCCGGGCCGTCCTCCGCGACCCTGGTTTCTCTAAAGAGGCGTTCGATGCCTTCAACTCAGGGGACGCATACATCCGAGCTGCTCAAAATGGTCTTGCCAGAGCCACGGACCAGTATGTAAAGGATATACGGGTAAGAAAATCTGATAATTATGTATATCAGTAGCCCCTGAGACTTGAAATAGTTGGCACAACTGATTTAAGGATCATTATTTGCATAGGTTCTTACGGAGAAGAATACCCAGTTGTCTCAAGAGCTGGAGGAGTGCAAAGCCCAGCTACGGGCCGCAGTTGTGGCAATGAAGGAGTCCAAGAAGGCCCCATCTGGTAACACTTGTTTTTATTGAAAAGAATGACATATACGAGTTAGTATTCGGCATGCATGCAAATCTAACAATAGATTCTGCAGATGACCCCGGAGCGAATCCGGAGGTCGTGCGAGGGGGCGAGCAACATGCTCGACGACAGCTAGAGGCTGGCGAGAGCGTCCTTACGTAGGTTAGGCGGGAGAAAAACGATCTCCAAGATGCCAATACCCGGATGGGCGTTGAACTGAAAGATATTCGGGCCCAGCTTGCTGACTCCATAAAGGAGAATAAGAGGCTTCGACGTGGCATTTTTAGTAAGTGCTTGAACGAACTTTTATAGAGTTCGGCAAAGAAACCGGCTAATAGAGTTATATTTGTAGGTATGCTGACGGCCCGCAGAGGAGATGCCCGGGTCTGCGGGTGATCTTCTGCCAGAGCTCTCACAACAGGATTGTAGGCTAGACATCCTGTTGGATGGTATAGAAGAAGAATTTAGTCAGTCTAAGTGACTGTGTACTTCAAGTGACATATATTGTCCCATCCAGATTGTAAATCATTTGTCATGGCGGACCTTGTCGCTTCGACCTCCGGACCCGACGGTCCGGAGTGTATCCGAATACCCGCTCAGTTATGTAAAAATCGGGGTACGCGTGGAAACCAGGCGTAGGGGTCATAAGTGCTTGAACAGACAAGTACCCAACTAGCTATGTTATATTACATGGATAGTAAGAAACATCTTCCATTGAGAATAGTTCCGTTAAGGGTTCCTTTCCCTGGGTACGCATGCATTAATGTGCATGTCCAAACTGCAAAAAGAGACGCAGGATATAAGCATCTGGGGGCATGTATTACAATAAGTAAAAGTCATCTTTTGTTCACCGACCAAATATTCCCTGAAGAACGCTAGATTTCGGCTTCACCCAGTCTGAGGTACACATCCGGCTGACCCGGTAGTAACAATCGCAGAGGTGCTTCCCTTATGCCCTAGCCGAATTAACGGGAAGGTAGGGCATAAACACAAGAGCCAGGCAACCCAGATTGGCCAAAACTTAAGTCATATCGATGCATATAATGGCGAAGAAAAGGTACATGTGGAAAAGTAACACATGTGCAGGGGGCATAGAGCCCGGAACATAGTTATATTAAGCTTCTGCATAAGAAGCCCCTAGGTATAATGAGCACGCCTGGCGCGTTAAGATTGTGTAGTCAAGACACATTTTAACATTTTAAGGCCGTGAAGAAAAAGGGAAGAAAGGAAGAAAGAAAGACAGATAGCGTATATATATATATAATTGACGGAGGTAAGGAGACGAACACAGAGTCCGGCACTAGGCGTAGAACCTTCGGAGTCTGGCCGCGTTCCATGGGTTTGGCTCGAGTCAATTGTACGATGCATCCCACAGATGGTATGCTCCACCGGTGAGAACTTTGACAATAACGAAGGGACCTTCCCATTTGGGCTTGAGCTTGTCCTTTTTCTTCTCTGGTAGGCGTAGAACGAGTTCGCCAACGTTATAAGTTTTGGCCCGTACTTCTCTGCTTTGATACCGCCGAGCCTATTGCTGATAGAATGCGGAGCGGGCTTTTGGCACGTCACGCTCCTCCTCCAGGGCGTCCAAACTGTCCTGCCGATCAAGCTCGGCTTCTTTCTCTTCGTACATGCGCACTCGAGGTGAGTCATGAATGATGTCGCAGGGCAGTACCGCCTCTGCGCCGTACACCATAAAAATGGTGTGTATCCGGTAGTGCGATTCGGCGTGGTCCGCAGCCCCCATAGTACGAAGTCGAGCTCCTCGACCCAGTGCGTATCTGATTCCTTCAGGGATTGCACTAATCTGGGTTTAATGCCGCTCATAATAAGACCATTTGCTCGCTCGACTTGACCGTTTGTTTGGGGGTGATAGATGGAGGCATAATCGAGCTTAATGCCCATGTTGCCGCACCAAGTTTTTACCTCGTCGGCTGTAAAGTTCGAGCTGTTATCGGTGGTGATGCTGTGTGGGACTCCGTAACGGTGTACAACCCCGGATATGAAGTCTATCGCTGGTCCGGACTCGGCCGTTTTAACTGGTTTGGCTTCTATCCATTTGGTGAATTTATCCACCATGACCAATAGGTACTTTTTCTTATGGCTTCCTCCTTTAAGGGGTCCGACCATATCAAGCCCCCAGACTGCAAAGGGCCAAGTAATGGGGATTGTTTGGAGAGCGGTAGGTGGCATATGGCTTTGGTTTGCAAAAAGCTGGCAACCGACGCAATGCTGGACGAGGTCCTGTGCGTCTGCTCGGGCCGTCGGCCAATAAAAACCTGACGGAAGGCCTTGCTTACAAGGGCCCGAGCTGCGGCATGGTGGCCGCCGAGTCCAGCATGAATTAATGCCAAAAGTTGCCGTCCTTCCTCTTCGGAGATGCACCTTTGAAGTACTCCGGTAGCGCTTTTCTTATAAAGCTCTCCCTCGTGGACCTTGTAGGCTTTAGACCGCCGCACAATGCAACGTGCCTCGTTTGGGTCCTCAGGGAGTTCTTGCCTAGTTAGGTAAGCCAAGAAGGGTTCTGTCCACGGGGCGATGACAGCCATAATCACGTGGGCCAAAGGTGTTATTTCGGTGGCAGAGCCTCCGATTACGTCAGAGTGTTCGGGATCTGGCATTGTGGCCGGATCCGGACTGTTGATGCCGGTCTCCCCTTCCCACACCACGAATGGCTTAAACAGACTTTCCAAGAAGATATTAGGTGGGACAGGGTCGCGCTTAGTGTCGATGCAGGCGAGTATATCCGCCGCTTGGTTGTTTTCTCGGACCACATGGTGGAATTCGAGCCCCTCGAACCGAGCTGACATTTTGAGGACGGCGTTGCGGTAAGCCGCCATTTTTGGGTCCTTGGCGTCAAAGTCTCCATTTATTTGAGATATTGCGAGGTTCGAATCCCCACGCACCTCTAGGCGTTGAATGCCCATGGAGAATGCCATTCGATGGCCATGCAACAGGGCCTCATATTCTGCTGCATTGTTGGAGTCTGTGTATAATATTTGGAGTACATATTGGACTGTGTCTCCGGTGGGGGATGTCAGGACGACGCCTGCCCCCAGACCAGCCAGCATCTTAGAGCCGTCAAAGTGCATGATCCAATTGGAGTATGCGTTGTACTCTTTAGGAAGTTCGGCTTCTGTCCATTCGGCGACGAAATCAGCCAGTACTTGTGACTTAATGGCTCGCCGTGGTTTGTATGTTATGTCGAACGGGAGGAGTTCAATAGCCCATTTAGCAATCTGGCCCATGGCATCGCAGTTATTTATTATGTCGTTGAGTGGTACTTCAGAGGCCACCGTAATTGAACACTCTTGAAAGTAGTGTCGTAGTTTCCGGGATGCCATGAAGACCGCGTATGCTATCTTTTGATAATGTGGGTACTGTGATTTGCATGGAGTGAGGACAGTGGATACGTAGTATACCGGCTTTTAAAGCGGGAACTTATGTCCGTCCGTCTCTCGTTCGACGACGAGCATTGCGCTTACAACTTGGTGTGTTGCCGCTATATATAATAGCATTGGTTCGCTAATATTTGGCGCGGCCAAGATTGGGTTACTGGCCAAGACGGCTTTTATTTCTTCCAATCCGGCCGTGGCCGCATCCGTCCACTCGAAGTGTTCGGTGCGTCGAAGAAGGCGATAAAGAGGTAGTGCGTTTTCTCCCAATCGGGAGATAAAGCGGCTTAAGGCAGCCACGCATCCAGTTAATTTCTGGATTTGCTTGAGGTCTGTTGGGATAGCCAACTGTGACAGAGCTCGGATTTTGGCCGGATTTGCTTCAATTCCTCTATTGGAAACGATGAAGCCCAAGAGCTTACCGGCAGGCACGCCGAAGACGCATTTTTCCGGGTTGAGCTTGATGTCATATGTTCGGAGATTGTCAAACGTGAGCCTCATGTCGTCTATTAAGGATTCGACGTGTCTGGTTTTAATGACCACATCGTCTACGTATGCCTCCACTGTTTGGCCGATTTGTGTTTCCAGGCATGTCTGAATCATGCGTTGATAGGTTGCACCGGCATTTTTGAGCCCGAAAGGCATGGTGTTAAAACAGAAGGGGTCGTATGGAGTGATGAATGCCGTTGCGGCTTGATCGGACTCCGCCATCTTAATTTGATGGTATCCGGAGTATGCGTCGAGGAAACACAATAAGTCGTGTCCTGCGGTAGCGTCGATAATTTGATCGATGCGGGGGAGGGGGAAGGGATCCTTGGGGCAAGCCTTGTTAAGGTCCTTGAAATCGACACATAGGCGCCAGGATTTGCCCTTCTTTGGTACCATCACCAGGTTTGCTAGCCAGTCTGGATGTTTTATTTCTCTAATGAATCCGGCCTCAAGTAACTTGGCCAGCTCTTCTCCCATGGCTTGTCACTTAGGCTCAAAGAAACGCCGAAGAGTCTGCTTGACCGGCTTGAACCCCTTTAGAATGTTAAGGCTATGCTCGTAGCCTGCGTGGGATTCCTGGCATGTCCGAAGGATGCCAGGCGAAGATGTCCCAATTCTCGCGTAAGAACTCCCGCAGTGCGGCGTCTCTTGTGGGGTTCAGCTGTGCCCCGATGGATGTTGTTTTTGTAGGGTCCGTTTGGTGGACCTGGAATTTGACTATTTCGTCCGCTGGTTTAAAAGAGGTGCACTTGGGTCTTTTGTCGAGTATCACGTCGTCCCTGTCCACCGTGGAGTGCAGCGCAGTTAGTTCTTCGGCCGCAAGGGCTTCGGATAATGCCTCGAGGGCCAGTGCGGCGGTTTTATTTTCGGCGCGGAGTGCTATGTCCGGATCACTAGCTAGGGTGATGATTCCATTGGGCCCGGGCATTTTGAGCTTCATGTACCCGTAATGGGCTATAGCTTGGAAGATCGTGAATGCCTCCTGCCCTAAAATGGCGTGGTATCCGCTACTGAACGGGGCTACTTGGAATGTGATTTCTTCGGACCTATAATTCTCCGGCGTGCTGAATACCACATCTAGTGTGATTTTTCCCGCACATCGTGCCTCCCGACTAGGGATGATTCCTCTGAAGGTCGTGCTGCTTTGCTCAATGCGGCTCTTGTCTATTTCCATTTTGTTAAGAGTCTCCTCATAGATGAGGTTTAATCCGCTGCCACCGTCCATGAGCACTTTAGTAAGCCGGAAGCCGTCCACAATTGGACTAAGGACCAAAGCGGCTGGTGCTCGGGCTGTGCGGAATTGAGGTTCGTCACTAGCATTGAAGGTTATGGCCTGTCGTTCCATGGATTTATTGCTGCAACGTGGCAGACTTCAGCAAGGCTGCGGAGTGCTCGCTTGCACCTATTATTTGAGGCGAAGGTCTCGAAGACTGTCGGTACTGTATTGTTATTTTCCACGGGATGGTGCTCTGTGATATTGTTGATGAGGAGATCCTCGCCACTCTTGGCCACCTGCCGGAGTATCCAACATGCTCTAAGGCTGTGTGTTGGCATGGTGTCCGGTGTACTATGAATTTTGCATGGCCCATTGAGCCATCCCTCCAATACAGTTCTACGCCCTATAGTGGGCTTTGGTTTCTTTGTAATTGGATCGGGTGACTTACGAGAGTACACCCTTTTAGTTCGGACAGGGGGTTTAGTGAGAGCCGGAGGATCCCAGAATTTTGTTTGGGTTTTCCAAGCGCTTTACATCGCACAGTACTTCTGTACTATGGTCGCCAAGTCAGCGAAGTGTGCTATGTCACGGCGACTTATGGCGTTGAGGATTCCCTTGTCCGTGCAATTTTTGCAAAAGAATGAAATTGTGTCTTCCTCGCGACAGTCCTTGACCTTGCTCATTACAAGGAGGAATCTGGCCCAATAGTGATGTACTGTCTCTTGGGGCTCTTGTCTAATGTGGGAAAGATCACTTATGTCTGGGTGGGTGGGTAGATTTAGGTCCAAACCCTGACCCGATCTGAGACCCAGGGGCGGAGGAGTTTCCGAGCTTGGCAGTTCGGGCTCTGGGATGTTGCCCAATAGTTCTAGCCCGCTGTCTGATTCTAGGTTCGAAGCTTGGGCCATGTCCTCCCGTAGACGGGTATCTGGCTCGGAGAGCTCGGGAATCCGGACATAGTTTGTCTTCAAAATAGAGGAAGAATTGCTACATTGCTCCTCCACCACCGCTATCTGATGGGTGACCGACGGAGAGTTAATCTCCCTTTGGTCGGGTTTAAGCCCGATCTGATCATAGTCCGTAGCGACTCCCAGGGCAGCGATGCGATCCAAGAGCTCGTTCAAGGAAGAGAGCTCCGTTGGATCCATCTGCTCGGCGAATCCCGAGCCGACGTGGAGGCTGTTTTGGATGACCCGAGAAGTCATCGTCGGCGCGACGGCCGAACTGTGCCACCCCAAAAAATTTGACCTTGTTTTATTAATCAAAATTTTGCCAGGAAATTGAACTTTTCCATTTTGTCTGGATTTACCCTTCTGATATTATGGGTTTTTACCTCAAGTGGAAAATTTCCAAAAAGATTATTGGACTTGTACACTCTCTCTATAAAACATTTCATTATCAGTGGATTTAATTGCAAGATTTGCCTTTCCCTGAGCTTTACTCTTTTAAAATGATTTTTCAAGAACTTGGAGTCTCTGTTGCACTGCAACCATTGGATTAATGCCTTCAAAAATTTCACCAAAATTTGGGGATGTCATGTGATGTTTCCACATCACTTTTATGCAAAGATATCTTTTGGTTATTGGAGATTTTGAGCTCTACATCAACTTTTCAAATCTGGTCCAGTAGGCATTTTTGCACTACAACCTATTTAAATATTCCTTTAAAAATTCTTCCAAGTGTTTGGAGATGTCAGTAGATGCATATAATTCAACTTCATGCAAAAACCCAGTGTTGTTCTTTGAAACACTTGAGTGAATCAACCTCTTTTTCATTCTGGTCCAGTTTGGTGATTTGTACTGCAAACCTATTTTATTTTACTCTAGTGACCCTGAGCTTTTTCCTGCTTGTAGCCCTCCCTACAAAACCCTTAAGTCCAGGAGAATGGACCCATTGGAGGATTTTAAGTGCATGCAATGAGACCTCTTTCTTTCTGTCCAAAACTGTAGTTTTGCAAAACTTGCACTAGCAAGTTTCTGGTTTTGCCCAAATGATCTTGCCATCCTCACCTACATCCAGGGAGACCCTGATCTGGAGATTTTGGCCACTCCAAGAGTTGCCTAAATGCACTTGGCATTCTGTCGAACACTTGGTGTGCACAGTCAGTTGTGACATGAGTTTTTGTTTGCACTGTGTACTTGATCCTCTGGCCCAGCAACCATGTCCACTAAGCTCCTAGCTATCCCTATGCCTGCCCTGTTAGTTGCCAGCCTCCCCCTCGTGCTCTAGGCTGCCCTGACATTTCGTCGAGCATGTCCCGTGCGTGCTCTGGGCGCGCCCAGAGCGCACGTTTTGCACGCGCGCGCACCGAGCCGCCGCGTCGCACTGCCGCCCCCGCCGCGTCCCGCACATGGCCCTGGCTCGCCTACAGAGCCGCGCACTACACTTGCCCACTCTCCACGCCACCCCTTGCGCCCTACAGCGCCGCTAGCAGAGCTTTTGGCGGCACGCCGGCGTCGGCAACGAGCTCCTGCCATAGTCGGCGCCGCCCAAGCCACACCAGCGCGCCAGCTGCCCCTGTGAACAGCTCGAGCTTATCCTGAAGCCCGTCGGCACGCGCTCGTCGACGCCACGTCGCCCTGCGGCTACAAAGCGACGGTCGCCGGCGTTCTTATCCTCGGCCACCGCGGGATCAGCCTCGAACGCCTATAAAAGGAGACCCCGAACCCCTCCGAGCGCTCAAGCGACCTCAAGCCTTCCCCCTAGTTCTCCCCTAGCCATGGATTGACCGGAAGAGGTCGTCTCCCCCACCTCCGGCCGGTTCAGCCGCCGCTGCCGTCCGGTGACATTCGTCGCAACCAGGCACTCCCCCGCCCATCCAGCGCCACCACTCGCTTCCCCTTGTTCTTGCGGAGCTGCCCAGCGCCTCAGCCTCGATCGGAAACCACCGGAGCCCAAAACCCACTTCACTCCCGTAGCCCCCTCCGCCGCGGAGCTCGCCGCCGGCGACTCCTCCCACCACCGTCAACCCAACGACCACCAAGAAGACCGCCCCGGTCTGGCCGGTCCATCCCCGCCCTCGGATGCCCGTGGGGAGCTGCCGTTCGTCGACGGCGATCGCCGGAGTGTCGCTCCGTTCGGGCAGAGGAAGAGGAGGGAGGAGAGGACTAGTCAAACCTGACCAGTGGGCCCCCTGGACCCACTGTCAGTGACCCACGCGCCGTCCGCTCTGGTTAAGTGAAGGCGCATAAGTCCCGAGTACGTCTCCTTTGCTTCGAAAGCGTATTCTGTATCGAAACGTTTTCTTTTTCTGTTTTATTTTAAAACAGAACTTTGACTGGCTATATCTTTTAAAATAAAACTCCAAATGAGTTGACTCTTTTTCCTACCTCTCTCAAATTTCATCTAGTTTATTTTAAGATTTATTTCAAAAATATTTGGGACAACTTTTTGTACTGGTTTTAAGATATTTGTTATTTGTATATTTTTAAAAATAGGAAAATGGAGAGAAGAGGAAACTTTCAAAAAGTGCACCCCTTGCATACTCTTGAAGGCGAGCATTCTGAACTCTGGCATAATATTTTTGTGTGGTGTTTTGATACGGTTTCGACACCACTTTGACTTGGAGCATGCGTTATTTCTATGTATCGATTCAGTCACACGCATAAGTGCATTTTGGAGATGCTTTACTGTTGGTATGGATATGCTGGAGTTAGTGATCATCCTCGTGAGCTTCTCACGCATACCGGAAGGAAGCCGAGAAAGTCGAGGTCTTGGGTAGACACGAGCTTGTCCCAAATTCCTCGTCGAGACGAGTGTGTCCGGTATGGCATGAGGAGGTTTGATGAGCGGTGATTCTGTCTGTTAATGGAAATATTTTGGTTATGCTAATCATTCTGTGAATACTTGGACCTCCTGAGTCGGCCATAGGTCGAGTCTTGATTAGTAACTTCCCCTACTTGTTTTGTACTACCACTTGTCCCTGTCGCAGGCAGGGTACGGTTCAGTAAGTTGTCAACCCCTTACCAAGGCACACACCGTATAGAGAGGCCATGGTGGAAGATACCGGATGCATCCGGTAGGCATGCCACCTGGTCCGGGGGCATGGGTGTTTCCGGTTGGGACCGAGAGGGGGGCACCCCTTAGAGCGCGCGATATAAATTTGATCCCATGCTACGTCGAGGTTGTAGCCTCCCCACTTAGAGTTTTGCTTGATTGGTGTCGTGGGTGATTCCAGACACCGGTAAGTTAAGCTGGTGTGTGCAGGTCAGGCGTGTTTTCAATTAAAAGGCCGTAGGCGGAATTAGTCCCGATGGACTAGATAAATCCGTTACTCGTGGGTAAAGAGTACACCCTCTGCAGAGGTCATATCTTTTTGGATAGCCATGTACATGGGTAAGGACTACAGTCTGAGATGGGTCTAGTGACGGTTTCGGATGGAGACACGGTTAACTGGATCATAGTAACGGTATTCGGATGGAAAAACGGCTACACTAGAATCTAGTGATGGTCATCGGATGGAGAAACGGCTAGACTAGATTTTGTTTATGACCTGTGACATATGAGGATTATGTTTATTATTATTATGGACTAACCATTTACATTATTTGAATTATTGAGTATCACTGGGACGGTTCTACCTCCTGGATGTTCACTGTGATTATTCTTATATAAGCCCTTTATGTGGCGTCGCTCAGAGCGACGCCCGACTGCGGCATGTTGTTATTTATTTATCCTTTATAAGCCCTTTATGTGGTGTCGCCCAGACGCCCGACTATGGCATGCTTGTTATTTACTTATTATTTATAAGCCCTTTATGTGGTGTCGCTCAGACGCCCGATTGCGGCATGCTTGTTATTTACTTATTCTTTATAAGCCCTTTATGTGGTGTCGCTCAGACGCCCGACTGCGGCATGCTTGTTATTTACTTATTCTTTATAAGCCCTTTATGTGGTGTCGCTCAGACGCCCGACTGCGGCATTGTTAACTTTATTTGCACCCTTTCGAGGAGTCATTGCAGACACTCGATCAGTACGTTCTATTCCTACTCCCGTATTGCATGTTCATTTTTTTCGCATGCGTGCATCACGGTTTTCGTTTATTTTGTGACAGACGTTATCATCATGAAAAAAATTCGGAGCATGATTATCTCTTATTATATTATACCCGTGTTCTAAATGTTTGCGAGTACATTCAAACGTACTCACTGGCTTGTCCCTGGCTATTGTCTTGGCCAGATTTCGCGCATGGAGAGAGCGTTACGACGACAGCCCCGGAACCCATGTAAAGGTGATAGCAGCCTCGCGAAGATAGGAGTTATCCTGGTCAGCTATTCTTGTGGGAAATGGAGTCCCATAGACGCAGATGAACCACAAACCGCTTCCGCCATCAACCACTAGAAACCAAGTGTTGTACTCCTAGGCCACAATGGTCTTGTACTACATATTTTGTACTTTGCTTGGAATTATTGTATCAAGTTGGTGCCTCATCAGCTAACAGTAATCCTGGGGCTGGTGAGCACAAAGGCCATTTTCTGGGAAATTAATATCCCGAAAATCTGGTCGTGACACGAACGGGCGGTCATGACAAAGCCGCCTAGTCGGAGAGTTTGGCCTACAGCCAGGGCTCCCCCAGAGGTAATGCTGTCCTTGACAACCAGACGAGCCATCAAGCCTTGTCGTGACGGCACAGTGGAACTCTCAATGAAAGCACCAATGTTGGTGTCAAAACCGGCGGATCTCGGGTAGGGGGTCCCGAACTGTGTGTCTAAGGCGGATGGTAACAGGAGGCGGGGGACACAATGTTTACCCAGGTTCGGGCCCTCTCGATGGAGGTAATATCCTACTTCATGCTTGATTGATCTTGATGATATGAGTATTACAAGAGTTGATCTACCACGAGATCGAAGAGGCTAAACCCTAGAAGCTAGCCTATGATTCTGATTGTTGTTGTCCTACGGACTAAACCCTCCGGTTTATATAGACACCGGAGGGGGCTAGGGTTACACAGAGTCGGTTACAAGGGAGGAGATCTACATATCTGAATTGCCAAGCTTGCCTTCCACGCCAAAGAGAGTCCCACCCGGACACGGGACGAAGTCTTCAATCTTGTATCTTCATAGTCCAATAGTCCGGCCAAAGTATATAGTCCGGCTGTCCAAGGACCCCCTAATCCAGGACTCCCTCAACGGCCTCAACGGCTGCTTTGCAGATGCACCTCGGCATACCCTGCCAGGGGCTCGGCATGGGAACGAATGAGTTGCCAGTAAAAGTCTGAACAGCTCTATAGCTTACTTCGGCGTCGCAAGTTTGGCCTTATATGCATCAGCTCCGAATCATTGTCTTGGGTCAATAGTTGGGTTGCCCGGCTCCTGTGCTTGCTACCCTACGTTCCGCTCTATCAGCTAGGGTAGTAAAGGGAGAAGTACTGCGATTGTGCCCTGGCCTAAACCGGATGAGCACCTCAGTAGAGAAAGCCGAAAACTGACTGTCATGATGCGGCGAGAGCTGCTCAACCACTTGACGACTTATTGGAATCTTTAGCAATTCTCCATGTAACACGAGGGATCTTTTTCAGATCAGATATGTAAGGCATCACACGCCGAATACATACCAGGGGCTATGTCGTAGCCCCACCATAAAACTCCTATGGTTAAGTGAAAGTGTTAACGCCTTATAGTCCGATTGCCTGGTTCTTCGCATTATCACCTCCTTCATGGACCAAGACGTTGGATAAAGAGTGATTAAATGCTTTTCCGAACACCCCCGTACTTCCTACGAGGGGGCTGAAGCCGACGACTGGAAAACTTTCAGATTATACTAAAACGGCCGCACAGGAGAAATTCAAGCTTTCGAGCAAAACATAAATAGATTAACTATAAAATTGTCTTTTACAATCATCATACACCTCACTCGAACATTATGTTCTTCGAGCACTGACCCTCTATCAAGCGGGCGGCCTCCAGGACGTCTTCATAATAACGCTCCGGTTCCGGACGGTCCTTGCCTTCGGGTGGACCCTTCGTCGCGACGTCGATGGCCTTCATCTTTCCCCAGAATGTCTTGACTCGGGCAAAGGCCATCAGTGCACCTTCAATGCACGCCGATCGCTTTGCAGCATCGATTCGCGGCACCGCATCGACAAGCTTATGCACCAAACCGAAATAAATATTCGGCGCAGGCTCGGTTGGCCACAGCCGGATTATGACATCCTTCATGGCAGTGCCAGGTACCCTATGAAGTTCGGCCCATTGGGACATCTGTTCATTGAGCAGCAGAGAGCGCTTTGACGCGCCAAACTGTGACAAAAAAAGCTTCTCCGTTGCATATCCACCTTGCGCTTGGTAATACCGCACTGCATCGGAAGAACTCTTTGGCAAGTCCAAATACTCGTCCGGAGAACTCCACACTTGGTTCAGATGAGCATAGTCTGGGTCGCCGAACTTAGTCTGTAGCAGAGAAGGCTTTCCAGCCGCTATCTCCTTCGCCTGCCGAACCTCCTCGCGGAGTGCTCTAGATTCTGATCGCGCTTCTCTCGCCTCCTGTCGGGCCTTGTCCAGTTCCGCCGTTAAGGCTTTATTCTCCTTCTCAAGAAATTCGCAGCGGCCAGTAGCATTCTCCAATGCGAGTGTCATCGTGGATATCTTCTCCTCGCCCTGGCATCGCGCAGCTTGTTCGGCCTTCAATTCAGCCGATGCCCTTTCAGCAGCAGCATCACTAAATCGGGCCCGTTCTTTGGCCCGGACTAGCTCCGCCCGAAGAGCCTCCACAGCGGCAACACCATCTGCATTTCATGCACATCTCATATAAAGCTCTTTTCAGCGTCAAGCACACTGGTGTAAGGAATGCTCGAAATATATACCTTGCGAGTCGTCAAGACGCCTGTTGATCAATGCAATGTCATCCTCCGCAATATCCAGCTTTCGCTGCAGTTCGGCCACTTCCGTATTTTGGGCAGCCGCAGGAGGGGAGACAACCTGTATTTCAAATTAAATCAAGGTTAATACCTGAGCATATCTCTTTGATCCACCGATCACTTCCTTTGGAAGGCAATCCAAGCCTCAGGGGCTACTGCATATACAACATGTGCATTCTGTCAATAAAATTCAATTGACAAAACTACATCACAAACCTCAAAACCTCTTAGAAGGCCCGTGAAGGCCTCGTTCAATCCACTCCTCGCGGATAGAACCCTTTTGACCACCATAACCATCCAGGCACGGTGCTCTTCTGAAATGGACGCTCGTCGTAGCATGTTCGTCAGCATCTCCGGCGCTCCTAGGTCTTCGGAAACCGCCGCCGGAGTATGGCATTCCTGTGAAGGAACCCGCTTACTTGCCTCCAGAATCGTCTCCGGCTGTAAACCGGACAGTTCGGGGACGCCATTCTTGATCCCGGAACCCTGAGTGACAGAGGCACCACCTTTGGGTAGCGCATTCTTTGTTTCCGGTACTACTTGGCGTTCGGGAGGAGCCCTTCGGGACGATACCTCGATATCATCCCCCCTGTTGGGCGATGAGGCCGGAGAAGGCGTGTCACTCTCCATCATCTCCGGAAGAAGATCTCCTGAGGAGGAGGATGATTGAGAAACACCAGGCGTTAACCTGCGTGGATGAACATATGTCGGATGATTACTTCACTAGTAGAAAAGGAATGAGGTACGTTTAAAGTGCCCCAGCCTCACTTACGGTTTGCCCCGAGGTTCGTCCTCATCATCAAGCCCTATGGCAGCATCACTCGCCTGGCCCAGGCCGCCCGACGATGGCATTTTTTCTCTCTTGGAAGGCTTCCCCTCCTGATCTTCGGAAGCGGCCCTCTTCTTGCCATGGAGGGCTCCCTCTACACCTTTACCCTTGAGCAAAAGGGTTTTGGTTTCCCCGAACGCAATGTTTAATTCATCCTCAGGGTGGGTATCACCTCTGGGCTCCCTGCTCTCGCCCCCCTCCGCTGACACCTGGTACGGTGTCAGAATCAGCATTCTCGTCAGTAGGGCGGTCGCAGGGTCTTCGGGAAGGGGCGCCGGGCACCAGATTAGCACCGCTTTCTTTAACCAGTCCTGTATAGGGACGGATTGTTCAGTATCTTGTTAAAAGATGCTCGAATGGAAGGTGCTCGGATATCGAGTACTTACCGAAGTGTCCGGATGATTGCAGTCAAGGCCAACGTCTTCGGTGGTGTCCGACCATTGCTCCCGTTCCCCGAAGTATAATTTCCACATTCCTTCGTGCGTAGTGCCGAAGAAGTGCTGTAGGGTCCGCCGCCCTTCTGGGTTAAACTCCCACATACGGAGAGGCCGCCGCTGACATGGCAGGATCTGGCGGACTAGCATTACTTGAACGATGTTCACAAGATCGATGCCCTTCTTGGTAAGGCTTCGGATGCGACTTTGCAGAGTCTGCACTTCATTGATGGATCCCCAATCCAATCCCCTATTGATCCATGAAGCGAACTGAGTTGGAGGGCCGGGTCGGAATGCAGGTGTAGCCGCCCACTTGGAGCCCCGCGGCTCGTTGACATAAACCCACCCCTGCTGCCATAGGTCGGAAGATTTGCCGAAAGATCCTTCGGGCCAAACCGCGCTGGCCAGCTTGCCTATTATGACGCTGTCGCACTCTGCCTGCTCTCCCTCTGTCACCTGCGGCCTCACATCAAAGGTCTTGAGCCACAAACCAAAGTGCAGAGGAGTCCGGAGGAAGGCCTCACACGTGACGATAAATGTCGAGATGAGGAGAATAGAGTCCGGTGCCAGATCGTGAAAATCCAGCCCATAGTAGAACATGAGCCCCCGGACGAAGGGGTTAAGCGCGAACCCTAGCCCGTGAAGAAGGTGGGATACAAATAATACCCTCTCGCCAGATCTGGGGGTCGGTATAACTTTCCCTTGTGCCGGAAGCCGGTGAAGGATTTCCGGGGTCAGATACCTCACTACGCGGAGCTTCACAATATCCTCCTCTGTGATAGAAGAAGCCACCCACCGGCCCTGACTGTTGGATCCGGACATGATTAGGGCTGGTGGCGATTGGAACCCGAGGGTTGGAAGTTGGGGTGGTTGGGGTTGAGGAAGGAGCAAGCGCAAGGGAAGAAGACGAGACTGGGTCTCTATATAAAGGCCCCGAATACTGGGCGTCTCCCCCTGGGTCTGTAAACTTACCTATCACCAAGGAGTTGTACCCAGGCGACGGTTGGGTTACCCATGCCTGCATTAATGAAAATCCCGTAAATAAAGGGACACGATCTCTGCCTTGACGAGACGTGCCAATAAAACCGCGCCCCGAGACGTGGGGCGGCTCGCTAGCCGACGGTTGGAAATAGTAACCGGGCAGGCATGATACGATGTCATGAACAGTTATCAACAAGTTGAGCTCATGGGATATTGTATCCTCTGCAATTATATACACAGGTCCGGATATACTTACTTCATCCGAAGACTATTCTGCAGTTCGGAAGGAGGGAACCCGCCTTGCAATGCCGAAGACAAATCTGCGCGCCGGACTCCTCGTCATTGAAGCCAGGTTCAGGGGCTACTGAGGGAGTCCTGGACTAAGGGGTCCTCGGGCATCCGGCCTGTAATTCATGGGCCGGACTGATGGGCTATGAAGACCGAAGACCATACTTGTGTCCGGATTGGACTCTCCTTGGCATGGAAGGCAAGCTTGGCGACCAATTATGAAGATTCCTTCTTATGTAACCGACTCCGTGTAAACCCTAGATCCCCTCGGTGTCTATATAAACCGGAGGGGTTAGTCCGGAAAGGATAGACTCATTACCATATTCACATAGGCTAGACTTCTAGGGTTTAGCCATTACGATCTCGTGGTAGATCCACTCTTGTAATACTCATATTCATCAAGATCAATCAAGCAGGAAGTAGGGTATTACCTCCATAGAGAGGGCCCGAACCTGGGTAAACATCGTGTCCCCCGTCTCCTATTACCATCGATCCTAGACGCACAATTCGGGACCCCCTACCCGAGATCCGCCGGTTTTGACACCGACAGCCGTCGCCGCTTGGGTCCCATGAAGGCCACCTCGGAGGCGACGCCGGCGTACACAGCAGGTGTCTTGCCAGATCCTTTTGTTGCGAGGACCTTCGTCGACCCCGCATGGGCTCCACGGAAGTGGAGAAGCCCCCTTCCACCATCATCTTGGGCATCAGCCAACCATATCAGTTGGGCAGCGGGGAAGCGAGTTGTCCTTCGCGCTGAAGCATATACCTCCGGGGCTCCCGGCAGTCTGGTGATCGTGCTGCCGGACATGAGGAACACAAATGGATCAGCGGGCAACCATTTAGGCCAGGTATTATATACCTGTGCTGTCCAGAACTAGCATCGCTTAGTTGATTTGAATGTAATGAAATCCGTCATGTTTGTATGAAAATCCGGTATTTTATATGAATTCCGTCATTGTTTATTAGAAATATCGCCGTCTTTGCATGAATTTCGTCCGGTTGGTTGAGTTGCTATCAGAATGTGTGCGGCTACGGTTGGATGGCGTAATATGCGGGTCGCCAGTCGACCTGCGGCCGTCTCGGGCGGCGTGGTGGGAGAAAAAATAAAGCACAACTCGTGCGAGCTCGTCACCAACGTGCGCGCTGGAGGATGCATGAGCACCCGAGCCATTCCTCGTTCATCGGTGGCAAGGGCACCGGTGGGCAAAAGGGTCGCCAATATTTTGGCTACCCCGGGCAAAATCCAAACAACCCCTCCCAGCAGATTCAAATCCCTCGTTCACCGTGAAATTTTGCTATGTGTTGTTTTCATGGACTAGCAAGATGCCCGTGCATTGCAGGGAACATCAAGACTCATTTTTTTACAAAACACCTGTTGTGATTGACCCATGCAGGAGTAATCCCATGTGAAAAAACTAATGATATCTCAAGAATTTTATCGGAAAAATGGTATCTCGAGAATTTCATCGAAAAAATGATATCTCTACTCCTATAAAAGACTCAGGTGGTGATGATGGTGTGTCTGCCATCTGTCATTTCTGACCATTAGATCTACATCTAATGGCTGCGAGGTAAGTTGTGGCATTTTTGCAACAATAGCCCACTTCTCTACTCCAATTTGAAGAAAACCCCTTATTATCTTGAAAGCAACCACATCCCTCCCTCGCCTCATCAAAACAACCTGAGAAATATATTTTGAGTGAAACGTAATATATTTTTAGTGGTATATATGTATATCAAAACAAGAGTGTTTTCTTTCAAGTTTGTGAACAAGTACTATTCTACTTTGGATCCGTTGCAACGCACGGGCACATTGCTAGTCTCGAGAAGATGAGAGATAAGGTGAGGAGGAGTGGGGCGTGGTGGTGACTGGTGGTTGGACTGGGCGGAGGCATGGGGATGGACGGCGCATTATGTCTAGGTTTGTATCTCTCTCTCACACACCCACGTAGGTGGGGGACATGCACGAAGAGAAGAGGTGCACGCACGGCACATGTACTCCCGTCTCTTTCCCAACCACACCCGCGCGGGTACACGGTGGAGCTCATTTCTGTACGAAAAGGCAGCCCACGTGGTAATTTGACACGTGTACTGGTTGTCCACTTGATGGAGGATCGTCTACCAAGGGTGAACAAACAAATTGCGACTTGACGCGTTATGTTAAAAAAGAGGCAAACCATGTGGGGCCTACCTTAGAGGCAAGGTTCTATACACTCGAGATGCTCTGTACGTATTACTTTTGATGTGTCCCGTCAACTCGCAGAACGAGGAGAAGCTTGCTTACTACGCCGTCTCCCCCGCCCATGGGCACGGTGGCTCGCAGGACGAGGTGAAGCTTGCTAGTACTACTCATTGTATATTGCTTTATTGGTGTTGTGTCAAATTTTGACTATAGATTGAACTGACAAAACGTTCGTGCATGTTACCAAAATTATATCATTGGAAACTATGTTGAAATACGAATCCAATGATATAATTTTTGTTGACATGCATTAATATTTTGTTAGCTAAATATTTGGTAAAAATTTGGCACGAACTACAAAGGTGACCTATAAATCAGGACGGAGGTAGTAGTACTACGCCTTACACCCGCTCCCTTGCCCACGCGCGTAGTGGCTCGCGGGACGAGGAGAAAATTTTACAACTCCCTCCGTTTACTCCTCGTCCCTACCTTGGTTAGAGAGATTATCATATTGTTTGGAATATATGTCCTTTAGTAGTACTCCCTCCTTTCCAATTTATGGTTCAATTTCCTTGGAGTAGTATATAGGAGTAGTACTACTACATCAATTTCCTTGGAGTCTGTGGTGTAGCAAGCTACCCTAGGCTATGTTACTACTACCTCCTTTCCAGTTTATGGCTCAATTTCAAAATCTCTCCAACCAAGGTAGACGGTGAGTGGTGGAATTAATTTCGTAGTTTGCACAACTAATGTACGCTCATTTTTTCAAGAAGTTATGTTTACCGAGGCATTAATTAGAACGAATGCATGCGTGACCACTAAATTTCCATGAACTTCTACATGCATTGGTGAGTTTTCTCTTGACAATGCTTGCATCGGGTGATTTAACGCACCTCGAAATCCAACATGTGATGGTACTACTACTACTAGTAGAATTGAGACTTATAAAACGGAAAAACGATTTTTTTAGACGAGCCCTATAAATTGGAAAGGAGGGAGTAGTAAGTAGTATACTACCTCCATGTGGGTACGTACTCCATAAAATCAGATTTTCCCAAAACTAAGTCGCTCAACCTTTATTTGCTTGTTTCCCTTCCTGCCTCGTTGCCTCGAACAGACTATGCCAAACTCCCCTGCCTGCCGCATGGGAAAAGACCCGCCCTCGCCTTTTTTTAGTCCGGGTTTGTATCGATGGATCGCGCGAAGCAGCAAAAACCAAGCTGTGTCTTGTACTCCTCCGTTGACGCTCGCTTTCATGAATTATGTACTTCCTCTTGCCGACATGTGGGACATATAGCAACTGAGTCGATGTGTCATGCACCAACTAACAGTGCAGAACAGCAGGGGGATGCACCCCAGTCATACCCCCAGTAGTAGTAATGAGCAATGATACGTCAAATCACAATGCTGCACCTTCCCAAACGAACGAAGCAACCATTATTTCACACTTCGCTTTAACATCATCTCCTTCAAGAAAACCACGTAGTATTGCTTCTGCCATTGTTCTGCCTCAAGAGGGACACGTGCATCGCCTTGGTTGTGACGCCCCCAATTCAATCGTACACTAATCATGCAACGCAAACGTGTACGATCAAGATCAGGGACTCACGGGAAGATATCACAACACAACTCTAAAACATAAATAAGTCATACAAGCATCATAATACAAGCCAAGGGCCTCGAGGGCTCGAATACAAGTGCTCGATCATAGACGAGTCAGCGGAAGCAACAATATCTGAGTACAGACATAAGTTAAACAAGATTGCCTTAAGAAGGCTAGCACAAACTGGGATACAGATCGAAAGAGGCGCAGGCCTCCTGCCTGGGATCCTCCTAACTACTCCTGGTCCTCATCAGCGGGCTGCACGTAGTAGTAGGCTCCTCCGGTGTAGTAGGAGTCGTCGTCGATGGTGGCGTCTGGCTCCTGGGCTCCAGCATCTGGTTGCGACAATCAGGTAGAATGGAAAGGGGGAAAGAGGGAGAAAAGCAACTGTGATTACTCATCCAAAGTACTCGCAAGCAAGGAGCTACACTACATATGCATGGGTATATGTGTAAAGGGCCATATCGGTGGACTGAACTGCAGAATGCCAGAATAAGAGGGGGGATAGCTAATCCTGTCGAAGACTACGCTTCAGGCCACCTCCATCTTGCAGCATGTAAAAGAGAGTAGATGGTAAGTTCACCAAGTAGCATCGTATAGCATAATCCTACCCGGCGATCCCCTCCTCGTCGCCCAGTTAGAGAGCGATCACCGGGTTGTATCTGGCACTTGGAAGGGTGTGTTTTATTAAGTATCCGGTTCTAGTTGTCATAAGGTCAAGGTACAACTCCGGGTCGTCCTTTTACCAAGGGACACGGCTATTCGAATAGATAAACTTCCCTGCAGGGGTGCACCACATAACCCAACACGCTCGATCCCATTTGGCCGGACACACTTTTCTGGGTCATGCCCGGCCGCGGAAGATCAACACGTCGCAGCCCTACCTAGGCACAACAGAGAGGTCAGCACGCCGGTCTAAATCCTATGGCGCAGGGGTCTGGGCCCATCGCCCATTGCACACCTGCATGTTGCGAGGGCGGCCGGAAGCAGAACTAGCCCCCTTAATACAAGAGCAGGCTTACGTTCCAATCCGGCGCAAGCCGCTCAGTCGCTGACGTCACGAAGGCTTCGGCTGATACCACGACGTTGAGTGCCCATAACTGTTCCCGCGTAGTTGGTTAGTGCGTATAGACCAAATGGCCAGACTCAGATCAAATACCAAGAACTCGTTAAGCGTGTTATTTTTAAGTATCCGCGGACGCCGACCAGGGCCAGGCCCACCTCTCTCCTAGGTGGTCTCAACCTGCCCTGTCACTCCGCCACAAAGTAACAGTCGGGGGCCATCAGGAACCCAGGCCCACCTCTACCGGGATGGAGCCACCTGTCCTTTCAGCCCCCTCATCAGAATCACTTGCGGGTACTCAACGAGCTGACCCGACTTTAGTCACCACATGTGTCATGTATATAAAGTATATAGTATATACCTGTGATCACCTCCCTAGTGATCACGGCCCGATAGTATAGCATGGCAGGCGGACAAGAATGTAGGGCCACTGATGGAAAACTAGCATCCTATACTAAGTATTTAGGATTGCAGGTAAAGGTAACAACAGTAGTAGCAAGGACAGGCTATGCAGCAGAATAGGATTAACCGAAAGCAGTAACATGCTGCACTACTCTAATGCAAGCAGTATAGAGAAGGAATAGGCGATATCTGGTGATCAAGGGGGGGGGGGCTTGCCTGGTTGCTCAGACAAGAAGGAGGGGTCGTCGGTGACGTAGTCGACCATAGGGGCATCAGCATCGTCATGGGGTCTACTGGAGAGAAGAGGGGGGAGAAACAGTAAATACATAGCAAGCAAGTGCATAACAGGACAACAGGCAGAGCTAGACGTGTTCTAATGCGGTATGAGGTGATACCGGTGAAGGGGGGAAACATCCGGGGAAGTATCCCCGGTGTTTTGCGTTTTCGGACAAATGAACCGGAGGGGGGGGAGTTGCGTGTTCGCTATGCTAGGGATGTGTGGCGGACGAACGGGCTACATATTCGGATTCGTCTTGTCGTTCTGAGCAACTTTCATGTATAAAGTATTTTCATCCGAGTTACAGATTATTTTATATTAATTTTTAAAGTTTTATTAATACTCTAGAATTAATGTAATTATCTAAATTCGAATTCTCCAAAACAGTGACTGGTGATGTCAGCATGACATCATCCAGGCGTCAGCGGTCAAACCTCAGATGGTCCAGGTCAACCCTGACCAGTGGGTCCCGCATGTCATAGAGAGAGGCTTAACTAGAGTTTAATTTAAACCTAACATAGTCTAATTAGCAGGTGGCCCCCACTCTCAGTGGCAATATTAATTATAGTTTAAGTTTAAATTCGGATTAGTCTTAGTTAACTGAGGGGGGGTCCCACATGTCGGTGGCACATGGTGCCCAGTCAGCAGGGTTGACTGGTCAACCCAGTCAACTAGGGGCACTGGGCCCACGGGTTAGTGACCCAGTAGGCCGTCACGTGGCGCCAGGTCAGCGCCGTCGCCGGAGTAACTCCGGAGACCACGTTTTGCGGCGGCGCGCGTCGGGAGGTGGTCGGGTTTCGGCTACGGTGGCTCGTTTCGAGCGCGGGAGGTGGCCTTTGAACGAGTGCGGTGAGCCGCATCCAGTGGCGGCGGTGGCATGGCTGGAGGTGGCCGGAAGTGACGGCGGTGAGCACATCGGCAGACGGCCGGAGTTGGGCGTGAGCGCAAACGGTGATGCGGGGCATGGCAGGGCGAGCTAGCGGTGGCCTTGAGCTCCTATGCGTGCGCCGAGCACGGCTACATGCTCGGACGAGCTCGTCGGTGCCGGTGCTGACGGCGACGAGCACGACGGCGGAGGCGAGCTATAGCGGAGGCGGCTACTACCACTATGGGCACGGATCCGTGGAGAAAGAAGAGGGGAAAAAGGCAGAGCTCACCGGGGAGCACAAGGAAGGCTCGTTGAGGTCTCGGAGCGCAGGGGGGCGGCGAATCGACGCGGCGGAGCTTCGGTGGCCGGAGGTAGAAGACGATGCGGATCCAGCGATGGGGAGGCGCAGAGCCGAATTAGTCCTCGTAGAGGACGTAGTGGACGACGGCGCATCTCCTAGGCGCGATCTCAAGGCGTGGGGGGCGACGGTGGCCGCGAGATCGACGGAAGCCATGGCGGCAGTGCTTCGGGGTCGTGCGGGGAAGGAGAGACCGGCGCGAGGGAGATGGGATGGTGAGCTAGGGTTCGTCAGGGGGGTTCGGGGAGGGGTCGCCGTCGACCTAAAGGAGTCGGGGGGCACTGGATGGCCGCCCCGTGGCCATCTTCGGCCATGGACGCGGTGCGTGCATCCAGCGCGACGGGGGTGAACAGGAGAAGGGGGAAGGGGTTAAGTGGGCCGTGTTTTCGGCTAATGGGCCACAGGGCCAGTAGATTAGTTTTGTTGTTATTTTTCTTTTGTTTTCTGTTTTATTTTTGTTCCTTTTTATTTCAGTTTTATAAAAAATAACACTAGCACCTAAATTTGTATTTATAAATATACTACTGCCACATTAACTTTGGCACCTAAATAAAATAGTTTTGTAATTATTTATTATTTAAAAGTATTTATTAAATAACAGTTTTGCTGCTGTTTTAATTACTATGGTGCATTTAAATACTTTAGAGGAGTGTGGTTTCTACACCAATATTTAGTATGGATTATTTGGCTCACCCCGAACATTTTAGTTTTAATATTTGAAAACTTTTATTGTTTGCTTGATTTTGAATTTGAATTTGAATCAGTTTCGAACTAACGCAAGATTAGCAACAGTAATCAAGGTGACGTGGCATCATTAGTAGAAAGTTACTGTAGCTTAATTATCCGGGCGTCACATTGGTACATCATGACACGTGGGACCGCATGACAGGCCATGCTCCCCCGCCCATTGCTCGGTAAAATCACCTCATTTTTACTACTTCCTCCGTTTCGGTTTACAGGGCATGCACATCGTTCTAGGTTGAGAATTTAACTGGCTATATATGTGATGAACAGTATATGTTTAGAAACTACATCCGCTTAAGAATCGAATGATATGCTTTTTGTGACATAGTAACTCATATTTAGTTAGTCAAATGGATGACCGAGAACTACGTGCGCGCCCTATAAACCGAGACGGAGAGGGTAGTATAGTACGTATCTTTTTAGATCAATATAGTCGGGATTCACCGAGGAGCAAAACCAAGTGGTAGGCTGCTCCTGTCGTGTTGGCGTAGCAACTCAAGTAGGGTCAGTCCGCACACGAAATGGTGACACACTTAAATGGACCCCTTTGGCCGACATGTGGCTCATCCACCGTCTTGTTCCACGCGCGATGCACCAAATTACAGTTTGGAGCAGCGGTTGGACGTGGAGGCACCCCGGTCGTAGCACCGCTGTAGTAGTAAATGAGCGATGAGGGGTCAAATCACAAAGCCCCACCTTTCCCGCATTAAGCTGGACGGACGAAGCAACCATCATTTCACTCTAGGGCGCAAGAGCATAAAGAAAAGAGAAAACCAATGATGCGTGCGGCAGCTACCTAGGGCACCATAGGGTAGGGGCCTCCACTACAAATCAATTTTTTTGGAAAGCACCTCCACTACAAATCCGCTTCTCCCTCGTCCTCTTGAAGAAAACCGATGATGAATGCGGCGGTAGGGTTTGTAGGAGTACTACGGCGTGCGGGGCCACGTCGTAGTAAACGGGAGAGCGATTGAGCTCGAGTCGACACCTTAATATGTGTGGGCCGCTGTTCACACCTGATTTTGGCAAGATACAGAGTGAAAGGGTTTTCAGCATGAGAAAGTTTCACATCGTTGAGTGGAACAACTTTGATGTTTTGGCTATCGCCATTCGACCTCATCTCAGTGGCTGAAGTTGTACTCCGAGTGACAAAATTTAGTGTTCTGAGTGCTTTTCGGCAGATTACGCCCTCAATATGACCTCAGATGAAGGAGTGCTCTAAAGGAATTGTCTTCGTCTCGTCGAGAAAATTGATTTTCATATATAAATCATCTCAATCGAGTTCGTGTGCAAAAATTACAGTCAATATGGTGCGGGCCAGCTAGGAATCAAAATATTACGCTGGACATCAGACACATGTTGATGGGTGTCTGGTACAATGCGTGAGCAATTAGCCCTTGAAGCTGACCTCAGATCTAAAAGTGTTCAACAAGAAAGTTTTTCGTCTCGTCAAGCCGATCAATTTTCATATATAAATTGTCTCGATCCGAGTTAGTATGCGACCTGGGGAGGCAAGACAAGATCAGGCTGTGTTTTCAGTCGGAAATCCGAGTCAAAAAGTTTACCATCCGAGTGAAAATTTACCGGTCGAGTGAAAGTTTGCTGAGCAGATGAACTTATTATTATCCGAGTAAAAATATAGTCATCCGAGTGAAATTTTCCTCCAGGTAAAAATATTCCGAGTGAAAAGATTGCCATCGGAACGAAAACTTGCCGATCGAGTAAGATATTGCCTTCCGAGTGGAAACATAGTCATTCGAGTGAAAGATTGTCTTCCAAGTAAAAAAGTCCAGTCGGACGATCCGAGCGAAAGTCTCTAATATCCGAGTGGATGAGCTCGAATCCGAGTGGAACTGAACATGTGCCCGAAAGTTTATCAAGATGACCTCGGATGAAGAAATGTTCAATACAGAAGTTGTGCGTATCATCAAGACGGTAAACTTTGGTTTTGGAGTCATCATCATCAGAGATAGTATATGGCCTGCAAATTCACTACGAGACTGGATAATCCAGTCTACTGCAAGACCGAGTCCGACTGGAAGGTAAAGATGACCTCGAGAAGTATTCAAGATGGCCTTATTTGAAAAAGTGATCAACATGAGAGTTGTTCGTATCATCGAGGCGCACAAGTTTGATATTTGGGCCGTCTTGATAGGAGATCATATGCAAACTCAACGGCCCGCGCAAGGAGGAAGACAGAAGTTGGGCCAGCTTCAAACTAAATCCGAGTTGGAATAGAACTAGGACTCTAGGACGTGAATTGATGTAATTTTTTGTGTAAGGAAAGCCTAGATGAATCCTTTACTTGTACGGGAAGTCCAGCCGCCTCTTATATATGTTGGGGGTGACGGCCGATTGAACAACACACAATCGAACAAATTAATATACTATTTTTTTCATCTACGTTTTATCTCTCCACCATTTCTCTCTCTTGTTCTTCGCTGTTCTTCGTTTTGAGAGCTGCGAATCTCAAGGCTCTAGGGGCGAGCGAATCGACCTAGGGCAGCCCATAGCCGCCGCAAATCCCTAACGGGGTCCCTCCCGGGTGCGCAGGGTTTCGGGTCTGCAAAAGCACCCACCGACTGTCCTGCGTATCGCGCTGTCGGTTGGGTCTCCTTCGACGTGAGCTGCGGTGCATCACCCCCGGTGTCCAGGGTACACGTGACGTGTTCGTGTGTCAACACACTTTTTGGCGACTCCACTGGGGACTGAAGATCAATCGTCATCATCCACCATGTCTGATCTTCCCAAGCCATCTGAGGTAGACGCCGATAACATCATTAAGCCTAGTCTTGATGAGATATCGGCCGATCATCGCCATGTTTATGAGGAGTACAAGAAGGTGCGTGAAGAGAAGGATTTGCAGGAGTTCCTTGCAAAATTCAAGAAGGATCGCCAAGGCAACATCACTCCGATTGAAGAAATCAAGTTCCCTCTTCTTCAAGCCGAGTAGTTTAAACCCTCTGTAAGTACTGCCTTTTCTCCTGAGCAGTGGGCTGAGATTGAAAGTCGTATTTCTGATGGTAACAATCTAGTCTATCAAACTTTCATAGAAAATACTAATGCTCAGAAGAATATATCTCAATTGTCTAGTGGTAATGATGGTGTAGCTGCTAGTGTGCAAAACCGTAATCTGGCTTTACCTATTGCATCGGCGCCTCCCGTGCCGATGGCTTATTATCCTACCCAAACAAATCAGATTGTGATTGCACCCATCAACCCTATTATGAGCATGCCAGGTTCGGTGGCAACGCCGAACCAAACCCTACCTACAGCAACCACTCGACCACTACCAAATTATGGGTCGACATACATGCCAAAATTCCTACCTACAGCTAGTAACCCTACTCCTCCTATGCCACTGCCACAAGCTTCATCATCCACTCTGGATGATGGTCTAACTAATCTTAGAGAGGAGATGGCTAAGATGCTTCGAGAAAATTTTGGAGTTGAGTTACCTCGGAATCGGATTTACCAAAAGCCGTACCCTGAGTACTTTGATGCCATCCAGTGCCCTCCAGGATATAAAATTCCAGATTTTGTTAAATTTAATGGAGAAGGCACAAAAACCACATGGGAGCATGTTAGTCAATATTTAGCACAATTGGGTGAGGCAGGCTCATTGAATGAATTGAAAGTGCGTTTATTTCCTTTATCATTAACTGGTACCGCATTTTCATGGTTTTCTTCTTTACCCCATGGTTCCATTCGGGTTTGGTCACAGCTAGAGCAGAAGTTTCATGATCACTTTTATAGCGGCGACAATGAACTCAAGTTGTCACATCTGACATCGGTTAGACAGAAGCATGATGAATTGGTCTCCGATTACGTCAAGAGATTCAGAGAAACAAAAAACCGGTGTTTTAGTTTGGTGATAACCGAGAGGGACTTGGCGGACCTAGTGCTGGGTGGTTTGAGAACTCCTATTAGAGAAAAGCTAGAAGGCTATGAGTTCTTAAATATCAACCAAGTCTTACAAAGGGCTTTGGCTCAGGAAAGCCGAAGCAAAGACCTCAAAGAAGTGCATAGATACAAAGCCGACCGTCCAAAGATGAATATGGTGGAATATGATAGTGATCACTCGGACGATGAGGGTGATGTTTTTGCTACTGAATTTGTTTGGCCATCTAAGGCCAAACCCTTTACTTGCAATGATCTGAAACCGATTCATAAGAATCGTGATGAAGAGATGAAGTTTACTTTTAACATTGCTAAGTGTGATAGAATATTTGATGCTTTGCTGCAGGCTAAGATTATTAGAATATCTCATACTTTACCACCGTTTGAAGAGCTAAAAAGGCGTGCTTATTGCAAATATCATAATTCTTTTTCTCATGCTACTAACGATTAGAATGTTTTTCGACGACAGATACAATCGGCCATTAATGACGGACGATTGAACTTTTCTGAGATGCAAGTTGATAAACAGCCTTTTCCAATGAACACCATGGATTTGGAGGGGAAGAAACTACTCATTCGGCCGGAGGTAGCCGAATCTGCTAATAAAGCTAATGTCATTGTTGGTGAGCCCAGGAAAGACAAGGAGGACAACAAGGTCTTGGGGAGACAGGTTGTGCTGTGTAAGCAACCCGATGGCAAGGAAGTGATCAAAATCACCATCAAGAATCCTACACTCGGGGGGCAACTACAAGTGCAAGAAAATGCTCGTGTGAGATTTGTCAAGCCCAAGAGTCCAGAAGTTGGCAAGTGGAAAAGGAATGAAGTTAAAGTACAGCGCAAGCGGATCAAACCAACTTTTGATATGTTGCTATCCAAATATGCCAATCAGTCGGCTGGTTCCAGCTCTAACCGGCCATCATACTTGAAGCGACCAAGGTCACCATCGGATGATATGTTCAGTCAGTATATGAAACCAAGTGGACCAAAGGCACTATTTCCCGAAGAGCAGAGGCAAACTGTTTGGGACCGACTTGAATACTCATATAATGGCCGACTGAACATCGGTAACTATCGGTCGGCTGGTCAAAACATGCGACCGGATGGAACTTATCCGAGTGTAAGAATGCACCCAGGTGGAAGCTATCCGAGTGAAAAAATGTGGCCAAGTAGATTCCATCCGAGTGACATCCATCCGAGTGGATTCCATCAGAGTAAAAAGGTGCGCCCGAGTGGAAATTTCATGCATCTGGAAAGTCGAAAAGAATGGCGTGTTAAATCACCAAGTGTTGCAGCAGTTGAGTCGGGAAAAGGCAAGGAGAAAATGGATGCCGACTCACTTATCTTGGGCACCGAAACATTCGCCATACAGCAGCCGATTGTGCTTAGCAATCCGACTGAGCCGATACTTGCTATCGCGCCAAAGCACTCGGCTAATGACCATGAAGCAAGCACCAGCCAAATAAAAATGAGAGATCCTAAATACACTCAGCCAAAGTGGTGTCCTCCAGGGCTAACAAAGACACAAAAAAGGAAACTACAGAGGTTAAGGAGTCAAGAGATGGCAGAACAAGAGGCCGAGAAGCAAAGGGATAAGTTGTTCAATGACACTCGGCCTATGGAACCTAAAAAACAGGTGTGGAGGCCCAAACAAATACAAGATGCAGTGGCTTCTACACCTATCACAACAGCACCTACATTACCAAAACAGGACGACGCAATCATTGCATCATCTATGTTACCTATTGCTTCCTCTTCACTCGGACAAATTTCAGAATCGGTGGATGCACTCGAGGAGGAGGCTGATATGTTGGACTATGAGTCTACGCCGGTTCATGAAGGTATGGATATCAATATGGTGTATTACTTACCTGCTGAGTTTCGTGTTGTAGATGAAGAAGGGGAGGTGGCTCAGCTGGATTTTAACCCTAAAAACGCAATATTCGAGAAGCCAAAAGAACCAGTAACGCATCTGAAACCATTATATCTCAGAGGTCATATCAATGGGTCGCCGCTCACTCGGATGCTTGTTGATGGTGGTGCTGTGGTAAATCTTATGCCCTATTCGGTCTTCAAGAAATTGGGTTTGCCTGATGAAGAATTGATCAAGACCAATATGGTGCTCAACGGATTTGAAGGCAAAGAGAAAACTGAAGCCAAAGGTATAATGTATGTGGAGCTTACAGTCGGAAGCAAAACTTTGGCTACTGCATTCTTTGTCGCTGAGGTGCAAGGTAACTACAACGTTATACTAGGCCGTGATTGGGTTCATGCAAACCAGTGCGTGCCATCCACTATGCACCAGTTTTTGATTCAGTGGGTTGATGATGAAGTGGAAGTCATTCATGCGGATAACTCGGCCTGTGTTGCTTTGGCCGATGCATCGGTGGATTGGCAGCGTCCCAACGCTACTTGCTTGACGGGACGTGACTTATCAGAATTTGATTTTCTCAGCGCGACCAAGAATGGTTTTGTGCCCGTCTCTTTAAAGCCGACTGAATGCAATCAGCTCCAAGGTATGATATGTTTAAATGGATCCTAATTCTGAGTGGTTACAAAAACGTCTTGTAAAGTATCGGTCCAGTGAGAACGATATGTATGAGTCTATAGAGGAGTTGGATGACATGGATAAACTTGGACAAGGTTTTACATCAGCTGATCCATTAGAAGAGGTAGATATTGGAGATGGTTTAGTCACTCGACCGACATTTATAAACAAAAATTTGAAAACCGATTGTAAGGCTAAGTTAATCGAGCTATTGAAAGAATATGTTTGTTGCTTTGCATGGGAATATCATGAGATGCCAGGGTTAAGCCGAGAGCTAGTGGAGCATCGGTTGCCTATAAAGGCCGGTTTTAGACCTTATAAACAGTCGGCCAGAAAATTTAATCCGAAAACATATGACCGGATCAAGGAAGAGATCGGTCGACTACTTGAAGCTAATTTCATTCGACCTTGCAGGTATGCCGAGTGGATTTCTAACATTGTCCCAGTGGACAAGAAAGGATCCGGCAAGTTGAGGGTGTGCATTGATTTCAGAGATTTGAATAGGGCTACACCCAAAGATGAGTATCCTATGCCAATAGCCGATATGCTTATTAATGATGCTTCTGGACATAAGGTTATTAGCTTTCTAGATGGTAATGCCGGATACAATCAAATTTTTATGGCCGAAGAGGACATGTACAAAACGGCTTTCCGATGTCCTGGTTTCCTTGGTTTATTCGAGTGGACAGTGATGACATTGAGATTAAAAAATGCTGGAGCCACGTATCAAAGGGCTATGAATTTAATTTTTCATGATTTACTCGGTGTCATACTTGAAGTTTATATTGATGATATTGTTGTCAAATCGGATGCTTTTGAATCTCACTTGGCCGATTTGCGTTTAGCTTTTGAAAGAACGAAAAAGGATGGATTGAAGATGAATCCTTTAAAGTGTGCATTCGGCGTATCAGTTGGCAGGTTTTTGGGTTTCATTATTCATGAAGATGGCATACAGATTGATCCCAAAAAGATAGAGGCCATACATAAAGTGGAGGCTCGAACATGCAAGAGAGATATGCAAAAGTTCCTTGGCAAGGTTAATTATTTGAGAAGGTTCATAGCTAATCTGTCAGGGAAAGTTGATGCATTTACTCCTATCCTTCGGTTAAAGAATGATGCTGATTTCACTTGGGGGCAAAACAGCAAGAAGCATTTGATATGATCAAGAATTATTTGTGCACTCCTCCAGTGATGAAAGCACCCAAGCATAGGGAACCCTTCAGGCTTTACATTGCAGTAGAGGAAGGAGTTATTGGTGCTGTTCTAACTCAAGAGACCGAAGGAAAAGAGCATGCCATCACTTATTTGAGCCGCCGCTTATTGGACGCCGAGACAAGGTATACATTTATTGAAAAATTATGTCTATGCTTATATTATGCTTGCACAAAATTAAGACATTATTTAGTACCGAGTGCTTGCATAGTAGCTTGTCAGACCGATGTCATTAAATACATGTTGCATAGACCAATTCTTAGTGGTAGAATTGGCAAGTGGGCTTATGCTTTGATTGAATATGATTTGGCTTATGAATCTCTAAAATCCATGAAAGGCCAAATCGTTGCTAATTTTATTGTTGAACATCGGATTTATGACAAGCATGATGTTGATATAAACCTTGTCTCAATAGTACCATGGAGATTATATTTTGATGGTTCAGTTTGTACCAATGGCCAAGGTGTTGGTATTGTTTACATATCTCCTCATGGTGCTGTTTTTGAAGCCTCATGCCTCTTAGAATATTTTTGTACAAACAATCAAGCCGAATATGAAGCATTATTATTCGGCCTAGAGATGTTGCTTGCTATAGGTGTTACACATATTGAGGCTTATGGTGATTCGTTACTAGTGGTGCAGCAAATATCCAAAGTCTTTCAGTGTTTGGACGAATCACTTAATGTTTATCTTGATAAATGTCTAGATATAATTTCTACTTTGGATTGCTTTAGCATTGCTCATATATCTAGATATGACAATTGGAAAGCAAATGAATTGTCAAACCAAGCATCCGGATATCATGTTGGTCATGGCATGTTTCATATCTCTCAAAGACCGATGTCTTGTCTTGCCAATATGGGAGAGGCCGAACCTGAACCCACTGATTCGGCCATTAACAAAAAGTCTAGTGCAAGTGACAATCCCGACTGGAGGAAGCCCATTGTTGATTACTTGTGCAATCCGAGTGAAAGGGTGGACAGGGCTGTTCGGCGTATGGCTTTCAAGTATACAATGAGAGATGATGCTCTTTATCGCCGAACAGTCGATGATGTTCTTCTAAAGTGTTTGGATGAGGACCAGGCAAGAGTTGCTATGGGAGAGGTACATGAAGGCATTTGTGGCACTCACCAGTCGGCTCCCAAGATGAAATGGTTATTGTGACGTGCTGGGTTTTATTGGCCGACTATGATTAATGATTGCTTCAGATATTATAAAGGGTGCGAAGCTTGTCAAATTTTTGGTGATATTCAATTGGCTCCTGCTGCTATGTTGCATCCTATTATCAAGCCGTGGCCTTTCAGAGGATGGGGTTTAGACTTTATTGGGCAAATTCATCCATCTTCCTCAAAGGGGCATCGGTTCGTATTGGTGGCAACTGATTATTTCACTAAATGGTCTGAAGCAGTACCTCTCAAGAACATGACACATACAGAGGTAATTCAATTCATAACCGAGCACATTATTCATAGATTCGGTATTCCTCAAACGTTAACAACAGATCAAGGTTCATCTTTCATGTCACACCAAGTCAGAAAGTTTGCCGAATCTTATAACATAAAGTTGCTCAATTCCTCTCCATATTATGCCCAAGCTAATGGACAAGCTGAGTCTAGCAATAAAATTTTAATCAAACTCATCAAGAAGAAGATTGAAGATAATCCAAGGAGATGGCATGAGTTGTTGTCTGAAGCTTTGTGGGCACATAGAATTTCAAGGCATGGTGCTACGAAGGTGACCCCATATGAGCTAGTATATGGTCAAGAGGCCGTTTTACCAGTGGAAGTAAATTTGAATGCTTTGAGAATAGCCAAACAAAATGATTTATCGGTAGTAGACTTTTATAACTTGATGATGGACAATATTGATGAGGTTGCCGATAAACGTTTGGTTGCTTTGAAGTCCATAGAGAGGGACAAGTTGAGGGTTGCAAGAGCTTACAATAAGAAAGTTAAGTTGAAGAATTTTCAAGTTGGTGATCTCGTCTAGAAAGTGATTCTGCCGATTGGTTCAAGAGATAGAAAAATCGGGAAGTGGTCTCCAAGTTGGGAAGGTCCTTTTAGGATTACAAGAGTTGTTCCCGGAAATTCATATTTGGTGGAATCAATACAAGGGGCATTGTTACCTCGAGCTCTAGCAAATATTTGAAGAAGTACCACCCGAGTGTGTGGCAGGAAGCCTAAGTAGGCAATGGCCGATATACGATTATCGCCCTTAGCACAAACATGGCCGATACATAATTATCGCCCTGAGAAAAATAGATGGTCGATGGAGTGTTGACACCGTCCTTAGAACGAACACCATGCATATTATTTTTCGGCGTGCAAGCTTTGCCGAAAAATAGGGGGGCATGTGTTGACACCTAATTTTGGTAAGATATAGAGTGAAAGGGTTTTCAGCATGAGAAAGTTTCACATCGTCGAGTGGAACAACTTTGATGTTTTGGCTATCGCCATTCGACCTCATCTCAGTGGCCGAAGCTGTACCCCGAGTGACAAAATTTAGTGTTCTGAGTGCTTTTCAGCCGATTACGCCCTCAATATGACCTCATATTAAGGAGCGCTCTAAAGTAATTGTCTTCATCTCGTCGAGACAATCGATTTTCATATATAAATCATCTCAATCCGAGTTCGTGTGCAAAAGTTACAGTCAATATGGTGCGGACCAGCTAGGAATCAAAATATTACGCTGGACATCAGACACATGTTGATGGGTGTCTGGTACAATGCGTGAGCAATTAGCCCTTGAGGCTGACCTCAGATCTAAAAGTGTTCAACATGAAAGTTTTTTGTCTCATCAAGCCGATCGATTTTCATATATAAATTGTCTCGATCCGAGTTCACGACCTGGGGAGGCAAGACAAGATCAGGCTGTGTTTTCAGTCGGAAATCCGAGTGAAAAAGTTTACCATCCGAGTGAAAATTTACCGGTCGAGTGAAAGTTTGCTGACCAGATGAACTTATTATTATCCAAGTAAAAATATAGTCATCCGAGTGAAATATTCCTCCAGGTAAAAATATTCCGAGTGAAAAGATTGCCATCGGAACGAAAACTTGCCGATCGAGTAAGATATTGCCTTCCGAGTGGAAATATAGTCATCCGAGTGGAAATATAGTCATCCGAGTGAAAGATTGTCTTCCGAGTAAAAAAGTCTAGTCGGACGATCCGAGCGAAAGTCTCTAATATCCGAGTGGATGAGCTCGAATCCGAGTGAAACTGGACATGTGCCCGAAAGTTTATCAACATGACCTTGGATGAAGAAGTGTTCAATACAGAAGTTGTGCGTATCATCAAGACGGTAAACTTTGGTTTTGGAGTCATCATCATCAGAGATAGTATATGGCCTGCAAATTCACTACGAGACTGGATAATCCAGTCTACTGCAAGACCGAGTCCGACTGGAAGGTAAGGATGACCTCGAGAAGTATTCAAGATGGCCTTATTTGAAAAAGTGATCAACATGAGAGTTGTTCGTATCATCGAGGCGCACAAGTTTGATATTTGGGCCGTCTTGATAGGAGATCATATGCAAACTCAACGGCCCGCGCAAGGAGGAAGACAGAAGTTGGGCCAGATTCAGACTGAATCCGAGTTGGAATAGAACTAGGACTCTAGGACATGAATTGATGTAATTTTTCGTGTAAGGAAAGCCTAGATGAATCCTTTACTTGTACGGGAAGTCCAGCCGCCTCTTATATATGTTGGGGTGACGGCCGATTGAACAACACACAATCGAACAAATCAATATACTACTTTTTTCATCTACGTTTTATCTCTCCACCGTTTTTTCTCTCGTTCTTCGCTGTTCTTCGTTTTGAGTGCTGTGAATCTCAAGGCTCTAGGGGCGAGTGAATCGACCTAGGGCAGCCCATAGCCGCCGCAAATCCCTGACGGGGTCCCTCCCGGGTGCGCAGGGTTTCGGGTCTGCAAAAGCGCCCACCGACTGTCCTGCGTATCGCGCTGTTGGTTGGGTCTCCTTCGATGTGAGCTGCGGTGCATCACCCCCGGCGTCGAGGGTACATGTGACGTGTTCGTGTGTCAACAGCCGCTTGGTTTTACGGGAACAAGGAAGCATTTTGGGTTCGGGGACCAGTGGAGATATACGTACAAAAAATTGTGGACGTAGGTTCGACCGAAAGGCAATGATGCATGGGCCCTGCATTTTGATATACCCGCGGCCGCGTGAAATTTGCTACTCTACTCGGAACTAATAAGGTACATGCATTGAACACATGAGATTTGGAAACCAAATTATGAATAAATACACACTATAGCATGTAAAGCTTTGAATCATATATGCATGATGTAGATATTCGTTTAGTTCTTATAGTTAATCTCATTCAAAATCAATTAGTTTTATAAAAAGGTTAAGATTCATGGGATTGTGCATTGTAAAGCATAAAGTAAAAAACAAATAATGGCAATTCATTTAGAAAAAAAAGTTTGGGCAATTATGATACGGAAGATTCTAGAACAAAGGAGAAGTGCTTGTGTTTTGGGAAAGCATGCACGACCCACATCTCTTATTGGTTGATATGTCACGAAACAAGAAACGAGGAGGGAGTTACTGTACCATGCCAAAGTGTTTCAGGATTATTTGGTTTTCGGAAGATGACTTACACACCTAGACGAAGGGAGTACAAAGAGAAAAAATGAATTGCAGTTAAAAGAATGGCATGTCTAACAAAAATGTGAATGTGAACTACATATGTGTGCACGTGACCGGCACATACATTGTCAATGCAAAATTTAATGCAAGAAATAACTTATGAGTAACATGCACGAATTGATGATGTGGTGCTTGCATGCATGGAGTAGAAAAAACAATGTTATTTATGACTTGCATGCATGACGTGTTCTTGTGCCATAGTTGCATGTCTAGGAAAAAAGCTACTAGTGGGTTGTACTAGCTATTTAGGAATAGAAGATGTATACATGGAAGTTGTAGGGAAAGAGATGACATGTATCTCAATTCCCATGAGTAGGGATTGGAAAAGAGATGTCATTTGGTTCACATCATAGGAACTTCTCTATTGAATCTAGAGATGACATGTATCTCAATTCCTATGAGGAGGGATTAGAAAAGAGATGCCATTTGGTTCACATCATAGGAACTTTTCTATTGTATATACACTAATGTTTATTTTCCTGTGAAATTATGGGAGTATAGGAATCCATTCATATGAGCCAAGTGGCTCTAAAGCTATAAAAATGATATCATGTTTATTTCCTTTGAAATGTGGAGTATATGAATCTATTCCTATGAACCAATTGGCTCTATAGGAAAAAAATCCTATAAAAATCATATCATATAGAGTTCCTATGATATTCCTCCACACCAAAGGATGGTTGAAATTGCTGCAGGTGATACGGCGGTCTTTCTTCCTCCTCCATCTTTATAGTTACCTCTCGAAGATGAATGAAATGATATATACTGGGTATTCTATATGCGCATTTTGGTACACGAAAACTCGGTAAAAGTTTGCGAGGTTTGAATTTTCAATAAAGCTATATGGACTGCATTTTGGAACGGAGGGAGGAGCATACGGCACTTGCTAATACTCACGTGGAAGATTTGTGTGTAGGAGGAGTGGCTGCTCTGTTAAATCACATGGCAAAACTGACACTGTCGGATGCCGATCTAACGGTTCTTACGGCGTTCGTCAGGAAACGACTTGTGGCGAACTTTTGTCGAATAATGATTTACGGACACATGCATTGCATTGATACGTGCCCCTCTCTATCACGCACACACGCACCCTCACGAGTCATTGCTACCTCTTGAGCACTAAGTTGGTTTTCCCTTGAAGAGGAAAGGGTGATGCAGTAAAGTAGCGTAAGTATTTCCCTCAGTTTTTGAGAACCAAGGTATCAATCCAGTAGGAGGCCACGCTCAAGTCCCTCGCACCTACACAAACAAATAAAAACCTCGCAACCAACACAATAAAGGGGTTGTCAATCCCTTCACGGTCACTTACGAAAGTGAGATCTGATAGATATGATAAGATAATATTTTTGGTATTTTTATGATAAAGATGCAAAGTAAAATAAAAGGCAATAAAAATAGCCAAGCGTTGGAAGATTAATATGATGGAAAATAGACCCGGGGCCATAGGTTTCAATAGTGGCTTCTCTCGAGAGCATAAGTATTACGGTGGGTGAACAAATTACTGTTGAGAAATTGATAGAATTGAGCATAGTTATGAGAATATCTAGGCATGATCATGTATATAGGCATCACGTCCGAGACAAGTAGACCGACTCCTGCCTGCATCTACTACTAATACTCCACCCATCGACCGCTATCCAACATGCATCTAGAGTATTAAGTTCATAAGACAGAGTAACGCTTTAAGTAAGATGACATGATGTAGAGGGATAAACTCATGCAATATGAAATAAACCCCATCTTGTTATCCTCAATGGCAACAATACAATACGTGCCTTGCTGCCCCTACTGTCACTGGGAAAGGACACCGCAAGATTGAACCCAAAGCTAAGCACTTCTCCCATTGCAAGAAAGATCAATCTAGTAGGCCAAACCAAACTGATAATTCGAAGAGATTTGCAAAGATAACCAATCATACATAAAAGAATTTAGAGAAGATTCAAATATTGTTCATAGATAAACTTGATCATAAACCCACAATTCATCGGTCTCAACAAACACACCGCAAAAGAAGATTACATCGAATAGATCTCCACGAGAATCATGGAGAACTTTGTATTGAGATCCAAAGAGAGAGAAGAAGCCATCTAGCTAATAACTATGGACCCGAAGGTCTGAGATAAACTACTCACACATCATTGGAGAGGCTATGGTGTTGATGTAGAAGCCCTCCGTGATCAATGCCCCCTCCGGCAGGACGCCGGAAAAGGCCCCAAGATGGGATCTCACGGGTACAGAAGGTTGCGGCGGTGGAATTAGGTTTTCGTGGATGCTTATGTTGGTTTGGGGGTACGTAGGTATATATAGGAGGAAGAAGTACGTCGGTGGAGCAACATGGGCCCCATGAGGATGGAGGGCGCGCCCCCCAACCTCGTGCCCTCCTGGTTGCTTTCTTGACGTAGGGTCCAAGTTCTCTGGATCACGTTTGTTCCAAAAATCATGTTCCCGAAGGTTTCATTCCGTTTGGACTACGTTTGATATTCTTTTTCTGCGAAACACTGAAATAGGCAAAAAACAGCAATTCTGGGTTGGGCCTCCGGTTAGTAGGTTAGTCCCAAAAATAATATAAAAGTGTATAACAAAGCCCATTAATCATCCAAAACAGAATATAATATAGCATGAAGCAATCAAAAAATATAGATACGTTGGAGACGTATCAAGCATCCCCAAGCTTAATTCCTGCTCGTCCTCGAGTAGGTAAATGTTAAAAACAGATTTTTTGATGCGGAATGCTACTTGGCATATTTTTTTAATGTAACCCTCTTAATTTTGGTATGAATATTCATATCCGAAGGATTCAAGATAAAAGTTTAATATTGACATAAAAGCAATAATACTTCAAGCATACTAACTAAGCAATTATGTCTTCTCAAAATAACATGGCCAAAGAAAGTTCATCCCTACAAAATCATATAGTTTAGTCATGCTCCATTTTCGTTACACAAGAATGCTCTCATCATGCACAACCCCGATGACAAGCCAAGCAATTGTTTCATACTTTAGTAATCTCAAACTTATTCAACCTTCACGCAATACATGAGCTGAGCCATGAATATAGCACTATGGGTGGAATAGAATATAATGATGGGGGTGATGTGGAGAAGACAAAAAAGGAGAAAGTCTCACATCAACGCGGCTAATCAACGGGCTATGGAGATGCCCATCGATTGATGTTAATGCGAGGAGTAGGGATTGCCATGCAACGGATGCACTAGAGCTATAAATGCATGAAAGCTCAACAAAAGAAACTAAGTGGGTGTGCATCCAACTTCCTTGCTCACGAAGACCTAGGGCATTTGAGGACGCCCATTGTTGGAATATACAAGCCAAGTTCTATAATGAAAAATTCCCAATAGTATATGAAAGTGACAAAACAAGAGACTCTCTATCATGAAAATCATGGTGCTACTTTGAAGCACAAGTGTGGAAAAAAGGATAGTAGCATTGTCCCTTTTTTTGGGCCTTCTTTTTTTTATTTGGCCTTTTTTTATTGGGACAATGCTCTATGAATGATGATCATCACACTTCTATTTATTTACAACTCAATGATTACAACTCGATACTAGAACAAAGTATGACTCTATATGAATGCCTCCGGCGGTATACCGGGATGGGCAATGAATCAAGAGTGACATGTATGAAAAATTATGAACGGTGGCTTTGCCACAAATACGATGTCAACTACATGATCATGCAAAGCAATATGACAATGATGAACGTGTCTGATAAACGGAACGGTGGAAAGTTGCATGGTAATATATCTCGGAATGGCTATGGAAATGCCATAATAGGTAGGTATGGTGGCTGTTTTGAGGAAGATATAAGGAGGTTTATGTGTGAAAGAGTGTATCATATGATGGGGTTTGGATGCACCGGCGAAGTTTGCACCAACTCTCAATGTGAGAAAGGGCAATGCATGGTACCGAAGAGGCTAGCAATGATGGAAGGGTAAGAGTGCGTATAATCCATGGACTCAACATTAGTCATAAAGAACTCACATACTTATTGCAAAAATCTACAAGTCATCAAAAACCAAGCACTACGTGCATGCTCCTAGGGGGATAGATTGGTAGTAAAAGACCATCACTCATCCCCGGCCGCCACTCATAAGGAAGACAATCAAAGAACACCTCATGTTTCAAATTTGTTACATAACGTTTACCATACGTGCATGATACGGGACTTGCAAACTTCAACACAAGTATTTCTCAATTTCACAACTACTCAACTAGCACAACTTTAATATTACTACCTCCATATCTCAAAACAATCATCAAGCATCAAACTTCTCTTAGTATTCAACACACTCATAAGAAAGTTTTTTACTAGTCTTGAATACCTAACATATTAGGATTAATTTTCCTACTTAAGCAAATTACCATGCTGTTTAAGACTCTCAAAATAATATAAGTGAAGCATGAGAGAATAATAGTTTCTATAAAAAAAACCACCACCGTGCTCTAAAGGATAAAAGTGAAGCACTGGAGCAAAAACTATATAGCTCAAAAGATATAAGTGAAGCGCATAGATTATTCTAATAAATTCTGAATCATGTGTGTCTCTCTCAAAAGGTGTGTACAGCAAAGATGATTGTGGAAAACTAACAAATAAAGACTCAAATAATACAAGACGCTCCAAGCAAAACACATATCATGTGGTGAATAAAAATATAGCTCCAAGTAAAGTTACTGATGGAAGTAGACGAAAGAGGGGATGCCTACCGGGGCATCCCCAAGCTTTGGATCTTTGGTGTCCTTAGATTATCTTGGGGTTCCATGGGCATCCCCAAGCTTAGGCTCTTGCCACTCCTTGTTCCATAATCCATCAAATCTTTTACCCAAAACTTGAAAACTTCACAACACAAAACTTAACAGAAAATCTCGTGAGCTCCGTTAGCGAAAGAAAACAAAACACCACTTCAAGGTACTGTAATGAACTCATTCTTTATTTATATGGGTGTTAAACCTACTTTATTCCAACTTCTCTATGGTTTATAAACTATTTTACTAGCCATAGATTCATCAAAATAAGCAAACAAAACACGAAAAACAGAATCTGTCAAAAACAGAACAGTCTTTAGTAATCTGTAACTAACGCAAACTTCTAGAACTCCAAAACTTCAGCCAAAATAGGAAGACCTAGAAAATTTGTTTATTGATCAGCATCAATTGGAATCAATATTTTATCACATTCTGGTGATTTTTAACAATTGTTTTCGTGAACAAAAAGTTTCTGGAATTTTCAGCAAGATCAAATAACTATCATCCAAGAAGATCCTATAGGTTTAACTTGGCACAAACACTAATTACAACATAAAAACAAACCTAACCAGAGTCTAGATCAAATATTTATTCCTAAACAGAAGCAAAAAGGAAAAAACTAAAATAAAATTGGGTTGCCTCCCAACAAGCGCTATCGTTTAACGCCCCTAGCTAGGCATAAAAGCAAGGATAGATCTAGGTATTGCCATCTTTGGTAGGCAATCCATAAGTGGCTCTCATAATAGATTCATATGGTAGTTTAATTTTCTTTCTAGGAAAGTGTTCCATGCCCTTCTTTAACGAAAATTGGAATCTAATATTTTCTTCCTTCATATCAATAATTGCACCAATCGTTCTAAGAAAAGGTCTACCAAGAATAATAGGACATGAAGGATTACAATCTATATCAAGGATGATGAAATCTACGGGCACATAGTTCCTATTTGGAACAATAAGAACATCATTAGTTCTTCCCATAGGTTTCTTAATGGTGGTATCTGCAAGGTGCAAGTTTAAAGAGCAATCATCAAATTCACGGAATCCTAGCAAATCACACAAAGTTTTTGGAATCGTGGAAACACTAGCACCCAAATCACACAAAGCATAGCATTCATGATCTTTAATTTTAATTTTAATAGTAGGTTCCCACTCATCATAAAGTTTTCTAGGGATAGAAACTTCCAACTCAAGTTTTTCTTCATAAGATTGCATCAAGGCATCAATGATATGTTTAGTAAAAGCTTTATTTTGACTATAAGCATGAGGAGAATTTAGCACGGATTGCAACAAGGAAATACAATCTATCAAAGAGCAATTATCATAATTAAGTTCCTTGAAATTCAAAATAGTGGGTTCATTAATATCTAGAGTTTTGATCTCTTCAATCCCACTTTTACCTATTTTTGCATCAAGATCTAAAAACTCCAAATTTTTGGGACGCCTTCTAGGAAAAGGTGGCTCATATTCAGTCCCATCATTATCAAGATTCATATTGGAAAACAAATATTTAATAGGGGACACATCAATAACTTTTAGATCTTCATTTTTATTTTCATAGAAATTAGAAGAACGCGCTTTCACAAAGCAATCTTTCTTAGCACACATCCTAGCGGTTCTTTCTTTGCACTCATCAATGGAAATTCTCATGGCTTTGAGAGACTCATTGATATCATGCTTAGGTGGAATAGATCTAAGTTTCAAAGAATCAACATCAAGAGAAATTCTATCAACGTTCCTAGCCAATTCATCAACCTTAAGCCATTTTTCTTCAAGCAAAGCATTGAAATTCTTTTGCGAATTCATAAATTATTTAACACTAGTCTCAAATTAAGAGGGCATCTTATTATAATTTCCATAAGAATTGTTGTAGGAATTACCATAATTATTAGAGGAATTACTAGGGTACGGCCTAGGATTAAAGTTTCCTCCATACGCGTTGTTACCAAAATTATTCCTACCAACAAAATTCACATCCATAGATTCATTATTATTCTCAATCAAAGTAGACAAAGGCATATCATTATGATCAGAAAAAACACTCTTAGTAGCAAATAATTTCATAAGTTCATCCATCTTTCCACTCAAAACATTAATTTCTTCTATCGCATGCACTTTTTTATTAGTAGATCTTTCAGTGTGCCATTGAGAATAATTAACCATAATATTATCTAGGAGTTTAGTAGCTTCTCCTAAAGTGATTTCCATAAAAGTGCCTCCCGCGGACGAATCTAAAAGATTTCTAGAAGCAAAATTCAATCTGGCATAAAAAATTTGTATAATCATCCAAAGATTCACACCATGTGTAGGGAAATTACATATCATTAATTTCATCCTCTCCCAAGCTTGTGCAACATGTTCATGATCAAGTTGCTTAAAATTCATAATATCGTTTCTAAGATAGATGATCTTAGTGGGAGGAAAATACTTAGAGATAAAAGCATCTTTGCACTTATTCCAAGAATCAATACTATTTTTAGGCAAAGACGAAAACCAAGCTTTAGCACGATCTCTAAGCGAAAAAGGAAATAGCTTCAGTTTAACAATATCATTGTCCACATCTTTCTTCTTTTTCATATCACACAAATCAATGAAGCTATTTAGATGGGTAGCGGCATCTTCACTAGGAAGGCCGGCGAATTGATCTTTCATGACAAGATTCAACAAAGCAGCATTAATTTCACAAGATTCAGTATCGGTAAGAGGAGCAATAGGAGTGCTAAGAAAATCATTGTTGTTGGTATTGGTAAAGTCGCACAATTTAGTATTGTCTTGAGCCATAGTGACAAGCAAGCAATCCAACACACGAGCAAACAAGAAGCAAGCGAAAAAGAAGCGAACGGAAAGAGAGGGCGAATAAAACGGCAAGGGTGAAGTGCGGGAGAGGAAAACGAGAGGCAAATGGCAAATAATGTAATGCGGGAGATAAGAGTTTGTGATGGGTACTTGGTATGTTGACTTTTGCGTAGACTCCCCGGCAACGGCGCCAGAAATGGCTAGTTGTCGGGAGTCCAAATCTTGACTTGACTTTGCGTAAGCCTCCCCGGCAATGGCGCCAGAAATCCTTCTTGCTACCTCTTGAGCACTGCGTTGGTTTTCCCTTGAAGAGGAAAGGGTGATGCAGTAAAGTAGCGTAAGTATTTCCCTCAGTTTTTGAGAACCAAGGTATCAATCTAGTAGGAGGCCACGCTCAAGTCCCTCGCACCTAAACAAACAAATAAAAACCTCGCAACCAACGCAATAAAGGGGTTGTCAATCCCTTCATGGTCACTTACGAAAGTGAGATCTGATAGATATGATAAGATAATATTTTTGGTATTTTTATGATAAAGATGCAAAGTAAAATAGAAGGCAATAAAAATAGCTAAGCGTTGGAAGATTAATATGATGGAAAATAGACCCGGGGGCCATAGGTTTCACTAGTGGCTTCTCTCGAGAGCATAAGTATTACGGTGGGTGAACAAATTACTGTTGAGCAATTGATAGAATTGAGCATAGTTATGAGAATATCTAGGTATGATCACGTATATAGGCATCATGTCCGAGACAAGTAGACCGACTCCTGCCTGCATCTACAACTATTACTCCACCCATCGACCGCTATCCAGCATGCATCTAGAGTATTAAGTTCATAAGAACAGAGTAATGCTTTAAGTAAGATGACATGATGTAGAGGGATAAACTCATGCAATATGAAATAAACCCCATCTTGTTATCCTCGATGGCAACAATACAATACGTGCCTTGCTGCCCCTACTGTCACTGGGAAAGGACACCGCAAGATTGAACCCAAAGCTAAGCACTTCTCCCATTGCAAGAAAGATCAATCTAGTAGGCCAAACCAAACTGATAATTCGAAGAGACTTGCAAAGATAACCAATCATAGATAAAAGAATTCAGAGAAGATTCAAATATTGTTCATAGATAAACTTGATCATAAACCCACAATTCATCGGTCTCAACAAACACACCGCAAAAGAAGATTACATCGAATAGATCTCCACGAGAATCGTGGAGAACTTTGTATTGAGATCCAAAGAGAGAGAGAAGAAGCCATCTAGCTAATAACTATGGACCCGAAGGTCCGAGGTAAAATACTCACACATCATCGGAGACGCTATGGTGTTGATGTAGAAGCCCTCCGTGATCAATGCCCCCTCCGGCAGGACGCCGGAAAAGGCCCCAAGATGGGATCTCACGGGTACAGAAGGTTGCGGCAGTGGAATTAGGTTTTCGTGGATGCTTGATAACCCACAAGTATAGGGGATCGCAACAGTTTTCGAGGGTAGAGTATTCAACCCAAATTTATTGATTCGACACAAGGGGAGCCAAAGAATATTCTCAAGTATTAGCAGCTGAGTTGTCAATTCAACCACACCTGGAAACTTAATATCTGCCGCAAAGTATTTAGTAGCAAAGTAATATGGAAGTAACGGTAATGATAGCAAAAGTAATATTTTTGGGTTTTGTAGTAATTGTAACAGTAGCAACGGAAAAGTAAATAAGCGAAGAACATTATGTGAAAAGCTCGTAGGCATTGGATCGTTGATGGAGAATTATGCCGGATGCGGTTCATCATGTAACAGTCATAACATAGGGTGACACAGAACTAGCTCCAATTCATCAATGTAATGTAGGCATGTATTCCGAATATAGTCATACGTGCTTATGGAAAAGAACTTGCATGACATCTTTTGTCCTACCCTCCCGTGGCAGCAGGGTCCTAATGGAAACTAAGGGATATTAAGGCCTCCTTTTAATAGAGTACCGGACCAAAGCATTAACACATAGTGAATACATGAACTCCTCAAACTATGGTCATCACCGGGAGTGGTCCCGATTATTTTCACTTCGGGGTTGCCGGATCATAACACATAGTAGGTGACTATAGACTTGCAAGATAGGATCAAGAACTCACATATATTCATGAAAACATAATAGGTTCAGATCTGAAATCATGGCACTCGGGCCCTAGTGACAAGCATTAAGCATAGCAAAGTCATAGCAACATCAATCTCAGAACATAGTGGATACTAGGGATCAAACCCTAACAAAACTAACTCGATTACATGATAAATCTCATCCAACCCATCACCGTCCAGCAAGCCTACGATGGAATTACTCACGCACGGCGGTGAGCATCATGAAATTGGTGATGGAGGATGGTTGATGATGACGACGGCGACGGATTCCCCTCTCCGGAGCCCCGAACGGACTCCAGATCAGCCCTCCCGAGAGGTTTTAGGGCTTGGCGGCGGCTCCGTATCGTAAAACATATTGAATATTTTTCTCTGATTTTTTTCTCCCCGAACACGAATATATGGAGTTGGAGTTGAGGTCGGTGGAGCAAAAGGGGGCCCACGAGGCAGGGGGCGCGCCCCCCACCCTCGTGGACAGGTGGAGGCCCCCCTGACGTGGATTCTTCTTCCAGTATTTTTAATATTTTCGAAAAATAAGTTCCGTGGAGTTTCAGGTCATTCCGAGAACTTTTGTTTCTGCACATAAATAACACCATGGCAATTCTGCTGAAAACAGCATCAGTCCGGGTTAGTTCCGTTCAAATCATGCAAGTTAGAGTCCAAAACAAGGGCAAAAGTGTTTGGAAAAGTAGATACGATGGAGACGTATCAACTCCCCAAGCTTAAACCTTTGCTTGTCCTCAAGCAATTCAGTTGACAAACTGAAAGTGATAAAGAAAAACTTCTACAAACTCTGTTCGCTCTTGTTGTTGTAAATATGTAAAGCCGGCATTCAAGTTTTCAGCAAAGATTATGACTAACCATATTCACAATAGCACTTAGGTCTCATGTTTACTCATATCAATGGCATAATCAACTAGCGAGCAATAATAATAAATCTCGGATGACAACACTTTCTCAAAACAATCATAATATGATATAACAAGATGGTATCTCGCTAGCCCTTTCTGAAACCGCAAAACATAAATGCAGAGCACCTTTAAAGATCAAGGACTGACTAGACATTGTAATTCATGGTAAAAGAGATCCAGTCATACCCAATATAAATTAATAGTAATGGATGCAAATGACAACAGTGCTCTCCAGCTGGTGCTTTTTAATAAGAGGGTGATGACTCAACATAAAAGTAAATAGATAGGCCCTTCGCAGAGGGAAGCAGGGATTTATAGAGGTGCCAGAGCTCGATTTTGAAATAGAGATAAATAATATTTTGAGCGGCATACTTTCACTATCAACATAACAACCAAGAGATGGCGATATCTTCCATGCTACACACATTATAGGCGGTTCCCAAACAGAATGGTAAAATTTATACTCCCCCTCCACCAACAAGCATCAATCCATGGCTTGCTCAAAACAACGAGTGCCTCCAACTAACAACAGTCCCGGGGGAGTTTTGTTTGCAATTATTTTGATTTAGTTTGCATAAAGCATGGGACTGGGCATCCCGGTGACCAGCCATTTTCTCGTGAGTGAGGAGCGGAGTCCACTCCTCTTGAGAATAACCCGCCTAACATGGAAGATACGGACAACCCTAGTTGATACATGAGCTATTCGAGCATACAAACAGAATTTCATTTGAAGGTTTAGAGTTTGGCACATACAAATTTACTTGGAACGCCAGGTAGATACCGCATATAGGAAGGTATAGTGGACTCATATGGAATAACTTTGGGGTTTAAGGGATTGGATGCACAAGCAGTATTCCCGCTTAGTACAAGTGAAGGCTAGCAAAAGACTGGGAAGCGACCAACTAGAGAGCGACAACAATCATGAACATGCATTAAAATTAATAAACATTGAGTGCAAGCATGAGTAGGATATAATCCACCATGAACATAAATATCGTGAAGACTATGTAGATTTTTTTTCAACTACATGCGTGAACATGTGCCAAGTCGAGTCACTTAAATCATTCAAAGGAGGATACCACCCCATCATACCACATCACAACCATTTTAATAGCATCTTGGCACGCAAGGTAAACCATTATAAACTCCTAGCTAGTTAGGCATGGCATAAGCAACTATAATCTCTAATTGTCATTGCAAACATGTTTATTCATAATAGGCTGAATCAGGAACGATGAACTAATCATATTTACAAAAACAAGAGAGGTCGAGTTCATACCAGCTTCTCTCATCTCAATCAGTCCATCATATGTCATCATAATTGCCTTTCACTTGCACAACCGAACGATGTGAATAATAATAAGAGTGCACGTGCATTGGACTAAGCTGGAATCTGCGAGCATTCAATAAACAGGAGAAGACAAGGCAATATGGGCTCTTAGTTAAATCAACAATAATGCATATAAGAGCCACTTCAACAATTTAATTATGGTCTTCTCCTATCGACCCCCAAAGAAAAGAAAAGAAATAAAACTATTTACACGGGAAAGCTCCCAACAAGCAAAAGAAGAATGGGAAATATTTTTGGGTTTTCTTTTAATTATTACTACTACAGCAAGAAAGTAAACTAACTTAAAGTTACACTTTTTTTTTTTGGTTTTTCTTAAGGTTTATCAAACACACAAGAAGAAAGCAGAAAAAAGGAAAATAAACTAGCATGGATATTACAGCGAAAGAGTATGAGCACCGACAACTAGCAATGAGTGTGGGAACATGAATGTAATGTCGGTGAGAAATACGTACTCCCCCAAGCTTAGGCTTTTGGCCTAAGTTGGTTTATTGCCACTGATGGCCTTTCGGATATCCATAGTTGTAGTTGGTGTCGTACTGAGATGAGGAAGACTCTGATTGCCACTGGTTGGCAATCATCTCCGGATCCCACTGGTAATTAGATTGTCGTGGAGGATCAAATTGTGGTTCCGGCTCCGGCTCTGTGGCTGATGTAGGGTTCCGGTAGGCGTGAATGGCCGCTAGCGAAACGAGATACGGACCTGAAGATAAATCAAACAAGGAAGGAGCAGTCAAGGTAATAGTCTCAGGGTGATGTTTATCAAAGAACAATTTGTATTTAAGCGCCCCTTCCCTATTCTTAACAATAAGGTCATGTGCTACCATACTCTTATAATCTAAATAAACAGTGGGCAGAAATTTTTCTTCTTTCTCATAGTGCCTAATAGGTATGTTATAATATGCAGCGAGGCGTGAGGCATAGACACCTCCAAAGATGGGGCCTTTGTGCGGTTCAGACTTAACCGTTTGGCAATAATACCACCCATACTAACAGTATTATCACAGAATAAACCATGGAACAAAATAATAATATCAGGAACACTAAGGTCTCCACAGTTTCCGCGACCAATTCAACAACGACTAGCAAATATTGCAAAGTAGCGTAAAACAGGAAAATGTATGCTAGTGATTATTGCATCGGAAACCTTCCTAGTTTCCCCTACAGTAATAGTGTCAATAAACCCGTCCACATCTTTACGATGTGGTTCCTCTAAACTATTCTCAAAAGGTATTTTGCAAACCCTGCAAAATTCATCTAGTGGCATCTTCTTGACCGCATCATATAAATGAAACTCTACTGAAGGAGGTGATTCCTTAGGATAATAGTAGAAGTTTTGCACAAAAGAATTGGTGAGTAAGAGATACTGTTCGCGCTGGTCGCGGAGGAAGTCGGTGAGGCCTGCATTCTCAGCCAATTCATAAAAATCATCATAATTCCCGGCTGCTCTCAAGAAATCATCGGAAGGCCATTCACACGGCCGAACCTCCGTGGTGCGAGGCAGATTATATTTGGGCCTCTCTGCTTCTTCACTTTGCTTTTCCTTCGAGCTTCGGCTCGATGAGCCCCTCAAAAATCTCTTCATTACTTTCTGAAAAATTCTAAAATTTTTAGTAACTTCAAACAAAAGTGAACCAAGCTCAACAAAATTGATAGCAACTACTCCTTCAAGTGCCTAGAGACTATATCATGCATTAGAACTACTTGGAACCATATAAATTTGACATGCAAGCTCAAGAACATGGTCACCTAGGCAGCACAAATTTGCAATGAATAAAGCACTAGAACAAAAACTAATTGGACCACTGGAGGAGTCACATACCAAGGAACAATCTTCCAAAGCAGTTTTGTGAGAGGTGCTTTGAGCAAGGAGATCAAAAATCGCAGCAAAATGAGCTAGAACTCGTGCTTGAGCTGGATGGTGATTTTTTCGGGAGGAAGAAGAATTGTGTGGGTGCAGGAATAAGTGGAGGGGAGACACCGTGGGCCCACGAGGCAGGGGGCGCGCCCTGTAGGGGTGGGCGCGGCCTGGACCCTCGTGGCCAGGTGCTTGCTCCCCCTGCTGTGTTCTCAGTGCCAGATATTCTCAAATATTCCAGAAAAATCATATTAAATTGGCAGGGCATTTGGAGAACTTTTACTTTCGGGGTATTTTTATATTGCACGGATAATTCAGAAAACAGACAGGAAAATACTATTTTTGCTTTATTTTAACTAAATAACAGAAAGTAGAGAGAGGGTACAGAAGGTTGTGCTTCTATTTTCATCCATCTCATGCTCATCAAAAGGAATCCACTAACAAGGTTGATCAAGTCTTGTTAACAAACTCATTCCGAATAACATGGATCCGGAGAAATTTCGAATAACACTATGTTACCTCAACTGGGATATGCACATCCCCAATAATAAGAATATCATATTTCTTCTTGACAGGAGGTAGAGGAAATTCAAAACCTCCAAAAATAATCGATGGAATTTTTCCAATAGAATTGGTACTGTAGACTTGAGGTTGTTTCCTCGGAAATTGTATCATATGCTCATTACCATTAACATGAAAAGTGACATTGCCCCTGTTGCAATCAATAACAGCCCCTGCAGTATTCAAAAAAGGTCTTCCAAGAATAATAGATATACTATCGTCCTCGGGAATATCAAGAATAACGATGTCCGTTAAAATAGTAACGTTTGCAACCACAACAGGCACATCCTCACAAATACCAACATGTATAGCAGTTGATTTATCAGCCATTTGCAAAGATATTTCAGTAGGTGTCAACTTATTCAAATCAAGTCTACGATATAAAGAGAGAGGCATAACACTAACACCGGCTCCAAGAACACATAAAGCAGTTTTAACATAACTTCTTTTAATGGAGCATGGTATAGTGGGTACTCCAAGATCTCCTAACTTCTTAGGTATTCCACCCTTGAAAGTGTAATTAGCAAGCATGGTGGAAATTTCAGCTTCCGGTATCTTTCTCTTATTAGTAACAATTTCTTTCATATACATAGCATAAGGATTCATTTTGAGCATATCAGTTAATCGCATACGCAAAAAGATAGGTCTAATCATTTCAGCAAAGCGCTCAAAATCCTCATCATCCTTTTTCTTGGATGGTTTGGGAGGAAAAGGCATGGGTTTCTGAACCCAAGGTTCTCTTTCTTTACCGTGTTTCCTAGCAACAAAGTCTCTCTTATCATAACTTGATTCTTTGATTGTGGGTTATCAAGATCAATAGCAGGTTCAATTTCTACATCATTGTCATTGCTAGGTTGAGCATCATCATGAACATCATCATTAACATTATCACTAGTTTCATGTTCATTACCAGATTGTGTTTCAGCATCAGAAATAGAAATATCATTAGGATTCTCAGGTGTTTTAGCAATAGGTTCACTAGAAGTATGCAAAGTCCTATCATTTTTCTTTTTCTTCTTTTTAGAAGGACTAGGTGCATCTACATTATTTCTCTGAGAATCTTGCTCAATTCTCTTAGGATGGCCTTCAGGATACAAAGGTTCCTGAGTCATTTTACCGGTTCTAGTAGCCACTCTAACAGCATAGTCATTATTCTTACTATTCAATTCATTGAGCAAATCATTCTGAGCTTTAAGTACTTGTTCTACTTGAGTGGTGACCATTATTGTTGACGCGGCTCTGTATTGTAAAACGTGTTGAATATTTTTCTCTGATTTTTTCTCCCCGAACACGAATATATGGAGTTGGAGTTGAGGTCGGTGGAGCAACAGGGGGCCCACGAGGCAGGGGGCGCGCCCCCACCCTCGTGGACAGGTGGAGGCCCCCCTGACATGGATTCTTCTTCTAGTATTTTTAATATTTTCCAAAAATAAGTTCCGTGGAGTTTTAGGTCATTTCGAGAACTTTTATTTTTGCACATAAATAACACCATGGCAATTCTGCTGAAAACAGCGTCAGTCCGGGTTAGTTCCATTCAAATCATGCAAGTTAGAGTCCAAAACAAGGGCAAAAGTGTTTGGAAAAGTAGATACGACGGAGATGTATCAATGCTTTTGTTGGTTTGGGGGTACGTAGGTATATATAGGAGGAAGAAGTACGTCGGTGGAGCAACATGGGCCCCATGAGAGTGGAGGGCGCGCCCCCCTACCTCGTGCCCTCCTGGTTGCTTTCTTGACATAGGGTCCAAGTCCTCTGGATCACGTTTGTTCCAAAAATCACGTTCCCGAAGGTTTCATTCCGTTTGGACTCCGTTTGATATTCTTTTTCCGCGAAACACTGAAATAGGCAAAAAACAGCAATTCTAGGTTGGGCCTCCGGTTAATAGGTTAGTCCCAAAAATAATATAAAAGTGTATAACAAAGCCCATTAATCATCCAAAACAGAATATAATATAGCATGAAGCAATCAAAAATTATAGATACGTTGGAGACATATCAGTCATGACTCTCCCGAGTCCTTTCGCACCCACCGTCTATCTGCAGGTAGACGTCACACACATATGTGCTCTTCACACCCTACCCTCAGAACTTCTAAAAAACAAAAGACGCCACACACCTTTTATTTTAGCTCACACGTCACACACTTATACTATTACTCTTGTGGCTAACATTCTTTGGGCATAGTATATTGTACTCTGACGAAAAGAAGCGGTGCACGCACGCACTAGTTCTCTCACACCCACTCGCGGGTACACGTAGGAGCGCATTTTTTTGAAGCTGGTACAACAAAATCACTCCACTAGATATATATATATAAGCAGGAGCCTTAGCGCTTGCTTTACTAGGGTTCCTCTCTTTCACTCTGTCATGCTCTCCATATCTAAGCAAGACATAGGTGGCCACACTCTCTCTCTGCTCACGGCTGGTCACAAATCCGACCGGACCACCTCGACCGGGGCAGGGGTGTAGGTGCATCGTTCACGCTGTCGTCAGCGGCGAGGGAGGAGACCAACGGCTGCCCGCGCATCCTGATCGGCGGCTGCGCCGGCTCGGGAGGGCCTCCAACCCCTTCTTCCTCCCTGCGGTATTGTGGCCAAGATGCGGCCTCCCGATGCCTTCTTTGCCACATGCCGACGACCCTCGGGTATATATTCCTTCGAAACCTGCCTTGGTCTACTGCCCCAGCTCCCCACGTGGCTGCTTGTGGATCTTTTTCGACTTCCGTCGGCTGTTCCAAAGCCACCTAGACTTTTACTATTATTAGAGGTAAAGCTAGTTCATACAGTCGAATCTAGGAGTTGGTTCAAACAGGGAAGAAACTGGGAAAGCTGTAGCATGAATCTAGGACTTGGTTCTAAGAGGAAACGGGGGAAAGTAGTAGATACTGGCTACCCAACTGGTCTATTGGTTGAAAAGGCGAAGAAAGCATGGTGGATGGCGAAGGGTGGGGGGAAGTGGACCTGTCTCTTGGTTGAAAAAGGAAAGAAAGTGAGGGGCGTTGGGGGACAACGCAAATGGGAATGAGCAGGTCTAGATTTCCTGTGCTCACATAGGAAAATGTCGCCGAGGAGATAAAAATGGGACAAATGCAGACATGCTGCCTGAGTGTTTGCTGCTCTCGACAACCACATCTGCCTCACCACTTTATGCCCCTGCTGTCCCTACGCCCATATCGCTACCGTTAATGTAAAATCACATGAAGCATTAAGCAATGCCACCTAATGTCACTATAAGTAATGGTCTAGTGCCGTCGATAAATTGAAGCAATGCCACCACCATTTTATGAAGTGCTTCCGTCTTGCTTTATTTCCCATGAATTGTGTTTTTGCAGTTACACTTAAATCTCGCACCGTTAACATTGCTTCATCCCGGTGGAACTGCACAAATTTGATTGCACATTTACTGACCATGTGCTACTCTCATGACAGTAATACTAATGTTATTGTTCTGCATGTTAATCTAGTGGCAGTGTTGATGTGATGTGATGCTACTTACTTAAGGGCACTTTCATACTGTCAATCTAGTGCTAATTATAACACAATAGATGCTGCTGTTAATCATACGCCACTGCAAATATCTGTCACTATTTAAATAATCGTATTTCGTATTTGCACAAACAGGGATGTCTGTCTCCATATCGTTTCTATCTGCGCAATCAAAAGTACACACCTCAGTTTTAGTACAACTACACAAAATGAGATGGCTATTCCTAGCTGTCGTCCTCTAACCACCAGTGTTCCAGGTATTCCTACATTTGTTCTAACTAGGTAGAATGACCAAAGCAATCTAAAAGAAGTTGATTCGTACGTTTTACTTCCTGATTGTAGTGCAGGGACGAGCGAAAACAACTGCATCCTAGTCCGGAATACACTTTCTTCCAGTTCAACCATGGACTGAGGACTAGCTGGCACCGCTGCACGGAGGTTTTTGGGATAGGTGCACGGACAAGAGGCATTGTGGTCTGCTTATTTCTGCAAATAGCGGCGCTTAAATTTAGTGGAATGCACAAGGCTTTCAGCTGGTCAGTACACTACATGGTTCAGTTCAGCATTCCAGCTGAGAACACAATTATGATTGGTTATTCTGGAATGAGAGAACCTAACCCTGGATGGTGGCAACAAGAAAAAACCAGAGTGAACTCCAGGAAATTTAAGCCTGCCGGGAGGCCCTTTGCTCAGAGAAGCCTTGCTTGTTTTTTCCTGATTTGTAAACCTTCTCACAACTTTGTCTTTTGATGTGAACTAGTATATGTTTGTTATGTTCTATGAATCATTGAGATGTATAAATTTGCTTAACTTATGCTTTTCAAGTTTTTTATGAAGCCGAGTTTAATGTGAGTGTTCCACATGAACGTTGGAGCGTGTGAATGTTTGGAATTTACATTGTGGCCTCAGTTAACTGCATGAACCACTATAACAAGATACGTAGTTGCTTATATGTTAGACAGCAGATTATTGATTGTTGGCTGGTCGATAGCCTAGTGTTGAAGTGAGCTGAGCCAATGTGCCGTGTTTTGCACAACTGCTTACAAGTGGGGTAGCACCAATAGTGTTTACAAGTACTTATGTATACATCGGCGCACATTTCTCGAACGAGTACTCTATTTCATCAAACACACACTGCTCGTATGATAAACCGTGACAAATTATGTCTTACCATGCCATATTCATGAAAGAACTAGTGAGGATGCATCTGTTTCGGCAACAATTACGATGGTTCTCACATGATTCATGGGCACACAAAAGTAGCAGCACTTCCAATAGACGGATTCAAACAGAGTACTGGCCCAGAGGGCTTGATAATAGGCAAGGTTCGGATAAGTAGACACAATCCAAACTAGTATTAAACACTAGCTGGGGCAACTATTTCATGCCTCGATCTAATTTGGGCTGGACACAAGACTGACCTTGCCATGAACATCATCGAGGACGTCCGATAGTAGCTCAATCCTGTGAACCTTCATGAAGATAACCTTGTGGCCTTGCCACTCATAAACTTGTTTGTGGAGGCATGCCACATCATCTTCCTGCGTAAGCTTGACAAGAACAGTATGCCTCACAAATCAAGGAGTAGCTTTGAACTTCTTGTGCTTCAGTACACCCAGGACAACACGCCTGACAATAGTGAGGCTGGAATACAACTCGACATCGGTATAAGCGCAAATGGCTTCCAGGATCCAACATCCTAAGAACTCTGTTTTCCCAGTGCGATTATTCAGGTCATCCGCCTCATAGCGAGTGACATGTACAACCACACAATCCTTGTCTGCATCAAGGCTCTAATTGAAACAGAAACAAATTCTGAATTACTTTCCAGTATAAGAAACACAAGTTATTTAAACCACTATGTATAGCATGGCATCGAAGCTAATAAAATTTTGCATTATTCATCACCACATACTTAGATGAAAAACCACAATCGAGATCGACAAAGAAGAAAATCACCTTGGGCAGCTCAGCAGGGGGGACACATCCTCGAAGGGGGAAAATGCTCCTGCAGTCCCAAGGGGGCTATAACCTCAAACGGGGCATTGACCATCTCAGTAGTGGCCGTGAGTGTATCTGGGGTCGGCACGGTGGCTGCCTCCATCTTCTTGGAGCTCTCTGCCTCATGGGGATCAGCCTCCCGCGTCTGCTCCAATATCGGCAGATCTTTGCCTGGTTCTCCTTGGTCCATCATGAAACTGACGAATACTAGGAGACAACTGAAAGGAAAACACAATCGCAATGACAATGAAACAAAAAAGAGAGCGAGGATCAGTTACTACTTTGCAAAAGTTCTTTTTTTTTCTCTGAACGAAAATATACCAATATCACGGATCCGCTTACCTTCCCTTCGTTGGGAGACAAGAACAGTGGCAGATGCGAATGTTGGCTTTCTTGAAGACGGTGAGGGAGAAGGGGATCCAGCGAAGAGTGAAATGATGGTTGCTTCGTCCGTCAAACTTAGACTGCAGGGAGGTGGGGTTTTGTGATACGACGGCTCGTTACTGCCGCGCTACGACCGAGGTGACTCTCCGCCTGCATACTGCCTTCTAATTTGGTGGATGGCATTTGGGCCCGCGCGCGGCATGGCCCGCATGTCGGTGAACAAAAGTAAAACGGCATTCATTAGAGGGAGACGTTTCGATGACCTAGGAGGAGCCAGAAGCGGTAGTGTATCCACTGTACTAGTAGTACATGTTTTTCTGGTAGCTGTAGAGTGTCTCCACTGTACTAGTAGTACTCCCTCCGTAAACTAATATAAGAGCATTTAGATCACTATTTTAGTTATCTAAACACTCTTATATTAGTTTACAGAGGGAGTAATTGTTTCTCTGGGCCCAAGACAAAACAGCTCATCCACCCTCATAAATAATAAAAACAATTAAAAAGCCCATATATTTACTTAATGAGAGGCGCTACCCACACCCAGCACACCGCCCCCCCAAAAAACATGGGTGCTCTTCTTCCTCCTCACTCCCACCCACCTCACGTCAGCTCCCCCAAATTCCTCACCTCACTCCTATAGAAAACCACAGCTCCCCTTCTTCCTCACTACTACAGAAAAACCTCAGCTCCCCTTCTTCTTCACTCGCACTACAACTAGGCTCGTCATTCGTTACTCTGCTCAAATCCGTGAGCGCGACGCGACGCCCTCGAGGAAAATGGAGTCGGCTGACCCCAGCGCCAAGAAGATGAGGCTCCCGCCAGCGGCGACGCCTGTTGTAGATCCCGCACCCGGCAGCGCGGGGAGAAGCGGCGACCCCGCCCCCACCGGATCCCAGGAACCCGTAGAATCTCGGGTGGACCGCATCAGCGATCTCCCGGACGCCGTCCTTGGGAAGATCATCTCTCTTCTCCCCACCAAGAAGTGATGTCGCACCCAAGTCCTCTCAATTCGGTGGCGCCCTCTATGGCGCGTCGTGCCCCTTAATCTCGACTGTCGTCAGCTATGACTCTTCAATGATTTTGAAATCCCCAGAGCCATCATCTCCTCCCACCAGGGCTCCGTTCAAAGCCTTTGCATCCCGTCATGCTACCTGAGCAAGCATACCATGCCCTGCACGGTGGACGCCTAGCAGAAATCCCCTGAATTCACAGAACTACAGCTGCTTGAGTTCTACTATTCCCCTAGAAATCACCTACCAGATACCGAACGCCATCTACCTGTGCCCTCAGCACCGATGTCCATCTCGCGGTTTTCCTCCTCTCTCCACACCGCCACCTTTGCGTTGTGGTACCTACCAGACAATCTGGTACTAAACCTTCGACTCCCATTTCTCAAGAAACTTTCACTTGTGCGGGTTCGTGTATCGGAGGCCTCATTGCACAGCATCATCCACTCCAGTTGCCCTGCCCTGGAGTGCTTGGTGCTTGTTTTCACAGTTAGATCGGTTGTCTCCAAATAAAGTCGCCTAACCTTGTAAGAATTGGAATTTCTTTTGACGGAAGGCAGCTCATCATCCAAGATGCCCCTTCGCTTCAAAGGCTGATCCTTGATTCTAGTTATTCACCGTTGCAAATAACCGTCCTCTCTGCGCCTAAACTGGAGACCTTGGGTGTAATACATGATCTATGTGCTCATTTCAAGATGGTGTTTGGCTCCACAGTTCTTCAGGTACTTTATATTATCATCTACACTTGTAACCATAAGCTGCATTTTAAATTTCTGCGCATAAGTTATATATCATCTCGGAGTACACATTTTGTACTAATATTATGTTCTATGCTCAATGAAGAGTTTCTCCATCCAAATGAATAGTTTTGATCTGAACAAGATTATTGGCTTGCTGCAATGCTTTCCATGTCTGGAGAAGTTGTATATAAAGGTGATAATTTCACGCACATTGGAAGCCCTCATATAGTGTACTAGAATTAACTGTTCAGCTGTTGCTCTTTCCACACTCTTTTTTAGACCTTAACTGTTTTCAATCTTCATGTCTATTTAGGCAACAGGACGGGGTAAGAAAGTTATAACCAATCGGTGGATTCGTAAGCACCGGGATTTTCTCACTTCTCATGACATTCGATTGAAGACAATAACGCTAGAACGATATGTAGCCAACCATGCAAACACTAGATTTGTCACATTCTTCCTGCTGAATGCGAGCTTACTATTGTCCATTAGGCTTAAGTTTATCAACAGCATGGTTTTGACGGATGGGTATGTCGAAGAGCAAAAAAGGAGTTTCAGGTGGGCAAAAGAGCTTCTGAACATCCCGGGCTTCTATTTACAACATATTGTGGCCATAATCCAGTAAATTTTACGACCCAGGATGTTCATTCTATGGACCTGACCGATCCATTTGATTGTGACTGCCGAAAACAATGCTGGAGTTAGATGTTGTTGCCCTTTTCAACCTGGGATTTGTCTAAACCTGATGAACAATTACCCTCGTGCTTTTGTACAGTTTGTAAGCTGGAGTTATATGTTCTTGCCCTTTCCAACTCAGCTGTGACTGTCATATTTTCTTTGAAACAAGGCAAATGGCTTGCCATTCATTTAATTTAGAGTGAAATATTGTAACAAATCCCAACCAAGGGAAATAACATCACTCTCGCCAGCTGCTTGAGCTCACTATGCATTACAGAAGCCAAGTGATTAGCCCCCACCAGCACCCACAAACTTATTTCGAACTAGCACACCAAATGGGCTGTAAATTTTCATAGGAAAGGCTGCATGACCGTGACAGATTTGGATTCTGACATTTGGGACCCACAAGGAAATAGCCTATCCAAGGTGGTGTCGACTTACTAGCTAGTCAAAAAACGTTTCTGCCAACCAGCCGTTGGATTGGCATCCAACATCTGTCGTGTATCTTCTATCTCTGGTCTTCTTCCTCCAGCCGCCCAAATCACCCCGTCGGTTGCGCCTGCTCCCGCCTCCCATGGCTGGCTGCGCCTCTGCCGCCCTACCGTACCCTCCAACGTTGGCCAGTCCCTCCCTCTATTCCCCCACACGTCCTGTTATTCTCTGGCGACGTCAGCCCCAACACGCACCCGCACCCGAACCAGTCAACCCTCGTACTCCCCTTCGCCTGCGACTGGACTGGCGCATCTTCCACGGCTCCTGTTCATTCCGTCCGAGGCCTCTCCGTCGTCCTCGGCCTTGGTTCGCTCCCATGTGTGGTGCGCCGGCCCCTTGCATTGTCAATGCCGTCAACAACCGAGAGGAACAAGGATATGATTGTACGTGCAGAGTATGACAGTAGGGACCCACCAGCGTCATGGCAGTACGCAAGCAAGTGCTTCGTTATTACAAGCCCCAAAAAATGGTTCCTCCTAATGGTTGGACATCTGGGGCTCACGCCATTGTCAATGTAGTCAATAAACGAGAGAATTACACAACGAGCGGCTGACACCAGGGACCCAGCAGGTCGCGCAGTTGTTATTTACTTTTTTTAGGAACAAGCAGTTATTATTTATACTAGTTTTAGCGACGGATCAGGGTAACAACAGGGCTGTGCGGGGGTTGTGGCCCGTCTAGCCAGGGTTTTATTTATGTTTACCACACCATGAGCCCAGTTGTGTTTTTTTCTTGCTGAAAATGGCTAGCCCAGTTCTTTTTTTTAAGAAATACCCAAACGAGGCCTACTTGCTTTACCAGCCCTGCTGGGCTGCAAATCTTTCAAGACGAGGAGAGAGTTTCATTCGGTTTGCCCAGAAATGGGTTGTACATTTAAAAAAATCAAACCGGGAATTAGTTTCATTTTTTAATTACAAGATTTTAAATTCCATTGATTTTTATGCCTGGACAATTATTTGGATTTTATATTTATATAAATTATTTTTCAAAATAGTTTGAATGTGACTCGATATTTTGGGATTAAAAACAGTTGACGGCACCGAAATATGCAAAATTTCTTATAATTTTTAACCGTGGCCACAATATGGGGTGTAATGCTAACAAAAAGAAGATGGGCTCCAAAAAAATTCTTAAGAATTGGCAAATGGGTTGTAAATTATTAGAAATAATGGTAGATGGGTTGTATGCTGTTTTCCACAGATTTGAGGCTGACTTGTGCGCCTACTACAGGTTGACGCGTATGCTTTCCTAAAAAATAAGGTTGACGCACACGCAACGCCGTGTCAACTTAGTTAACAGACGAGAGCAGTGACTGTTGGATGTCCATCCAATGGTCGTCGTGCTTCTTCAATCTCTGCTCTTCCTACTCCAGCCGCTCAAACAAGCGCCGGCGGGACTGCCTACTCCCTCCTCCCGCGGCCGGCTATGCTGCCGCGCAGGCCTCACCGCCCCATCGTTCTCGCATCGCTGGCCTAGCCATCCCTCTACTCACCTAGACCTGCTATTATTCTCCGGCGACGGCAGACGAACCAGTAAACCCTCGCACTCCCTTGCGTATGGGAAACAACTGCCGAGTTTTCCCTGGCTCCGTGTCGTTCCCTTCCTAGGCCTCGCCGTGGTGCTCTCGGCGCGGCGTGGTCAACGTGGTCAACGAACGACATGCATCGGAAGTGGACTGTACGTGGAGAGGGGCTGAAAGTTGGGTCCACGGTCGCACGCAAGGAAATACCTCCTTATTACGTGCAAAATAATGATTCCTCCACCTGACAGCTGGGACCCACCTGAGGGCCTCTGTATTTCGCAAAAAAATGTTCCCCCGATGACAGGCCGGACCCATCAGCTATATCTTCGCACGCAAGGAAGTGTCTCGTTATTACGCACAAAAAAAGAATACCCCCTGCTAGCTGGGACCCACCACAGTGGGAGGCTGACTTGTGGGCCTACTAAGATGACGGGGACGGAGGGCTTTGTCAACTTAGTCAATATGGACGATTCTAGCTCCAGTGACCGTACGATGTCCATCCAACGGTCGTAGTGCTTCTTCAACCTCTGGTCTTCTTGCTCCAGCCGCCCGAACAAGCGTCGACCGTGCCGCCTGCTCCTGCCTCCCGTGTCCGGCTATGCTGCCACCGCTAGCCATGCCATCCCTCTATACTCACCCACACCTCCTGTTATTCTCCGGCGACGGCAGCCTCACACCATAGCCGAAGCAGACAACCCACGTACTCCCCTCCGCGTGGGCATCCACTGCCACGTCTTCCCCGGCTCCGCGTCGTCCCCTTCCTAGGCCTCGCCGTCGTCCACCACCCTAGTGCTCTCGGCGCGGCGTGGTCAACGAACGACTTCCGTCAGAAGAGTATTGTACGTGGAGAGGCTGAGAGCTGGGTCCACGGCCGCAGCAAGGAAGTGGCTCCTTATTACGCGCAAAATAATTATTCCTCCACCTGACAGCAGGGACCAGCCGGACGGGCCACCGTATTTCATGAAAAAAACATTTCCCCCTGACTGCTGGGACCCACCAGCTACATCTTCGCACGCAAGGAAGTGCGTCCATATTACGGGCAAAAAAATTGATTCGCCCCCCTGACTGCTGGGACCCACCAGCTACATCTTCGCACGCAAGGAAGTGCCTGACAGTCGGGACCCACCTGGTCGAAGCGTACGTAGCGTTGTCATTCTAGTTGCGAACGTGTATGTACATACTGGTCAATGTAGAGGCGCGCAGGTGTCGTAGTAGAGGCGCGCACGTGTGGTAGTAGAGGCGCGCACGTAGCATGTACACGTACGTACAGTGTCCAGGGTGCAAGAAAGAAAATACAGCCACGTACGTACATACCGGTGGGGTCTCGAACGCCTACTGGCGCATATGTATGTCCAGGGCTCATGTACATGGCTGTGGCTGGGTCGGAACGGAGAAACTGCGTCATCGTCGTGTTCATCGGGAGGCAACGGAATGCGTCGTGTTCATCGGGAGGCAACAGAACGCATGCCGTTCATCGGGAGCCAACCGGCTTGGACGGAACAGGCGATCGAAACGTGGCCTGGCGTACCACAGAACAGAGGAAACAGCCTTGTGTTCGACTAGCCACGGTGGAAACGGGATGCTGTTCATCGGGAGGTGTCGTGGAATTGTCACGGTAGATGTCCTAGTGTGAGGTCTTAGTCGTGAGGCCAACACATCTATGTGGTAGCTTGAGAGGGGTTGATCGGAATCGAGAGACGCAACACAAGACAAGGATTTAGACAGCTTCGGGCCCCAGGAAACATCAACCGGTAACAACCCTACATGCTGTTTGTGGCCAAGTCTCATTATCATCATGAGGGAGTCGCCGGTAAACCGGCTCTTTGTGTCTAGCCCTAGAGATTGTTTCTTCTTGCCCCTCCTTCTTTGGGGAGCCCTGCCCCTCCTTATATATGTTGAAGGGGTGGTTTACATGACTAGTCCTAGTTGGATTAGGATTACTCTATTACAAGTGGAGTCCTAGTCTTGCTTCCTTTGTAGGAGAATATTCCTTGTGCTTTCCTCATAACCGGCCCACCATAACATGAGCCGGCCTTCCATAAACCGCCTTCTGGGCCACCGGGTCTTGTCGTTCCCCTGACCCGCTCGCCGGGTCACCCATGAATCGCCAGGCTCGGGTGGGTCACTTAGTGAGTCGTCCAGTCAGGGCAGGTCATTTAGTGAGTCGCCAAGTCCGGCCGGGTTACGCCGCGGGGTATATCCCCGACATTAGCCCCTAGTTTAATTTGGATTTATCCATGTTAAACTGATCTGCAACATAAACACAAGAACAAATTTGGCGGCTTATGCTCCGGGTTAAATATTCTTATAAACCGGCACTTGATCGTCTTTAAATCCTTGTCATTTCTTCCTTCTAAAAAAATCCGAGTCAATAGACCAGCTTCATAATCAATTTGCTTGCAGAAGATATTTTTGTAAATAAAGAATCCATTTGAATCGGCCTTCAATGCTCTAATTTGACAAAAATATTGGTCTTCAAATATTCAACTGATATCGTCCGGTTTGAAAATGTAGAACTTGCCGGTTTATAATTACCAAAATTGTCGGGTTATAAAAACTGATGATCCCGGGTCATGACCGTTTATAGACGCCGGGTTATGATTGTTGCCAACGCCGGGTCACACAATTAATCTTCCTGATTTGCCCAAAACTGAGAATTTGAAGATGTTCTTCCTTTATATGCATATTACCTGTAGCCCCCAAGTCTTAAGAGGAGAACATAGTGATAGCTTAAGACTTGTTTCAATATAAATGTTGCAACCTTGAAGAAATCCAGATTGTTCATCTCAGACACTAGTCACAACTGAATATTCCACATATGTAGCCCCCAAGTGCCGTGTTGTTATGCTTGCAGCAACCTAGGACTTGTAATTGCCTTATACTCATAAAAACTTCAACCAATGTAGCCCCCAAGGGCCGGGTCATTATGCAATAATGAACAAGGACTTTGTAGATATGATCATATAGATTTGAACAGCAATGTGTGGCCCCCAAGGGCCAGCTCAGTAAGATAATATTGAGCTGGGACTTTATATATACTTCATTGAAAATAACATCATATGATGTAACCTCTCCATGGGGATCGAACCCACGTCCATAAGGTTAAGAGCTTTGTACTCTTCCAACTGAGTAGTGGACCTTTCAATATAATGGTTTTAAGACTTGTGTGCCTTGAATTGTTGACAGGAGCAATTGGTAGCCCCCAAGGGCCGGCTCGTTACAATGTGATGAGTCGGGTCTTCAATAAGGTGAGCAAAAAATGACTTTGCATTAGCCCCCAAGTGCCATGGTGCATGCTGGCAGTGACATGGGACTTGCATATTTGTTGTAATCTCAACTTGAATAATGTAGCCCCCAAGTACCGGGTCGTAAGCCTGCAGCGACTCGGGACTATTCCTTCAATTGTAGAATAAATCATATCCATTGATAATATAATAGCCATTGCACTAAAGCGACTTTGAAACCTTAATCATAATACTGGTTATTGATAACCATAATAAAATCCAGCCATGTTGGCTATTTGAAGATTTGAATAATATAACCCAATGATTTATGAGCGCATGATTCCAATGGCGCAATCCAAATATATGCTCGCGACTTATAGTCCCAAGCCAGGCCGGGTTAATAAACACCGGATAATTTATCATCATACTAGCGACTTATAGTCGAAAGCCAAGTCGGGTTAATAAACGCCGGTGATTTATAATCATACTGGCGACTTATAGTCGAAAGCCAGGCCAGGTTAATAAACGCCGGTGATTTATAATCATACTGGCGACTTATAGCCAAAAGCCTGGCCGGGTCGGTACACCGGATTAACATAAACATCATCAAAATAAACCGCCAAAAGAAATATTTCAGAAGAAAACATGCAAAAAGGAGAGGCTTTTCATGGGCTGCCAGGCCACTGAGTTAAACCATTTTGCAAAGCCTTATAAGATGGACCTCACATTAACCAATCGTCATTTTAACTATGACAAGTTCAGGGTCTTTATAAGATTGACTTGTCAAACGTTCAACGGGTCTTACCAGGATTACCTGGGCGGAGTGGCTTACTTAAAAATGCAGGATAACCCGGGGTTTTAGGTGAATACACCTGGCTTTTATAGCCTATTACAAGGTTATAGACTCTTTGTTCTTGTAGAAGCAAAGAGCCCCCGAGCAATATTTTGAGCTGTGCTCAATGGGTGCCTATGTTTGAGTTGTGCTTTTGCAACACTCTCTTTGGCCCCTTTTGACTTTTCTGAGAGCTCAAACTTTGCGAGAGATATTTCTTCTTGAACTGGATGTTAAACTGGATATTGAGAGCTTCAAAGCTTTATGGGAGACATCTTTCCCTTGAACCGGATTTTAAACCGGAATCTTCATTTTCAGCCGGAAATTTTCTGACGACCTTTAAACTCGAACTTGCGAGAGATTAATTCTTTTTGAACCGGAAATTCTTAAACCGGAATTGAGAACTTTAGAGCTTTGTGGGAGAACAGATTTCCCTTGAACCGGATTTTAAACCGGCATTCTTCATTTTGAACCGGAAATTTTCTGACAGCCTTTAAATTTTCATCAATATGGTAGTAGCCTCCGGGACCGGGTTATCTTTCCCTCCAACGTCCCGGGGTTCCTGAATTCACGGAAAACCGGCAATATTTGCTGATTCATATCATTGTAGCCCCCGAGTCTCAAGGCGACTCGAGGAGTTGGCTTGAGATTCTCCATATTTTGACCGTGATATAAACTGGCATAAGTTGTATATCATTGGTGTTGATAACACGATGTGAATCCACAGAAGGTTGAGGTGACTGCGGTGGGTTATAAATGATCCCGTATGAGCCGTGTCAGCAACTCGGCCAATGGTTCCTTCCAACTGGCGATTTGAAGTTAACCAAACTGTAGTGGCGGCGACTTGTGTGCCTGCCCATTGAGCCACCCAGTGCAGACGGCGGTTGATAGTATATGATAATTTGCCTCCATTTTGTTGAAAGAAAACTGGGCTACCCAAGCTGTGACTTGCTCATACTCAATAAACAGCTCATGCAGACAGGTGCGGCCCGGTATGTTGATGTAGGCCAGGCCGCGAGAGACAGACGACAAAGACGACCGCAGCATCTGAGGCGGCACAGACAGATAAGTCGGCCGCAGCGTTGTAAGCCGGCACGGGCGGGAGAATCGGCTGCGGGGGCGGACAATAAGTCAATCGCGTGTGTTGATGTAGCAGGGGTAGCAACCTGCGCAGGATGAGCGCTAGTGCAAAAATAATATTTGCTCACGCCCCTTTTGCAACACCTTTTTTAAGGAATAATGGTCATGCGAAAAAATATCATAGACCAAGTAATTGTTCTTTGATAAAAACAATATGTGTTAAGAAAAATAAACTTTAGATGAATATCACCTGATTTGTTCGGATAACGGATGCTGTCAATGGATAAACAGCTTGGCGACTCAATACAGCCCCCAAGTAGGAGCGGCTCAAAGCGGCGCATCTGTGGCTGGTCCCTCCTTTTTGATGGCAGACTAGGTTCCAATTTGACTTCATATGTGCAAACAACACCCCAGCAGTATAAATGTGGAAGTTTGTATTGTACGTTCACATCAGGTGAATCACAACCATGTAGAATTATATTCTGAAATTGGCTCGGCGTGATATTTCTCAGAAAACGAGTGTTGTATTTGTCCATCATGGTAAACTTCTTTGGCCATCAGTTGATCAGTGCACTTCGCTTCTGGTCTTTGGGATTTAATACAGCACTTTGACTGCCATTGGCCTGTTGTAAACATAATAGTACTACTTGCCCACTGAAAATCATCATCATGCATGCACTGCTTCATTATCCTCTAATCTGTATATTCTAAACAGTCAAACCTCGTTGACTCCATCTCTCCCAATTTCTAAACAATAATCAGTAGGCGATCGTAAAGAAAGCCCTGAAACCACTTGATGTTTTCTCCAGCATGTCTACGTACAAACTTACAAACTCTGTGCAACAGCCAGCCTTGCTCATAACAACCGCTGAAACAACATACTGCTGAAACGATCTTCCCATGTACTGACTGCTGGCGATAGTAATTTCCTTGTTTTCCAATGGTAGTAGCTTCCCATCAGACATAGGGAGCCACACCACAGTGCTTGTCTCTCATACTCCTTTTGATCAAATCCACTGTTGGGGCTGGGGCGGGTTTGGTCACCCGTCGCGGAGGAAATCAGGCGCGACGGCGACTTGCCAAGGCCTTGGGCAAAAAAACAAGCCGGAGCAGCAGCTGAGTCCACAGCAGCAGTGTTTTGGCGCAGCTGAAGGTGAGAAAGCGGGGCGGATCAGGCCGCAAGCTCGCGGAAACGATGGGTCACAGCGCGGACGGCTGCAGAGGCCCGATGGCGACTCGGAGCGAGGCCGGAGAATCGGAGAGGTGGCGATTTGGCGACTTGTTGGAAACGGCGACTCAAGGCCGGGGCGACTCGAAAACAGAAACACGGCCGGCTAGAGTCGGAGGTGGGTGGCTCGACGACAACCAGTAGAAGCAGAAGCGCGGTCGGTGAGGCTCTGGTCTCGATGCGAGGTCCGCGCGGGGCGGTTCTCTGGCAGCGGCTCGATGCGGAGTAGCCCAGAGGTGCAGGGCGGCTCGAGGACGGCCGTGGCAGTGGTGAGCCGCGGCGACTTGAGGCAAATGCGTCCAGAGGAGGAAAAGCGCAGAGGCGGCGGCAGCCGCGGAGGCGACTCCGGTGGTTGGTGTCGGTGTCAAAACCGACGGATCTCGGGTAGGGGGTCCCGAACTGTGCGTCCAAGGCGGATGGTAACAGGAGGTGGGGGGCACGATGTTTACCCAGGTTCGGGCCCTCTCGATGGAGGTAATACCCTACTTCCTGCTTGATTGATCTTGATGATATGAGTATTACAAGAGTTGATCTACCATGAGATCATAGAGGCTAAACCCTAGAAGCTAGCCTATGGTTTGATTGTTGTTGTCCTACGGACTAAGCCCTCCGATTTATATAGATACCGGAGGGGGCTAGGGTTACACAGAGTCGGTTACATGGGAGGAGATCTACATATCCGTATTTGCCAAGCTTGCCTTCCACACCAAGGAGAGTCCCATCCGAACACGGGACGAAGTCTTCAATCTTGTATCTTCATAGTCCAACAGTCCGGCTAAAGTATATAGTCCGGCTATCCGAGGACCCCCTAATCCAGGACTCCCTCAATAGCCCCTGAACCGGGCTTCAATGACGATGTGTCCGGCGCGCAGATTGTCTTCGGCATTGCAAGGCGGGTTCTTCCTCCGAATACTCCGTAGAAGATCTTGAACACAAGGATACTGTCCGGCTCTACAAAACAAATTCCACATACCACCGTAGAGAGAATAATATTTCCACAAATCTAATCTGCTGATACATTCTGTAGTATGACATCATACCACGCCCCGGTCATTATTCGAACCGTTTTTCTCAACCAGCTACTGCACATATTGTGAGGCGGTTTTCTTGGCACGTCTTGTCGAAGCAGAGATCGTGTCCCCTTATCACGGGATTCTCATCAATACGGGTGTGGGTAACCCAACCGCGCCATCAATTACGGCGCTTGGGGAATAAGCGAGTTTACCAGGCAGGTGGGGAGGCGTATACTTTCTTCCGCCCTTATAAAGGGACAAGGATTCACCTTTTTTACCCACTCCCTCTTCCTCCTTGCTCATCCATTCTCGCGCACTCGAGCTCCAGCACCCAAGTTCGCATTTTCTCCTCAAACCACTCCAAGCATGTCCGGAGCGGGAGGCAAGTGGATGGTCTCCTCCGTTACGGAGGAGGACATCACAAAGCTACGGGGAGCCGGATATCTGGCCGCGGATATCGCACACCGGCTGCCAGATGAGGGGCAGATCGTCCCTACTCTAGAACCCCATGAGAGGGTGGTTTTTCTCACCCACTTCGTCCGTGGACTGGGATTTCCCCTCCACCCGTTTCTCCGCGGGCTCATGTTCTACTACGGGCTGGATTTTCATGATCTGGCCCCCAATTTCATCCTCAACATCTCGGCCTTTATCGTCGTGTGTGAGGCCTTCCTCCGCATCAAGCCCCACTTCGGCATGTGGCTAAAGACCTTCAACGTTAAACCGAAGGTGGTGGTCGGCCAGCAAGCGGAGTGCGGAGGCGCCATGGTGGGCAAAATGCCCAACGTCACCTGGCTCGAAGGCTCCTATGTGGAGACCATAAAGGGGTGGCAATCGGGGTGGTTCTACATCACCGAGCCGCGCGACACCAACTGGGTGGCGGCCCCCGAATTTTGATCCGGAATCCCCATGCGGCTCACCTTCTGGAAAGAGAAGGGCCTATCCTAGGGTTCCTCGGTAGAGCTGACCGGACTCCAGACCTGCGTCAAAAACATGATGAGCAAGAAAATCAAGCTCGTCAACGTGGTCCAAGTCATGCTCTTCCGCCGGATTCTCCAGTGTCAAAGACGGGCATTCAATTTGTGGGAGTTCGACCCGGCCGAGCACCAGACGCTGCGAAGGCTCTTCGACACGACGCACAAGGACGTCTGGAAGGTGTTGTTCAAGGGTGCTGAGGTACCTCCTCCCCTTACCGAGGACCGCGGACTCAGCGCAAAGCTCCCTACCAATCCGGTAAGTCTTCTATATCTCATAAGATGTTCATTTTCCCCAGTTTAACCACACGCGGGATCTAAGCCTCCACGCCATTTAACAGGACTGGGTAGCGACAGCGGAGCAGATCGATTGTCCAGCCCCCCTGCCCGAAGATCCAGCAGATGCTCTCCTAACGGAGATGCTGGTTCCGGCGCCTTATGAGGTGCCGGTGAAGAAGGGCAAGAAGAAGGCCACGGGGACCAGGAAGGATATCCGGCGCAAGGTTATATCGGACTCCGTCCGAAAACACCGAGGCGCACTCCTCCCACGAAAACGAGGAGGAGGAAGAGGAAAGTTCTCCCCCCCCCCCCAGCCGGGGGGACAAGAAAAGGAAGGCCGCCCCATCAGGGGAGGCCGAAGGGTCCAAGAAGGGAAGGACCCTCCTCCCGGACAGCTCCACAATGGCCGCTTTCAATGACGAGGAGTGGTTACCCAGGGACAAGCCCCTGGCGAAGTCGTGAGTATCCGGATACCATAATAATTCTTGATACGTCTTATAGTACTGTTTCTTATCACGCCGCGCATGATTATGCAGCCCATCCCGAGCCCACATCGACGTATCTTCGTCGGATGATTCTTTGGGCTCGTCGGATATGAACAGCGATTCTCTCCCGACCGCCTTCTCCCCCCGCCCTACGGACGACGCCGAGGTGTTGTCTCAAAGGGAACTGAACCAGGGGGAGATAGTTCCAGAGGCGCCCCAAGGCGACATTCCAGGCGCTGGGCGCACGAGGGGCAAGACTCCCCTGGGCCCTAACGCCGGGGGCAGCAAGTCTAGCCCCAAGCCGAATACGGCGCCGGAACCTCCAGTGGTTCCGGATTCTGTCACGCAACCCCTCGCTAAGGGGGGCAAGCCATCTGTGCTGATGGCTCTGTTCATCCAGAGGCATCGGACAACTTGCTGGAAGTGCTTCGCGGTGCTTCCATTGATGAAGAGCACCGCACTATTATGAGTGCGGTAGTCAAGAAGGTTCAGTCCGCCAAGAGCAGACTGACTGAAGCCTGTGCCAGCCTCCTAACAGGCTTTGAGGTAAGTAACCAGATTATAAGAAAATTTTACAGCATAGATAGTAGCCCCTGATGCTCTGTTTGGCGTTCGCGAAGGAAGGCCGAATAGAGGATCAAATAATAATCGCAGGAGTCTAATCGGAATATGTCTATGTGCATATGCAGGCTTCACTGCTGGCCGCTGCCGCACGTACTGCGGAGGTCGCCGCACTGAAGCGGGACCTTGAGCGGTCCAAGGAAGAGCACAGCCTTACCAAGAGGCAGCTCGAAGAGAACAAAGGTAAGTGATACCCCGTCTGTATATTATAAAGAAAATTTTGGTTTTAGAATAATATGATTGTCATAAATTTTCCTAGGGGCCATGACCGAAGTGGCGGCCCTGCAGAAGGCGCTATCCGAGGCCGAAGACAAAGCGGCCAAGGAGCGCATCGAGCGAGAGAAGCAAGAAGCCCGAGTAGGCGAGGTGCAGCAAGAGCTCCAGGCTCTCGCCAAGAAACACGAGTCCTTGGAGCTTGACTCTAAGATGCAAGGGTCTGAGCTTGCGAAGGCCCTCGAAAGCGCACAACATGCCAAGGCCGAAGCCCAAAAGGCCATCCGGGAAATTGAGGCGTTTAAGAAGATAGCGGCGGGTAAGGCATTCATTATGCAAAGCAAGCATGTGAAGGAAACTTTCTTTTTACTTACCCGAGTCCGGAGCTCTCCAGGAGCGTTCGCAGATCTACCCCGCAGTGTGTCGGATGCCGCGGAGTTCTACCGGGCTGAGGAGGGGAGCTCGACGGAGAAGTTGTTCTGGTCCCAGTATACTGGGACCGAACACCCAATGCCCTTGAGCGACCAGCTGAAGCAACTGGTCGAGCTTCACAAGGCGGCCGAACAGGCCATGAAGGGTCTTATAGTCCGAATATGGCCTGGCGAGCCCCTGCCTGATAGCTACTTCGGTCTGGTGAGGCGGCTTGTGAATGCCTGCCCACGGTTTGAAGTCATAAAGCGGTTCGTCTGCATCGAGGGTGCGCACAGGGCTTTTGCCCGGGCGAAGGTGCACTGGGCGAAGCTGGACGCCGAAAAGCTGGTGAAGGAGGGGCCGCCGGAGGGCAAGGAGCATCGCCACCCCGAAAAGTATTATGACAGTGTCCTGAAGGGTGCTCGCCTTGTGGCGGAGGAATGTGCTAAGGATGTGATATTTGAATGAATGTACTCATGTGTTCCTGTAATATGAAACGAGTTCATTTGTGTTATGCAACGCTTGTTAATTTAAAATATTACCTTCTGTGCGGTCGTTTATAAAATCTGAGAGTTGGCCAGTCGTCGGCTTCTGCCCCCATGTAACTAGTACCGAGGTGTTTGGGATAAACCTGAGCACTCTTTATCCCAATTTTGGGTCCTTCGAAGGAGGTGTTCAGCACAACGAACCAGGCCATCGGACTATAAAGCTTTATCACTCTCACTTAGCTATAGAAGTCTACAATTTTAAATTTTGGCGAAGCCCCTAGTATTCGGAAGGCCGAATTTGGGGCGCTATATACGCCTAAGTCGGGCAAGGCCGACTCCTCGCCCGAAGCGGAAAAAGTCTGTAAGGACTTGAGACCTCTCGAACAGCGACCAGCTCTCGCCTCATCATGACAGTCAGTTTTTGGCTTTCTCTACTGAGGTGCTCGTCCGGAAGAACCGGGACACAATCGCAGTAGTTCTCCCAGTGCTACCTTAGCCGATATTGCGGAACGTAAGGTACCAAAACATGGGAGCCGGGCAAACCCAACTATTGACCCAAGACATGATTCGGAGCTGATGCATATAATTCTATAAGTTCGGGGTGCCGCACTGTCGAAAGTGTTCGGACTTCTCACGCCGTTTTATGGGATATACTGAAGCCCCTGGCGCACTGGTCGTACCAGAATGTACGGGTGCAATTTGTCGTAAATAAGGAGACAAGTGAAAGAAAGAAAAAGAAAGGGGAATGCAATAATAGGCTAACGCTATGCATTGTTATTAAATAATACGCCAAAGCGTACGGATACAAGTAGTGCAATAAGCAAAAAATAGGACCATTTGACATGTCCTATCCAAGGGCAAGTTGCGTACGGGTATGTAAAACAGGTATTTTGATCGTTATCAGAGACCACCTGGGGATTCCCTTGTACGTCAGACCGTCTTGCTTCCTTGGTATTTCCTTACCGCGATGAGTCCAACAATTAGACTGTCGGGAAGGGCTTCCAGAGAGTAAGTTCCTGAAAGAGAAAAAATGAGAAAGGTATACAGCCCCTGGGGCGGTTGAGCCACATTGTGGGACGTGCCGTAGTGGTGCCTCCGCCTATGCCCATGGTATCTTGAGTGCGTAGTTATGAACGCGTGGCACAGATTTCGCCGTTTGACTGGGACTAGGACGGAGGCCGAATTGCTAGTCGAGCTCGAAGCGTGCCTGCCGATCCGCCTGCGGGGTACTCCGGACTCGCTTGAAGGTGTCCTGGGTCTTTTTCGCCGAATTGGCGGTTTGCCTAATAAGGCTGCTTTTGCACTTCTGCTGCGAGGGCCGCAGTGTGCTCCTGCGTACGGAGCGAGCGCTCTGTGTTTCCATTAACTGTTATAACCCCGCGTGGTCCTGGCATTTTGAGTTTGAGGTATGCATAATGTGGTACCGCATTGAATCTGGCAAATGCGGTTCGTCCGAGCAGTGCGTGATAGCCACTGCGAAAGGGGACGATATCGAAGATTAACTCCTCGCTTCGAAAGTTGTCCGGAGACCCGAAAACCACTTCCAGTGTGATTGAGCCCATGCAACAGGCCTCTACACCTGGGATTACACCTTTAAAGGTGGTTTTGGTGGGTTTGATCCTTGAGGGGTCTATGCCCATTTTGCGCACTGTATCCTGATAGAGCAGGTTTAGGCTGCTGCCACCGTCCATAAGGACTCGAGTGAGGTGAAATCTGTCAATGATGGGGTCAAGGACCAATGCGGCAGATCCGCCATGACGGATACTAGTGGGGTGGTCCCTGCGATCAAAGGTGATCGGACAAGAGGACCATGGGTTGAACTTTGGGGCGACTGGCTCCATTGCATAGACGTCCCTTAGTGCACGCTTCCGTTCCTTCTTGGGAATGTGGGTTGCGTATATCATGTTCACCGTTTTCACTTGTGTAGGGAACCTCTTCTGTCCTCCTGTGTTCGGCGGCCGAGGCTCCTCCTCGTCGTTGCTATGCAGCTCCTTATCCTTGTTTTCGGCATTCAACTTGTCGGCCTGCTTGAACACCCAGCATTCTCTGTTGGTGTGATTGGTTGGCTTATCGGGGGTACCGTCCAAACTGGACGGACCCGGATTGCCTCTTTTGAATGGCTTTTTCCGCTGACCGGATTTAGAGCCACTGAATCCGGCATTGACTGTTGTGTCTTCGGCATTATCGCTGTTGTTGCGGCGCTTGTGTCTATTGCGACGTGGTCTGCCATTAGTATCTTTGGCATCTGAAGTGCCAGGATTCCTTGATGTGTTGTTTCTGCGAGCCAGCCAGCTGTCCTCGCCCGCGCAAAAGCGGGTCATGAGTGTCGTGAGGGCTGCCATGGACTTCGGCTTCTCTTGGCCGAGGTGTCGGGCGAGCCACTCGTCCCGGATGTTATGCTTAAATGCCGCTAAGGCCTCGGCATCCGGACAGTCGACGATTTGGTTCTTTTTAGTTAAGAACCGAGTCCAGAATTTCCTGGCCGATTCCCCAGGCTATTGGGTTATGTGGCTCAAGTCATCAGCATCTGGTGGTCGCACATAAGTGCCCTGGAAGTTGTCAAGGAATGCATCTTCCAAATTCTCCCAACTGTCAATGGAGTTTGCTGGCAGGCTATTAAACCAATGTCGAGCTGGTCCTTTGAGTTTTAGTGGGAGGTACTTGATGGCATGTAGATCATCTCCGCGGGCCATGTGAATGTGGAGGAAGAAATCTTCTATCCATACCGCGGGGTCCGTAGTGCCATCATATGATTCGATGTTCACGGGTTTAAAACCCTCTGGGAATTCGTGATCCATTACTTCATCAGTGAAGCATAGGGGGTGTGCGGTGCCTCTGTGCCGGGCTATATCACGATGCAGTTCATACGAGTCTTGTCTGCTGTATTCGGCCCGGCCGGATCTGCTTTTAGTATATCCGGCGTGACGGTCATTGTCACGCGTTGGGGCCCGCCCCCGTGATCCGTAGATCGATCTTGCATGTCCTGCTTTGTTTTCCAATACGTCTCGCAGGTCCTGCGTGTTGCCCCGGGCCTTGGTATTTTTATTTGGCTGGCGGCGGGGCGCGGGCTGGACTTCGGCCTGATGTGCTGCTTTGTCTCGGCCACGAGGTGGCCGGTCAGCCGCATCGTACGCTGGGAGCGTAGGTTTTAATGCTTCCTCCTCGAGTTGGGGTAGCAACCTGCGCTTTGGATAAGTTTTGGTTGGGCGCTCGAGTTCATATTTCGGCCGCAAGGACTTCAGTCCATCTATCCGCCAGCAGATCTTGATCAGCTCGAAGTTGTTGTTGCTTTTTCTTCAGGCTGTTTGTTGTGGCTATAAGCCAGTGATTAAAGCACTCCTGCTCGACGGGATCCTCAACCACGATGAATTCTTCGTCGCCGAGGCTCACCTCGTCTTCGGAGAGGGGCATGTAATTGTCATCCTCTAGTTCTTCGTCTACTGTCTGTTCCTTAGGGCTAGCTTGCCCGTCCTCCGGCTCGAGATCTGGCTGGAGGGGATTGTCGTTGTCTTCGGCACTATCCAGAGCGTTATTGTCTCTTGTGTCGGTATCGCTGCTTTTGCTATGGCGGGACTTAGAGCGGCGCCGCTGACGTCGGTGCTCGGATTGCTTCTTGGAGGGATTATCCTCCGCTATCTTATCGCCATCACCTTCTTTGGGGGTGTCCACCATGTATATATCATATGATGAGGTGGCAGTCCAGTGCCCTGTGGGCGGTGGTTCCTGTTCGTCTCCTGCATCGTCGTCCATACCGTCGATGTCTTCGGAGCCGAAATCGAGCATGTCGGTTAGATCGTCGACTGTGGCTACTAAGTGGGTGGTGGGTGGGGAGCGAATTTCTTCGTCGTCCACATCCCATTCTAGCCGAACATAGTTCGGCCAAGGGTCTCCTGATAAGGAGAGAGACTTCAATGAGTTCAGCACGTCGCCAAAGGGCGAGTGTCGAAAGATATCCGTGGAGGTAAACTCCATGATCGGTGCCCAATCGGATTCGATAGGCACGGACGCAAAGCGGCTCGGAGCCCGTGGCCGGGGACGAATCCAAGTGTCCGCAACACGGGTCTCATAGGAAGAGAAGTCAGCATTCGGCTCTATCGCCGCTGAGTGCGCGGCCTTCGTGGCGGGGTCCATCCACCCGTCCTCAGACGACGCGATTTGTTCCGGATTGAGGGCCGGAGCAGTTGCAGGTGTGATCTCCCGGGCACTGTTCGACGGCAGAGCTAAGTCATGCTCGTCATGACTGTGCGGCGCACCTGACGTGGGCTCGAATCCGTCAAAGATCAAGTCTCCGCGGACGTCGGCAGTATAGTTCAAGTTTCCAAACCTAACCTGATGGCCAGGGGCGTAGCTCTCGATCTGCTCCAGATGGCCAAGCGAGTTGGCCCGCAGTACGAAGCCGCCGAATACAAAGATCTGTCCAGGGAGGAAAACCTCACCCTGGATCGCATCGTTGTCGATGATCGACGGAGCCATCAAGCCTTTATCGCGACGACACAGTGGAACTCTCAATGAAAGCACCAATAGGTGTCAAAACCGGCGGATCTCGGGTAGGGGGTCCCGAACTGTGCATCTAAGGCGGATGGTAACAGGAGACGGGGGACACGATGTTTACCCAGGTTCAGGCCCTCTCGATGGAGGTAATACCCTACTTCCTACTTGATTGATCTTGATGAGATGAGTATTACAAGAGTTGATCTACCACGAGATCGTAGAGGCTAAACCCTAGAAGCTAGCCTATGGTATGATTGTTGTTGTCCTATGGACTAAGCCCTCCGGTTTATATAGATACCGGAGGGGGCTAGGGTTACACAGAGTCGGTTACATGGGAGGAGATCTACATATCCGTATTTGCCAAGCTTGCCTTCCACGCCAAGGAGAGTCCCATCCGGACACGGGACGAAGTCTTCAATCTTGTATCTTCATAGTCCAACAGTCCGGCTAAAGTATATAGTCCGGCTATCCGAGGACCCCCTAATCCAGGACTCCCTCAGTCGGCAGCGAGGCCATGGAGAAGGCACCCGCAGGCGAGCGTGAGGACGCACACGAGGCGGTCGAGGCTCCGACGACTCCGGGGCGGCTCGGGGGAGGAGACACGGCGGCTCAGGGCGCGGACGGCAGAGGAGTCCGAGTTGTTGTCTTATCCGTTTCCAGGTCGTGGGCTGTTTTCCCACTTTTTTTCTTTGCTGTAACCCAAGCACATGTACGCACGATCGACAACATGCGCCCTTCAACCTCCGTGCTCCGGCCACTCTTTGGTGGTCTTTTTTTATGCCATCACATGAAATAGCATCAATCACTTCGATTTGAAAATTGTACGAGCAACAGCCATCAAAACAGAACGATGTCTCAGGACTTAATCTGATATGCTTCAGTGTTCAGGGTAGTATTCAGACTGTTTGCAGCGGAAAGTCTTGTCAGCTTCAGATTGGTGATTTGCGGCAGCCCCCCGAGATGATCTGGCTAGCTGATCCGTACGGCGCCTGCGGCGGCCGCATGCAACCCTAGCTCTGGTTTTGACCCAGTAGAATTAATCACGATCCTGATCATACGACGATGAACACGTCGGTTCTGCTCAAAAATTGTTCCCTGCACGATTCTTCCGTGCCGATTCTTCTTTATCCGGCTAATCACGAACTTCTTGATCCTTGAGATAAATCCCTCCAAGAACTCAACACCATCGTGCGGAGCCCCACGGTGGGCGCCAACTGTCGTGGAATTGTCACGACAGATGTCCTAGTGTGAGGACTTAGTCGTGAGGCCAACGCATCTATGTGGTAGCTTGAGAGGGGTTGATCGGAATCGAGAGACGCAACACAAGACAAGGATTTAGACAGCTTCGGGCCTCGGGAAACATCATTCGGTAACAACCCTACATGCTGTTTGTGGCTAGGTCTCATTATCATCATGAGGGAGTCGCCGGTAAACTGGCTCTTTGTGTCTAGCCCTAGAGATTGTTTCTTCTTGCCCCTCCTTCTTTGGGGAGCCCTACCCCTCCTTATATATGTTGAAGGGGCGGTTTACATGATTAGTCCTAGTTGGAGTAGGATTACTCTATTACAAGTGGAGTCCTAGTCTTGCTTCCTTTGTAGGAGAATATTCCTTGTGCTTTCCTCATAAACCGGCCCACCATAACATGAGTCGGCCTTCCATAAACCACCTTCTGGGCCACCGGGTCTTGTCGTTCCTCTGACCCGCTCGCCGGGTCACCCATGAATCGGCAGGCTCGGGCGGGTCACTTAGTGAGTCGTCCAGTCAGGGCAGGTCATTTAGTGAGTCGCCAAGTCCGGCCGGGTTACACCGCGGGGTATATCCCCGACAGGAGAGGTCTGGCGTACCGCAAAATGGAGGAAACGGACCTCCTACGGTCGAAACGGGGTCCTGTTGATCGGGAGGGGTGTGGCGTACCGCAAAACGGAGGAAACGGATTTGTGTTGGAGTGCTACGATCGAAACGGGGGTCCTGTTCATCGAGAGGGGTGTGGCGTACTGCAAAACGGGACTCCACGAGATACTGTTCATCTCCACCGTCGACCTCCTCCAGCCTCCACGGGCTACTGTTCATCCACCGTCGACCTCCTCCAGCCTCCACCTGCGACTGTTCATCAACGGGCTCCTGTTCATCCAGCCTCCACCGCGCGCTCCTCCACCGGCTACTGTTCAACCAGCCCTCCCCATGGGGGTCCTGTTCAACCACCCCTCCACGGGCTACTGTTCATCCAGCCCTCCACCGGCTACTTTTCAACCAACCCTCCACCGGCTACTGCTCAACCAGCCCTCCACGGGGTCATGTTCATCCAGCCCTCCACGGGGTCCTGTTCATCCACCGGCTCGATCGATCGGGGTACTGTTCATCCAGCGTTAACAGCCTCTACTACCACGGGCTCCTGTTCATCCAACCCCCATCAAGAACTGTTCATCCAAACCCCCCAACAACACTCACTGTTCATCCAGAGGCAGCATCGATCGGCTTCAGTTAGCAGCAGTAGCGAAGGAATCGCTCGACCGGGTTCAGTTAACAGCAAGGGACCGATCGATCGCTCGGGTTCAGTAATGCGTAGCCTGCAATGCAATCGCTCGGGTTTAGTTAGAGCCCAATGCCTCGCTCGGGTTCAGTTAGAGCCCAACGCCTCACACACACGCGCGTACGTATGAGAGAAACGCGCATCGCTCGGCCCCGACCACCCATCGTAATCGGGAACTCCCCGATATTTTCCTCGCCCTCGCTTCTACCACGGTTTTTTCTGTCATGGACGGCCCAAAGAATGTCATGCAGCTGCGCCTCTGGCCCGCCCAGGACGAAAAGCCCATTTTTTGTCATAGAAGTAGGACCCCACCACATCTCTACCGGGTTTTATCACAATTATCGTCATAGAAGTGTCATAAGTATGACAGAAAAAATTCGTTCGGTCCAAAATGTCACAGATGTGTCTTTTTTTGTAGTGACTCCTTCTACAAAGTACTAGAATAAAGCATTAACATACAATGAATACACGTAATCCTCAAATCATAGTCATCCTCGTTGATACCCTGATTATTCTCACTTCAACGTCTAGGGTTCAGAACTATAACGGGTGCATATAACTTGCATATAAGATCCAAAACACACAAATATTCATGAAAACATAAAAAGTACATATCTGAAATCATGGCACTCGGGGCTTTAATGACAAGCATTAAGAATAGAAAAGTCATAGCAACATCAATCTTATAACAAAGAGGGAACTAGGGATCAAACTAACAAATCTCGCATCTGTTACATAGAAAATCTCATCCAATTACAGCCACACCCCCATGTGCGTACATCGATATTACTCACACATGAGAGAGGAGATCATGATGGTGGTGATGAAGAAGAGGTTGTTGATGGCAACGAATTCCCCTCTCTGGAGGCCCAGAACAGCCTCTAGATTAGCTCTTCGGACGAAGAACTAAGGCGGCAGTAGCTCCGTACCATGAAAAATTCTCAGAAAATGCACGTGTTTTAAGTCAGGGTGATTTTATAGCTAAAGAAGAGCATACGGCGGTGCCCGAGGGCCCCACATAGTAGGCCCGTGCACCTCCCTGGGGCATGTGCATGGTGGGGGCGTGTTCCCACCTCGTGGCCGCCTCCGGGTGTCCTTCTGGCTATGTGGCTCTCTTCTTCCAGAACAAATTCAACAAAATTTTGGGCTCGATTCGGAAAACTTTATTTCTGCACAAAAATTAACACTAAGGGGTAATTATGCTGAAATCAACGTTAGTCTAGGTTAGTTTTATCGAAATCATGTAATTTAGAGGATAAAACCATAGAAAAAGAGCTCTCAAAATTAGATACATTTGAGACGTATCAGCTCCCCCAAGCTTAGCTTATTGCTTGTCCTCGAGCAATTCAGTTGGCAAACTGACGCGACAAAGAAAATTGTTACATGTAGCTAGTTACTAATTTTCAGTTGTATATGCGCAATATTAGTTACTGGATAAACTTAGTTCGATCTAGATTTTGAAAATATTGGTAAGGATCGACATGAATTTGCTGCTCGATTCGATCCATCGACCACAAACTAGCGAAGGGAAACGAAATCGCCATTTTGGCCCTCACCAAATTGGTACCGAATGCAGTGGCCTAACGTACGAACTGTCGCGAGCCGATGATAACGGCAGGGAAGGTGTGTTGCACGGCACGTCGCTTCTGCGAGTAGCAGAGGCTCCTCCTCTAGTGTGTCGCCTCTGCGTAGTAGCATTACCTCCTTCGACAGTGTTGCCTACACAAGCAATAGCAGCTCCTCCTCTAGCGCACTACCTCTATGTAGTAGTAGCACCTCCTCTGGCACCGTCACCTCACGAGCAACAACTTTTCCTTCGACAACACCGCCTCCGTGAGAGGCAGCACCTCCTCCGGCGCACCACCCCAACAGATCAAGTGGTGAGGGCACCGACCCATCGACGACCAGCAACGGTGAACAGATGAGCAACACAGGCCCGCCATGTCATGCGTGTGGATGGCAAGCAACAGAGAGGGAGGAGGGGCGAGGTCCACCATGCATGCCCCGTGTATGGCGAGTGGCTTGAGAGGGGAGGAGGGGTGCTTGTCCTCATCGATGGCGCCGCCCGTGCAACCCGCCTCAACCTTGTCTCCCGTTGCCTGCCTAGTCGCCGGCGCAGCCCTCCTTGTCGCCTGAGAGGTGATTGAGACGGGTGATCGTGTCCTGAATTAGGGGTCATCCACCACGTCGTCTCCTAGCCAGGTGGGCCGGGCCAAGGACCCCCGCGACGGTTCATCAAGGGACCATCCTAAGAAGGCCCATGACGCATACAAGGAAGAATCAAGAAGCCTTGGCGTTCAAGACAAGGACTCCTGATCCGTGGAGGACTCCTCTCCACTAACATAACCGACTAGGGCTCCTGTTAACCTAGGCCTCCGGTATTCTTATATAAACCGAGGCTAGGCTAGTCGGCGGATCATATTCTAGACACACAACGATCTCGCGGTAGATCAACCTATAATCTGTACTCCCCCGAAATCAATACAATCAAAGAAGGATGTAGGTTGTTAGCTCTTCGAGAGAACCCGAACCTGGGTAAATCCTTGTGTCTCCTTTCACCATCGCACCAAGGCTACCTGTTCGGACCCCCACCCGAGATCTGCAGGATTTGACTCCATCAATGGGGAACTGGGAGTGAGAGAGGAGAGGAGAAGTGAGTGAGATGGAAACTGGGATGAGAGATGAGTTGCGCAGGTTTTCGTTCACGTCAATGTGCAATTCCAACGAACAATTCCTCGAAGCTTATATGTCTCATGTACTGCTTCAAGGTTTGTGTGTGTCCTTCCAATGGCAACGAGTGCATTCGCGTGAGATGGTGATAAACCGTACACCAGATGTATAAAGTTCTCGTTTAAGAAAGGATTTTGTCAGGGCCTACAACCAGCAAGATGCATGCTGCAACTGGTAGCAAGATATGTTGCAAACGTTGGTGTAGAAGATTATAGGATGCGACTCAATTGTATTACATCGAAGTCGGTTACAATATATACAGGTGGTGTCTTGCGTGACAAGCCAACTAACCCTACAATATCTCTAGAGATCAACCTATACAAGGCTAGAGATAATAGGAGAATCAGTCAGAAATAAATACAGAGATATCACGTTTCAACACCCCCCCCCCCCCCCCCCGCAGTCGAAGCGTCGGCGTCGGCGATGTAAAGACTGGAACGAAACTCCTGGAATGCAGCGGTAGGCAATCCCTTGGTCATGATGTCGGCAAACTGTTGGGTGGTCGGTACATGAAGAACACGAAGCTGACCCAACTGCACCTTCTCGCGCACAAAGTGAACATCGAGCTCAATGTGTTTGGTGCGCTTGTGCTGCACCGGATTAGCCGCGAGATAGGTGGCCGACACGTTGTCACAGAAGACCACAGTAGCTTTCGGAAGAGAAATTTGAAGATCACCAAGAAGGTGACGAAGCCAACAAGTCTCTGCAACGACGTTGGCAACAGCTCGGTACTCGGCCTTAGTGCTCGAACGGGAGACAGTAGGCTACCGTTTAGAGGACCAGGAGACAAGAGAGTCACCGAAGAAGACACAATAGCCAGACGTGGAACGTCGAGTGTCAGAACAGCCAGCCCAATCTGCGTCAGTATAAGCAATAAGCTCAGTCGAGGCGGATGCACGGAGACGAAGACCGTAGGTAGGGGTGCCACGAATGTACCGAAGAATGCGCTTGACCAAAGACCATTGAACATCACGGGGCGAGTGCATATGCAAGCAAACTTGCTGCACCGCAAACTGGATGTCTGGTCTGGTGAGCGTAAGGTACTGAAGGGCGCCCACAAAGCTGCGGTAAAGAGCGGCGTCAGTAGCAGGCTGGCCAGCGGTGGCGGAGAGCTTCGGCTTGGCCTCAGCAGGTGTGGCGGCTGGCTTGCAGTCAGTCATGCCGGCACGGTCCAGAAGATCAAGAGCGTACTGTCCCTGATGCAGAAAGAACCCAGTGGCATCGCGTCGCACATTAATGCCGAGGAAGAAGTGCAACGCGCCGAGATCCTTGAGCCGAAACTCAGAACCGAGACGACCAATGATGTCGCGAAGAAGATCCGCTCGGGAGGCAGTGATTACAATATCATCAACATAGAGCAGAAGCATAGCCACATGATCAGCCCGATGCAGCACGAACAGCGACGTGTCAGAGGTGGTGCTGCAAAACCAGAGAAGGCCAAGGAACGCGGCGATGCACTGGTACCAGGCGCGCGGAGCCTGTTTGAGGCCATATAATGATCGTGACAACAGGCAGACATCATCCGGACGCTGAGGGTCAACGAACCCGGTCGGCTGCTGACAGAGAACTCGCTCCTGAAGATGGTCGTACAAAAAAGCATTGTTGATGTCGAGCTGATGTACGGGCCAGCGGCGAGAGGCGGCCAGCTGAAGAACCACACGAATCGTGGCGGGTTTGACGACCGGAGAGAAAGTCTCAGAGAAGTCAACGCCGGCACGTTGTGCAAATCCACGGACAACCCAGCGAGCCTTGTACCTGTCGAGAGAATAGTCCGGGAGGAGTTTGTGACGAAAAACCCACTTGCCCGAGATGACGTTCGCTCCAGGGGGACGAGGAACAAGGGTCCAAGTCCGGTTGGCGACAAGAGCGTCATACTCAGCGCGCATAGCGGCGGTCCAATGCAGATCACTCAACGCGGAACGCACCGATCGCGGAACCGGAGAGAGGGTCGTGACGCTGAGGTTGTGGTAGCGCGGATTCGGCTGGCGCACCCCGGCCTTGGCACGCATCACCATCTGGTGGTGAGGCGGCGGGGGAGGCGGGCGTGGACCGCGGCGAGGGGCCACAGCAGCCGGCTCGGATGATGATGACGACGTAGGCGAGGCCACGGGTGTTGGTGTCGAGGGCGTCGTCGAGGTAGGAGAAGGCCCGGCTGTGGATGGCGACAAGGGCGCCGACGGGGCCGAGAGAGCCGGCTCCTCCTGAGCCGACGAGGAGCCAGAGGGCCCGGTCGTAGACGGCGATGAGGGCGCAGACGGGGCCGAGGGGGGCGGCTCCTCCTGAGCTGACAAGGCCCTCGAGGGCCCGGCTGAGGGCGCGCCCGGCTCCTCCAGAGCCGAGAGGCGGGGGCCCGGCGTGGCCTGGGAGGCCGACTCCTCCTGAGTCAACGAAGGGATCGCCGAGGGCGGCGAAGCAGCGGATGAAGAGGCCGCAATCGCGCCCGAGCGACGGGGTGGAGGGAGCACAAGGGCTCCCATCAAAATAAACGTGCCGAGACACGATCACACGATGGGACTCCGGGTCGTAGCAACGGAAGCCTTTTGTGTTGGGTTGTTAACCAAGAAAAACACAAGCGATGGAGCGAGGCGCCAGCTTATGTGGTGTCGTGGCGGTGATATTAGGATAACAAAGGCAACCGAAGACATGGAGATCATCATATGACAGAGGTGACCCGAATAAGAGATGATGAGGGGTGTAGTTCCATCGGGGTTTACAAGGCCGAATGTTAAGCAGAAGGGTAGCTGTGGCGAGAGCATCGGGCCAAAACCGGGCAGGCATGTGTGCGTGGAAGAGCAATGCGCGAACACTCTCATTAAGAGTGCGAAGAACACGCGGCACGACCGTTTTGCTGAGATGTATATGGACATGTGAGACAAAAAATGGTGCCATGAGTGGATAAGAGGGTGCGAATAGCGAGGTTATCAAATTCCTTTCCGTCGTCGGTTTGAAGATGAGCAATGGTGCGGTGAAAATGGGTGGCAACATAAGCGTAGAAAGCATGAAGGGAGGAAGCGACGTCGCATTTGCGGCGCAACGGAAAGGTCCAAGTGAAATGAGAAAAACGTCCAAAATCACAAGGTAATATGATAAACCCGAATTGCTGGGCTCAGGAGATGTCCAAACATCACAGTGAATAACATCAAAAGGAAATGTGGCAATTGATGATGAAGAAGAAAACGGCAAACGAACATGTTTCCCTACGCGACAGGCATGACAAGTGTGTGCCTCTGATTTATTACATGAAAAAGGAAAAGTCCGCAAAACTTTATGAAGAGCGTCAGCGCCGAGATGGCCAAGACGAGCATGCCAGAGAGAGACGTCGGTGTGGAGAGCGGCGGGACCACGGCTTGTCGTTGGGCCACACGGGTAAAGATCGCCGGGGGAATCACATCGGTGCATAACCTTCCGGGAGTGGGCATCCTTGACAGAAAAACCATGTTTGTCAAACTCAACGGTAACAGGATGTTCACGAGTAAGAGTACGAACAGAACATAAATTTTTGATTAAGGACGTAGACACAAGAACGTTGTTGAGAGGTAAGGAAGATGATGAGAGAGGGAGGGAGGACGCGCCGTGGTGGGTGATGGGAAGCGTAGAGCCATCACCGACAACGATGCGTGAGAGAAGGGGGTACGGAGAGGCACGAGAGAGGATACCCGGGTGCGATGCCATATGAGCAGCAGCGCCTGTGTCCATGTACCAGTCCCCGCCGCCGGAGTAGTTGCTTGGGGTAGGGGCGGCGTGGAGGGCGGCTAGGAGCGCCGGGTCGTAGTTGTAGCCGGTGGGTGCAGCGTCGTAGGGGGCGACATGGAGGCGTCGTGGGCCACGGTCCCGCTATACGCTGAGGAACCGTCGGGTCCGGAGCCACCCGGCGCGACCAAGAGGGCCTGATGGTGAGCCGGGCGAGGGCCAAGTAGGCCCGGAGCAGGCGCCCGCGGAAGAGGCATCGAGTAGGCGTGCACCACCCCCGTCCAGGGGTTGTACCCTGTGAGCCAGGGCGGGGGCGCCGCAGCCTGGGCAGGAGCGGGTGGAGCCACTTGGCGGGGCTGAAGCCGTCGTTGCGGCCGCGACCGTCGCGACCTCCCCGCCTCTTCTGGCGGCCCTGGTCCGGGGCGGCGGGCGGCTGTGGAGCCGGCGCGCGTGGAGGCTGCGGGAGGGCGGTGGGGCCCTTCATGGTGCCGGCGTGGAGCGTGGCGAGAGGCGCTTGCCGGGCCGCGTGACGAAGACGCTTCTCCTCCATGCGAAGATACGTGACTGCCTTGGCGTACGTCGGCGTGATGAGGGAGAAGTTGGCAGCGGATTGGCCGAGGTCGGGGTGGAGGCCGCGAAGGAGGTTGGTGAGGAGGACGGAGTCGTCGATGATCATGCCGACGTCGCGTAGCTCGTCGGCGAGAACCTTCATCCGCGTGCAGTACTCGTCGATCGAAAGATCGTTTTGCTGCATGGTGAAGAAATCCCCTTGGAGGAAAACACGGCGCTGGAGTTGATTGTCGAGGAAGAGATCGCACAGCCGTGTCCACATGGCGTACACCGACGGGTCACAGGAGTTCACCATGTTGAAGAGACCTGGAGAGATGGTGAGAAAAAGCCACTTGACGATGCAGGCGTCCACAGCAAGCCACTTGTCGTCGTCCTTCATGTCGCGGATGTCGACGCTACCGTCAACATGCTCGATGAGGTGGTAGGAGCGGAAGAGGAGCGCGAAGTAGGTGCGCCATGCGTTGTAGGATGGTGAGTCGAGGTCAAGGACGACGGGAACGTGGTCTTTGATGTGGAGCTCGTTGAGGCGATCGGAGGTGAAGGTGGCACCGGCGAAAGAACCGGCGTCGGAGGGTTCGGCTTTGCGAGACATGGTGGTGATTGGGAGGAGGTAGGTAGGGGCGGCGGCGGCGGCTACAGAGGAAGGAGCGGCGGCGGCGAGATAGGGTTTAGGGTTTATGCGGCGGCGGCTATAAGAGAGGTAGCGGTGGCGGCGGCGGCGTGGAAAGGTTGGGGTTTGGTGTGGCGGCGGCGGCGGCGGCTATAGGAGAAGTAGCAGAGGCGGCGGCGGCGTGGAAGGGTTAGGGTTTGGTGCGGCGGCGGCATCGTGTGGAACAAGCGGCGGCGGCGGTAGGGAGAGAGGGGCGGCGGCGGCGTGAGACGCGGCGGCGACCTAGAGCGGAAGCGAGAGAGATCGGTAGAAAACTGATACCATGTAGAAGACTATAGGATGCAACTCAATTGTATTCCATCGGAGTCGGTTACAATATATACAGGTGGTGTCTTGCGTGACAAGCCAACTAACCCTACAATATCTCTAGAGATCAACCTATACAAGGCTAGAGATAATAGGAGAATCAGTCAGAAATAAATTACAGAGATATCACATTTCAACAGTTGGGACAAAATGCTGCAAGGTCCGTTGGACAGTGCTCAGTCCCGCACGAATCTCCATGCTAAGAACTAACGGCTATGCAGTCGACTGAGACTTGATTAAATCTCATTCGACTGACTTTTAGCAGACCCGTTAATTAGGGGTGTTGTTGGCCGCGCAGGCGGCAGCTAGAAACCATGTTTAGTAGCTCGTTTATATTTTGTTCATGTAATAGTTTGCACACTTGGAGGCGACAAGTGGGCATACCCATACGGAAACCAGAATAGGTTTGTCTAGTTCTAAGGAAAAACATACCCTTCCACCCGTGTGTGGAAGATTACTAAATCAGTAACCGAGTGGTGTTCAGAAACTATACATGCTTTTTGTTAAAAATGTTTTGGCAAAAAACGTGTTGCTACCTACATCTAAGCATCATCTCTACTTCGGTTACATATATAGTACATGAAGCACTTTAAGCAGCATGGCTGCCATGAAGGAACTGATACACTTCTGCAAACACAAGGCATCCAAAAATATATTCTTTTGAGCATGGACATCAATACAACAAAACAAGCAATAAAATTCTTTTAATTGGTACAAAGCAAAATTACAACCACCGCGTTATCCCTCGAAGAAGAACTGTGCTTTCAGCTTCAAGCTCGGCCAGAATGCTGCAATGACTTTTGAGTTCCTTCAAACAGATCCAGCAAAAGTTCCTCCAGATCCTCAGGCCTGTACTTTATGTAGCGATCTCTCTGCTTGGTGCCATCAAGGAAGGCAGAGTATCTCCCCACAAATGTCCTGTAAGCCTGTATGACTTTCAGTGATATGGAAATCCTGACATCTTCGCGGAGTTGGTCATCAGGGACAGACCATGCCGTCTGAACTCGATAAACATCTTCAAAGGACAGGTTGAAGTTTTTGAACTTCTCCCTGATGATTTTACGAGAAGCGGCACCTCCGGCGGCACATAGGCCATCATCACTCAGGTAAGAGAGCACCTGACTCCACGACGCCCTCTCGTAGTTGGTCGCCTGATGCTGAAACATTCGGTTGTGCAGCCGGATCCAGTCGTCGCCAAGAAAGCTCTTGAGATCCGAGTTCTTCACTTTCTGGACCATGTAGCAGATATTGTTCATCATAAAGATGTTCCGCAATCGACAATCTCTGTACAATCTAGACCCAGCTTCAAGATTTGCTTCTAAAACTGCAGCAACAGACTGCAGATGCAATGCTGTGGCCGTGAAATGAGTGCATGAGTTTGGTATAGGCTGTTGATCCGCATCCTTGAGCAGTGAGTCAAGAGTTTTGCTGTAAACAGTGACAGCCTTTATATAGTTCATGACATACTTGGTGAGGGGATGCACTGCACCAGTAGGCACTGCACTGGATGACGTGTAGGATTGGATGGCATACTTGAACTCTGCAAATGTTTTCCTTGCCGATTCTCCCAGCTGAAGTAGGACTTCATGATACTCAGCTAAAACCATATCATTGCCCCCTGCTTGGAACAAGAACTCTGCTTCAGGGAGCAGATCATCCAAGACCTCATACATATCAAGAATCCGGAAAAGCTTTTCCGGCTTAAGTGGTCCAATTGCTACAGACTCATAAAAGCTCAGAAGCTGCATGACCGAGCTAAATGAAATCTCATAGAAGCACAAGTCTACAGTTGTTTCTGAAAGGTCACCAAAGACAAGACTGCTAAGGCGCCTCTCGCTCGCAAGGTAGACTCGGACAAAAGCCTTCATTGCCCGATTCCACCGCTTTATCGATGCACTCAGTTTGTTCCATTTAGTGCTCATAAGTTCTTCTATGCTGTGCTTGTCGATGTGAAGAGACCCAATGAACTCATCTAGTGCACCCTGCCGTGCATTGATATAAGCCTGGCAACACTCGTTATTGTAGTTACTCAGGAACATGAAGTTGGCAATGGACTTGACAGCAGAGAGTGCACCAGGTTGGATCAAATCAGCCACCAAATATTCAGATCCTCCGCTGCTACCGGTTTGTGTTGACTTGCCTTCACTTTGTTCCTCACTGAATGAGCTGCTTGAAAATTCATCCGTGCTGCCATCCTCTGTAGTACGGAAGGAGAGAAGCTCCTGTTCTAACGGTTGTTTGTAGTATGTAAGAAGGTAAACAAACTCCTCTTCGAGCCTCGCCATCGCCATTTCAAAAAGGTCATCAGCATACACGGTGAGTTCCTTGTGCTCTTTGGCTTCTCCACCAGGGTCCAAATTACCTAACTTCTCAGACAGCTGCCGTAATTTGTACAACACTTCTAAGTACTCAAATGAGTTCTGTGGGTCATGAACATGCAAGGAGTTATGAAAATCCAAACTAAGGATCTTCTTTCGCAGTGCCTTGAGCGCAAGCTTAATATCACATATCTCTACTTCTTCTCCCAGCTGGATGTTTGAGTATTGCTTATCTAACTCAGGAGCCATCATTTTGAGATTTTATATTCAGCGTCTTCCCGTTTCCTTTCCCTGTTTCACATGTTTACAACAAAGATCAGGTCCAACTCCAAATTTGGAAAAGCTTCAGATGAAGAACACCTAAGGTAGTGAAGATCGTACCATGCGAAGTATCACAAGACATGGACAATGCAAAAGAACAAACAAACTAGACACTGGGAGCTAAATTAACGAAAATATTCATTTGAGCACCTCGAGCGACTGATATATATACAGGGATATCATCACACAATTACTAGCCCTACGGTTAAAGGTGATATCATCCTTTTTTTTCCTTAGTCTTGTTGTTAACCACGCAATTCTGTTTATTTACTCAAATTTCAGTAAGTTAAAAACATGAATGCATATTTCCTAGGTTTTTGGATTTGATTGGGTTGACACCAAGGCACATAGCAGGAGCACCACTTGTCACTTCTTGCTCCCAGAACATAAAACAACTTATTAACTTTGAGCTACAAACAATATTCATTAGGTTACTTTGATCCACATATAAACCCCCCAAACCCCAAAGAAAAGGATGATTCCTCTGTACTTTTAGAACACCTTTTGCTAGCATCTCTCCATCAGAAGGATATTGCCGACTGGGTCATGGTGACTTTCCAAACAAAAACAAAAACGAAAACGCCAACAAACGACAGCTACAAAGGATAGTAGTACTTTTGTTACAGATTACTACGACTCCATAAGTTCATCCATATTTACCGCTTGAAAAGAATTAGGCCAAAATTCTTCTACTCTACTAGTTACCACTTTCTGTGAAGATCTTCCCTACAGGAAGAAGAAAATCTAATACCAAGGATCGCCAAGCACAGACAGTCCGTCTAAAACTCTGAAAACAAGCAGTTCAGATGCCCACCGCTACCATACAAAACCAGCCCAAGTTCTAAACCGGAGAAAAGGTTAAGAGAGCGGATGCTGCTCCCCCAAAAAGAAAAATGAAAAATAAAGGCCCTGGCTAGAAGGGTGATATGAGGAACTCACCGCAGCACTGGCGAGCTGCTGCTGCTTCGCTTTCCCCGGGCCCGGCGGCCGTACTGGAGCCCGCCGGCGCAACCCAAGATTGGTTGCAGAACAAGCCGAGAGAGAGAGAGAGCAGGGGAAGAGCAGAGGACAGAAGAGGGGAGAGGGAGACGGGATTGGAAGGTCAGGTGTGGGAGGGCAAGTCAAGTCAACCCGGGGGTAGCGACGGCGACGGCGAGGGCGAGGGCGACGGGAGCGAGACAGACTGCGGAATGGTCCGTGGAATGGAATTCGGAACGGATGCCCTGACGCCGGGGTCTCTCTCTCTCTCTGTTCCGTTCCTTCACTCTATGCCGCTCCGTTCTGACGGGAGAAAAACACACACACAGACACACCAGGCTCCGGTTTTCTTTGGCCCTGTGGAAAACGGAGGAAGAAGGGCGAGCTTTCGCACTGGACTGACCGACCGGCTTCCGCTGACCGCCTGGCCGTGACCTCACATGGACACGAATCATCTTCTTACTCTATTGTTTGTTCATTTCTGGGGCTACAATAACGTCCCTCCACGTCCGTATCAAAACAAAACTATTGGTTTCTCTGGCCGTCGGGCCCTGCGAGCTCTCCGCACGCAACAGCAAACGATTTGTCTAATAACACGGTTCAATTTCTCCGAAAGTACTATTACTCACGTTCGCGGTCCACGGGCGCCAAAGGGCCCTATATATCTCAGGCCAAAATTTCGTCCCTTCGAAGTTCGAACCACATACACATGCAGTCACGCAGCATTGGTCGGATGGTACTTCTAGCTCTAGCTATTCATTCGATCTGGACCTGGTACCACTGCACGGAGCCCACCTCGCCGTCGACCTCGAGCTCGCACACCGACCGGACGAGGTACGAGACGGCGTCGTCCACCGTGTCGAACCTCGCGAGGTCCGGCGGCAGCGCGCCCCCCGGCCACCTCTCCAGCCACCCCCGCAGCCGAACCTCCAGCTCCTCCTTGGACACGAACTCCTCGTCCATCCCGGGCTCCAGCAGCACGTACGTGTCCGACTGGATGTCCGCCCGCCTCCTGCGCCCCGCACACTGCCAAAACCAAAATTCACATCACACAGAAAATAGAGTCATCATCAGACACTGCACAACGCAGAAAATTGTTGCCATGATTGAAGGATTGATCGATTGAACAGTGACGATATCTATCTTGAACCGTTCCACGACGGAAATGGATGGATGGATGAATGGGACTCCGACCTTTGTCCCGGGGCCTCGGCGTTGAATTCTCGGTGGTCTCGTAGTGGGAGATGCGCTGGAGAAGCTCGCGACTCCGGGCGCCAGTGCTGCCGCCCTGGGCGATCGCCTCTGGGCACGGGGCAACGACCATCTTTTGCCTGCACGTAGTGGTGGCGCATGAGAAGAGAAAATCACAGGAAATCAATCGAACTGGTAGCGCTCTCTGACTATTGATGGAAATCAGGGAGCATTTGACTGGCATGCTGCCACGATTGCGCGATCTTTTCGGTTGCTCTCTCCCGCTTTCTAGCTTTTGCTTTTGAAAGACGGAAGCGTCGCTCAATTCAATTCAATTCAAAGGTGGGCTGCCGGCTGCCCCGGTGTCGATTTTCCGTACGTAGTACAAAAGCTGGAAGGTGCGGCAAGCTTTTTCCCAGACTAAAGGAAGGCGTGCTTCCATGATATTTCTCAGCAGGATTCCGGAGCTGCTAGCTAGTCATGCTCGGCTAAAGCTGGAGTGCTAGATTTCTTTAGCCAAGTTGCAGGTCCTGGTCAAAAGGGTTGCGAGCCAAATAAAAACCGGTCAAATTCTGAAGATTCAGCACATCGTCTGATGATAATGATACGACACTGCTGGGTACAGCATGAATACAGTGATTGTATGGGCAGTTTTGTAGAGGTTGACTGCAAAATTTAGGACCAACGGGTGAGGTTAACTATCATGGATTAACCAAGAGGTTACATGATTGACTAGTAGAAAAATCCACAATATCCGGTAACCACATACTTCAGGGAGTAGACATGCGTAGCCATGCCAGTTGGAATAGCACCGGTTGGGTTAGAAGTTGACTAAACGGCTGATTCTACTACTACTAAGATCGGTACAGAAATTTCCTAAAATTCTCATCGCCTAACCTTTTGAGTCAAAGATGCAATCTACTAGTGCCTTGCCAGTTTGCTAGTAGTGAATTGTATTAATACAAAGGAGGACTGACTCTGATTCTGCAGCTCAGCCGACCTTGACCCCTGATTAGCAGACCCCTATGATTCAACGCCCTCTCTTTCCAGGATAACTACCTCGTTGGACAATGAACCTCCACGGCAAAGAATAAGATCACATATTACCTACTACCACCACCACTACTACTACTACTACTTAGCAAGCGATTAGCTGAGTGAGCACTGAGAAGAGCTGCCGTTACCGGTGAGCGGGGCCGTGGTGGAGGCATATTCCGGCAGCCGGGCCAGGGCCGCAGCCTCCATCCTTCCGCTGCTGGAGCTGTGTGGCCTCAAATCTTCTTTATCCTTCAATGGCTCGCCCGATACAACTCCGTTGGGCTCTGTCCAGCTTATCCTCCCCTGCCCCTGCATCGAGATTGGTGAGGGAAACATCCATCCAAAAGCCAAGAGCAGACCGGTTCCTTATAAAATTATCAACAATTGACAGGGAGCGCGCAGCCACCAACAAACACACGCTGGGGCTGTGGCTGCGGCTGCCAGATCAAGTGGTCAGCTACTTACAACAGGGCACAAGTTGCAGACAGCTGATGCCTATTTACCTGAACCACAGGTCAACTGTCAACACTAACTTTTAGCATTTCAACACCAATTCCACTTGTACATATGAACGCCCCAACTTGGGAGATTGTTGAAACGATATCCCATCGGATGAGCTATACGTCAACCATTAAATTTCGTGTGGAAACCTTCCGGAAAAAAATGGTTATTGCGATAATAAAGATCTCCCCCTTGAGATTCAGGGGTTCAATGAAGAGGTATACATGAACTCGTGTTAACACTATATAACAGCGTAAACCAACATCTATTAGTGACCTTTCCAGGTCACTGCGGTCGTCAAATGTCAACTCATTTGGGTCTTGCGCATCATCACTGAAAATGGCAGTGATTTTGCTGGAACAGACTTATTCAGTGGCCTTCGTATGCCGCGATCAACTGAGCAATTTTTACTAGGAGGCTGTTCGCGGTTGCGTCCTTCGGGTGTGGAGATTTCAGTTCTTGGTACTTGTGTACGCTTCCAGCGAAATCTGTGAATAATCCGTCAACCCCCATCGTATTTATCCAGAAATCGAACTCGGCATAGGGATCCTGATGAAAGTCGAAGTGCAGAAACTGGTTCTCGTTCCTGTATGTGTAAGGGTGTACCTGCAGAAACGATGGAATTCAGTTTAACATGCGTCCAGGAACAAACTACCTGCCTGCCATCAAGTTGTAGTTGACATGTAGTACGGCTTCGGTCCATTGGGATCATTTAAAGCAAAGTTAACACACTAGTTAAATCTGAGTTTATGAGAATAGATTGCAATGGTTAGTTCAGCTAGAACTTTAAATGAGAGCATTCGTCCCAAATCAGTGCATTGCAAGGTGAGGACCAGGAGGACACAGCTGAGAGTTCCTGATGCAGATGTCGACAGTCATACCATGTGTTTTCTTCCAATGAATTCAGTTAATAATTTGTCAAATCCTAATGAGATAAAAAAAATACTCCCTCCGTCCTAAAATATAAGATGTTATTACAACCAATGTAGTCATATATTGGCTGTAATAACATCTTATATTATGGGACGGGGGGGGGGGGGGGGGGGGGGAGTACATGACAACCATGACATTTAATTGGTTCTTCTGGTGATTCATAATTTCAGAGTGACCAAAAAGGCACTTGAACAAAACAATGCTGAAGGTGGTCAGAACTGATGTCGGTCTAACATCAATTACTTTATGAGCATGTGTGTAAACTGTAACTCTAGACAATTGTAAGGAATACAAACAAATAGCACACCTGGAGATTATGAGCATGCGCTCTTGCAACAAGATCAGTTGGTTCCAGCAAATAGTTTTTTGCAACTGGAACAATAGTATCTTTCCATGGACCGAGGCCGACAACATAGTTACTAATATATGCAAGGTAGTCATCTGAAGTGATTTCCCAGTATGACTGCAAGCAAAAAATAACATAGGTAATATTCATACAATCAGATGCTTCTGCGGAAGTTGCAAAAAACACCAAAAGTACATACTACTCACTTTTCTTCCATACAATTGACATTGATGTAGTATAAAATAATTTATTACTCAAGATCTATACCTGGTTTGTGTCTTGAGTTCTCACTGTGGTATCATCAATCAGAAAGATCTTCGGAGAGTCTGTCAAATTTGATACATGTACAAGGGAAGAGGGAGCAAATGATTGTATAAACAATGGCTGTTTTAGCCAATTTTCGGACATATATTGACCCCTGTATCCATACTTTAGTAAGGTATCCACAAATTTGTCCTCAAACTTCTTTCCATCTGCCCACTTTACCTGTCAAGAGTAGAATACAAGCTCATTGCTTGAAGCACTTCAGAAATAGGAAAATCCGCCTAAGATTGTACTGAATAAATCCAAAGCCTTTGAATTGCACAGCTCATCAAAGTCAACGTGAAGTACTTAAATATATCAGCTGCAGCATTGTTCTCTCCACCTATATACTATCAAAATATCTTTGCAAAAGCTAATCCATTCCCTACAATAACCATTTTCATAGCAAATTTCCGTATAGCTTCTAAGCACATTTCTTGCCAGAAAAGGCTTGATTAGAGAATTACGAGAATCCTTGAAGTACCCTATTGCTTATTGAGAGCAGGAGGACTTACATGCTTGTTGATAAAAACTGGATCTTTTATCTCTGGATATATTCCAACGGTTCTGCTTGCATCTAAGGCAACTGAAATGAATTCTTCAAATGTGATGATTGAAAATTTGCCTGCATGTCCAGACAATATCATTGATGATTCTTAATTCACAAATATGCCATCAGATTGCATCTTTCAGATTAGTTCATGTATTCTGCTAGTTTAAATAACTGAAATGCAAAATGGGTCTACTATAAATAAGAGCATGCTAGTTTTAAAAAATAAAAAAATAAAAAGAAACTTTGACGAAGTAAATGAAAAACACATTTTGGGAGAAGACTAAAATGCATACATCAACCATGGAATAAATTCCCAGGTATTAGTTGGTGGGAACTGGAAGGCAGGTTATTGAACAGAGAACTAGTCATTCATTACAACACCTATGAGCTTTCTAAAAAAACATAAGAATCCCTCCAAATTGATTCTTTTTGTGAGGCTCTGAATACATACTTTTTACGAGGCTCTAAGTTTATTTTGGAAGTACAATACCTTGATTCGTAGAGAGGATAATGTGATCACGGTAAAGAAAAATAAAAGCAGAAGCTCAAGGACACAGCCACATACCATTATATTGTTGATCTCTGAATGAGTATCGCTGCTTCACTTTAAGTGTTTTAAGTTCCTCAAGCGTGAAATCCACTGCATATGGATACCTAAGTATCAGAAAAATCAAGAAATAATAGGCTCACAGGTTCACCATTCACATTCAGTTCATATCCTAGCAATATGCAGGTAGTGTCAGTTCAGCAGCAGGTGCAGATAAACCAATATGATATTGCCATGATTTATCAACCACAGAGCTATATGCTATCTATGCTGGTGGGGCATGGTCAGTTAGCCACAGGCCAGTCTTGCCACTAGATGCTCATAGCTTGTGGCATTACATTGAAAATACCATATATACCAATTGTTAAATGCTGGCAGAATGCAGCAGGTAATGGTTCTTGGAAATCATGCACGTAGTGTCAACTTCCTAAATTTCAGTCAAGGGATAGTATAATTTGATGTATTTTTCTTGCATTCTATTGCTAACTTTTGATGCTGCAAATATATATCTGAATAGATTTACAAGAATGAATGAAGAAATCAGGGTTGGTAATAATAAGCAGACCTACAAACCAGCCAGTAACGTTGGCCCATTCCACCTCATAGGTTCTCCTTCGATTGGCGAATTCCTTACGGCCGGAAATATCAGTTGTATCATCAAGTGTTACATCATGAAAGCAGATCAATGCACCATCTTTGCTAGCAAGGATGTCAGTCTCTATAAAATCTGCACCTTCTTCAATAGCCCTCTGCAATAGGATTTTTTAATGAAATCTGTTAACATTAAAGGCTTTGTTGTTGTTGTATCTGTTAACTTAATAATTTTCCAACGGTGAAAAATCACATGATTGAAACATATCAGAATTGAGTTTTCTAGCATTTGCAATGGTCAATTTAATAAATCTAACCATCAAATGGTATATCCTCTTAATAAGGGCATCATCTTCCATATGCAAAAAAGAGATATACTATTTTATTTGTCATATAAATTCTATGAACTGTACCAGGTAAGCAGCACTTGTTTCCTCTGGGATTTCCCCGTTTGAGCCACGGTGAGCAATGTTATACGGTCGAAATGTCTGTATGGGCTTCTTCTCTTCATTACTGGTCTTACTTGGCAGTGGAAAGAATGGTCTAGCAATGACCACATGTAATAGTAGCAGAAGAAGAAAAGGAACATGACCTAATAAGATAGCCTGACAAAAGTTAATATTTCATCGTGACCTTTGTAGACAGTTTAGAGATACACAATGGACATTCCTTTAAATCTTTGGTGTATAAATGTTACTCCCTCTGTAAACTAATATAAGAGCATTTAGATAACTACTTTAGTGATCTAAACGCTCTTATATTAGTTTACGGAGGGAGTACATATTTAACACTGTTATTAGAATCCTCATATCCTGTCCGAATGGAAGAGTTCAACCATATTCCAGCAGTGACAAATATAACTACCACAGAGGTCCCTCTGAACAGTTTTTTAAAAATAGCCATGTGAACATGCAATGCTGAAAACTTACATGGCACTAAATATGGGTAGTGTCAAAACTATCAGAGGAAATAAATTGAGTCAAATACGTCCACAGAAAATCATTTAAAGACAAAAGATGCCACCTGTTGTTCATGAAGATTTCATTATGATTGGAAAGCATAAGTGCACAGATTTAATTTGGAGTTATATGGACAGAATATGTAGAAGTATGGATGCTATATAAATAAGACGCGAGTAACCATGATATATGCGACCGGACGAGGAACTAATCTAGCTGCCCTCCTCCCTATATTTACTATAGTTCTGAACATATTGATGAAAGAATATGCACGTTTGCGCTATGGATACAGCCAATGAAATATTCTTTGTGGACTAGTGCTGTTCAAAACAAGTGATTCCTCAGTTTTTAATGTATATATAATTTCTTGGTTTCAGTTATGTTGCATTATATATTGTAAAGGTCATAATTCACACAATCGAGTTTGTGCGTTTCTTCAGTGGCACTTGTTTAGAACTTATCTTGACTTTTTTTAAAAGATAATGTCAGGGCTTCCCACAGCAACGATTTCAATTAAAGAAACCACTAACATCAGAAGTTCACAGCAGGTTCTACGGCATGAAAGAAGCGAAGAAAAAAACTCTCGGCATAGCAGAACATATCAACTGAGGAAAAGTCTTGAGACCAAAAACTTGTCTACATATCTTCTCCTGCAGTCTAAATATGAGCACCCTGATCCAATTTGCCCAACCAAGCAACAGTTTCCCCACAAAAATAAAGCACTAAACATGCATAATAACTAACTAAAAATAGTAATGCACCTAACAAAGCACTACCAACGATTCCCTTGACCACAGAAAGAGGAACTAGCAGTCTACCACTAAAAAAGGGCAGCCCGGTGCATGTAGCTCCCGCTTGCACAGGGTCCGGGGAAGGGTCCGACCACTATGGGTCTATTGTACGCAGCCTTTCCCTACATTGCTGTAAGAGGCTGTTTCCAGGACTTATCTGTGACGTCATGGTCACAAGGCAGCAGCTTTTACCACTGCGCCAAGGCTCCCCTTCCAACTAGCAGTCTACCACTAACAGTACAGAAATTGTACAGAATCGCGCGGACTAGCAATAGGTAAGCAACCCCACAGCAAGTTCATTGGCTAGTTGCCGCCCACCCAAATCTAGCTAGCACAAACTTCTATAGTCCTAAATCTTAATCATCCATTGCCTAATAATAACAGCCATTGCCTAATTGCCGCATCAAGAATCACCTCAATTCGTGCCTGCACATCGCCACTACCCAGTTTATCGCTCAACCGCGCGTATGGTATCAGAAAAAGAATCAGAGTCGTGCAGGAGGAAAAAGAGGATAAACAACTCGACGGGCTCCGCTCGATAGATCGGCGCGGCGGGGAAGTATCGGGAGGAAGGCCAGCTAATCGGAGAGGGGGGAGGGGAGCTTACAGAGGGACGGACGCATAGTGCCGCTGCTTCGTCCGCAGCGCCTCCGATAACAGTGGGAGGCGAGCAGAGGCGGAGACCCGAGAGCTCGGCTCTAATGGAGCGAGGAGGAAGACGACGTGACGGCCGGGCCCCCTCTCTGTCTATTCGCTCCCGCTTTTTCTTTCCGTCACGCCGTTACGTATCATCCTCTTCTTCCTTTTTTTATCTTCTGGCGCCCGTGACGGGGACGTATATATGCACCCACCGATACTGCGCCCCGACGTTGACGGAATATTCGGAGGATAAGCTCTTTGGAATGAACAGCTAGTATTACCGGGATTATGTAGGACAGCATGAGTACTTGGGAATCGGAATATGATCCGTGTTACCTCGCTTACATGCGGGTCCCCCGTATATCAGCCGATCGTTGGATAGCGATGTGAGCCGTGCCGGCCTCTTTCCGGCCGGTGTGTGTGGGCGACTGGGCGACTAGTAGGGCGACGGGCCGTGTGCGGTGAGCCCGCGTGCATTAGCGGATAGGCACCTCGTTCAAACGTCTATGGCGTGCTTTTTTTCATGCTTATCTCTACTTCTAACGAAGCAGTTAATAGCCGGGTACTTCGATTTTATTTTCGTTCAGTTTTATTTCCTCCCGCCATCTCACCCTTTGGTTTTTCCTGGGAGTTTGTTCGTCATTGGTTCGCTCACCCCCTCACACGACCTCTCGCTCCCACCGATTTCTTTCCAAAAAAGTAAGTCGCCATTTACAATCGAAGGAACAGGTCACCCCACCGAGTTTTACTCAAGGAAACCCACCCCTGCTGCTATTGAAACCTGACAGTTTAAGACTAAACTGTTTAGGAAGCTGGTGAAAGGGTGGAGCATTAACATAGAAGCTGCCATGAAAAAAAAAGAATTACTTCAGGAATTTGATATTCTAGACATCTTCTGTGAACAAAATAGAACAAATGCTGAGGATATCCTTAGGATGAAACAAATTAAAGAGGAACTTCATGAGATTTGGAAAAAAGAAGAAACTGCCATGTGGTAGAGATCTAGGGACAGAAAAATCAAAGAGGGGGATAGGAATATAGCATATTTTCATGCTGTTGCTAACCAACATAGAAGGAAAAACCAGCTTTCTATCCTAGAGGGCCCTGATGGTCCTGTTTATTCCACCAAAGATATGCTGGAGGTTGCAACAAATTTTTATAAAAACCTATTTGGTTTTGAACCTAAACCTAACATTCACCTAGATGACCATTTTTGGTCTGAAGATGAGCTTGTGACAGAAGCTGAAAATGCCATGTTAGAAAGGCCATTTTTAGAGGGGGAAATTAAAGAAGCCATTATGGGCTCTTATGCTAATGGGGCCCCTGGACCTGATGGTCTCTCCTTTTTATTTTATCAACACTTTTGGGAGATAATTAAAAAAGACTTTATGGCACTTGTGAGGGACTTTGAGAATGGATCATTAGATATCCAGAGATTAAAATTTTCTATAGTCACTCTAATTCCTAAGGAGCCAGATGCCAGACATATGAAAAAATTTAGGCCCATTTGTTTGAGCAATTGTTCTGTTAAAATTTTTAGTAAGGCCATGACAAATAGGGTTTCCCCTGTGGGTCATAGGCTGTTATCTTCATGTCAATCTGCTTTTGTGAGAGGCAGATTCATACTGGAAAGTGTGGTTACTACCCATGAAGCTATCCATGAAATTCACAAATCTGGGGATGTTGGGATTATTCTCAAGTTAGACTACGAGAAAGCTTAGGATCGTGTGAACTGGGATTTCCTAGTTGAGATGTTAACTTCTAGGGGTTTGGGGGCTAAGTCGATTAGTTGGAACTTGTCCATTCTGCAACAAAGCTCTTTTTGCGTTTAAATCAATGATGTCTTAGGACCTTATTTTGTGTGTGTGTGGGGGGGGGGGGGGGGAGGGTTGAAACAAGGAGACCCTAGCTCCCCCATGCTATTCAATCTTGTGGCAGATGTGTTCTCTCATATGTTGGTTAAGGCTGTCAATAATAACATCATTTCAGGGATTGTTCCCCATATCATTCCCCATGGGCTTATTTGTTTACAATATGTTGATGATACAATATTGTTTCTGGACCCTAAACCTGAGTATGCAAAAAATTTAAAATGGTTACTTGCGTGTTTTGAGAACCTTTCTGGTTTGAAAATCAACTATGACAAATGTGAAGTGGTACCAGTTAATCCAAATGAAGGTGATGCTAAGTTGTTATCTCAAATATTTTGTTGTAAATTGGGGGATTTCCCTCTTAAATATCTGGGAGTTCCATTACATTATCTCAAACTGAGGAGGGAAGATATCCAATACATTATAGATAAAATTATTAAGAGGATTTGTGGTTGGAAAGGGAGATTACTTAGCTATGAGGCAAAGTTAGTTCCGCTCAAAGCTTGTATTACCAGTATTCCTATGTACCTGATGTCTGTGATTAAGTTTCCTAAGTGGGCCATTAAAGCTATTGCTTCTCAGATGGCGCATTTCTTTTGGGGGGACTTGGGAGACGAGCATAAATACCATCTTGCAAACTGGGGGCTGATTTCTCAGAAAAAAGACTTTGGTGGCCTGGGGGTACCCAACTTAAGAGATTTTAATATGGCCTTGTTAGCTTCTTGGGCTAAAAGATATTTCATGGATAGTGATAAAGATTGGGTTAGATTGATAGATCATAAATATAGAACTGATAAGCCTAATCTGTTGTGGTCCAAACAGGGTGTGGGATCCCCTTTTTGGAAAGGGGTTACCTGGGCATTTGAAGGCATGAGGCCTTTTTTTAGATGGAAACTGGGTAATGGTGATAAAATCAGTTTCTGGAATGACGCCTGGGTTGGGGATTCTTCCTTGAAAACTCAGTTTTGGGAGGTGTATGATATTTGTTAGCAACAACAATGTGTAGTGTCGGATGTGTGGGATGGCTCCAACCTGAAGCTCACTTTTAATAGGTGTGTTGATGCTGAGTTTATGAAAAAATGGCATGCCTTGATCTAGACTATCTCTGCCAAAAACTTAATCAATGAGGCAGACCAACCCGTTTGGCTGCTGGAGCCATCAGGGATTTATCCGGTCAGCTCTTTTTACAGCATGATTAACTGGGGAGGGGTTTCTACCCCTTTTTGGAAAAAAAAATCTGGAAAATAGTGGTGCCTAACAGATACTTAGTTTTTGTGTGGTTGGCTTTTAATAATAGAATTCTTACCAGAGATAACCTGAACAAAAGGAGGGTGGTGGAGGACTTAACCTGCTTGTACTGTAGTGAGGATGAATCAGTCCACCATTTGTTTTTTGAATGTGTTGTAGCTAAACAGATTTGGTGAGATGTTGTTGAAGCTTTTGGTTTCAGTGTGCCTAGAGATATGGCTGAGCTCTCTTCCTTTTGGAATATGAATAACAAGAAAACTATCGTAAACATTGCTTGTGTTGCCGCCATTTGGGGCATTTGGACTATGTGTAATGATCTCTATTTTCAGGGTGTGCGGTGGACAAGCACTCGTGTGATCTTGGGGAGGATCAGCTCTTCTCTACACCAATGGAAAGTTCTCTACGGGGGCGATCAATCAGTGCTACTACGACGTTGTCTCTAGCTCCTGGACCGTCGAAGAGGCGAGCTGCTCAGAATCGCCTGGGATGGGAGCTAGGAGCTTGCGCAAAAAGGACCCTGGGCGGGAGCGTGCTGAGAGCTCACTCGGGATGACTCAAAAAAATGTTGGGGAACGTAGTATTTCAAAAAAAAATCCTACGATCACGCAAGATCTATCTAGGAGAAGCATAGAAACGAGCGGGGAGAGTGTGTCCACGTACCCTCGTAGACCGAAAGCTGAAGCGTTTAGTAACGCGGTTGATGTAGTCAAACGTCTTCGCAATCCAACCGATCCAAGCACCAAACGTACGACACCTCCGCGTTCAGCACACATTCAGCTCGATGACGTCCCTCGAGCTCTTGATCCAGTTGAGGCCAAGGGAGAGTTCCGTCAGCAAGACGGCATGGTGACGGTGATGATGAAGTTACCAGCGCAGGGCTTCGCCTAAGCACTACGACGATGACCAGGGTGTGTAACTATGGAGGGGGGCACCGCACACGGCTAAGAGAAACTTGTGTGTCCTTTGGGGTGCCCCCCTCCCACGTATATAAAGGAGGGGAGGAGGAGGAGGAGGCCGGCTGAAAGGATCGAGAAGAGGTGTCTAGAGGGGGGGTGAATAGACTCTTAGCAAAGAAAAGGTTGCAGTTTTTATTTTCTTCAAGTTAATGTGGAGTTTTAGCAAAAGTTTAAACATTCACAATACATATCAAGCAAGCATGACAAGAGTATATGAGCAGCGGAAAGTAAAGCATGCAATTTGCGAGAATGTAAAGGGAGGAGTTTGGAGGGAGCAAACACAATGTAGACACGGAGATTTTTTGCGTGGTTCCGATAGGTGGTGCTATCGTACATCCACGTTGATGGAGACTTCAACCCACGAAGGGTAACGGTTGCGTGAGTCCACGGAGGGCTCCACCCATGAAGGTTCCACGAAGAAGCAACCTTGCCTATCCCACCATGGCCATCGCCCACGAAGGACTTGCCTCACTAGGGTAGATCTTCACGAAGTAGGCGATCTCCTTGCCCGTACAAACTCCTTGGTTCAACTCCACAATCTTGACGGAGGCTCCCAAGTGACACCTAACCAATCTAGGAGACACCACTCTCCAAAAGGTAATAGATGGTGTGTTGATGATGAACTCCTTGCTCTTGTGCTTCAAATGATAGTCTCCCCAACACTCAACTCTCTCTCACGGATTTAGATTTGGTGGAAAGATGATTTGAGTGGAAAGCAACTTGGAGAAGGCTAGAGATCAAGATTTATGTGGTTGGAATGGAATATCTTGATCTCAACACATGAGTAGGTAGTTCTCTCTGAGAAAATATATGCTGGAAGTGTAGGCATGTTCTGATGGCTCTCTCCACGAATGAAAAGTGGGTGGAGGGGTATATATAGCCTCCACACAAAATCTAACCGTTACACACAATTCACCAAACTCGGTGGGACCGAATCAGAAAACTTGGTCAGACCGATTTAGTTCATAATGTGACCGTTAGGCATTTTGGTGGGACCGATATGGTCAACTCGGTGGGACCGATGTGCTAGGGTTAGGGTAAAACCTCATCTCAGTTTGACCGATTACACAAACTCGGTGGGACCGGTTTTGGTAATGAGCTAACCAGAGAGTTGGTCAATCAAACTCGGTGAGACCGATTACATATCTCGGTGGGACCGAAATTATTGCAACAGGGACCAGAGAGTTTGCAAGCCCATCTCGATGAGACCGGGATCCCATCGGTGAGACCGAACTGATTAGGGTTTCTGGCAGTGGCTATGTCAAATGAACTCGGTGGCGCCGGATAGAACAAATCGGTGGGGCCGAGTTTGACTTTTGGTTTTGGGACATATGTGGATATGAGAAAGTGGTTGAGGGTTTTTGGAGCATATCACTAAGCATTTTGAGCAAGCAAGTCATTAAGCAACACCTCATCCCCTTTTAATAGTATTGGCTTTTAATATGGACTCAATGTGATCTTGGATCACTAAAATGAAAATGTAGAGTCTTGAGCTTTAAGCTTTTGCCAATCTTCTTTCCTTAGCATCTAGAAGGGGTTCCACATCCTCTTGTCCATGCCACTCCACTGTTGAACTCATCTGAAATATACTAGATAAAAGTATTAGTCCAACAAGAGATATGTTGACATTAATTACCAAAATCACCCAGGGAGCACTTGTGCTTTCAATCTCCCCCTTTCTGGGAATTGATGACAACATACATCAACCTTTAGATAAAGATATAATGAATAGTAAGTAAAGCTTTGGAAAGACATGTAACATGCATAGGCTCCCCCTACATGTATGCAATCATGTAAATATGGAATGTAAGAGCATGTGAATGCATAAGCATGATAGAGCAAGCAATGAGTTACATGTATCTTGGCTATATGAATCAGAGCAAAAGATGTGAATATAGGAATTGTACCTTCATGTTCATGAGTCATTCTTGCAAACAATATGTACATCAGCAAGAGATCATCATGCACATGAGTGTGATGCATATACTTACCTCATGGTCTTGAGCTGGCTCAGGAAGAGATGAACCTGAGTAAACAAGGTTAGATAACATAGATACATCTACTAGACAGAGCAAACAAAAGAGCCACAAGAGTACCAAGATTGGGATGACATGTAGAGAGTGAGTACTATGTACTCTATTGGATATAGACATGTCCCCAAAGGTAAAAGATATGCAATGAATTCGAAGATTTCCTTCCCTTAGAGATCTTTCTCCCCCTGAATCTTATGTTAGATAATGGGAGAATATAGGGAAAGGAAAATCAGAGCAAAACAAATCTGAGCACAAAACATAACACAAACTAACATGTCTTTCCCCTCTTAAAGGCATGTGTCTTCTCTCCTCTTGAACACCAAGCATCTGGGGCCTTTGATGTGATTACCTCTCTCCCCCTTTCGATGTGATTAAGCTTTGATGTGAGCCCTCTCTCCCCCTTTGACATCAATTTCCAAGAAGGGATCTTCTAGAGTGTGAGTGAAAATGGGTTTGGTGCTTGAGTCACAGAGCAAAGCAGCATGTAGAGTGTGATGCAGGTAGAGGACAAGAATCATCAAGTGGAGCTAGAACAAATATGCAGGAACAAGTGGCAAATTGTCTTCTCTACAGTGAAATCGGTAACACCGAGTTGTATTCTTCGGTGGCACCGAAATGATTCGGTCGACCGAAAGAGACAGATCGGTGTGTCCGAGGTCAACACAGAGAGAACACTAGTCACCTCAGCTCAGTAGGAAAGAAGGATCTCACAAAGATTTGCAAGGAATTGGATGCAGAAAATGCAGAACAAAACATGAAAAGAAAAGAAATCTAGATGAAGTTTTTTTAAAGAAGGGGAACAAATATGCAAGGAACAAATGCAAGAACTCAGAGAAACACAAGAGAACTTCATCTAGAATGGGGCGACGACAAAGTCACCTACGTTAGAGTATATTGACTGAGGAGTTAAGTGAGAACACTTGATCGTAGGTCATACTCATCGTTTAAGCTCAAAATGGGGTTACCATTTTTCGTTTAAGCGTTTTGATGTATTCGCATCTTATTGAGCTGCTTTGACCCATGTCTTGGGGTAAAGCTTCTCTAAGATGGAATATCATACCTTTGGTGGTGGTGTTGATCTTGGTCATGTAGTTGAACTTGTGTAGGATGCTCAAGGTTGATGTAGCTCATCAAGGATTGGGAGCACCACTTGGATTTGAGTTCATCTACCTACATGGGTTAGTCTTGCAAGGAAGAGCACTTGTGTATCCAAAATGACAATCATGAAATTTGATACAATTGAAATTTTGATACATAGAATTTTTCAAAGGATATGTTGAAGGGTTTCATACTTCCTTGTTTTCAACCACCATGGTGTAGAGACTTGGTGATGTAGAGATTGCTCAAGATGTGAATGAGTTGCAATCTCATGGATTTAGATTCATCCAAGTACCTACAATGGTTAGATAGCATGCAAGGGTACAAATATATCCAAGACACATGACCATCATCATAAGAGAGAAGTCAAGGATTGGTCATAGGCTCATGCCTTGCATGTATCCAAATGTAGTGTCTACTCCAAGTTTGAAGCATCAATGATGTTCAATTCACCTCTTAAGCGGCAAAACACTTTCTCATCAAGCGGTTTGGTGAATATATCCGCCAACTGCTTATTGGTGCGAACATGTTTAAGATCAATATCACCTTTAGCAACATGATCTCGAATGAAATGATGATGAACTTCTATATGATTAGTTCGAGAATGTTGCACGGGATTATGAGCAATCTTAATAGCACTCTCATTGTCACAAAGCAATGGAACATGTTTCACATTGATCCCATAATCCTTAAGAGTTTGGGTCATCCAAAGTAATTGAGCACAACATGAACCGGCGGCAATGTATTCCGCTTCGGCGGTGGATAAGGATACCGAGTTTTGTTTCTTGGAGGACCAAGACACAAGAGATCTACCAAGAAATTGACAAGTACCCGAAGTGGACTTTCTATCAACCTTGTCACCGGCATAGTCCGAGTCGGAGTAGCCAACAAGATCAAAAGAAGACCTCTTAGGATACCAAATGCCAAAATTTGGTGTATGTATTAGGTATCTCACTATCCTTTTCACAGCCTTAAGATGACATTCTTTGGGGCCACTTGGTATCGTGCACACATGCACACACTTAGCATAATATCGGGACAGGAGGCACATAGATATACCAATGAACCAATCATAGAGCGATAAACCTTTTGGTCAACCGATTTGCCATCCTTGGTCAAGTCAAGATATCCACTAGTAGGCATGGGTGTTTTCATACCTTTCTTTCTTGCATGTTGAACTTCTTGAATAAGTCCTTGGTGTACTTTGCTTGAGAAACAAAGGTGCCCTCGTTAGTTTGCTTGATTTGCAAACCAAGAAAGAACTTGAGTTCACTCATCATAGACATCTCAAACTCCTTCGACATTAGCTTCCCAAACTTTTCACTAAAATGAGGGTTAGTCGAACCAAATATGATATCATCAACATAAATTTGGCACACAAATAATTCACCATTAACCCTTTTAGTAAAAAGAGTAGAATCTATCTTTCCTATCTCAAAGCCTTTTTTAATAAGAAACTTTGTCAAGCATTTATACCACGCTCTAGGAGCTTGTTTAAGACCATAAAGAGCTTTGTGAAGTTTGAAAACATGGTTGGGCTTCTTAGGATTGACAAAGCCGGGAGGTTGTTTAACATAAACTTCCTCCTCGATTTCACCGTTTAGAAAAGCACTTTAATTGTCCATTTGGTACAAGGTAATATCATGGTGATTAGCATAGGCAAGTAAGATGCGGATGGACTCAAGTCTAGCAACGGGAGCATATGTCTCACCATAGTCCATACCTTCGACTTGAGTGTAGCCTTGGGCGACAAGACGTGCTTTGTTGCGAACAACTTGTCCATCTCCGTCTTGCTTGTTGCGAAACACCCATTTGGTACCGATGATGTTGTGGTTGTTGTCGGGCTTCTTGACCAATGTCCACACTTGGTTCCTCTCAAAGTTGTGTAGCTCTTCATGCATGGCATTTATCCAATCCGGATCTTCTAATGTTTCTTCAACCTTCATAGGTTCAATGCTAGAGATGAATCACTACTAGGAAAAGGCCTACTAGTGGCGCACCAGTTTTGCCTACTAATGGCGCACTACTGGTGCGCCACTAGTACCACGCCACTAGTATTTTTTTACTAATGGCGCACCACTGGTGTGCCATTAGTATCTGGTATACTAATGGCGCACCAGGCAGTGCGCCATTAGTATAGGCCACTGTGCGCCATTAGTATGCCTCCCAGGGGGCCATATTTACCCATGTGCCTAGCCATACTAATGGCGCACCGCGGGGTGATGCGCCATTAGTATCCTTTGGCATACTAATGGCGCACTGCGGGGTGATGCGCCATGAGTATCCTTTGGCATACTAATGGCGCACTGCGGTGTGATGCGCCATCAGTATCCTTTGGCATACTAATGGCGCACGTTGGGGTGATGCGCCATTAGTATGTATATTAGGGATTTTTTTTCTTTTCTGATTTTTGCACAGATTACAAAATATATTATTGGACAGAATATAAGCAGCACCACACAGCAATAGCAGATTCATCGAATACAATAGAAGATTAGTCTCCGAATACAATTCATCATATTAGTCTCCGAATTCAAAAGACCGAACAAAGATAGAACATTACAAGTCTCGAGACCGCGAGTAGCGAGTTTGTCTTCACATTACAAGTCGATATCGATCATCTAAACTACCATCACATAGAAGAGAGCTGCGGTCATCACGATGAGCATCATCGCGATGAAACTGGTCTTCATCTGGTTCCTCCAACGCTCCCTCCTCTCTCCCGCTAGATAGCGCGCGTATCTAGATTCCGCCTCCGCCCTAGTGGTGTACCCTTTGTAACTGTTACCGCTGAAACGGTGAACCTGTCTCCGACACTCCTCCCAGTCGTCGTAGACTCCGGGAACCTTACCCTTGTACACGACATACGACGGCATCTCTATGCACTAGCCAAACAACATACAATACATAAGCAATATATAAGTATGCAACAAAAGGATCGGAAGAGAAAAGCAAGACATTAATAGCACGATTCATGGTCCTACTAATAAATAGCATCGATTACATCTAAGTTGAACGACTGTCCAAACCAAAGAGACATACAAGTTCATTAAAGTTTAATTACAACATGAGCTAATCAATGTTTCAGAACTACACATAGCATTACTACTTTCGACTCGACTCATGGGACCGGAGCGTGGATGAAGCCGCCGTCTATCGTGATGGTCATGAAGTCGCGGGCGTTGTCAGCCTGCATTTGTAGCGTTGTTTCTATCTCACTGTTGGACAGTTGAAATTTGAGGTAGAACTGCCCCGAGGTACGAAGGACATCTTGATGGATGATTTCTGCAAACTCCGACTGGATGCGAAAGAATTCTTGTCGGATGTCCGCGTCCTGGATTGCCGCCAAGCTTGCGGCCCAATCTTTGAGATTATTTGGTAGCAGAAGGTGATTATGGTCCCGCACGATCGCCCGCATGTGATGGAGGGCGTAGTAGGCATCCTTCTGACCGCCAGGCGGCTGCTTGACGCAGGGGAACGTCGTATTGTGGGTGAACACGTGCCTGCCGTACCTACGAACTGGCCTCTTAAAGGTGCCTCCAGATGCGGCATAGCCGGGGAGAGCATCCTCAAGAACTTTCTTGATATTTGTGTAGTCTATCTTGGAGTCACGGTCCGGGTCGAAATACGTGGCCATGGAATATTTTGGGCTTAAGAGGATGAGTGTGCAATGTGTGTCACTGCACAGAACACGAAATGTTAGAAAAAAAAGAACGATCAAAATCTAAGAAATCATATGTTACGGGGCGGTTAGGAGATGACTTACTCGGGAAAGTAAGGCACGAGGAAGTTATCCTTATCTGGGTTTGCCAGAATGACGCCTTCGAGGTGTGAACTCGCGACTTGCCGGTCCCCAGCGCTACCCAAGATCTTGGCACGCATGTAGAAGGGGTCGACTATCACAATGTTCGGGGTCTTGTCTCTAATGATCCGCATCTCCATACTCAGCGAAAATAGCCGAATGAAGGTGTAGTGCAGCGGATGAAGGTTAAGCATAGCAAAGATGTCATCAAACCGCAGGATGATCGTACCCCCGACGGCGCTATCCACAAAGCCCTTGCCCTCTGGCACCTTGGCCACGAAAACCGGGTATGCCACATCATTCTCTCTGAGACGCCGCTTCTCCAAAGAAAGAACACTGTCATGGAGACTCCGCATAGCACCGGTTGCAGCATTGAGCATATTTGTCGGTAGCATCGGCCTACCCGCCACATGCACCCTCCTCGAGATATCCTTAGGTGAAGGTGGCCCGTCCTGAGCACGGATCGTACTCGGTGCCGGCTGGCTCGCACTGGCGCCCTTGTTAGTCTTTCGTTTCCGTCCCTTCTTCCTGATCTGCTGTAATGGGATCGAGTTCTGCTCACAGACCGCCTTCTTGAGCGTGTTGGGGCTGATAATATTTGGCACCTCAGCTATCTGAGGCTCGGTGAAGGCGGCAGCTGGAGGCGTCTCCTGAGAACTGAACGCCAGACAACGCCTGTTGCAATTGGGTTTCTCCGCCGTACCAGCTAGATCGCGATCGTATTTTTCAGGGTTGGGTTCTTGAGAAGGAGGCCCGCAGAACTCGTCACCGTACCCATGTTCGGCAAAGTACTTGTCGACGTTGGAAAATGTACCACCGTCGTTGTCGTCGTCGTCTGGATCCTGTGCCATATGCATGTCCGGATCCTATGCCATAGGGATGTCCGGCATGTCCGGTAGCGTTGCGGCGTTCTTGCCATGGCTTGGCGCTGGCACGACTGGCGGTCTTGTCTGTGGGGTGGTGTCCCCGCCCCCAAACGAATCTGGCTCTTCGGCCAAAGCAGGGGCCAGCTTACGTAGGCGCTGAGGGTCATCACATCATCTTCGTCGGCCCCAGCGGGCCAAATCGGAGGTAACAACTCGTCGCAGCCTGGCACCACCCGAACCAGTTCAACCCTATACAAGGTGGGTGGCATCGGATTACCGTGGAACACGCGGTTGCCCGGTTGAACGATTCTGCCCTTGGCGACATCGACCAACTCGCCGCCCACGAAGTGCAGGAGAGTGCAAGGAACATCGGTGGCGCCCTGCAAAAACATGTAGGGCGTCAGGGATGCCCAGTCAAAGGCAAGGAGATGAAGTCATCGGCCGAGAGGCTTAGTTACCGTGATGCCGTCGAGCTCGGCTAATGTCGAGGCACCGCCAACGGCGGGCGTGCGCGTGCAACTAACGGAGGGGCCGCTTGCTGGCGAGGTGCCGGCCGGCGTACACCTGGGTGCATTAAGCTCCAATGCCCGTGCCGGCACCGGAGACACGAATACCGCCTCCGCCGGACACCAATGGCGCCGCCTGCGCGTGGTGCGAGTTGCTGGCCGTGAAGCTGGGAACCGGGGGAGGCCCCTGTTGGCCGCCCGCAATCCACGTCGTCAGCCCTTGAATCAAGGTAGGCACAATGGCGGTGAGCGTCGTTCCAGTTGTTGTTGCACTTGCTCTTGGACAATCTTCGGAATCCGCGCCACTTGTGCCTTGAGTTCTTGAACCTCGCGCGACTGGCTGTCCGAGCTGGTCTTTTTCTCCTTTCGCCCACCAGCGGTATAGTACGACGACCATTTTGTGGACAAGCCTTTACCGGCCACACGACCAGCTGACGACGGCTTACTGAGCTTATCCTTGTTTTTCATTACGTTCAACGCCCTATTTAAAGGGGTGTCAAAAGGGGAGCTCTGAGACGACCCCGCGCTACTGCTTTCAGCCTCCCGCGGAAGGAATGTGAACCATTTAGAAATTTGGCTTCATTAATTAGAATGCAACCATATGGAGCTAATTACACGGGGGTGTATTCCTTACCAGAACAAGCTCAAGCGCCCTGGTCTTCGGATCCGTGGTAAGCTCTTTTGTTACCGGGTCCTCCTTGTACCGGGCCCTGACAAAGTTCCTGGTCTGCTTGTCACGTAATTTCTCGAAGCGGGGCGGTAGGCCTTGCTCGGCACGCTCCGCGTCCTCCTTGTCCCATATAGGCTCCGCCACTCTGTAACCGCCGGGACCGAGTTGGTGGACCCCTAAGTTCAACTCCCGCATTTCTTTCCCCCACTGACTTGATTCGGAGGTTGCGCTGCTCTCGCACTTGATCTTGAACTCCTTGTAGTCATCTTCGCTCATCAAAGGATATTTCGCCTTGATCTTCTCATAACTATCACCTTTTTCAATCATTGCCTTCACCGTGCTTCTCCATGTAGACAGGGCCGTGCTCATCCTCGTGAGGGCGGAACTGTTCACTTTATTCCCTGAGAGGCGTGTGTTTGCAAACTCAGCGGGGAACTTGTATCGTTCATGCAGCTTCGTGAAGAGGAGGCTGCGCAAATTCCCTCGGTCCTTATGCCTTAGGTTCTCGGTGTTGATCGAGACGGTGCTCCGGAGAATGCACCCGAGCTGAACCGAGTACCCCTTGACTACATGTTTGGGCGCCGTTGGATGCCCGTCGGAGTTCACTTCAGTAAGTTCCTCCTTGACGGTGCCGAGCACGTTCGGGCGCCGGTCCTTCCGTTGCCTCTTCGGTTGGGTGCCATCTGTGCGTGCGCCGCCATCATCAGTGGTGGCATCCTCGGCGGCACCATCAGTGGTGTCATCCCCGACGCCACTAGGGGTTGTGTAGTCAGGATCGGTGTCTTCCGCGGCGGCGTCCTCATAGCGGTGAGGTTCTTCCTCCATCTCCTGGGACAGCTCCCAGAATTGCTTGCCGCCCGAACCGCCGGCCTCATCGTTGTGGGCCATGTTCGCTCTAAATAGGAAAAAAATTTGGTCAAAAAGTTGGTTATTGTCAAGGAACAAGATCATGGTCTCATCATTTAGGGTTTGTCGACACCGAGGCATCCTAAAAGCTAAGCTTTTATCATTTACGGTTTATCGACGCCGAGGCACCCTAAAAGCCTAAGCGTACATGATTTAGGTTCTCATCGACACCGAGGCACCCTAAAAGCCAAGGTTTTATCATTTAGGGCCTACTTAATTAAGTACTAAGATACCCCGGCCCATGCATTAGTCGCAAGTACCCCATATGTCCTATTTTTAGCAAAGTCATGCTAAAATTCACGGAAAATTTCAGCATGACCTTTGCTGAAAATAGGACATATGGAGTACCCGAATTTGCCGAAACGGAAGTTAATCGACATTCCGGCAAACTCAAGGGCCTCTCGGGGTACCTGCAAAATCATCACGACGCGATGGTCAGAGACAAAACCCAGTAAACTAGCACCACAATGTGCCTCTACTTTCATATGGATGAAAAGGCCATAGACCATATGGTCCTCTGCTTTCATATGGACAAAAAGCAGCTCAACTTATGTGAGCTTCCATTCCAGATCTAATAGCAGCAAGTTGTTCACTTGTACTTGCAGGCTAAGAAACATTCCAGATCTACATTCCAGTTCTTTCCAACTTATCTAACATATTCCAGGACTATAGAATCGGAAGCTAAGAGGTAAAACAGTTCGGAAAACTCATATTCGACGTAAAACAGCTCAAAACTACTCAGTGTTAGCAGCTCAACATACAATTCAAGTGTAGAGGCACTACATAGTTCAACACACGACTCATACTAAAATCCATACTGCAACACCTGAAAAGAATTCTGCACACTCTAGATACATAAATCTCCAAATTAAGGGCACTTCAGTCCTATCTTTTCCATTGTTGATAAACGGAAGAAAGCATAATATAAGGAGAACCTTTTTCCAGTGTATCTTTCTTAGCAGTGACAAATGAAAGAATAAGTTTTCTTTTTTGCAGTGAGCCATTGACAAAGACAAGATCATTTGCTGAACCAAATGACACAAGATTTTCAGAATGCATAACCTAGAAAATTGGCTGGTACTTTAAACAAAAAAGATTTCAGATCTTCAGTTGTATGGGCACAAACACAACCACACAAGCATATGTAGATCACAAGTACAGCAGCAGCTGCAGTGAATACAGGCATAACAGCAGCAGCAGGTTTAATTAACTACTGTCAACATCACATTGAAATCACATCACATTGCCTACAAACAACGATTCTTTCCTTTCTTTTCATTTTTGCCAAGTGATAGCAAATGATTAGCCACTTATTAAATGAGATGAAAAAGAAAGAAGCTCCATCTACTCTAAATGAGACATAACTTGTTGAGCAACCACAACAATCAATAGTAGTAGTTTGTTTGAATTAAAAGAAAGAAGCTCCATCTACTCTAATTTTTGTATAGCATGAAAGTCTTCTGTACTAGTAAAAGTCTCAACATTCAGACAGACTGAAAATGCTGAATGTCAGGCTTCTAGTGTCTCTGCACTCATCAGCAACTAGTAATTTTTGTAGGACTCTGTGCATATTGCTAATAGTATGTAGTAACAGTGAGAACAAACAATACCTGAACTGAAAAAAAACAAGGGAAAAGAGATATCTGATATCCAGAGTTCCCTACTTGCTGCTCCCTGTCACTGTCACTCAAAATCAAACTCTATGCAGATTCAATCTTGGCTATCTGTTTTCTACCGTACTTCTTGTTGCTCATGCCAAATGATGCTGCTGATACATTCAGACAGGCTTCTTGTTCCAGCAGTTTTTCTTAGTAGTAGAAAAGAATGAAAAGAGCTTTGTGTCAGGCAGGTGTAGCACTTACTAAAAATGCTTCATGTTAGGCATTTGCTGCAGTTATTCTTCTCTAGGACAGCACATGGAAAGTTGGATGCTTCTAGCAATCACTGAAGAAATAAAAATGATCCATGGAAGAACTCACCTCGGTGGACGCGGTCGCAGACGAGGTCGTAGACGGCGGCGGAGCAGAGATGAGGTCTCAGACGCAGTCGTGGTGCTCCGGTGGACGCGACTGCATCAATCGTTTGAATTGACATTTAATCAAACACCTCACAGGCAAGAACAGAAGGTGGAGACAGAGAAGAGAGGGGATCGAGCAGAGAGGGAGAGGGCAAGGAGGAAGGAGCAGAGAGGGAGAGGGCAGGGCGTGGTGGCTCACCGGTGACGTCGGAGGAGAGGCCCCGACGAGCACGTCTACAGCGGCGAGCACGTCTACTAGGGGCGGGCGAGCACGTCTACAGCGGCGAGTTCGGCTCTGCTTCCCCGAGGAAGAAGAGGCAGAGATGGTGGGGGCGGAAGGGCTCGTCGCCGCCGGTGAAGACTGAAGACTACGGCTGGAGCGCGAGGGTCGGAGCAGGGGAGGCGGCGGGGGCGCGGGGGCGGCGGCGGCGCAGTACGGGTCGGGGCAGTGGGCGGGTGAGAGAGATGGGGAAGATAGAAAGGACTGGGGATTTTAGTGGGGGGGGGGGGGGGAAGGGTTAGCAATGGCGCACCCCCGAGCGGTGCGCCATTAGAATTTTTTTTGTATAGCAATGGCGCATCCCGGAGAGGTGCGCCATTAGTAATCTTTTTTTTTGAATAGCAATGGCGCACCCCAGAGAGGTGCGCCATTAGTAATCTTTTTTTTGTATAGCAATGGCGCTCGGGGGGGGGGGAGGGAGGGAGGGGGAACCGAGCGAGGAGACAGGGGAGGGTGCGGGGGGTCGGCGGCGGCGGAGCGGGGAGGGTGCGGGGGGTCGGCGGCGGCGGTGGAGCGGGGGAGGGTGCGGTGGGTGCTCGGCGGCGGCGGAGCGGGGAAGGGTGCGGGGGGTCGGCGGCGGCGGTGGAGCGGGGGAGGGTGGGGGGGTGCTCGGCGGCGAGGGGGATCTGGCGAGGGGGGATAGCGATCGAGATGGAGGGGGGTCGAGATCGAGTGTCGACCTCATGAATATTCAATATTTTTTCATATTGAATATGAAAAAATATCATCAAATTTAAAAAATATTCATGAATTCAAAAAGTGCCCATGAAATTTAAAAATATTCATGAGTTCAAAAAATATTAATAATAAACATAAATAAATATTCATGAGGACACTAGAACAGAAGAAATATCATTTCAATGTGTCGAAATACAATCGAGAAATGGAGTTCTTAGCTAGCTATCTGTTCACAATCTTCTTGCCCTTATTTTTCGTAAATGGAGTTCTTCTCTTGAACGGACGTCCTTTAGGTAGGGTGGTCCTGCTTCTTCTTGTGGTGTATGCTAATACTTCATCGTCGTCGTCATGTTCCATCTTCGGGTCGCCGTACTTGTCGAAGTCTTGCTCATTGGCAACTCCATCCATTCCGATTATCTTCCTTTTGCCTCTCCTCACGACAACACGACTGGGCTTTGACGGGTCGGTAATGAAGAAGCATTGGTCCACTTGGGAAGCCAATACCCATGGCTCATTTTTCGCGGTGACGTTCGCGCCTGCGGTCTTGGATTTGGCTTCGGGTATAACCATGGTGGTGAAATACCGGTCTTCTTTTATGACGCTCTTGGCCCATCTGACACGGAACATCGGGACCTTCTCTCCAGCGTAGCTCAGCTCCCAGATCTCCTCGATCCTTCCGTAGTATCTGTCCTTGTCGTTACCGGTGTAGGATTCCATCGTTACCCCGGAGTTCTGATAACCATCGCTCTTCATGTCCTTGTCCTCGGTGTAGAATGTGTAGCCGTTGATATCGTACGCCTCATACGTCATCAGGTTGTGCTCGGCGCCCTGTGACAAGGCGAATATGAGTTGTTCTTCCGCGGAAGAATCCTCATGTAAAGGGTACGACAGAAGCTTCTGCTTGAACCAACGCGTGAAACATGAGTTGTGCTCTTTGATTATATCTCCGTCCGTCCTCTGTTGGCCTCGGTCATTGTACGTCTTCTCAATAAACGTTTTGTGCTGTACCACCCAAGGATCGACCACGTCTATGTGTTGTAGCGCGACTAGGTTTGCTCTTTCAAAGTCGGCGAGTCGACCATCAAAGTCGACATGCATTTCGCGGCGACCCTCACGGTGACCCCATCCAGCGAGCCTGCCGAGGTGCCTGTTGATGGGCAGACCAACGGGGTTCTCGATGCCTAGATAATTCGTGCAGTAGGAGATGCACTCTTCGGTCAGAAAGCCCCTGGCTACGCTTCCCTCTGGACGTGACATGTTGCGAACGTATCCTTTGATGATACCATTCATCCTTTCGAACGGCATCATGCTGTGCAGGAACGTCGGCCCGAGTTGGATGATATCCTCCACGATATGGACCAGCAGATGCACCATAACGTCGAAGAATGCGGGAGGGAAGTACATCTCAAGCTCGCATAGTATCACCACGATCTCTTCCTGTAGCCTTCTGAGTTGCCTCACGCCAACCGACTTTCGAGAGATGACGTCGAAAAAGTTGCATAGGCCAAATAGCGTTTCACGGACGTGCGCGTCCATGATCCCATGGATTGCAACTGGAAGTATCTGCATCATCAGCACGTGACAATCGTGAGACTTCATCCCGCTGAACTTCTGCTTCGCTGAGTCTAGGTATCTGCTTATCTTCCCCGCGTAACCGTAAGGAAGTTTTACTCCTACGAGGCAGGTGAAAAACTGATCGTTCTCCTCCTGACTTAGAGTGAAGCACGCGGGAGGGAAGTCATTTCCGGTCTTCTTGGCCTTTTTGCCTTTGCGACGACTTTCCGTGTCCTGCTTCGCCTCATCATCATCATCATCATTAGCGTGAAGCTCCTCCCTGATGCCCATTGATTTCAAGTCTGCCCTTGCTTTCGGCCCATCTTTGGTCCTCTCTGGCATGTTGAGCAGGGTACCAAGAAGACTCTCGCACACGTTCTTCATGATATGCATGACATCAAGGCTGTGAGGCACACAGTGGATCTTCCAGTACGGCAAGTCCCAGAAAACATACCTCAGTTTCCATACCTTCAGCAGTGGCTCTGGCGCCTTTCGCTTCTTTCCCGGCTCTGGCGCCTTTTGCTTCTTTCCTGGCAGTGGGCAATCTTTCCAATTTTTCAACAGCTCGTCTATTTCCTCGCCGCTCCTCATACGCGGGCGTCTTCGGGGTTCGGTTTCACCATCGAACAGATCCTTGCGTTTCCTCCACGGGTCATCATCGCGAAGCCACCTTCGATGTCCCATGAACACGGTTTTCGAAGACCCGGGATCTCTATCTAGCTGGCGATACGTTGTGTCATCCATGCACCTGACGGATCCAGAAAATCTGTGGACCACCTGCCCCGCGAGATATCCGAAACCGAGATAGTCGTGCACCGTCGTGAGCAGCGCGGCTCTCATAGGGAAATATTCTTTCTCTGCGGCATCCCACGTATTGGCTGGCGTCTTCCACAGCGTGTCTAGCTCCTCTTTCAGCAGCCCTAGATACAGATTGATGTCGTTCCCTGGTTGTTTCGGCCCTTCAATTAGCATACTCATGTGAATGTACTTCCTCTTCATGCACAACTAGGGGGGGAAGGTTGTACATCCACACAAACATAGGCCAGGTGCTATGTGTGCTTCTCTGGCTGCCAAACGGATTGACTCCATCGGTGCTCGCGCCCAGCACGATGTTCCTTGGATTGTTCCCAAATTCTGGGTGTTCGAAGTTCGACGCTTGCCACTGGCTCCCATCCTTAGGGTGACTCAGCATCTTGTCTTTTTTATTTATCTCCGGATCATTTGCGTCATCTTCTCGCTTCTTCTCCTCCCTATCCGCGTGCCAACGCAGGAGCTTTGCTACCTTAGGGTCCGCGAAATACCGCTGCAGACAAGGAGTGATCGGAAAGTACCACACCACTTTTCGAGGAGCTTTCTTCCTCTTCTTGTATCGAGTGACGCCGCACACCGGACATATGGTAGACTCCGCGTGATCGTCCCGATAAATGATGCAATTTTTCATGCACACATGGTATTTCACGTGCGGTAAATCCAGAGGACACACGATTTTCTTCGCCTCCTCGAAACTGGTCGGGCACTTGTTCCCCTTGGGAAGACGTTCGTGCCAGAATGACATGTTCTCGTCGAAGCATGCGTCGGTCATTTTGTGTTTTACCTTCATCTCCAGAGCCATGAGCGTTACTTTCAGGCGGGTATCCTCGGGCCTGCATCCTTCATACAATGGAGTAACCGTGTCTATCTCCAGTTGATCCAACTTGGCTTTCTCTCGGGCGGCAGCTCTTGCGTTATCCGTCTGCTTGAGAAGCAGCTCTTGAATATGAGGGTCCTGCACCCAGCCCATCGATGGTCCATCGTCGTCTGCTCCGCCGGCATCTTCATCTTCATGATCATGCCCTTCGTCTTCTCCCACATCTTCCTCATCATCATGTCCGACATCTTCTACATGATGACTGTGTACAGCATCACCGTCGTGATCATGTCCTGGAGATTCTTCGTCTTCTCGCCCGCCCGAGCCGCGGTGGTTGTCTTGCTGCCCATCCTCATTTCTTGCCCGACCCCCATGGACGACTTCATAGTCATCTTCATCACCTTGCCACCGATAGCCATCCATGAAACCACGCAAGAGCAGGTGGTCCCGCACCTGCCCGGAATCCGGGTCCGCAATAAGGCTCTTCAGCTTGCATCTTCGACACAGACATCTTATCTCCGTCTCGTTCTTTTCAAGCATCTCGGCCTTCGCGGAGCTCAAAAACCTATTCATGATGCCTTCGGTCATCGTGCGGACCATGGTCGCCTGCGGGGTAGAGCAAAACGATATTTTAGAACCAAGAAAAAATTTGGCATGACTTTCCCTAAAAATAGGACCAAAAAGAATGCATAGTGCCAAAATTCTCGCCGAAACGGAAATGAATCAACATTCCGGCAAAATATTGGCAACTATCGCATTTCAAATACCGGTACCTGCAAACACAAACATATATGCAACACCACAAACATATGCAACACCACTAACATACATAGATCTAGCTAGGCCATAAAAAGTGCATGTGCACGTTGTTCGAGAGGGAGAACAACATAAAGATAGCTTCCCCCTTACTTACCTATAAAAAAGGTAATTTAACCACTTAATTTGGATGAATTTATGGTGCAAATGAGGTGAGGAGGAGGAGGCAGCCGAGACAAGCTTGGAGGAGGAGGTGGAGAGAATGAAGTGGGGAAAGTGAGTGGGTAGGTGTGGCTGTCCAAAATATCTAGCTCGTCCTAGGTTACTAATGGCGCACCACCACCCAATGCGCCATTAGTAACCCTGGTTACTAATGGCGCACCTGCTGGTGGTGCGCCATTAGTAGTTTTGCAAAAAAAAAGACACTAATGGCGCACCAGGGAACAGTGCGCCATTACTAGTTTAAACTAGTAATGGCGCACTTTTCTCTGGTGCGTCATTAGTAGTTTTGCAAAAAAATAAAAAATAAAAAAAATATAGTAGTGGCGCACTATGTGGCTGGTGCGCCATTACTAGTTAGAACTAGTAATGGCGCACTGTGCCCTGGTGCGCCATTAGTATGTTTGGAAAAATAAAATAAAATAATTTTTTTTGTTACTAATGGCGCACCAGCACATGGTGCGCCACTGCCATATAGCAATGGCGCACCACATGTCTGGTGCGCCATTAGTGGCCATTCCATCTATAGCCCTTTTCCTAGTAGTGAATGAGTAATGTTCACAAAAGTTAGCCAAACGAGTTTTAGAGCGAGTGATTCTCCCGGTTTGAATATCATTGAAGATTTGTTCGATGGGATGGTCTCTTGAGACTCTTGCTCGAACTCGTGAGAGCTTTTGCTTGGGTCGGGGTGGAACATCTTCTTCTTCATCTTGTACTTCTTCTTGGCCTTCTTCATTGTTGACATTGTCGTTCTCTTGTCGTTGTGGAGAAGGAGGTTGATGAGGTTCATCTTGGTGTACTTCCTCGTTTTCTTCATCTTGGTGTGTCCCACTTGTGGATGCTTCCGTGTCAACTCTTGGTTCACCTTGTCGTGAGGTAGAAGCTTCCCCTTGGATGGACGAGGTACTCTCCTTCACCTCCGTTGGACGAATCTTGCCAATAGACAAGTCTTGGATTGCTTTTGAAGGGTCTTTGTCTCCTACATCAATTGGCAATTGCCCTACTTGCGAGCCGTTAGATTCATCAAACTTCACATCTACCGTCTCTTCAACCTTTTGGGTGAAATTATTGTAGACACGGTAAGTGTGAGAGTTTGAACCATAACCAAGTAGGAAACCTTCATGAGATTTAGGAGAAAATTTAGAACGACGATGCTTATCAAGAATGTAACACTTTTAGCTGAATACTCGAAAGTATCCAACTTGGGGTTTGTTACCGGTGAGAAGCTCGTATGCCGTCTTGCCGAGTAGCTTGTGAAGATATAAGCGGTTTGTTGCATGACAAGCCGTCTCAACCGCTTCCGCCCAAAAGTGTTTTGGAGTCTTGTACTCATCAAGCATCGTTCTCGCCATCTCAATAAGAGTCCGGTTCTTCCTCTCAACAACTCCAGTTTGTTGAGGTGTGTACGTAGCCGAGAACTCATGTGAAATCCCCTCTTCGTCAAGAAAGGTATCCACATTTGCGTTCTTGAACTCCGTTCCGTTGTCGCTGCGAACCTTCTTGATCTTCACGTCAAATTGATTTTGGGCCTTCCTAGCGAAGTTCTTGAAGATCTTTTGGACCTGCGATTTATCATCAAGAAAGAACACCCATGTAAATCTTGAAAAATCATCGACTATGACAAGACCAAATGAGTTTCCATAGAGACTCTTGTAGGCATTGCGACCAAAGAGATCCATATGAAGAAGCTCGACCCGTCTTCTCGTGGTCATGATGTTCTTCACGGGGTGACTTCCTCCAACTTGTTTTCCTGCTTGACAAGCACTACACTGAAAGTGCTAGTTATCGACTAGAGGGGGGTGAATAGGCGATTTTTATGAAAGTCTTCAAAACATGGAAGTTTCGAAGACAAACAATAGAGATGAACCTATTGACCTGTAGCGGAAGGTAGACTACACTAGGCAAGCCATAGTTAAGTATTCAATGAAGTGAAAGCACGAAGACTAATAGCAGCTAGGCAGTAAAGATCGGGATGGAAGATAGTATGAAGCCAAACAACATCAGTAGTTACACAGTGAAGTCAAACAGGTAATGCAAGTAGGCAATGACTTCACGAAGACAAACTGTAAGTAAAGAGAGGAAGAAGATAGAACCAGTCGCTTGGTGAGGACAAGGATTTGTTGGACCAGTTCCAGTTGCTGTGACAACTGTACGTCTGGTTAGGGAGGCTGAGATTTAACTCAAAAGACCGCGTCTTCACCTTATTCCCCTTGAGCTAAGGACACCCAGTCCTCACCCAATCACTCTGGTAAGTCTTCAAGGTAGACTTCCAAACCTTCACAGACTTCGTTCACTGGCAATCCACAATGACTCTTGGATGCTCAGAACGCGACGCCTAACCGGCTGGAGGGTTCACAGTCCTCAAGTGTAACAAGTCTTCAGGTCACGCAGACAGAAAGACTTCAGTGATGCCTAACACTCTTTGGCTCTGGGTGTTTTGGGCTTTGTCCTCGCAAGGATTTCTCTCTCTCAAAAGCTTCGGAGGTGGGTTGCTCTCAAACGACAAAAGCCGTGCACTAACTCTGAGTAGCCACCAATTTATGGTGCAGGGGGTGGGCTATTTATAGCCACTAGGCAACCCGGCCTGATTTGTCCGAAATGACCCTGGGTCACTAAGAAACTGACACGTGTTCCAACGGTCAGATTTCAAACACACGCGGCAGCTTGACTTGGGCTACAAGTAAAGCTGACTCATCCAACTCTGGATAAGATTTGCTCTCATTGTCTTCGCTCGAAGACATAGGATTTGGTTGAGCATCACTTCAGTCACTCTGACTTTGTTCACTTGGACCCCACTTAACAGTACGGTGGTTCCTATGACTCAACAAAGAAAATGAAATGACGAAACAACTATGTCTTCGCGCTCCAAAGTCTTCATGCGATGTCTTCTCATGTCATAGTCTTCAATGTGAATATGTTCACATACCACCATTGTCTTCAATGTCTTCACACATTTTTAGGGGTCATCTCCGGTAGGTAAACCGAATCAGTGAGGGACTACTACATGTGTTATCCTGCAATTCTCACAAACACATTAGTCCCTCAACCAGGTTTGTCGTCAATACTCCAAAACCAACTAGGGGTGGCACTAGATGCACTTACATACACAATCTATCCTTGTCAAATATAACATCTTTCACTCCAAGGATATGATTACCTTTAATAAGCTTATCAAGATTTCACATGCCCACATGACCTAACCTTCTATGCCACAACCAGCCTTTAGAAGATTTAGCAATAAAGCAAGTTCTAGGTTGAGCCTTTTTAGTGAAATCGACAATGTAAAGATCACCTCTACGTATACCGGTAAAGACCATATTATGATTATCTCTACGAAACACTTGGCAATCTACTTCAGTGAATAGGACATTGAAACCAAAGTCAGCAAGTCTAGATACGGAAAGTAGATTATAGCCAAGAGATTCAACGAGCATAACATTTTGTATGGAGCTATCATGTGAGATGGCCACCTTACCAAGGCCAACCACCTTACCCTTTGAGTTATCACCAAAAGTGACATACTTTCGAGGGTCGTCGTTTCAGCAAGCTCACGAAACATATCCTTATCTCCGGTCATATGATCGGTACATCCACTATCAAGGACCCATTCCTTTCCTCCAGCCATGTAGCCGCGAAGATTAGCCATAAGACCAAAGTTTCTCATAGACTCATCGAGGTCGAAGTCACTATCATCATCCTCATCATAGTATCCGTGTTCAACATTGTCTTGTGATGGGTCAATTCCTAGAGAGAGTGATTCATTAGATTTATGACCATTACAATGTGCATCTTTATGGATTCTAATGACTTCGGAGATAATATTGCTAATGATTCCAACATCTCCTTTGGCACGCATAAGGTCACGGAGCTCAAACAAACAATCACCATACTTAGGATCATTAGGACTCATCTTAGTCAAAGCAATAGACTTATGAAGGATCTCATCTAAGTTTTTCAAGGAATAGTTTGGAAATCATGCCTCAAGAAATCTCCATATAGTGTAGGCACAATCAAGAGTAGGCAAGCAACCAATCAAGTTTCTAGGTAAACCTCTAGTGATAAGATTAACAGTTCTAAGGTTTCGGATCATGTCAATAGACTCATCAAGGGTAGGATGCATAGGATCAACATGAGGTGCACAAGGGCTAGTAATATACTTTCTCAAATGATATTCATTGAAAATGAGAAGCATCTCATTTTTCACTCATGAAAGTACTCTCCATCAAGCATAGGAACTCTACGTCTAAGACTCCCCAACGTAGACTCATCCATCTTCCTCCAAAGGTGTTTAAACCAAAGCAATGGAGACCAAAGCTTTGATACCAATTGAAAGGATCGAGAAGAGATGTCTAGATGGGGGGTGAATAGACACTTAGCAAAGAAAAGGTTGCAGTTTTTATTTTCTTCAAGTTAATGTGGAGTTTTGGCACAAGTTTAAACATTCACGATACATATCAAGCAAGCATGACAAGCGTATATAAGCAGCGGAAAGTAAATCATGCAATTTGCGAGAATGTAAAGGGAGGAGTTTGGAGGGAGCAAACACAATGTAGACACAGAGATTTTTGGCGTGGTTCCGATAGGTGGTGCTATCGTACATCCACGTTGATGGAGACTTCAACCCACGAAGGGTAACGGTTGCGCGAGTCCATGGAGGGCTCCACCCATGAAGGTTCCACGAAGAAGCAACCTTGCCTATCCCACCATGGCCATCGCCCACGAAGGACTTGCCTCACTAGGGTAGATCTTCACGAAGTAGGCGATCTCCTTGCCCGTACAAACTCCTTGGTTCAACTCCACAATCTTGACGGAGGTTCCCAAGTGACACCTAACCAATCTAGGAGACACCACTCTCCAAAAGATAATAGGTGGTGTGTTGATGATGAACTCCTTGCTCTTGTGCTTCAAATGATAGTCTCCCCAACACTCAACTCTCTCTCACGGATTTGGATTTGGTGGAAAGATGATTTGAGTGGAAAGCAACTTGGAGAAGGCTAGAGATCAAGATTTATGTGGCTGGAATGGAATATCTTGATCTCAACACATGAGTAGGTGGTTCTCTCTTAGAAAATATATGCTGGAAGTGTAGGCATGTTCTGATGGCTCTCTCCACGAATGAAGAGGGGGTGGAGGGGTATATATAGCCTCCACACAAAATCTAACCGTTACACACAATTCACCAAACTCGGTGGGACCGAATCAGAAAACTCGGTCTGACCGATTTAGTTCATAATGTGACCGTTAGGCATTTCGGTGGGACCGATATGATCAACTCGGTGGGACCAATGTGCTAGGGTTAGGGTAAAACCTCATCTCGGTTTGACCGATTACACAAAATCAGTGGGACGGATTTTGGTAACGAGCTAACTAGAGCGTTGGTCAAGCAAACTCGGTGAGACCGATTACATATCTCGGTGGGACCGAAATTATTGCAACAGGGACCAAAGAGTTTGCAAGCCCATCTCGGTGAGACCGGGATCCCATCGGTGAGACCGAATTGATTAGGGTTTATGGCAGTGGCTATGTCAAATGAACTCGGTGGCGCCGGATAGAAGAAATCGGTGGGGCCGAGTTTGACTTTTGGTTTTGGGACATATGTGGATATGAGAAAGTGGTTGAGGGTTTTTGGAGCTTATCACTAAGCATTTTGAGCAAGCAAGTCATTAAGCAACACCTCATCCCCTTTTAATAGTATTGGATTTTCCTATGGACTCAATGTGATCTTGGATCACTAAAATGAAAATGTAGAGTCTTGAGCTTTGAGCTTTGGCCAATCTTCTTTCCTTAGCATCTAGAAGGGGTTCCACATCCTCTTGTCCACACCACTCCACTGTTGAACTCATCTGAAATATACTAGATAAAAGTATTAGTCCAACAAGAGATATGTTGACATTAATTACCAAAATCACCCAGGGAGCACTTGTGCTTTCACCGGCCAAGGAGGGGCACACGCCATTGGGAGTCCAACTAGGATTCCCAATCCTAGTTGGAGCCCCCTTCCATCCAAGAGAGGGAGAAGGAGGGAAGGCGGAAGAGGGGAGAAGGAAAGAGGGGGCGCCGCCCCCTCCCTAGTCCAATTCGGACTGGCCATGTGGGGGGCCCTCCCTTGTGGCCATCCTCTCCTTTCCACTAAGGCCCATGAATGCCCATGACCTTCCTGGGGGGTTCCGGTAACCCCCGGTACTCCGAAACTTATCCGAAACGACCCGAACCATTCCGGTGTCCGAATGTAACCTTCCAATATATGAATCTTTATGTCTCGACCATTTCGAGACTCCTCGTCATGTCCGTGATCTCATCTGGGACTCTAAACAAACTTCGGTCATCAAATCACATAACTCATAATACAAATCATCATCGAACGTTAAGCGTGCGGACCCTACGGGTTTGAGAACTGTGTATACATGACCGAGACACATCTCCGGTCAATAACCAATAGCGGAACCTGGATGCTCATATTGGCTCCTACATATTCTACGAAGATCTTTATCGGTCAAACCGCATAACAACATACGTTGTTCCCTTTGTCATCGGTATGTTACTTGCTCGAGATTCGATCATCGGTATCCTCATACCTAGTTCAATCTCGTTACCGGCAAGTCTCTTTACTCGTTCCATAATGCATCATCCCGTAACTAACTCATTAGTCACATTGCTTGCAAGGCTTATAGTGATGAGCACTACCGAGAGGGCCCAGAGATACCTCTCCGAAACACGGAGTGACAAATCCTAATCTCGATCTATGCCAACTCAACAAACACCATCGGAGACACCTGTAGAGCATCTTTATAATCACCCAATTACATTGTGATGTTTGATAGCACACAAGGTGTTCCTCCGGTGTTCGGGAGTTGCATAATCTCATAGTCAGAGGAACATGTATAAGTCATGATGAGAGCAATAGCAATAAAACTAAACGATCATTTATGCTAAGCTAACGGATGGGTATTGTCCATCACATCATTCTCTAATGATGTGATCCCGTTCATCAAATGACAACACATGTCTATGGTTAGGAAACTTAACCATCTTTGATTAACGAGCTAGTCAAGTAGAGGCATACTAGGGACACTGTGTTTGTCTATGTATTCACACATGTACTAAGTTTCCGGTTAATACAATTCTAGCATGAATAATAAACATTTATCATGATATAAGGAAATATAAATAACAACTTTATTATTGCCTCTAGGGCATATTTCCTTCAGTCTCCCACTTGCACTAGAGTCAATAATCTAGATTACATAGTAATGATTCTAACACCCATGGAGTCTTGGTGTTGATCATGTTTTGCTTGTGGAAGAGGCTTAGTCAATGTGTCTGGAACATTCAGATCTGTGTGTATTTTGCAAACTTCTATGTCTCCCTCCTTGACTAGATCGCGGATGGAATTGAAGTGTCTCTTGATATGCTTGGTTCTCTTGTGAAATCTGGATTCCTTCGCCAAGTCTATTGCTCCAGTATTGTCACAAAAGATTTTCGTTGGACCCGATGCACTAGGTATTACACCTAGATCGGATATGAACTCCTTCATCCAGACTCCTTCATTTGCTGCTTCCGAAGCAGCTATGTGATACATCTCCAACGTATCTATAATTTATGAAGTATTCATGCCAATATATTATCATTCTTGGGTGTTTTACAATCATTTTATAGCAACTTTGTATCATTTTTTGGGACTAACCTATTGACCCAGTGCCCAGTGCCAGTTGCTGTTTTTTTCTTGTTTTTTACATTGCAGGAAATCAATATCAAACAAAGTCCAAACACCGCGAAACTCCATGGAGATTTTTATTGGCCAGAAGACTCCCGATGGGCCAGAGCTGCACCTGGGGGGTGCCCCGAGGGGGGCACAACCCACCAGGGCGCGCCAGCCCCCCTAGCACGCCCAGGTGGCCTGGCGCGCCCTGGTGGGTTGTGCCCACCTCGGTGGCCTCCCGTACCCCTTCTTTGCACTATAAATTCCCAAATATTCCGAAACCCATCGGGGTTAACCTAGACGGGAAGTTCCGCCGCCGCAAGGCTCTATAGCCACCGAAAACCAATCTAGCTCCGTTCCGGCACCCCGACGGAGGGGGGAATCATCTCCGGTGGCCATCTTCATCATCCCGGCGGCCACCACGATGAGGAGGGAGTAGTTCACCCTCGGGGCTGAGGGTTTGTACCAGTAGATATGTGGTTAATCTCTCTCTCTCTCTCTCTCTCTCTCTCTCGTGTTCTTGAGATGTCACGATCTTGATGTATCGCGGGCTTTGTTAATATAGTCGGATCATATGGTGTTTTCCCCTCTCTATCTTGTGATGAATTGAGTTTTCCCTTTGAGATTTCATTGTTATTGGATTGAATACTTTTATGGATTTGAGAACACTTGATATATGTCTTGCAATTGAATACTCGTGGTGATAATGGGGTATCGTATTGATTCACTTGAGATATGTTTTGGCACTCAACTCGCGGATTCCCGAGGTGACATTGGGGTAATCTATGCACATGGGTTGATGCACGTTCTTGTCTTTGTATCTCCGGTATTAATCTTGGGGCACTCTTTCAGGTTCTTTGTGTTGGATTGAGTATTATGAATATGAATTTGCTTTGGTGTTATCTAGTACGAACTCTTTATTAGATCGATCGGGAAGAATAGATTGCGTTATTCTAGTACGAACTCTAGGATAGATTGATCGGAAAGAATAGCTTTGAGGTGGTCTCTTACCCTACAAACAATTTCTATCTTTTGTTCTCCGCTAATAGGAACTCGGGAGTGATTCTTTGCTGCACTTTGAGGGATAATCATATGATCCAACTATGTTAGCATTGTTGAGAGATTGCACTAGTGAAAGTACGGACCCTAGGCCTTGTTTTCAAGCATTGCAATACCGTTTTTGTGCCCGTTTACTAATTGCTACCTTGCTGTTTTTATCTATTCAGATTATAAAATATATTTCTACCACCATATTAAACTTTTATCACCATCTCTTCGCCGAACTAGTGCACCTATACAATTTGCCATTGTATTGGGCGTGTTGGGGACACAAGAGATTTCTTGTATTTGGTTGCAGGGTCGTTTGAGAGAGACCATATTCATCCTACACCTCTCACGGATTGATAAAAACCTTAGGTCATCCACTTGAGGGAAAATTGCTACTGTCCTACAAAACTCTGCGCTTGGAGGCCCAACACATGTCTACAAGAATAAAGTTGCGTAGTAGACATCACTATGTACTCCGCTTCACATGTAGATCCCGCCACGACGCTCTGTTTGGAACTGCACCGACTGACAGGTCCACCATTCAATATAAATACGTATCCGGTGTGTGACTTAGAGTCATCCGGATCAGTGTCAAAGCTTGCATCAACGTAACCATTTAAGACGTGCTCTTTGTCACCTCCATAAATGAGAAACATATCATTAGTCCTCTTGAAGTATTTCAGGATGTTCTTGACCGCTGTCCAGCGATCCACTCCTGGATTACTTTGGTACCTCCCTGCTAAACTAATAGCAAGGCACACATCAGGTCTGGTACACAGCATTGCATACATGATAGAACCTATGGCTGAAGCATAGGGAATGCCTTTCATTTTCTCTCTATCTTCTGCAGTGGTCGGGCATTGAGTCTGACTCAACTTCACACCTTGTAACACAGGCAAGAACCCTTTCTTTGCTTGATCCATTTTGAACTTCTTCAAAACTTTATCAAGGTATGTGCTTTGTGAAAGTCCAATTAAGCGTCTTGATATATCTCTATAGATCTTGATGCCCAATATATAAGCAGCTTCACCGAGGTCTTTCATTGAAAAATTCTTATTCAAGTATCCTTTTATGTTATCCAGAAATTCCGTATCATTTCCGATCAATGATATGTCATCCACATATAATATCAGAAATGCTGCAGAGCTCCCACTCACTTTCTTGTAAATACAGGCTTCTCCAAAAGTCTGTATAAAACCATATGCTTTGATCACACTATCAAAGCGTATATTCCAACTCCGAGAGGCTTGCACCAGTCCATAAATGGATTGCTGGAGCTTGCACACTTTGTTAGCATCATATACAACTCTTCTTTAAGATATCCATTAAGGAATGCAGTTTTGACATCCATTTGCCAAATTTCTTAATCATAAAATGCGGCAATTTCTAACATGATTCGGACAAACTTAAGCGTCGCTACGGGTGAGAAGGTATCATCGTAGTCAACTCCTCGAACTTGTCGAAAACCTTTCGCAACAAGTCGAGCTTTGTAGATGGTAACATTACCGTCAGTGTCAGTCTTCTTCTTGAAGATCCATTTATTTTCTATGGCTTGCCGATCATCGGGCAAGTCAACCAAAGTCCACACTCGTTTGAAGACATAGAGCCTCTACTCATTCCCATGAGGAGTAGGTGAAGCAGTAGGGTCGTTGTTGAGGTTTGGTGGTGCAGAAGAACTTGGTGCAGTGTTGATATGCGCCAAAGTTGGAGGTGGTGAAGTAGCATCATCTTCGTCATCAATGACTCTGGCATTAATTGTTGCCGTGGAGGAAGAGTACTCAGAGTCTTCGAGTGAGGGAGTCCGACGCAGGACAGCGTTCCTCGGAGGAGTGGAATCAAACTTGAATCTTTCGGTGAAGCCATCATCTTGAAGATCAGCTTCAGCACTGAGCAAAGTCAGACTCTTCCACGACCTCCTACAGGTCTCATGAGTGACAAATGCATTCTTGGTGGCAAGATTGCGAATTCGGTTGACATCCACCAAGAGGCTTTGCATCTGACGCTTCAGCCAGTAGTGATGCTTATCTTGCTTTTGATGCAAGGCACCGAGAAGTTCTCGGTCATTGAGAACACGAGAACGCTTTCGAGGCCTTTGATCTATTGTGCTTTCAGTGGCTTCAGTATGGGCACGATGAGGTGCACGTGTATTGCCAGCCAAAGGATAAACACGAGTGGCAGCCAGAACTCTGTCAATGGGCTGAGTGAAGCTTTGATGATCGGCGTTGTGAAGATAAACATGCTCCTTGGCAGGTTCTGGGTAGATGGCTTCGACAGACATATCAACCTCTGGCAGGAATATCAAATGGTTGCGTGCAGACGGCTGATAGTTGACAGCAGAATGAAGCTTGATAAGGCGCATAACCCATGGAGCGTAGAACTTCAGACCAAAGATATCAGAGCCAGATGCAGCCAATTGCCTGATGAAGAAGTCTTGAGCATTGAAGCTGATGCCATTGAAGATATAGAAAACCAATGTCTTCATTGCTCCTTCAAGCTTCGCTGCAGGAGAATGTCCCTTGATAGGCCACAGAGTTCGCGTGATAATATGATAAATAGTGCGGGGCATATACTCTAGGTCTTCAACAAAGAATTCCCAGGGATATTCAGCATCACGAGGCAGTGGCTTCATCATGCTCAGCATTTGGCTCATGTTGGGCTCAGGCTTCTGGAAAATGCTCTCCAAAGCATTGCGGTGAAGCTGACAACCAGGTTCATATAGTTCACCTGGAGTGGGCAGACCAGTGAGCTCAATAATGTCAAGAGCTTTGGCTTCGTGACGAACATTTCCTGTCATCCACTCAAGGATCCATGTCTTCGGATCCCTCTTGTAGCCGCGAATGTGGAGGGTAGCATAGAATTGCAGCAGAAGCTCTTCGTTCCAGTGCTCTTTATCAGTCACAAATTGTAGCAGACCAGCATCTTGGAAACAGTCAAGGGCTTCTTCTAAGTAGGGCAGTCCAGCAATAGCTTCACAGTCTAGTCGCATATGGGGAAAGATGCACCCTTGATCATAAAAAACACATAACTAGTAACTGCGCTGTTGATAGCTCCAGAACCGATCAGATGATATTCTTGGCTTCGAGTAGGGGTTCTTGGCACTGTCAAAGAAGGTGTTGTGTGCAATGAAGCCATTTGCATTGAAGGATCCTGGTGAAGTTGCAGTACCTGGAAACCTTGGCAACCTTGGCTTAGGCTTCTGGACCTGAGACCTGTGCTCTACATGATAGTCAAATTGCGGACCTGCAGCAGGTGGAGGAACCAGAATGGGCCATCGGACAATAACAAGCTGACCATGATCAAATGCTTGCTCAATGGTGTATGGCCTTGGAGGTGGTACAGGAGCAGTGGCATGTGCATTAGCTTCAGGCTGCAGATTGGCTTCAGGTGCATCATTGGCTTCAGGTGCATTGACTACTGGCACCACATTAACTTCTGGCGCCACATTTGTTTCAGCCATGACAACGTCATTGGCTTCCGTATTGGTGTTGGTGGCCGCCTCAATGTTATCAACCTCCACTTGAGTAGCTGGAGGGTCGGACACGTTCTCCTCGAGAACAACTTCTTGCTTGGACGGGGGTGTAGCAACACGTTCTTCTTCTTGACGTGGTTCTTCTTGTCCATCGGCTGATGCAGCCGGAATGTCTTCAGCAGCTTTGGCTTCAGACTCGGAGATGTTCGCAGTTGGAGAGGCTTCAGGAAATACTTGGCGTGATACTGAGTGGTGCTCTTCTCCTTCTGGAACACTCGAAAGAGTGACTTGTGGCCTTGGTCCTTTGCGAAGCCTGTGAAACGCTGGCGACGCTTTTGGAGATGGAGTTGTCTGGGCCACAAAGTCTTCATCATCAAGCACCGGAGTGGTGACTTGAGTTGGGGGAGTACGAGGTGATTCTTCTTGACGAGGGGAGTCTTGAGGGTGATCAGCCCATGAATCATCCTGAGCAATTGGCGTCAAAGGATGACCAATGCTGATGAGTTCGCTGTTCGTGAGAACAGGCGATGATACCATGTTGTGCTCGATCTGAGGAAGGACTTCATCATCTTCTACATTGTCTTGGGGACCAATGTCTTCAGCTGCGGTGGGGTCAACAGCTAGAATGTCTTCAGCTTCAGGAGCCTCCATGGTAGCAGGCTTATGAACTATCAAACGACGCTCTTGGTGTGCGGACGCAGGACGAGCAACTGAGATTGGCTCGATGACAAGGGGCTCTGTGGGAGCAGCCCGATCTCTCTTCTTGGTTGTGGAGCTTCATCAGTGGTGTTCTTGGACTTGCGCTTTCTGGCTTCGGCTGTCCTTGTTTTCTTGAGTCCTGAAGCCACTGTGGGGACCTTTGGCTTCACGCCTGTCATACTGGCGGGGTAGACAATGCGAGGTTCTTCCCACCTGGATGCTTCAGCTTGGTCCACTGCAGGCTTCTTCTTCTTCTTCTTCTTCTTGGCAGCCATCTTAGGGTCGATGCCGGGACGCCCAAGTGCCTTGCGCTTCTCGGCTTCATTGCAAGCTTGAACACATTTGGCAGCGAGGAGTTTCATGCGCTCTCGTGAACCTTTAGCTTCGTCACGTTTTTTGTGAAACGCCTCCTTGAGCTCATGCATCATTTGCTTGAAGTTTTGGACATCAGTCACACTGAGCTTGGCCATATGCTTCTTGAACTGAGCTTTTTCATAGTCAATTTTGTTCTTTAGCTCAACAATCCTCTGAGCTAGAGCCAGCTTAGGAGCAATGGCTCCATGGAATGAGATACGGCCGATTGGGAGCTGAAGATCATCAAAACTAAGGTTTGGGATGTCAAACCATTCATCAATGAACTTGTTCATGATGTCCAAATCAAAAAGGGGAAGATCGTTGAAGATTTCCGCCTCTTGCTTGCTCTTTATCAGCAGCTCAAGAGCATCATCGCCAAGATCATCGTCACTAGACAGATCAATGACTTCGTTCTCATTCCTCAGAACGACAGCTGGGGTCAGTGCTTGACCAGTAGTCTGCATGGGCTTCTTCTTCTTCTCAGACTTGGAGATGCGAGAGAGATCTTCAGAATGCACACTTGGTGCAGGAGGAGCAGTGGCCAGAGGCTTTGCACGCGACGCTCTTGGTGCAGTGGAGGGCTTTCAAGCCTTGGGTTTCTTCTGCTTTTGAGGCCTCGGTGGAGCAGGAGCTTCATCAAAATCAGCTTCATCTCCAGACTGATCCACTGTGGCCCTCTGAGCAGCGATGTAGGAGCGGAGACCATCAAAGTTGTCGAAGGGGCCGATGACATTGGGATTGGCATCACGTGTGCCATCAGCCCGCGGAGCAGAAGGACCTGGGTTGAAATTGCATCCAAAACTCTTCTTGTTCTCTTTGGCCGATGCCTTTGCATGCTGAAAGTTGCGCTTGAAAAGGTTATCGTCACGACACCACAGCAATGATGATGGGTCGGCATTGGCAGGCTATGGTCCACGGACCATACAGGGGTAGAAACCCTGAGCAATAGCTTCAGCTTTGTTCTTGGGTTGAAGATATCGAAAGGGAATATCACCCCAAGGAATCTTGATGGCATTCTTCTCAGCATACTCCTGGGCCACGAATCGGTATTTCAACCATTGCTCGGCCCAATATCGTCGAATCCACTGGATTCGAGTTTTGCGCTGATTGTAATCCTCTTCTGGATCAGTCTTGTACAGCTCATAGAGATCTGGTGGCAAATCCCTTGATGTCCCCCCACGGCGCTGCCTTCCGCCCTTCCTTGTAGACTTTTCTGTTGCCATGAAGTTCAGACTGAAAGGCTTCAAAACTGGCAAAGTCTTCTGTCTGCTGGTCAGACAGGAACTAGCTTCGGGAGAATTGATGTGATGCTGTAATAATTCTGCAAATGAATGCAGACTATGAGAACCAAGGGATTCTCCCACAGACATGTACCTGTGACAGCATTAGAGATGCGAGGGAAGGGGAAGAGGTCATATGCATTCTCAGAAGATTTTGAAGATAAATTAGTTTAGAAGACATTGACCTCATAGTGCGAAGACATTCACTTTATGTTGGGAGTTGGTTCTAGATTTGTACAAATCCAAGAGGTACAAGTGAGGAATCTAACTACGTGTGAAGCATAAGTGAATATACTAGGCATAATATGAGATGCAGAACAGGATAGATCCAAATTTGTAGCCACATAAACCACTTTTGGTGAGGAAGGATGAATCCAGAGTTTTAATTACCACACGATGAACTGCTAGACGGAGTAGAGAGGAGGCCGAGCAGTTCAATCTTCCGTGCCCTAACTTGGCGACAGAGGAAACCTACAGCAGCGGCGGAGAAGACGAGGTCCGCGTCCGGCGTGAGGACGGCGTCGGTGAGGTCGCAACAGCTAAGCGCTTCGTCGCCGGCGTCGTCGGGAGCTAGCGGCGGCGCTAGGGTTTGTCAAGGTGGAGAGGTGGAAGAAAGATTTTGACCGCGATGTGATGTGCATTTATAGGGAGAGGGACAGCAGAACAATTACGCAGGTGCCCCTGGCGGTTCACATCTGAGGGACACGTGGCGAACATGCAACACATTGGAAGTTGTTCCATGTTCCCACGCACGCCTGGACTGTCGGGTGGTCGTTCCGGCTTCTCCGGGTTTCAGGCAAAAAGGATTTAGCATTTAAAACAGATCCAATGTTTGTCTCTGTATCTTCTGCTGACAAGGACGCAGAGAAGACATTCGACAGTTTCAATAGAATGCATATGATTTGGATAGATAGAATTTGAGGTAGAAGCACAAAGAGGTTAGGGTCCGATCACATTCACTTAGTCCAAAAGATTCAAATGAGAAGACATAGCTATAAGTGAATGCTGTAGAGGACAGAACACAAATATATGTATATATCTGAGTAAGACTAAATCATCAAGGTGAAAATCATCAGGAAGACAGATCAATGTTGAAAACAAATCAAATGCGAAGACTTAGCAAATGTAACGCTAGGAGAAAACACTTCAAACAAGAATTTGGTGGTGGCATTACCCACCGTATAGGAAGTATTAGACCCAGACACGGCGCACAATTATCGTGGCGCTCCGAAGTCAAATTCCGCATTAATGTATTCACACTCAGAGTGTAAGTCTTCATTGATTGAAGACATACATTACATCGTGTGTTGCACATCTATGTCATCAACATGCATAAGTGTTAGGATGTGTGCCTAATCACAGGACATTCGAGGATTCCAAGATATTTAGCTCACACCGCAACTTGCGAAACCTTTTCTCATCCAAGGGCTTTGTGAAGATATCTGCCAATTGCTCTTCAGTGTTGACGTGTATGATATCAATATCTTCCTTCATGACATGATCTCTGAGAAAGTGATGACGAATTTCAATGTGCTTTGTCTTCGAGTGCTGAACTGGGTTGTTGGCAATCTTAATGGCGCTTTCATTGTCGTAGTAGAGTGGTACTTGTTTCAGATGGATGCCATAGTCCTTGAGTGTTTGCTTCATCCATAGAAGCTGAGCGCAGCAAGATCCAGCAGCAATGTATTCAGATTCAGAAGTGGAGAGAGATACCCAATTCTGTTTCTTTGAAGACCAACAGACAAGTGATCGTCCCAGAAAGTGACATGTGCCTGATGTAGACTTGCGATCCACCTTGTCACCAGCATAATCAGCATCCGAGAATCCAACTAGATCAAACTCTATGCCCTTTGGATACCATAATCCTAGTGTTGGGGTGTAAGCCAAATATCGAAGAATTCGCTTCACAGCTAAGTGATGCGATTCCTTTGGTGCCGCTTGGAATCGGGCACACATGCAAACACTAAGCATTATATCTGGCCTAGATGCACATAAATAAAGTAAAGAACCAATCATGGAGCGGTATACCTTTTGATCAAACTCTTTACCATTGGCGTCAGGACCCAGATGACTTTTGGTTGGCATTGGCGTCGTGTAACCTTTGCAGTCTTGCATTCCAAACTTCTTCAGGCAGTCTTTGAGGTATTTCTCTTGAGATATAAAGATGCCGTTGCTCTGCTGACGAATTTGAAGACCAAGGAAGAACTTCAGCTCACCCATCATGGACATTTGATATTGCTCTTGCATCATGTGTCCAAACTCATCACTGTATTTCTGGTTAGTGCAGCCGAAGATAATGTCATCCACATATATTTGGCACACAAACATTTCACCATCATATGTCTTCGTGAAGAGTGTGGGATCCAGGGAACCAGGTTGAAGCCTTTGCTCTTCAGGAAGTCTTTAAGTGTGTCATACCAAGCGCGAGGGGCTTGTTTGAGGCCATACAATGCCTTGTTGAGCTTGTATACCATATCAGGATGTTTTGGATCTTCAAAGCCAGGTGGTTGGGCAACATACACTTCTTCTTCAATCTTGCCATTGAGAAAGGCACTCTTCACATCCATTTGATACAGAAGGATGTTGTGGATGTTGTGATGATTGGCGTAGGCGAGCAGTATGCGAATGGCTTCAAGCCTAGCCACAGGAGCGAATGTTTCATCGAAGTCAATCCCTTCAACTTGAGTTTATCCTTGGGCAACGAGACGAGCCTTGTTTCTGACAACTTGACCATGCTCATCTTGCTTGTTGCGATATATCCATTTGGTGCCTATTATGTTGTGCTTGCGAGGGTCAGGACGCTTGACTAGTTCCCACACATTGTTCAACTTGAACTGTTGAAGCTCTTCTTGCATAGCTTGAATCCATTCAGGTTCCATGAAGGCTTCAGCAACTTTCTTGGGTTCTGATATTGAGACAAATACAAAGTGCCCACAGAAATTTGCAAGCTGTGTTGCTCTTTAACGAGTGAGTGGACCAGGTGCATTGATGCTATCAATTATCTTCTCAATCTGTACTTCATTTGCAACACGAGGATGAACTGGACGAAGATTTTGCTCTTGCTGATCATTGTCATCATTAGGAGGATTGTCTTCAGGCTGAGCAGTGTCTTCAGGTTGATTAGGTGCAGAAATGATAAGTTCCTCTTCAGCCTGAGCTTCAGACGGTATGATTTCTCCAGTTCCCATAAGCTTGATGGATTCACTAAGTGGAACTTCATCTATCACATTTGGCAGGTGCTCTCTTTGTGAGACGTTAGTTTCATCGAACCGCACATCTACAGTTTCAACCACTTTATAGTGAAAGAGGTTGAAGACTCTGTAGGAGTGCGAATCCTTTCCGTAACCAAGCATAAAACCCTCATGTGCTTTCAGTGCAAATTTTGAAGTGTGATGTGGATCCTTGATCCAGCACCTAGCACCAAATACTCTGAAGTAACTGACATTTGGCTTCTTACCAGTTAGGAGTTCATAGGATGTTTTCTTCAGAAGCTTGTGAAGATAAACACGGTTGATGACGTGGCATGCAGTATCAATGGCTTCGGGCCAGAACTTTCTTGGAGTCTTGTATTCATCAAGCATTGTCCGAGCCATCTCAATGAGTGTTCTGTTCTTGCGCTCCACGATGCCATTCTGCTGAGGTGTGTATGGAGCTGAGAACTCATGAGTGATGCCCAATGTATCCAAGTAAAGGTCGAGGCCGGTGTTCTTGAACTCCGTGCCGTTGTCACTTCTAATATGCTTGATCTTGACGCCATAGTTGTTCATGGCACGGTTGGCGAAGCGTCTGAATACATCCTGCACTTCAGTCTTGTAGAGGATTATGTGCACCCAAGTATATCTTGAATAATCATCAACAATGACGAAGCCATAGAGACAAGCAGTAGTAGTGAGAGTGGAGTAGTGAGTAGGGCCAAATAAGTCCATGTGTAGCAGCTCGAAGGGTTGAGATGTCTTCATGATTGTCTTCGAGGGATGCTTGGCCCTCGTCATCTTTCCAGCTTCACAGGCACCGCACAGATGATCTTTCTTGAACTTGATTCCCATGATGCCTATGACGTGCTTCTTCTTTGCAAGAGTGTGCAAGTTCCTCATGCCAGCATGCCCTAGCCTATGATGCCAGAGCCAACACTCTGAAGCTTTTGCTAGAAGACATACGGCAAGCTATGGTCCTGCTGAGAAATCTACCATGTACAAATCATCTTTCCGATACCCTTCAAAGAATAGAGACTTGTCAGATTCCATTAATACAAGGCAACGATATTTTCCAAATATCACAATCATGTTCAAGTCACAAAGCATTGAGACAGACATTAAGTTGAAACCAAGGGATTCAACAAGCATCACTTTATCCATGTGCTGATCCTTTGAGATTGCAACTCTACCTAGACCCAATACCTTGCTTTTACCAGTGTCAGCAAATGTGATGTGACTCTTGTCAGATGGACGTAAGGTTGAGTCCATGAGAAGACTTCGATCACCAGTCATATGATTAGTGCATCCTGTGGGGGAACTTAGCAATAATTCAAAATTTTCCTACGTGTCACCAAGATCAATCTAGGAGATGCTAGCAACAAGAGAGAGGGAGTGCATCTTCATACCCTTGAAGATCGCTAAGCGGAAGCGTTACAAGAACGCGGTTGATGGAGTCGTACTCGCGGCGATTCAAATCTCGGAAGATCCGATCTAGCGCCGAATGGACGGTGCCGCCGCGTTCAACACACGTACAGCCCGGGGACGTCTCCACCTTCTTGATCCAGCAAGGGGAGAGGAGAAGTTGAGGGAGAACTCCAGTAGTACGACGGTGTGGTGGCGATGGAGCTCGTGGTTCTCCGGCAGAGCTTCACTAAGCACTACGGAGGAGGAGGAGTTGGAGGAGGAGAGGGCTGCGCCAGGCAAGGGGTGCGACTGCCCTCTCTCTCCCTCACTATATATAGGGGGAAGGGGGGAGGAGGAGGCGCCCTAGGGTTCCCTAGGGGAGGGGCGGCGGCCACAGGGGAAACCCTAGATGGGTTTGGGCGCCCCCACCCCTAGGAAACTTGCCCCCCAAGCCGGGAGGGGAGGCTGCCCTAGGGGAGGCGCCCCCACCTCTCCAGGTTACGTGAGAGGGGTTGGGAGGGGCGCACAGCCCCTTAGTGGGCTGGTGTGCCCCCTCCCCTTGGCCCATAAGGCCCCCCAACGCTTGCCGGGGCCTCCGAAACACCTTTCGGTCACGCTGGTCGTCACCCGGTACTCCCAGAACAATTCCGGACTCCAATACCCTTCGTCCAATATATCGATCTTCACCTCTGGACCACTCCGGAGTTCCTCGTCACGTCCGGGATCTCATCCGGGACTCCGAACAACCTTCGGTAACCACATACTATTTCCCATAACAACTCTAGCGTCACCGAACCTTAAGTGTGTAGACCCTACGGGTTCGGGAACCATGTAGACATGACCGAGACGTTCTCCGGCCAATAACCAACAGCGGGATCTGGATACCCATGTTGGCTCCCACATGTTCCACGATGATCTCATCGGATGAAACACGATGTCGGGGATTCAGTCAATCCCGTATACAATTCCCTTTGTCCACCGGTATGTTACTTGCCCGAGATTTGATCGTCGGTATCCCAATACCTCGTTCAATCTCATTACCGGCAAGTCTCTTTACTCATTCCGTAACGCATGATCCCGTGGCTAACTCATTAGTCACATTGAGCTCATTATGATGATGCATTACCGAAAGGGCCCAGAGATACCTCTCCGTCATACGGAGTGACAAATCCCAGTCTCGATTCGTGCCAACCCAGCAGACACTTTTGGAGATACCTGTAGTGCACCTTTATAGCCACCCAGTTACGTTGTGACGTTTGGTACACCCAAAGCATTCCTACGGTATCCGGGAGTTGCACAATCTCATGGTCTAAGGAAATGATACTTGACATTAGAAAAGCTCTTAGCAAACAAACTACATGATCTTGTGCTATGCTTAGGATTGGGTCTTGTCCATCACATCATTCTCCTAATGATGTGATCCCGTTATCAATGACATCCAATGTCCATGGTCAAGAAACCATAACCATCTATTGATCAACGAGCTAGTCAACTAGAGGCTTATTAGGGACATGTTGTCGTCTATGTATTCACACATGTATTACGGTTTCCAGTTAATACAATTATAGCATGAACAATAGACAATTATCATGAACAAGGAAATACAATAATAACCATTTTATTATTGCCTCTAGGGCATATTTCCAACAGTCTCCCACTTGCACTAGAGTCAATAATCTAGTTCACATCACTATGTGATTGTAATGAATCCAAAACCCACGGGGTTTGTTCATATCTCGCTTGTGAGAGAGGTTATTAGTCAACGGGTCTGAACCTTTCAGATCCGTGTGTGCTTTACAAATCTCTATGTCATGTTGTAGATGCAGCTACCACGCGCTACTTGGAGCTATTCCAAATAACTGCTCTACTATACGAATCCGGTTTACTACTCAGAGTCATCTGGATTAGTGTCAAAGTTTGCATCGACGTAACCCTTTACGACGAACTCTTTTACCACCTCCATAATCGAGAAAATTCCTTAGTCCACTAGTTACTAAGGATAAATTCGACCGCTGTCATGTGATCCATTCCTGGATCACTCTTGTACCCCTTGACTGACTCATGGCAAGGCACACTTCAGGTGCGGTACATAGCATAGCATACTATAGAGCCTACGTCTAAAGCATAGGGGACGACCTTCGTCCTTTCTCTCTCTTCTGCCGTGATCAGGTCTTGAGTCTTACTCAATACTCACACCTTGTAACACAACCAAGAACTCCTTCTTTGCTGATCTATTTTGAACTCCTTCAAAATCTTGTCACGGTATGTATTAATTTGAAAGTACTATTAAGCGTTTTTGATCTATCCTTATAGATCTTGATGCTCAATGTTCAAGTAGCTTAATCCAGGTTTTCCATTGAAAAACACTTTTCAAATAACCCTGTATGCTTTCCAGAAATTCTACATCATTTCTGATCAACAATATGTTAACAACATATACTCATAAAAAATTCTATAGTGCTCCCACTCACTTCTTTGGAAATACAAGTTTCTCATAAAGTTTGTAAAAACCCAAAATCTTTGATCATCTCATCAAAGCATACATTCCAACTCCGAGATGGTTACTCCAGTCCTTAGAAGGATTGCTAGAGCTTTGCGTACTTCTTAGCATCTTTCAGGATTGATAAAACCTTCTGGTTGTATCACATACAACCTTTCCTCAAGAAAATCGTCGAGGAAACAATGTTTTGACATCCTATCTGCAAGATTTCATAAATAATGCAGTAACTCCTAATAAGATTCCAACAGACTCTTAACATCGCTATGAGTGAGAAAGTCTCATCGTAGTCAACTCCTTGAACTTGCCGAAAACATCCTAACGACAAGTCGAGCTTTCTTAATGGTGACACTTACCATCATTGTCCGTCTTCCTTTTAAAATCCATCTGCACCCAACAGCCTTACGACCATCAAGTAGTTCTTCCAAAGTCTATACTTTTTATACATGGATCCTCTCTCGGATTTTATGGCCTCGAGCCATTCGTCGGAATCCGGGCCGACCATCGCTTCTCCATAGCTAGTAGGTTCGTTGTTGTCTAGCAACATGACTTCCAAGACAGGATTACGTACCACTCTAAAGTAGTACGCATCCTTGTCGACCTATGAGGTTTGGTAGTGACTTGATCCGAAGTTTCATAATCACTATCATAAGCTTCCACTTCAATTGGTGTAGGTGCCACAGGAACAACTTCCTGTGCCCTGCTACACACTAGTTGAAGTGACGGTTCAATAACCTCATCAAGTCTCCACCATCCTCCCACTCAATTCTTTCGAGAGAAACTTTTCCTCAAGAAAGGACCCGTTTCTAGAAACAATCACTTTTGCTTCCGGATCTGAAATAGGAGGTATACCGAACTATTTTGGGTATTCTATGAAGATGCATTTATCCGCTTTGGGTTAGAGCTTATCAGCCTAAAACTTTTTTTACATAAGCATCGCAGCCCCAAACTTTTAAGAAACGACAGATTAGGTTTCTCTAAACCATAGTTCATACGGTGTCGTCTCAACGGAATGGCATGGTACCCTATTTAAAGTGAATGCGGTTGTCTCTAATGCCTAACCCATAAACGATAGTGGTAATTCGATAAGAGACATCATGGTATGCACCATATCCAATAGGGTGCAGTTATGATGTTCGGACACACCATCACACTATGGTGTTCCAGGCGGTATTAGTTGTGAAACAATTTCCACAATGCCTTAATTGTGTGCCAAACTCGTAAGTCAGATATTCATCTCTATGATCATATCATAGACATTTTATCCTCTTGTCACGACGATCTTCAACTTCACTCTGAAATTACTTAAACCTTTCAATAATTCAGACTTGTGTTTCATCAAGTAAATATACTCAGCATCTACTCAAATCATCTGTGAAGTAAGAACATAACGATATCCACTGCGTGCCTCAGCACTCATTGGACTGCACACTTCAAAATGTATTACTTCCAACAAGTTGCTTTCTTGTTCCATCTTACTGAAAACGAGGCCTTTCAGTCATCTTGCCCATGTGGTATGATTTGCATGTCTCAAGTGATTCAAAATCAAGTGAGTCCAAACGATCCATCTGTATGGAGTTTCTTCATGCATATCTACCAATAGACATGGTTCGCATGTCTCAATCTTTTCAAAAACGAGTGAGTCCAAAGATCCATCAACATGGAGCTTCTTCATGCGTTTTATACCAATATGACTCAAATGGCAGTGCCACAAGTATGTGGTACTATCATTACTATTTTATATCTTTTGGCATGAACATGTATATCACTATGATCGAGATTCAATAAACCATTCATTTTAGGTGCAAGACCATTGAAGGTATTATTCAAATAAACAGAGTAACCATTATTCTCCTTAAATGAATAACCGTATTGCGATAAACATAATCCAATCATGTCTATGCTCAACGCAAACACCAAATAACAATTATTTAGGTTTAACACCAATCCCGATGGTAGAGGGAGCGTGCGATGTTTGATCACATCAACCTTGGAAACACTTCCAACACATATCATCATCTCACCTTTAGCTAGTCTCCGTAGCCTTTTATTTCGAGTTACTAACACTTAGCAACCGAACCGGTATTTATTACCCTGGTGCTACTAGGAGTACTAGTAAAGTACACAATAATATAACGTATATTCAAAATACTTCTGTCGACCTTGCCAGCCTTCTCATCTACCAAGTATCTAGGGTAGTTCTTCAGTGACCGTTCCCCTCATTACAGAAGCACTTAGTCTCGGGTTTGGGTTCAACCTTGGGTTTCTTCACTAGAGCAGCAACTGATTTGCCGTTTAATGAAGTATCCCTTCTTTCCCTTGCCCTTCTTGAAACTAGTGGTTTTACTAACCATCAACAATTGATGCTCCTACTTGATTTCTACTTTTGCGGTGTCAAACATCGCGAGTTGCTCAAGGATCATCATGTCTATCCCTGATATGTTATAGTTCATCACGAAGCTCTAATAGCTTGGTGGCAGTGACTATGGAGAACCATTACTATCTCATCTGGAAGATTAACTCCCACTCGATTCAAGCGATTGTAGTACTCAGACAATCTGAGCACATGCTCAACGATTGAGATTTTCTCCCTTAGTTTGCAGGCTTAAGAAACTTGTCAGAGGTCTCATACCTCTTGACGTGGGCACTAGTCTGAAATCCCAATTTCAGTCTTTGGAACATCTCATATGTTCTGCGACGTTTCAAAATCGTCTTTGGTGCCACAATTTTAAACCATTAGCATTACGCACTGAACTATCACGTAGTCATCAAAACGTGTATGTCAGATGTTTTGCAACATCTACAGACGACGCTCGAGTTTCAGCACACCGAGCGGTGCATTAAGGACATAGGCCTTTTGCGCAACAATGAGGATAATCCTCAGTTTACGGACCCAGTCCGCATAATTTCTACTATCAACTTTCAACTAAATTTTCTCTAGGAACATATCTTAAACAGTAAAAGTAAAGCATAAGCTACGACATAATTTGCAAAGACCTTTTGACTATGTTCATGATAATTAAGTTCATCTGATTATTTAATGAACTCCCACTTAGATAGACATCCCTCTAGTCATCTAAGTGATACATGATCCGAGTCAACTAGGCCGTGTCCGATCATCACGTGAGACGGACTAGTCATCATCGGTGAACATCTTCATGTTGATCGTATCTACTATACGACTCATGTTCGACCTTTCGGTCTCTTGTGTTCCGAGGACATGTCTGTACATGCTAGGCTCATCAAGTCAACCTAAGTGTTTCGCATGTGTAAATCTGGCTTACACCCGTTGTATGCGAATGTTAGAATCTATCACACCCGATCATCACGTGGTGCTTCGAAACAACGAACCTTCGCAACGGTGCACAGTTAGGGGGAACACATCTCTTGAAATTTTAGTGAGGGATCATCTTATTTATGCTACCGTCGTTCTAAGCAAATAAGATGTAAACATGACAAACATCACATGCAAATCATAAAGCGACATGATATGGCCAATATCATCTTGCGCCTTTTGATCTCCATCTTCGAGGCGCGACATGATCACCTTCGTCACCGGCATGACACCATGATCTCCATCATCGTGTCTTCATGAAGTTGTCTCGCCAACTATTACTTCTACTACTATGGCTAACGGTTAGCAATAAAGTAAAGTAATTACATGGCGTTTTTCATTGACATGCAGGTCATACAATAAATTAAGACAACTCCTATGGCTCCTGCCGGTTGTCATACTCATCGACATGCAAGTCGTGATTCCTATTACAAGAACATGATCAATCTCATACATCACATATATATAATTCATCACATCCTTTTGGCCATATCACATCACATAGCATACCCTTCCAAAACAAGTTAGACGTCCTCTAATTGTTGTTGCATGTTTTACGTGGCTGCAATGGGTTTCTAGCAAGAACGTTTCTTACCTACGCAAAAGCCACAACGGTGATATGCCAATTGCTATTTACCCTTCATAAGGATCCTCTTCATCGAATCCGATCCGACTAAAGTGGAAAAGACAGACACCCGCTAGCCACCTTATGCATCAAGTGCATGTCAGTCGGTGGAACCTGTCTCACATAAGTGTACGTGTAAGGTCGGTCCGGGCCGCTTCATCCCACAATGCCGCCGAATCAAGATAAGACTAGTAACGACAAGCAAATTGAACAAATCATCGCCCACAACTACTTTGTGTTCTACTCGTGCATAGAATCTACGCATAGACCTAGCTCATGGTGCCACTGTTGGGGAACATAGCAATAATTCAAAATTTTCCTACGTGTCACCAAGATCAATCTAGGAGATGCTAGCAACGAGAGAGAGGGAGTGCATCTTCATACCCTTGAAGATCGCTAAGCGGAAGCGTTACAAGAACGCGGTTGATGGAGTCGTACTCGCGGCGATTCAAATCGCAGAAGATCCGATCTAGCGCCGAAGGGATGGAGCCTCCGCGTTCAACACACGTACAGCCCGGGGACGTCTCCTCCTTCTTGATCCAGCAAGGGGAGAGGAGAAGTTGAGGGAGAACTCCAGCAGTACGATGGCGTGGTGGCGATGGAGCTCGTGGTTCTCCGGCAGAGCTTCGCTAAGCACTACGGAGGAGGAGGAGGAGAGGGCTACGCCAGGCAAGGGGTGGAGGAGGCGCCCTAGGGTTCCCTAGGGGAGGGGCGGCGGCCACAGGGGAAACCCTAGATGGGTTTGGGCGCCCCCACCCCTAGGAAACTTGCCCCCCAAGCCGGGAGGGGAGGCTGCCCTAGGGGAGGCGCCCCCACCTCTCCAGGTTACGTGAGAAGGGTTGGGAGGGGCGCACAGCCCCTTAGTGGGCTGGTGTGCCCCCTCCCCTTGGCTCATAAGGCCCCCCAACGCTTGCCGGGGCCTCCGAAACACCTTTCGGTCACGCTGATCGTCACCCGGTACTCCCAGAACAATTCCGGACTCCAATACCCTTCGTCCAATATATCGATCTTCACCTCCGGACCACTCCTGAGTTCCTCGTCACGTCCGGGATCTCATCCGGGACTCCGAACAAGCTTCGGTAACCACATACTATTTCCCATAACAACTCTAGCGTCACCGAACCTTAAGTGTGTAGACCCTACGGGTTCGGGAACCATGTAGACATGACTGACACGTTCTCTGGCCAATAACCAACAGCGGGATCTGGATACCCATGTTGGCTCCCACATGTTCCACGATGATCTCATCGGATGAACCATGATGTCGGGGATTCAATCAATCCCGTATACAATTCCCTTTGTCCACCAGTATGTTACTTGCCCGAGATTCGATCGTCGGTATCCCAATACCTCGTTCAATCTCGTTACCGGCAAGTCTCTTTACTCGTTCCGTAATGCATGATCCCGTGGCTAACTCATTAGTCACATTGAGCTCATTATGATGATGCATTACCGAGAGGGCCCAGAGATACCTCTCCGTCATACGGAGTGACAATCCCAGTCTCGATTCGTGCCAACCCAACAGACACTTTCGGAGATACCTATAGTGCACCTTTATAGCCACCCAGTTACGTTGTGACATTTGGTACACCCAAAGCATTCCTATGGTATCCGGGAGTTGCACAATCTCATGGTCTAAGGAAATGATACTTGACATTAGAAAAGCTCTTAGCAAACGAACTACACGATCTTGTGCTATGCTTAGGATTGGGTCTTGTCCATCACATCATTCTCCTAATGATGTGATCCTGTTATCAATGACATCCAATGTCCATGGTCAGGAAACCATAACCATCTATTGATCAACGAGCTAGTCAACTAGAGGCTTACTAGGGACATGCTGTGGTCTATGTATTCACACATGTATTACGGTTTCCAGTTAATACAATTATAGCATGAACAATAGACAATTATCATGAACAAGGAAATACAATAATAACCATTTTATTATTGCCTCTAGGGCATATTTCCAACACATCTGCTGTCCATAATCCATTCTGAAGACTTTGGTGTCATACCCTACAGTACAGTTAGGGGGATAGGCTTCACCAAGAGTATTGTGAAGCATAAACATTTGACGGACAAGAGGCTTATCAAAGCTCAGATCATGGTTAGGACTGATAGGATGTTTGGCAAGTGATTCAGGAACAAAATACATAGTGAGACCATTTGGGCATTTTATCTTGCGCCCTACAAGATGTTTTAGGTCCCCAGTAATAGCATCGGACGCCTTTGATTTCCGGCTGGAGACTTTTCCCTGCAAAGGAAAGTTAATTCTTCTTAATCACCCACATCTTCAGGGGTGGCTTAGAAGCAATGAGTCTAAGTGCAGCATCTGAGAACTTCGGCTTTGGAGCCCTAGCAAATAGCCTTGCAGGAGATGAATGATACTCATATGAATAAGCAGAAAAGTTCTTAGTTTTATGAACATAGCGGTTTGAAGAAACACGCTCATATTCATAACTTTGAGTATGATTTCCCTGCAAAACATTGGCGTTAGGGTGACTCAGGTGAGTCCTGTGTCTGTATGAAGCCTTTGGGCCATATGAAGCCTTTGCTCTGGGGTTTGTCTTCTTCCCTTGTGGTGTCATGATGACATTCACAAGAAGATTCTCAAGACAACTTTTGGTACCCATATCTTCTTCATAGGTGGCCCATTCCTGCAGTTAGTACCAATATACCTGGCAAACACTTCACCATTCTGATTCTTAAATAGTTTATAGTTTGCATCAAAGGATTCATCAATGATAATTGGGTTAGCACAAGTGAAGCTAGATAAGGTGGATGGATCCACTGAAGGTCCCTTTGCAGCAACCCATGTGGTTTTGGGGTATTGCTCAGGCTTCCAGTAGGAACCATCAACATTCATTTTCCACTCGAACCCTACACCCTCTTTTCTAGGGTTTCGGTTCAGAATCTGCTTTTTGAGGACATCGCACAGTGTCTGATGCCCTTTGAGACTTTTGTACATCCCTGTCTCAAGAAATGTCTTCAACCTAGCATTTTCATCAACAATAGTAGTGGTATCCTCAGCAGAGGGGTTAGTTACCACATCAACAGTTGAAGACATTGCAACAGTAGCAGCAGTAGAACATTCAGCAACAGAAGTAGCGTTATCACGCTCAAGGCATTTTAGACATGGTGGTTCAAATCCTTCCTGAGTGGGACTGATCTGTTGAGCGTGAAGTGACTCATTCTCTTTTTGAAGATCTTCATGAGCCGCTCTCAATTTCTCAAGTTCTTGCTTCCTTTGAAGATAATCATAGGAAAGCTTTTCATGAGTTGTTGAGAGCGTTTCATGACGACTTTCAAGTTCCTGGTACTTAACATGAAGATTTTTTATGTCTTCAATTAAGGACTGAGATCGGGTCATTTCCACGTCCAACAGGTCATCGCTTTTGTCTAACAGTTTTTGAGTATGTTCCATAGCCTTTTGTTGTTCAGATGCAATTTTTTTGACCAGAAACAGTAGGAAAGGCTCCTACTGTGTAATTATATTGAAGAAAAGGATCTGTACAAGGTGAGTATTTACATCATGGGGGGGAGGGGAGAGGGTATGTTAGACCACTTTGGGTCCCACCCAGAAGAACTAGAAAAAGAGCGCGCGCGGGGGGGGGGGGGGTCTAGTGCAAAGAGTTTACAAAATCCAGAACTAGAGGCCTATTTGCCTCTTTGACCCTATGCTGCAAAAGTTCAAAGTCTTTCTTGAATCTATCAAGCCACGATCGGAAGGAAGGATCTATTGATCTGAAGTGTTTGTTGTTTCGTTCCTTCCAAATGCTCCACGACGCCATAACAAAATTTTTAAACAGCATGGGCGTGGGGTGGTTTGTTTGTTGGTCTTCAATAGCTTGCACCCTATCCCCGAAAGGTTCCCAGTTGATGTCCAGGGCTTGTCAGCATTGCTTACTAAACGAGCACGTGAAAATCATGTGCTCCACTGTTTCCTCGATGTTGCGCCCACATAGCAGATAGTTGTGGTCATCACCGATGTTGTAGTGGCATCTTTTCAGCATATTCCGGGTGTTCAGCCTGTCGTGGAGGAGAAGCCATGCAAAGACTTTCAACTTCATAGTACATTTAGACCTCCAAAGCCAGTCAAAAACTTTATGAGCGTGGACCTCCCGAAAGTAGAAATGGTAGTAGTCCGTTGATCTGTAAATAGATTTGCCCCAAACATAGCTCCAAACATCCGAGGCAGAGATCATAGGTTGGAATGATGAAGCGATCGTTTGAATGTGCCAGACGTCATCAAATGCTTCAGTTGCAATTTTAGCAAGTGTTTTGTAGTTGGGTTTGGATTCACAATTAGAGTCATCTTCACTTGATGTTTGAATGTAGGCATCGCGTGAGTTTACCTTGGCACCACGTGCCATGAAGAAGTAGGTGGGAGCAGAGTTGTCCTTGTCATTGGCATCAGCGTTGGTGATGGAGCCATTGTCTTCAGTGTTGAAGATGGACTTGGCAACGTAGGCTGTAGCTAGAGCCAGACTTGCAACGCCGGAGTCGGACTCCTCCTCAGACTCCACCTCCGCCTCCTCAGAAGCTGTAGCGACCCGACCTCAGACGGTCAAGTCTCTGTGCTTAAGTGTCATCCCTGGATCGGTATGCTGACACACACAGTACTCGAGGATTTATAACAGAGGTAAATCACATGTATAAAGTAACGTAAATACTATTACCTCAATCCAAATAGCGGAAGTAACAACAAGGTTTTGGATTCCCATCAACACCAACGGCAAAGTTGAGTGTAGAAATCGTAACCCTAACGTATCACTTACTCGTCGTAAGTATCCCGCAACATGAGACGTTGCAGCCACAAAGGGTCAATACATTGAATGTACTGGCAAATTCACACTGTAGAGCATTGCTGAATAATGGCTATCACTACATGCATATATGGCTGGTGGAGGCTCTATGGTTATAATGTTTTTGCAAAAAGCTAATTTTTCCCTACTGCAAAGGAATATATTTTATTTAACTACAAAGTTTGTTGAAAACATTGAGAAGGTTCCTCCAACTCAATCCCAAAATAATAATCATTAACCCAATCAATAATCATTAACCCAATCAATATTAATTCAGAGTGATGAGATCAACATGATAATCCAAGAACCAGATACTCAAGATGTCCATAACCGGGGACACGGCTAACCATGATTAGTTTGTACACTCTGCAGAGGTTTGCGTACTTTCCACACAAGACTCGATCTCCTCCGTTGGATTTCTCGCACTTCATGGTGTTTGAGAAACGGATGACCGAGACACAGTCTTTCAGAAGCATTAACTCTAACCCTGGGTAGACAGTACCAACCTACACCCCCTACATATGCTAGCCTACCACTGGAAGAGGTCATGCAACATACTCAACTATGCTAGAGCCCATAATAGCTTGTGGCTGCACACGGAAGTTTCTAGCATGAATAATCTTATGATCCCTTTGAGCCTGGGTGGCGAGCCGTAGGATGATCACACGGGTCCTCCGGGATATCCTAGGACAACACTGGATTTTCCAGGTGCCTGCAAACAATCCACCCAGATGTGTATTAAAGTAGCCACCTTAAGTTGAACCATTAAGTAAACAATCTCACATCTATCATGGAATACACTCAAACCCAATCCACATCTACGAGCATAGCATGGAAATATAAGCATAACGTAATAGTAACTCCCAAGGTTTGAATGCAGGGCAATAGGCTCCTACCTCATCAACTACTTCCCAATACCCACATGTTATCAATCCTACTCATGCAATGTTTGAGGGTTGAAACTAATGCATAAAAACTGGGTAATGAAAAGTATGGTCAAAGTGTGAACTTGCCTTGTACGGTTGATGTAGATGATTCACACTCATAACTCCTGATAGTTCTACTCGTCACACTCCGGTCAATCTAGCGTAAGCAAGCAATAGTAACCACACATAAGCAATCACTCAAAAGATCAGAAAAAACAAAGAAAACAATTCAGAAAACATCAAAACCAAGCAAATAACTCTTGCAACATAAAACAATTTCTAACAGTACCAAAATTATGTGAATTTGTCCTTATCAGAATGTTTAGGTCAAGAGCTTTAATTTGCAAAAAGAATCAACCAAATCGGAGTTATAAAACTCGAGTTACGATCAAACGAAGTTTAAATACAAATCTGCTCTAATTCAAATTTTAAAACTATCAAAAACACGTTTAAGTTGTTTTACTGGATAGAGGGGTTCATAACGAAGAAGTGGGCGTTGATTTCATCTAATTCCGACTAAGGAGCAAAAAGTAGTGATCGATTGAAGATCAGAGACTAACTGTAAGAAAAGAATTCACAGATAGGTCCCTGGCCGAAATTAAAAAGAAAAAGGAAAAGACTAAATAACAAACGTTCATTACCGAACGCTAACAAATGAATTCATTTGCTGCGAAGGGATAAACAGCGAACGTTCTCTGAATAGGACTAACCACAAAAAAACGATCTAAAAGGAAAACTCGAAGAAAACCGGATCGAGTTTTTGCGGGTTTATACCGGTTCACGAAAAAACGCAGCGGCGGATCGGACCGCCAGATCGGCGACGGCGCCTCTCCGGCGAGGCAGGGCGAGGCGCGGGGAGCGGCGAGCGAGGGGATCAGGCGACGACGGCGGAGCAGCGGTAGGCGGTGGTGGCGCGGGCGCGGGGTCCGGCGGGCGAGGTGCGGGACGACGGCGGCCGGAGCAGCGGCGGCTCGAGCAGGGCGGCGGCGGCGGCTTTTGCGGCGGCAGCGCTGCGCAGTTGGCGCGGGAGAGGGGCCAGGTCAGCGCCCTTTATAGGAGGGGAGGGGAGGCGCAAGGCATGGGGGAGGGGGCAAGGCGGCGGCGAAGTCCGTGAAGGTCACGGCGCGTCGTCGTCGTGCGGGAACCGGCCTCCGGCGTGAGGTCGGGGACGGCGTGGACTGGGCTGTGCTGCTGGGCCGGTTGGGTGCTGGGCCGGCCCAGTCGGTGAAGAAGAAGGTTTTTTTAAACATACAGAGAAAGAAATAATAAAAACAAAAGAAAAAGAAAATATTATATAGGCATATAATATATCAAAATTTTCAGAAAATTATTTTCTACAACGTAAACATTTTTGCCTAGTTAAATTAAATCAAGAAAAATTCAAATACTTCAAAGAGTGCTACTGCCCTACTAAAATCCAATGAAAATCATTTTAAAAATACCAAAATGACTTCAAATTTATTTATCTCCAATTTTCTGATGTAGGGAATCATGTTACCCTATTTTCCATATATTTTATTTTTTTGGAGAAAAATAATTTGAATAAAATCCAAATAACTCCAAATTGAAAATAATTTCCAAAAGGACTTTAAATTTGATCTTTGAAACTCCCAACTCATATTTCATATAATTTGAAGAAGTCATTTTATCTTCTCTCGTGAAAATCATTGAGTTGCTTAAAGTTTCTGAATTTGAAAATATTTCCAAAAGAAATTCAAATATTTTCAAAAACCCTTTTTATTTTAATTAAATGGAAGAAGTCATATCATCTTCACTCAAGGGTTTTGTATTTGAAAAGAATTTGAATTCACGGAGATCATAAAAGAAAAATGAAAGTTTGGGAAAGTCCTTTTATTCCCTCTCATTTAACTTTCGAAAGGTTTTCGAATTTCACTTAATTTCACACAATCAATCAAACAATCAATCAAAACTATCTATTTATTATAACATTCCAAAATTTAGAATTTTGGGATGTTACAAACCTACCACCCTTAAAATGAATCTCGTCCTCGAGATTCGGAGAGGCTAGCAAGAAATAGGTTAGGTCTAGGGGTCTTCTCAAAATCCATCGATCATCACAGGGGGTCCGGGGTGCTACCACCCTTAGAACATTGTTACGGTCCCATCAATACTCATGTCCTCCATCCTTATTCTTGACGGGGCCGGTCTTCTCAAATTCTCGGGAAAATTCCTTCTCTGGCTCTTCCGGTAGTGGCATAACCTTTTCCTTAATTCTCCTGTCCTTTCATCTTGGTAAGGTTATTCCGAGACTGGGTCTTCTTAGCTGACGGGTCTGGCGCCAATACTAAACTACTATCGATATCTCATGGTGGTCAACAATTTATGGGTTCTCCTGCAGGAAATGGGTCTGGGCTTTATTCTCACCGTATGGCCTACAACTGGCAACAACTGCCTTGTACAAGGGAAGATTATGATACCATTCTAAGGTTCAAACAAGGTTTTGATCATCGTCGCTCTACTATAGGCAAGACACTCAGATTTACCATCCCATATAGCAGAGGCGAATAACAAGAGTAAGTCGGTATGGTGATCAATCCATCCCGCACCCAAATCATTACCCTGTATATGGTTTAGCGAATCTCGCATTCTAACACTCGGTCATCCTCACAAGCTTTGCAAAATTTCTCTTGTCAACGAACCAAGTTCGTATAAATCCATTGATTCTGCAAGCCAGACAAACAATCTATCGTTCCTTCACAACTCCCAGGTTTTGCGTTACTCCTATAAGATCGTCTATCGATAAAATGGTAACTTCTTCCAGGGTTTTTCCTTCAGCAAGAGTGTGCTTGCTTCTTGGCAGGTCGTGGGGCCTGTGGATTATGGCCCATCTCATCACTTACAAACCTTGAACTCATCATCGGGGCAACTGACCTTTAATCCAACATCCAACTTCCTAGCATTCTTAAATCCATCCAATTGTACTGTCTTCCTTCCTTCTATTGGTACCAAACTAAAACGTGATTACTCAAACTCATCACGAAGTTACAATTGCTCCATATTACTGTTGGAAATATGCCCTAGAGGCAATAATAAATGGTTATTATTATATTTCTTTGTTCATGGTAATTGTCTATTATTCATGCTATAATTGTATTGTCCGGAAATCATAATACATGTGTGAATACATAGACCACAACCTGTCCCTAGTAAGCCTCTAGTTGACTAGCTCGTTGATCAATAGATGGTTACGGTTTCCTGACCATGGACATTGGATGTCGTTGATAACGGGATCACATCATTAGGAGAATGATGTGATGGACAAGACCCAATCCTAAGCATAGCATAAAAGATCGTGTAGTTTCGTTTGCTAGAGCTTTTCCAATGTCAAGTATCTTTTCCTTAGACCATGAGATCGTGCAACTCCCGGATACCGTAGGAGTGCTTTGGGTGTGCCAAACGTCACAACGTAACTGGGTGACTATAAAGGTGCACTACGGGTATCTCCGAAAGTGTCTGTTGGGTTGGCACGGATCGAGACTGGGATTTGTCACTCCGTGTGACGGAGAGGTATCTCTGGGCCCACTCGGTAATGCATCATCATAATGAGCTCAATGTGACTAAGGCGTTAGTCACGGGATCATGCATTGTGGTACGAGTAAAGAGACTTGCCGGTAACGAGATTGAACAAGGTATTGGGATACCGACAATCGAATCTCGGGCAAGTAACATACCGATTGACAAAGGGAATTGCATACGGATTGATTGAATCCTCGACACCGTGGTTCATCCGATGAGATCATCGTGGAACATGTGGGAGCCAACATGGGTATCCAGATCCCGCTGTTGGTTATTGACCGGAGAGGCGTCTCGGTCATGTCTGCATGTCTCCCGAACCCGTAGGGTCTACACACTTAAGGTCCGGTGACGCTAGGGTTGTAGAGATATATGTATGCGGAAACCCGAAAGTTGTTCGGAGTCCCGGATGAGATCCCGGACGTCACGAGAGGTTCCGGAATGGTCCGGAGGTGAAGAATTATATATAGGAAGTCAAGTTTCGGCCACCGGGAAAGTTTCGGGGGTTACCGGTATTGTACCGGGACCACCGGAAGGGTCCCGGGGGTCCACCGGGTGGGGCCACCTATCCCGGAGGGCCCCGTGGGCTGAAAGTGGAAGGGAACCAGCCCTTAGTGGGCTGGGGCGCCCCCCTTGGGCCTCCCCCCATGCGCCTAGGGTTGGGAACCCTAGGGGGGAGCTTCCCCCTTGCCTTGGGGGGCAAGGCACCCCTTCCCCCCCACTTGGCCGCCGCCCCCCTTGGAGATCTGATCTCCCAAGGGCTGGCGCCCCCCAGGGGTCCTATAAATAGTGGGGGGGAGGGAGGGCAGCAACCAACAGCCTTGGGCGCGTCCCTCCTCCCCTGCAACACCTCTCTCTCTCTCTCTCTCTCTCTCTCTCGCAGAAGCTTGGCGAAGCCCTGCCGGAGACCCGCTACATCCACCACCACGCCGTCGTGCTGCTGGATCTCCATCAACCTCTCCTTCCCCCTTGCTGGATCAAGAAGGAGGAGACGTCGCTGCACCATACGTGTGTTGAACGCGGAGGTGCCGTCCGTTCGGCACTCGGTCATCGGTGATTTGGATCACGGCGAGTACGACTCCGTCATCCACGTTCATTGGAACGCTTCCGCTCGCGATCTACAAGGGTATGTAGATGCACTCCTTTCCCCTCGTTGCTAGTAGACTCCATAGATGCATCTTGGTGAGCGTAGGAAAATTTTAAATTATCCTACGATTCCCAACAGTGGTATCAGAGCCAGGTCTATGCGTAGTTACTATGCATGAGTAGAACACAAAGCAGCTGTGGGCGTTGAGTTTGCCAATTCTTCTTGCCGCTACTAGTCTTTTTCTTGTTTCGGCGGCATTGTAGGATGAACCGGCCCGGACCGACCTTACACGTACACTTACGTGAGACAGGTTCCACCGACTGACATGCACAAGTTGCATAAGGTGGCTAGCGGGTGTTTGTCTCTCCTACTTTAGTCGGAACGGATTCGATGAAAAGGGTCCTTATGAAGGGTAAATAGAAATTGGCAAATCACGTTGTGGTCATACGTAGGTAAGAAACGTTCTTGCTAGAAACCTACAAACCACGTAAAAACTTGCAACAACAATTAGAGGACGTCTAACTTGTTTTTGCAGCAAGTGCTATGTGATGTGATATGGCCAGAAGATGTGATCAATGATATATGTGATGTATGAGATTGATCATATTCTTGTAATAGGAATCACGACTTGCATGTCGATGAGTATGACAACCGGCAGGAGCCATAGGAGTTGTCTTTATTATTTTGTATGACCTGCGTGTCATTGAATAACGCCATGTAAATTACTTTACTTTGTTGCTAAACGAGTTAGCCATAGAAGTAGAAGTAATCGTTGGCGTGACGACTTCATGAAGACACAATGATGGAGATCATGATGATGGAGATCATGGTGTCATGCCGGTGACGAAGATGATCATGGTGCCCCGAAGATGGAGATCAAAGGATCATGATGATATTGGCCATATCATGTCACTATTTGATTGCATGTGATGTTTATCATGTTTTTGCATCTTATTTGCTTAGAATGACGGTAGTAAGTAAGATGATCCCTTATAATAATTTCAAGAAAGTGTTCACCCTAACTGTGCACCGTTGCGAAGGTTCGTTGTTTCGAAGCACCACGTGATGATCGGGTGTGATAGATTCTAACGTTTGAATACAACGGGTGTTGACGAGCCTAGCATGTACAGACATGGCCTCAGAACACACGCAATACACTTAGGTTGACTTGACGAGCCTAGCATGTACAGACATGGCCTCGGAACACGGAGGACCGAAAGGTCGAGCATGAGTCGTATAGAAGATACGATCAACATGGAGATGTTCACCGATCTTGACTAGTCCGTCTCACGTGATGATCGGACACGGCCTAGTTAAAATCGGATCATGTTTCACTTAGATGACTAGAGGGATGTCTATCTGAGTGGGAGTTCATAATCAGATGAACTTCATTATCATGAACATAGTCAAAAAGGGTATTTGCAAATTATGTCATAGCTTGCGCTTTAGTTCTACTGGTTAAGATATGTTCCTAGAGAAAATTTAGTTGAAAGTTGGTAGTAGCAATTATGCGGACTGGGTCCGTAAACTGAGGATTGTCCTCATTGCTGCACAGAAGGCTTATGTCCTTAATGCACCGCTCGGTGTGCTGAACCTCAGCGTCGTCTGTAGATGTTACGAAACATCTGACATACACGTTTTGATGACTACGTGATAGTTCAGTGCGGTTTAGAATTGAGGCACCAAAGACGTTTTTAAAACGTCGCAGAACATGTGAGATGTTCCGAAGACTGAAATTGGGATTTCAGACCACTTCCCACGTCAAGAGGTATGAGACCTCTGACAAGTTTCTTAAGCCTGCAAACTAAGGGAGGAAAGCTCAATCGTTGAGCGTGTGCTCAGATTGTCTGAGTGCCACAATCACTTGAATCGAGTGGGAGTTAATCTCCCAGATGAGATAGTGATAGTTCTCCATAGTCACTGCCACCAAGCTAGTAGAGCTTCGTGATGAACTATAACATATCAAGGATAGTGATGATGATCCTTGAGCTATTCGCGATGTTTGACACCGCGAGAGTAGAAATCAAGAAGGAGCATCAATTGTTGATGGTTAGTAAAACCACTAGTTTAAGAAGGGCAAGGGCAAAAGGGATACTTCATGAAACAGCAAGTCATTTGCTACTCTAGTGAAGAATCCCAAGGTTGAACCCAAACCCGAGACTAAGTGCTTCTGTAATGAGAGGAACGGTCACTGAAGCAGTACTACCCTAGATACTTGGTAGATGAGAAGGCAGGCAAGGTCGACAGAAGTATATTGGATATACGTTATATGAATGTGTACTTTACTAGTACTCCTAGCAGCACCAGGGTATTAGATACCGGTTCGGTTGCTAAGTGTTAGTAACTCGAAATAAAAGCTGCGGAATAAATGGAGACTAGCTAAAGGTGAGATGATGATATGTGTTGGAAGTGTTTCCAAGGTTGATGTGATCAAGCATCGCATGCTCCCTCTACCATCAAGATTTGGTGTTTGCGTTGAACATGATTGGATTATGTTTACCGCAAAACGGTTATTCATTTAAGGAGAATAATGGTTACTCTGTTTACTTGAATAATACCTTCAATGGTCTTGCACCTAAAATGAATCTCGATCGTAGTGATACACATGTTCATGCCAAAAAGATATAAGATAGTAATGATAGTACCACATACTTGTGGCACTGCCACTTGAGTCATATTGGTGTAGAACGCATGAAGAAGCTCCATGTAGGTGGATCTTTGGACTCACTCATTTTTGAAAAGATTGAGACATGCGAACCATGTCTATTGGTATATATGCATGAAGAAACTCCATACAGATGGATCATTTGGACTCACTTGATTATGAATCACTTGAGACATGCAAATCATACCACATGGGCAAAATGACTGAAAGTCCTCGTTTTTAGTGAGATGGAACAAGAGAGCAACTTATTGGAAGTAATACATTTTGATGTACACAGTCCAATGAGTGCTGAGGCATGCAGTGGATATCGTTATGTTCTTACTTCACAGATGATTTGAGTAGATGCTGAGTGTATTTACTTGATGAAACACTAGTCTGAATTATTGAAAGGTTCAAGTAATTTCAGAGTGAAGTTGAAGATCGTCGTGACAAGAGGATAAAATGTCTGTGATATGATCATAGAGATGAGTATCTGAGATACGAGTTTGGCACACAATTGAGACATTGTGGAAAGTGTTTCACAATTAATACCGCCTGGAACACCATAGTGTGATGGTGTGTCCGAACATCATAACTGCACCCTATTGGATATGGTGCATACCATGATGTTTCTTCTCAAATTACCACTATCATTTATGGGTTAGGCATTAGAGACCACCGCATTCACTTTAAAAGGGGCACCACGCAATTCCGTTGAGACGACACCGTTTATAGAAACCTAAGTTGTCGTTTCTTAAAAGTTTGGGGCTGCGATGCTTATGTGAAAAAGTTTCAGGCTGATAAGCTCGAACCCAAAGCGGATAAATGCATCTTCATAGAATACCCAAAAACAGTTGGGTATACCTCCTATTTCAGATCTGGAAGCAAAAGTAATTGCTTCTAGAAACGAGTCCTTTCTCGAGGAAAAGTTTCTCTCGAAAGAATTGAGTGGGAGGATGGTGGAGACTTGATAAGGTTATTGAACCGTCGCTTCAACTAGTGTGTAGCAGGGCACAGGAAGTTGTTCCTGTGGCACCTACACCAATTGAAGTGGAAGCTTATGATAGTGATCATGAAACTTCGGATCAAGTCACTACCAAACCTCGTAGGACGACGAGGATGCGCACTACTTCAGAGTAATGCGTGATCCTGTCTTGGAAGTCATGTTGCTAGACAACAATGAACCTACGAGCTATGGAGAAGCGATGGTGGGCCCATATTCCGACGAATGGCTCGAGGCCATGAAATCCGAGATAGAATCCATGTATCAGAACAAAGCATGGACTTTGGTGAACTTGCCCGATGATCGGCAAGCCATTGAGATAAATGGATCTTTAAGAAGAAGACGGACATGGACGGTAATGTTACCGTCTATGAAGCTCGACTTGTGGCAAAGAGTATTTTCACAAGTTCAAGGAGTTGACTACGATGAGTTTTTCTCATCCGTAGCGATGCTTAGGTCCGTCGGAATCATGTTAGCATTAGCTACATTTATGAAATCTGGCAGATGGATGTCAAAACAAGTTTCCTTACCAGTTTTCGTAAGGAAAGGTTGTATGTGATACAATCAGAAAGGTTTTGTCGATCCTAAGGATGCTAAAAGGTATGCTAGCTCCAGCGATCCTTCCATGGATTAGAGCAAGCATCTCGGAGTCAGAATATACGCTTTGATGGAGTGATCAAAGTTTTTGGGTTTATACAAAGTTTGTTAGAAACTTGTATTTACAATAAAGTGAGTGGGAGCGCTACAACATTTCTGATAAGTATATGTGAATGACATATTGTTGATCCGAAATGATATAAAATTTCTGGAAAGCAGAAAGGGTTGTTTGAAAGGAGTTTTTCAAAGGAAGACCTGGATAAAGCTACTTACATATTGGGCATCAAGATCCATAGAGATAGATCAAGACGCCTGATGATACTTTCAAAAGACAGCACACCTTGACATGATTTTGAAAGAGTTCAAAATAGATCAGCAAAGAAGGAGTTCTTGGCTGTGTTACAAGGTGTGAGTATTGAGTGAGACTCAAGACCTGACCACAGCAGAAGATAGAGAAAGGACGAAGGTCGTCCCCTATGCTTTAGACGTAGGCTCTATAGTATGCTATGTTGTGTACCGCACATGTAGTGTGCCTTGCCATGAGTTGGTCAAGAGGGTACAATGGTGATCCGGGAAAGGATCTCATGACAGCGGTCGAACTTATCCTTAGTACCTAGTGGATTAAGGAATTTTCTCGATTATGAAGGTGGAAAGGAGTTCGTCGTAAAGGGTTACGTCGATGCGAACTTTGACACTAATCCGGATGACACTGAGTAGTAAACCGGATTCGTATAGTAGAGCAATTATTTGAAATGGCTCCAAATAGCACGTGGTAGCATCCACAAAGATGACATAGATATTCGTAAAGCACACGGTTCTGAAAGGTTCAGACCCGTTGACTAATAACCTCTCTCACAAGCATAACATGACCAAACCAGAACACATTGAGTGATAATCACATAGTGATGTGAACTAGATTGTTGACTCTAGTAAACTCTTTAGATGTTGGTCACATGGTGATGTGACCAGTGAGTGTTAATCACATGGTGATGTGAACTAGATTATTGACTCTAGTGCAAGTGGGAGACTGTTGGAAATATGCCCTAGAGGCAATAATAAATGGTTATTATTATATTTCTTTGTTCATGGTAATTGTCTATTATTCATGCTATAATTGTATTGTCCGGAAATCGTAATACATGTGTGAATACATAGACCACAACCTGTCCCTAGTAAGCCTCTAGTTGACTAGCTCGTTGATCAATAGATGGTTACGGTTTCCTGACCATGGACATTGGATGTCGTTGATAACGGGATCACATCATTAGGAGAATGATGTGATGGACAAGACCCAATCCTAAGCATAGCATAAAAGATCGTGTAGTTTCGTTTGCTAGAGCTTTTCCAATGTCAAGTATCTTTTCCTTAGACCATGAGATCATGCAACGCCCGGATACCGTAGGAGTGCTTTGGGTGTGCCAAACGTCACAACGTAACTGGGTGACTATAAAGGTGCACTACGGGTATCTCCGAAAGTGTCTGTTGGGTTGGCACGGATCGAGACTGGGATTTGTCACTCCGTGTGACGGAGAGGTATCTCTGGGCCCACTCGGTAATGCATCATCATAATGAGCTCAATGTGACTAAGGCGTTAGTCACGGGATCATGCATTTCGGTACGAGTAAAGAGACTTGCCGGTAACGAGATTGAACAAGGTATTGGGATACCGACGATCGAATCTCGGGCAAGTAACATACCGATTGACAAAGGGAATTGCATACGGATTGATTGAATCCTCGACACCGTGGTTCATCCGATGAGATCATCGTGGAACATGTGGGAGCCAACATGGGTATCCAGATCCCGCTGTTGGTTATTGACCGGAGAGGCGTCTCGGTCATGTCTGCATGTCTCCCGAACCCGTAGGGTCTACACACTTAAGGTCCGGTGACGCTAGGGTTGTAGAGATATATGTATGCGGAAACCCGAAAGTTGTTCGGAGTCCCGGATGAGATCCCGGACGTCACGAGAGGTTCCGGAATGGTCCGGAGGTGAAGAATTATATATAGGAAGTCAAGTTTCGGCCACCGGGAAAGTTTCGGGGGTTACCGGTATTGTACCGGGACCACCGGAAGGGTCCCGGGGGTCCACCGGGTGGGGCCACCTATCCCGGAGGGCCCCGTGGGCTGAAAGTGGAAGGGAACCAGCCCTTAGTGGGCTGGGGCGCCCCCCTTGGGCCTCGCCCCATGCGCCTAGGGTTGGGAACCCTAGGGGGAGCTTCCCCCTTGCCTTGGGGGGCAAGGCACCCCTTCCCCCCCACTTGGCCGCCGCCCCCCTTGGAGATCTGATCTCCCAAGGGCTGGCGCCCCCCAGGGGTCCTATAAATAGTGGGGGGGAGGGAGGGCAGCAACCAACAGCCTTGGGCGCCTCCCTCCTGCCCTGCAACAGCTCTCTCTCTCTCGCAGAAGCTTGGCGAAGCCCTGCCGGAGACCCGCTACATCCACCACCACGCCGTCGTGCTGCTGGATCTCCATCAACCTCTCCTTCCCCCTTGCTGGATCAAGAAGGAGGAGACGTCGCTGCACTGTACGTGTGTTGAACGCGGAGGTGCCGTCCGTTCGACACTCGGTCATCGGTGATTTGGATCACGGCGAGTACGACTCCGTCATCCACGTTCATTGGAACGCTTCCGCTCGCGATCTACAAGGGTATGTAGATGCACTCCTTTCCCCTCGTTTCTAGTAGACTCCATAGATGCATCTTGGTGAGCGTAGGAAAATTTTAAATTATGCTACGATTCCCAACAATTACCAACATTCTACCTCCTTTATATCCAATAATACTTCATCTCTTCATATCCTTCGGGTATCCAACATATCGAGATAAAACTCGTACTTATGAAGTCCAATCCATGGAACATCATTATCCTTTCCAGGGGTCAAGTGTCCTCACAGTTACTACCACCCTTAAAATTGCACAAACTCATCCATAGACCATATTTCTCATATCCTCGAAAATGGTCAAAATCTTTCTTCACAAAGTAACAACTCATAAAATCCAATCAGTACTAACGATGCTAACTTTATTGATTCTCCAATTATTACAATCTCCTGCATTTCCATTACATGCCACAACTCAACACCTCAATACAAAAGAGTTGTTCCCATTACTACTACTATACTTCTCACAGACTCAACTATTTATCACAAGTCTCCTCCTTGGGACAATCTCTGGCAAAGTGCCATGCTTCATCACAACGGAAACATATTACTTCTGACAAGTTTCGAGGTTTCCTTGTAGTTATATAGCCTCCTCGGGTCCTTGGCTTCCTTTTTGGGCAATTGCTGAGGTAGTGCCCTGACTCCTTGCACCTATAACAGGTGATATGACTCAGATCCTTCCTGGAATCCAATCCATTTCTCTTCCTGGACTTTTTCGTGCCAATCAGGGCTTCTATTTCCTGTGGGTCATACTCTACTTCCTCTGTCGGGAATTCTACTAGATCCCCATTCAGACAATCCTGTGAGATGAGTCCTTCTTCTCCACATGAATAGCACGACTTGGTGCAGGGTTCAATTGGGTCTTCTTCGGGTGTGTGCTCCACCTCTTCCTTCATCACAGGTTCTTCAAAAATTTCCGTAAGGGCTCCTTTCATTGCTTCTTTGTTCTGCTGGATGGTTCTTCGAACCATGGGGTAAATGTGACGCTGAGCAGGGTAGTGGGTAGTTCCTTCACACAAGAAACAAGTAATCTGCCTAGTTGGGCATTCTTCAGCTGGGTGACTTCCTTCACAATTAGGGCATTCATCCTTGTGTTCTTTATGGTTGTGTCCTATTTCTCCACAAAGCGTGCATGCACAGGGTTTCTTCATATCCTTTCCAGAAGGCTTCAATTTCTGGAACACAAACCGAGACATTAGCAAAGTCAACTTAAATTCTTCCCAAGTGGTTACTCCTTGCCATCCATTGGTGGTTTGGTACATCCTCCACCAAGTGGCAGCACCTCTTTCAAAGCACTAAAGAGCATGCTGGGTCATATCCTTTCCGGCTATAGGGTTATTCTCCATGTGATCCTCCATGTTCTGAATCCATCGGTCCATCTCCAATTGACTCATCGGTCCAGAAAATACAAGCTCATCTCCATTCATCCTCTAATGGGTCCATGGGTTTTGGGGTGAGATAAGAGAGATAGAGAGGGATGCACAAATACAAACAAAAGTTTTGAAAAGACATATTTTATTTGTGGCTGTCGGAAAAACATCAAACAAATGACAGCTCACAAACGTCGCATCTAACGTAGGTATATAAGGGGTTTGGTCTTCTAAAGGTCAATAAATCTTCAAAATCACCAAACTCTTCAAGTCTTGTTCATGTCTCATATGGCTTCTTCCGATCATGTTTGTCCTTCTCAAGTTCTTTTGCCAGATCATCTCTGTTGGCGCGAAGTCTCTCATGACGTCCTTTAATATTCTAGAGTTGCGTTCCAACTTCTGGGTTTCAACATCCTTGGCATGAACCATGGTCCTGCTGTCCTTCAGTTACTGACGAATCTTCGGTATCTCGAGGTTTTGCTCCTCCAGCTTGGCTACTTCAGCTCCTGGGTCCTAAGTTCTTCACGAAATGCTTTCTTGTCAAATACGGCTTCCTGCAGGTCCATCTTAACTTCTGCTCCAGATCCTGGTGATACATCAGCTAAGGTTAAAGCTGCATCCTTTGCTGACAGATGCTCCATCAGCCTTCTACCATCCAATCCTTCCATGCATATGCATGCTTAACTCCGCACGATGACAATAGCATAAGCGGGCGATAACACCATGATTAGCCGTGTCTATGCCCATGTTACTGCCATGAGCTTTCATTCCATAATTGATATCCCTGTCTTTCGGGTTTTCTTGACAAAACTTTGAATTCTTATGCTCCATGTTCCGGTCTTTCTCCGATACACCTTGTTCTCGGGTATTGACAACTTCCATAATCTGCCAAGTTCCATAAGGGTAGCCTTCTTAGGTCATACAAATCCGGAAATTCTTCAGAGCCTTCAAATTCTCCTAGTCTTCGGATTCTTCATCTGTTGTAGTTTCCATTATTGTAATGCACGGTAAAATCCTCTTCATTCCAAATGGTCTTAGTTGTCTGATATCTTGTCTCCTAGCAGTGGTCTCATCAGTCTAATCTTCATGGTCAAAAGGGGAAAGGGGTATAGTCTCACTAAAAGGAATTTTTGAATAAGCTCAGAAGAGAAGAGAGGTAAAAGATCTTTTTGAAAATGAAGTTGTAGAGAAAATCTTTCCTATGGGCTTGTCAGTTTCTAGGGTCACGTCCTACAGTCAACATGTGCTCTAATACCATCTTGTAGCGACCCGACCTCAGACGGTCAAGTCTCTGTGCTTAAGTGTCATCCCTAGATCGGTATGCTGACACACACAGTACTCGAGGATTTATAACAGAGGTAAATCACATGTATAAAGTAACGTAAATACTATTACCTCAATCCAAATAGCGGAAGTAACAACAAGGTTGTGGATTCCCATCAACACCAATGGCAAAGTTGAGTGTAGAAATCGTACCCCTAACGTATCACTTACTCGTCGTAAGAATCCTGCAACATGAGACGTTGCAGCCACAAAGGGCCAGTACATTGAATGTACTGGCAAATTCACACTGTAGAGCATTGCTGAATAATGGCTATCACTACATGCATATATGGCTGGTGGAGGCTCTATGGTTATAATGTTTTTGCGAAAAGCCAATTTTTCCCTACTGCAAAGGAATATATTTTATTTAACTACAAAGTTTGTTGAAAACATTGAGAAGGTTCCTCCAACTCAATCACAAAATAATAATCATTAACCCAATCAATAATCATTAACCCAATCAATATTAATTTAGAGTGATGAGATCAACATGATAATCCAAGAACCAGATACTCAAGATGTCCATAACCGGGGACACGTCTAACCATGATTAGTTTGTACACTCTGCAGAGGTTTGCGCACTTTCCCCACAAGACTTGATCTACTCTGTTGGATTTCTCGCACTTCATGGTGTTTGAGAAACGGATGACCGAGACACAGTCTTTCAGAAGCATTAACTCTAACCCTGGGTAGACAGTACCAACCTACACCCGCTACATCTGCTAGCCTACCACTGGAAGAGGTCATGCAACATACTCAACTATGCTAGAGCCCATAATAGCTTGTGGCTGCACACGGAAGTTTCTAGCATGAATAATCTTATGATCCCTTTGAGCCTAGGTGGCGAGCCGTAGGATGATCACACGGGTCCTCCGGGATATCCTAGGACAACACTGGATTTTCCAGGTGCCCGCAACCAATCCACCCAGATGTGTATTAAAGTAGCCACCTTAAGTTGAACCATTAAGTAAACAATCTCACATCTGTCATGGAATACACTCAAACCCAATCCACGTCTACGAGCATAGCATGGCAATATAAGCATAACGTAATAGTAACTCCCAAGGTTTGAATGCAGGGCAATAGGCTCCTACCTCATCAACTACTTCCCAATACCCACATGTTATCAATCCTACTCATGCAATGTTTGAGGGTTGAAACTAATGCATAAAAACTGGGTAATGAAAAGTATGATCAAAGTGTGAACTTGCCTTGTACGGCTGATGTAGATGATTCGCACTCATAACTCATGATAGTTCTACTCGTCACACTCCGGTCAATCTAGCGTAAGCATGCAATAGTAACCACACATAAGCAGTCACTCAAAAGATCGAAAAGAACGTAGAAAAGAATTCACAGATAGGTCCCTAGCCGAAGTTAAAAAGAAAAAGGAAAAGACTAAATAATGAATGTTCATTACCGAACGCTAACGAATGAATTCATTTGCTACGAAGGGATAAACAGCGAACATTCTCTGAATAGGACTAACCACAGAAAAACGATCTAAAAGGAAAAACCGAAGAAAACCGGATCGGGTTTTTGCGGGTTTATACCGGTTCACAAAAAAAGCAGCGGCGGATCGGACCGGCAGATCGGCGACGGCGGCTCTCTGGCGAGGCAGGGCGAGGCACGGGGAGCAGCGACGCGAGGGGATCGGGCGGCGACGGCGGAGCAGCGGCGGGCGGTGGTGGCGCGGGTGCGGGGTCCGGCGGGCGAGGCGCGGGACGGCGGCGGCCGGAGCAGCGGCGGCTTGAGCAGGGCGGCGGCGGCGCTGCGCAGTTGGCGCGGGAGAGGGGCCGGGGCGGCGCCCTGTATAGGAGGGGAGGGGAGGCGCAAGGCGTGGGGGAGGGGGCAAGGCGGCGGCGAAGTACGTGAAGGTCACGACGTGGCGTCGTCGTGCGGGAACCGGCCTCCGGCGTGAGGTCGAGGACGGCGCGGACTGGGCGGTGCTGCTGGGCCGGTTGGGTGAAGAAGAAGTTTTTTTAAACATACAGGGAAAGAAATAATAAAAACAAAAGAAAAATAAAATATTATATAGGCATATAATATATCAAAATTTTCAGAAAATTATTTTCTACAACATGAACATTTTTGCCTAGTCAAATTAAATCGAGAAAAATTCAAATACTTCAAAGAGTGCTACTGCGCTACTAAAATCCAATGAAAATCATTTTAAAAATACCAAAATGACTTCAAATTTATTTATCTCCAATTTTCTGATGTAGGGAATCATGTTACCCTATTTTCCATATATTTTATTTTTTTGGAGAAAAATAATTTGAATAAAATCCAAATAACTCCAAATTGAAAATAATTTCTAAGAGGACTTTAAATTTGATCTTTGAAACTCCCAACTCATATTTCGTATAATTTGAAGAAGTCATTTTATCTTCTCTTGTGAAAATCATTGAGTTGCTTAAAGTTCCTGAATTTGAAAATATTTCCAAAAGAAATTCAAATATTTTCAAAAACCCTTTTTATTTTAATTAAATGGAAGAAGTCATATAATCTTCACTCAAGGGTTTTGTATTTGAAAAGAATTTGAATTCACGGAGATCATAAAAGAAAAATGAAAGTTTAGGAAAGTCCTTTTATTCCCTCTCATTTAACTTTCAAAAGGTTTTCGAATTTCACTCAATTTCACACAATCAATCAAACAATCAATCAAAACTATCTATTTATTATAACATTCCAAAATTTAGAATTTTGGGATGTTACAGAAGCATACTCCTCCTCTGAATCCATTTCCTTGCCAACAAAAGCACGAGCCTTCCCAGATGAGCTCTTCTTGTGTGATGAAGACTTGGACGAAGACTTGGAAGAAGACTTTGAGGATTTCTTCTTCTTCTTGTCATCAGAATCATATTCCTTGCTCTTCTTCTTCTTGTTGTTCTCATTGTCCCACTGTGGACACTCAGAGATGTATTGTCCAGGTTTCTTGCACTTGTGACATATTCTCTTCTTGTGGTCATGAGTGGAAGCTTCATCATTTCTTGAGCTGGATCGTGAAGACTTTCTGAAGCCTTTCTTCCTAGTGAACTTCTGGAACTTCTTCACAAGCATAGCAAGCTCATTTCCAATGTCTTCAGGATCACCAGAACTGCAGCCAGATTCTTCTTCAGATGAGGAAACAACCTTTGCCTTCAAAGCGCGAGTTCGGCCATAGTTGGGACCATAAATATCTCTTTTCTCAGATAGCTGAAACTCATGTGTGTTGAGCCTCTCAAGTATGTTAGACGGATCGAGTGTCTTGAAGTCAAGGCGTTCTTGAATCATCAGGGCAAGGGTGTTGAATGAGCTGCCAAGTGATCTCAGGAGTGTCTTGACGATTTCATGCTTGGTGATTTCAGTGGTGCCGAGAGCACGAAGCTCATTTTTGATGTCAGTGAGGCGATCAAACGTGAGCTGGACATTCTCATTGTCGTTTCTCTTGAAGCGATTGAAGAGGTTGCGAAGAACACTAATCCTTTGATCTCTCTGGGTTGAGACGCCTTCGTTGACCTTGGAGAGCCAGTCCCAGACTAGCTTCGACGTTTCCAGAGCACTCACACGGCCATACTGTCCTTTGGTCAGATGACCACATATGTTCTTGGCGGTAGAATCCAGTTGAACGAACTTCTTGACATCAGCAGGGGTGACACCTTCACCGGTCTTGGGAACACCGTTCTTGACGACATACCAGAGGTCGACATCAATGGCTTCAAGATGCATGCGCATCTTATTGTTCCAGTAGGGATATTCAGTGCCATCGAAGACAGGGCACGCAGCGGAGACTTTGATTATCCCTGCAGTCGACATAGCTAAAACTCCAGGTGGTTAAACCGAATCACACAGAACAAGGGAGTACCTTGCTCTGGTACCAATTGAAAGTGCTAGTTATCGACTAGAGGGGGGTGAATAGGTGATTTTTATGAAAGTCTTCAAAACATGGAAGTTTCGAAGATAAACAATAGAGATGAACCTATTGACCTGCAGTGGAAGGTAGACTACACTAGGCAAGCCATAGTTAAGTATTCAATGAAGTGAAAGCACGAAGACTAATAGCAACTAGGTAGTAAAGATCAGGATGGAAGATAGTATGAAGCCAAACAACAACAGTAGTTACACAGTGAAGTCAAACAGGTAATGCAAGCAGGCAATGACGTCACGAAGACAAACTGTAAGTAAAGAGAGGAAGAAGATAGAACCAGTTGCTTAGTGAGGACAAGGATTTGTTGGACCAGTTCCAGTTGCTGTGACAACTGTACGTATGGTTAGGGAGGCTGAGATTTAACTTAGAAGACCGCGTATTCACCTTATTCCCCTTGAGCTAAGGACACCCAGTCCTCGCCCAATCACTCTGGTAAGTCTTCAAGGTAGACTTCCAAACCTTCACAGATTTCGTTCACTGGCAATCCACAATGATTCTTGGATGCTCAGAACGCGATGCCTAACCGGCTGGAGGATTCACAGTCCTCAAGTGTAACAAGTCTTCAGGTCACGCGGACAGAAAGACTTCCGTGATGCCTAACACTCTTTGGCTCTGGGTGTTTTGGGCTTTGTCCTCGCAAGGATTTCTCTCTCTCAAAAGCTTCGGAGGTGGGTTGCTCTCAAACGATAAAAGCCGTGCACTAACTCTGAGCAGCAACCAACTTATGGTGTAGGGGGTGGGCTATTTATAGCCACTAGGCAAACCGACCTGATTTGTCCGAAATGACCCTGGGTCACTAAGGAACTGACACGTGTTCCAACGGTCAGATTTCGAACACACGTGGCAGCTTGACTTGGGCTACAAGTAAAGCTGACTCATCCAACTCTGGATAAGATTTCCTCTCATTGTCTTCGCTCGAAGACATAGGATTTGGTTGAGCATCACTTCAGTCACTCTGACTTTGTTGACTTGGACCCCACTTAACAGTACGGTGGTTCCTATGACTCAACAAAGAAAAAAGTGAAACAACGAAACAACTATGTCTTCGCGCTCCAAAGTCTTCATGCGATGTCTTCTCATGTCATAGTCTTCATATTGAATATCTTCACATACCACCATTGTCTTCAATGTCTTCACACATTTTTAGGGGTCATCTCCGGTAGGTAAACCGAATCAATGAGGGACTACTACCTGTGTTATCCTGCAATTCTCTCAAACACATTAGTCCCTCAACCAGGTTTGTCGTCAATACTCCAAAACCAACTAGGGGTGGCACTAGATGCACTTACATACACAATCTATCCTTGTCAAATATAACATCTTTCACTCCAAGGATATGATTACCTTTAATAAGCTTATCAAGATTTCGCATGCCCACATGACCTAACCTTCTATGCCACAACCAGCCTTTAGAAGATTTAGCAATAAAGCAAGTTCTAGGTTGAGCCTTTTTAGTGAAATCGACAATGTAAAGATCACCTCTACGTATACCGGTAAAGACCATATTATGATTATATCTACGAAACACTTGGCAATCTACTTCAGTGAATAGGACATTAAAACCAAAGTCAGCAAGTCTAGATACGGAAAGTAGATTATAGCCAAGAGATTCAACGAGCATAACATTTTGTATGGAGCTATCATGTGAGATGGCCACCTTACCAAGGCCAACCACCTTACCCTTTGAGTTATCACCAAAAGTGACATACTTTCGAGGGTCATCGTTTCAGCAAGCTCATGAAACATATCCGTATCTCCGGTCATATGATCGATACATCCACTATCAAGGACCTATTCCTTTCCTCCAGCCATGTAGCCACGAAGATTAGCCATAAGACCAAAGTGTCTCATAGACTCATCGAGGTCGAAGTCACTATCATCATCCTCATCACAGTATCCGTGTTCAACATCGTCTTGTGATGGGTCAATTCCTAGAGAGAGTGATTCATTAGATTTATGACCATTACAATGTGCATCTTTATGAATTCTAATGACTTCGGAGATAATATTGCTAATGATTCCAACATCTCCTTTGGCACGCATAAGGTCACGGAGCTCAAACAAACAATCACCATACTTAGGATCATTAGGACTCATCTTAGTCAAAGCAATAGACTTATGAAGGATCTCATCTAAGTTTTTCAAGGAATAGTTTGGAAATCGTTCCTCAAGAAATCTCCGTATAGTGTAGGCACAATCAAGAGTAGGCAAGCAACCAATCAAGTTTCTAGGTAAACCTCTAGTGATAAGATTAACAGTTCTAAGGTTTCGGATCATGTCAATAGACTCATCAAGGGTAGGATGCATAGGATCAACATGAGGTGCACAAGGGCTAGTAATATACTTGCTCAAATGATATTCATTGAAAATGAGAAGCATCTCATTTTTCACTCATGAAAGTACTCTCCATCAAGCATAGGAACTCTACGTCTAAGACTCCCCAACGTAGACTCATCCATCTTCCTCCAAAGGTGTTTAAACCAAAGCAATGGAGACCAAAGCTTTGATACCAATTGAAAGGATCGAGAAGAGATGTCTAGATGGGGGGTGAATAGACACTTAGCAAAGAAAAGGTTGCAGTTTTTATTTTCTTCAAGTTAATGTGGAGTTTTGGCACAAGTTTAAACATTCACGATACATATCAAGCAAGCATGACAAGCGTATATAAGCAGCGGAAAGTAAATCATGCAATTTGCGAGAATGTAAAGGGAGGAGTTTGGAGGGAGAAAACACAATGTAGACACAGAGATTTTTGGCGTGGTTCCGATAGGTGGTGCTATCATACATCCACGTTGATGGAGACTTCAACCCACGAAGGGTAACGGTTGCGCGAGTCCATGGAGGGCTCCACCCATGAAGGTTCCACGAAGAAGCAACCTTGCCTATCCCACCATGGCCATCGCCCACGAAGGACTTGCCTCACTAGGGTAGATCTTCACGAAGTAGGCGATCTCCTGGCCCGTACAAACTCCTTGGTTCAACTCCACAATCTTGACGGAGGTTCCCAAGTGACACCTAACCAATCTAGGAGACACCACTCTCCAAAAGGTAATAGCTGGTGTGTTGATGATGAACTCCTTGCTCTTGTGCTTCAAATGATAGTCTCCCCAACACTCAACTCTCTCTCACGGATTTGGATTTGGTGGAAAGATGATTTGAGTGGAAAGCAACTTGGAGAAGGCTAGAGATCAAGATTTATGTGGCCGGAATGGAATATCTTGATCTCAACACATGAGTAGGTGGTTCTCTCTCAGAAAATATATGCTGGAAGTGTAGGCATGTTCTGATGGCTCTCTCCACGAATGAAGAGGGGGTGGAGGGGTATATATAGCCTCCACACAAAATCTAACCATTACACACAATTCACCAAACTCGGTGGGACCGAATCAGAAAACTCGGTCAGACCGATTTAGTTCATAATGTGACCATTAGGCATTTCGGTGGGACCGATATGATCAACTCGGTGGGACCGATGTGGTAGGGTTAGGGTAAAACCTCATCTCGGTTTGACCGATTACACAAACTCAGTGGGACCAATTTTGGTAACGAGCTAACCAGAGAGTTGGTCAAGCAAACTCGGTGAGACCGATTACATATCTCGGTGGGACTGAAATTGTTGCAACAGGGACGAGAGAGGTTGCAAGCCCATCTCGGTGAGACCAGGATCCCATCGGTGAGACCGAATTGATTAGGGTTTATGGCAGTGGCTATGTCAAATGAATTCGGTGGCGCCGGATAGAACAAATCGGTGGGGCCGAGTTTGACTTTTGGTTTTGGGACATATGTGGATATGAGAAAGTGGTTGAGGGTTTTTGGAGCATATCAATAAGCATTTTGAACAAGCAAGTCATTAAGCAACACCTCATCCCCTTTTAATAGTATTGGCTTTTCCTATGGACTCAATGTGATCTTGGATCACTAAAATGAATATTTAGAGTCTTGAGCTTTGAGCTTTTGCCAATCTTCTTTCCTTAGCATCTAGAAGGGGTTCCACATCCTCTTGTCCATGCCACTCCACTGTTGAACTCATCTGAAATATAATAGATAAAAGTATTAGTCCAACAAGAGATATGTTGACATTAATTACCAAAATCACCCAGGGAGCACTTGTGCTTTCACCAGCCAAGGAGGGGCGCGCGCCATTGGGAGTCCAACTAGGATTCCCAATCCTAGTTGGAGCCCCCTTCCATCCAAGAGAGGGAGAAGGAGGGAAGGCGGAAGAGGGGAGAAGGAAAGAGGGGGCGCCGCCCCCCTCCCTAGTCCAATTCGGACTGGCCATGGGGGGCACGGCCTCCCTTGTGGCCATCCTCTCCTTTCCACTAAGGCCCATGAATGCCCATGAACTTCCCGGGGGGTTCCGGTAACCCCCGGTACTCCGAAACTTATCCGAAACGACCCGAACCATTCCGGTGTCCGAATGTAACCTTCCAATATATGAATCTTCATGTCTCGACCATTTTGAGACTCCTCGTCATGTCCATGATCTCAATTTGGGACTTCGAACAAACTTCGGTCATCAAATCACATAACTCATAATACAAATCATCATCGAACATTAAGCGTGCGGACTCTACGGGTTCGAGAACTGTGTAGACATGACTGAAACACATCTCCAGTCAATAACCAATAGCGGAACCTGGATGCTCATATTGGATCCTACATATTCTACGAAGATCTTTATCGGTCAAACCGCATAACAACATACGTTGTTCCCTTTGTCATCGGTATGTTAGTTACCCGAGATTCGATCGTCGGTATCATCATACCTAGTTCAATCTCGTTACCGGCAAGTCTCTTTACTCGTTCCGTAATGCATCATCCCGCAACTAACTCATTAGTCACATTGCTTGCAAGGTTTATAGTGATGTGCGTTACCGAGAGGGCCCAAAGATACCTCTCCGACAATCGGAGTGACAAATCCTAATCTCGATCTATGCCAACTCAACAAACACCATCAGAGACACCTGTAGAGCATCTTTATAATCACCCAGTTATGTTGTGACGTTTTATAGCACACTAAGTGTTCCTCTGGTATTCGGGAGTTGCATAATCTCATAGTCATAGGAACAGGTATAAGTTATGAAGAAAGCAATAGCAACAAACTAAACGATCATAGTGCTAAGCTAACGGATGGGTCTTGTCAATCACATCATTCTCTAATGATGTGATCCCGTTCATCAAATGACAACTCTTGTCAATGGCTTGGAAACTTAACCATCTTTGATTAACGAGCTAGTCAAGTAGAGGCATACTAGGGACACTCTGTTTGTCTATGTATTCACACATGTACTAAGTTTCCGGTTAATACAATTCTAGCATGAATAATAAACATTTATCATGATATAAGGAAATATAAATAACAACTTTATTATTGCCTCTAGGGCATATTTCCTTCAGTCTCCCACTTGCACTAGAGTCAATAATCTAGATTACATAGTAATGATTCTAACACCCATGGAGTCTTGGTGTTGATCATGTTTTGCTCGTGGAAGAGGCTTAGTCAATGGGTCTGGAACATTCAGATCCGTGTGTATTTTGCAAACTTCTATGTCTCCCTCCTTGACTAGATCGCAGATGGAATTGAAGCATCTCTTGATGTGCTTGGTTCTCTTGTTAAATCTGGATTCCTTCGCCAAGGCTATTGCTCCAGTATTGTCACAAAAGATTTTCATTGGACCCAATGCACTAGGTATTAGACCTAGATCGGATATGAACTCCTTCATCCAGACTCCTTCATTTGCTACTTCCGAAGCAGCTATGTGATACATCTCCAACGTGTCTATTATTTATGAAGTATTCATGCCAACATATTATCATTCTTGGGTGTTTTACAATCATTTTATAGCAACTTTATATCATTTTTTGGGACTAACCTATTGACCCAGTGCCTAGTGCTAGTTGCTGTTTTTTTGCTTGTTTTCACATCGCACGAAATCAATATCAAACGAAGTCCAAACACCGCGAAACTCCATGGAGATTTTTTATGGGCCAGAAGACTCCCGATGGGCCAGAGCTGCACCTGGGGGGTGCCCCGAGGGGGGCACAACCCACCAGGGCGCGCCAGGCCCCCCTGGCACGCCCAGGTGGGTTGTGCCCACCTCGGTGGCCTCCCATACCCCTTCTTTGCACTATAAATTCCCAAATATTCCGAAACCCCATCGGGGTTAACCTAGATGGGAAGTTCCGCCGCCACATGGCTCTGTAGCCACCGAAAACCAATCTAGCTCCGTTCCAGCACCCCGACGGAGGGGGGAATCATCTCCGGTGGCCATCTTCATCATCCCGGCGGCCACCACGATGAGGAGGGAGTAGTTCACCCTCGGGGCTGAGGGTTTGTACCAGTAGCTATGTGTTTAATCTCTCTATCTCTCTCGTGTTCTTGAGATGTCACGATCTTGATGTATCGCGGGCTTTGTTAATATGGTCGGATCATATGGTGTTTTCCCCTCTCTATCTTGTGATGAATTGAGTTTTCCCTTTGAGATTTCATTGTTATTGGATTGAATACTTTTATGGATTTGAGAACACTTGATATATGTCTTGCAATTGAATACTCGTGGTGATGATGGGGTATCGTATTGATTCACTTGAGATATGTTTTGGCACTCAACTCGCGGATTCCCGAGGTGACATTGGGGTAATCTATGCACATGGGATGATGCACGTTCTTGTCTTTGTATCTCCGGTAGAAATCTTGGGGCACTCTTTGAGGTTCTTTGTGTGGGATTGAGTATTATGAATATGAATTTGCTTTGGTGTTATCTAGTACGAACTCTTGATTAGATCGATCGGGAAGAATAGCTTGCGTTATTCTAGTATGAACTTTAGGATAGATTGATCGGAAAGAATAGCTTTGAGGTGGTCTCTTACCCTACAAACAATTTCTATCTTTTGTTCTCCGCTAATAGGAACTTTGGAGTGATTCTTTGCTGCACTTTGAGGGATAATCATATGATCCAACTATGTTAGCATTGTTGAGAGATTGCACTAGTGAAGTACGGACCCTAGGCCTTGTTTTCAAGCATTGCAATACCGTTTTTGTGCCCGTTTACTAATTTCTACCTTGCTGTTTTTATTTATTCAGATTATAAAATATATTTCTACCACCATATTAAACTTTTTATCACCATCTCTTCGCCGAACTAGTGCACCTATACAATTTGCCATTGTATTGGGTGTGTTTGGGACACAAGAGATTTCTTGTATTTGGTTGCAGGGTCATTTGAGAGAGACCATATTCATCCTACACCTCTCACGGATTGATAAAAACCTTAGGTCATCCACTTGAGGGAAAATTGCTACTGTCCTACAAAACTCTGCGCTTGGAGGCCCAACACGTGTCTACAAGAATAAAGTTGCATAGTAGACATCACTATGTACTCCGCTTCACACGCAGATCCCGCCACGACGCTCTGTTTGGAACTGCACCAACTGACAGCTCCACCATTCAATATAAATATGTATCCGGTTTGTGACTTAGAGTCATCCAGATCAGTGTCAAAGCTTGCATCGACGTAATGTGAGGACCCCGATTCTAAGTCACACCGATCTAGCCTGTAACACCTCATATCACTTTGCGGCCTCACGCACGGTAATCCCACGGGTGTCGCCTTACCATGGCCCGGGACCGTTTGCGCCTTTTGGATCACCTATATGATAGTGTCGCTAGCATCCATATGACAGAGAACCCGGGCCGACATGGCTAGTCGTGAACCCAAAGCGGCACTAACTTACGGGGACAGGCATACATGAATCAACATCGAGCATGTCGGTCAGCAGCGTGTGAATCCGGGCTGTAGCACTGGGCTAACAGGACTTCGGGAACCCGGGCTGTAGTAGGCTAGGCAGGACTCCGGATGTCACCGCGTGACATTTCCCCGAAGGGACAGACACAGGAACGAAGTGAAACACATGCCGGCCAGTCAAGTGTTCCGGAGGAGTAGTGCTGGGCTAGCCGGACTCCGGGAACCCGGGCTGTAGCGGACTACTATGGCTCATGGAAGCACTAGACTACATTTCCCCATAAGATAGGCTGCCAAGGATAAACAACTAGATTGTCGGATCCCACACATACCAAGCATTTCAATCATACACACAATATGCTCGATATGTGTAAATACAACATGGCATCACAACAAAACTCTACAACTCAAAGTACTTTATTTAAAGGCTCCGGAGAGCCATACATAACATGTTCATATAGATAGGGGTCACATGACCCGACACTCAAGTCATACAAACATACAAGCACATGTGGAAGCAAACTTGTCTGAGTACAGACAACTAGAAAGAAAGAAGGCTTGACGAAGCATGTCTATCTACATAGGCCCTTCACAAGCTCAGATCACAACCTGGGTGGCAAGTCACTCGTCAACGTCGAGATATACATAGAACCCATCGGAGGGGGCGGTGTTGTCGTCTGAAAACAGTAATTAAAGCAACATGAGTACAAGGTACTCAGCAAGTCTTACAACAGATCCTACTATACATGCACATTCCCAAGAAGGTAGTGGAGTTATTGCAGCAAGCCAGCTTTGACTCTTGGCTAAGCTATCCTACGAGACACCACTTGTAAAATAGTTTTCGCACACGAGTCCACTAATCACCATCACAATACTCCACCGTGGATCCTCCCTCGTCATCCTACGAGAGGGCCATCCGCGGTACTCACACTTATCTTGAGTCTTTTAGTACTAACCATTAACTTGTCTATGAACTGCATAAGCGACCAAGTAGTCCTTTACCGCGGACATGGCTATTCAAATAGTTTTATACCCTGCAGGGGTGTACTTCTTCACACACGCTTTCACCACTTATCGCCGTTTACACGACATGTACTCGACAACCTTCAAGCGGAAGCCCAGCGAGGGTGTCGGCCACGACCTGACTAAACACACGAGTCCCTAGTCCAGGTTTATCGTGTATTCGGGTTCCATCCGCAAGGAAATCCGGCCGGGGTGTCCTCAACGGCCCCAAACGATGTGTGCAGGGTTCCCGAGACACCAAACGGGCGACTCGGTACACCGTGCCATGAGTCTACCACATCACAGCCCACCCATAAGGTCAGCGCTGCGCACGGCCTCCAGCATACTACAAACACCAGAAACTACTTGCAACTCCTGGACAGAGGACAAGAGTGGTTAATAAGTCGAGAGGGTCCATTGGTTTCGGGCCCAACGTGTGGTAGTAGCTGATCTTAAATCACACATACCGATCTCAGTTCTTAAGGACGGCCTCAATGAAACAACCCACCATGTACTCCTACATGGCCTCTCATCGATACCTTTACCAAATCATATTCAACACTTCACTCTCATTGCCGACACAACCATTCACTCTAGTTCATCACCCCGATGAGCCAGACCTGACACGACTCTAAGCATAGCATGGTAGGAAACACAAACATGGCTCAATCAACTCCTACACATGCTAGTGGGTTTCATCTAGTTACTGTGGCAATGACAGGTCATGCAGAGGAAGTGGGTTCAACTACCGCAACACACAACAGTTTGAAACGCGTTGTCTTAATGCAGTAAACGAGAGCAGAAGCGAGAAGATGGGTTTGTATCGAAATGATCAATGGGGTTGCTTGCCTGACAGAGTGGTAGTGGAATACCGCCCTTCAGTTGGATACTCGTGAATATCCTCGGAGGCAGAACCTACCACGAAGAACACATCGAAACACAATCACCACATGGCAATATGCAACAATATGATGCATGCAATGACATGGCAAAATGAGTGTGTTTTGGCTAATGCAACTTAGGACAGATTGGTTTGAGTTCATTTGAATCAAGGATTCAAATGCTAACCCAAAATAAGAGGTGATATTAGTGCATTAGCTTGTTTCATCTAAACAGCAAGGTTAAAGTGTTCTGACATGCATGAAACCAGTACAGATGGAAAGATTGAATTTTTCTGATCAAAATTCATATATAAATCTTTGCATTTGGAGTTACAGATTAATTTCTATGATTATTTTGAAGTTTGTAGTATTTTCTGGAATTTCCCGTATAAAAATAAATCCAGAAAATACTTATTGCGTCAGCAGTGCGTCATGGTGACGTCAGCGGTCAACGGAGCCGGTCCAGGCCAAACAGACTAGTGGGTCCCGTCTGTCAGTAGTTAGTTAAACTAACTAAATTTAGTTAGCGCTAAACCTGGGTTAATTAGCGCGGGCCCGACTTGTCATAGACCCAGGGGGTCAAACTTGGCCCACCCGGTCAACGGTCAGCGGGGTCAACTCGCCGGCGTTTAGCCACCGGCGAGGCCAGACGCGGCGGGGCGATGCGGGTTTCGTGCTCCGGCGACGAAAACGACGGCGGAGCACATCCACGTGATGCGAGGAGTGAGCCGCATCAAGTGGTGGTGGTGATTGGGCTCAGGGTCACCGGAAACGACGCCGGCGACGAGCTGTGCGGTTGCCGGAGTTCAGGCAAGGTCGAACCCGTCGCTAGGGGGCACGGCAAGGGGCGTGCGGTGGTGCTACGGGCTCCTGGCGAAGCGGTGAGTGTAAGTGACGTGGTGGTGTGACCGTTGGGTGGCCGGAGCATCGTCGGCGACGAGCTCGGCGGCGGCGCGTGCGGTGAAGCTTCATGCGGTCGCTATGGGGCTCGAGAGCGAGAACGGAGAGGATGGGGAGGTGGCTGAGCTCACGGCGATCATGTTGAAGTAGTCGGCGAGGTCGGGGATGAGCTGGTGCGGCGGGGACGGCGAAGGGGATCTCCGGTGGTGTTCGGTGGAGACGAGGTCGAAGGAGGCGGTGCAGAGCGTGCAAGCGCTCGGGCTCGGCTAGCTCGCCGTAGCGGACGGCGGCGGAGCTCGTGGACAAGACGGGGCGGTGCGAGGACGACGGAGAGCGCGGCTACGTCGGCGGTGCGGCGGCAGGTTTGTCGGCCATGGCGGTAGAGGGCGAGGGAGAGAGGCAGGGGGCGTGTGGGGGTGTCCAGGCGGTCGAGGGGGCGACGTGGAGGTCGACCAGCGCGTGCAGGGGCGCGGGCGGCAAGCAGGTGGCGCCGTGGCGAGCTCGCGCACGCCGGCGTCACCTCCCTGCCTGCCTGGCGGGGAAGAAGCAGCTGGCTGGCATGGGCCAGCACAGTGCTGGGCCACCAGGTGGGCCGGCTGGTGGGTTGCGGCCAGGTAAGTTGTTTTCTTTTTATTTATTGTTTTCTTTTATTTCTGCAAGTTTGTGGCATTTCTAAAAATACCTAGGCATTTCCAAAATTCACCAAACTGCACATGCTGACTGTATGGAACATATCCAACATGGAACATTTCAGTTTGGGATTATTTGGACATTTAAAATATTTACTAGCATTTAAATGCCCAAATTCAAGTTACATATGATTTAATTCAATGATCTTGTGATGACCTAGAAAATTGTGAACCCATTTTGTCAGAGGTTCTAACCCAAGACAAAAAGGTGGACTTTTTAGAAGGGCATTTCATGTTCATTGAAAATGATTTTAGTAAACCCTAGTTGTTTTTAGGGGGGTGGTGGGGGTTCTGTCATCCCCATTTCAAGTTTCTGGAAAAGTAAACATGATGCAACACTCTAATGCATGAACTAGCTAGGATGTGACAACTCACCCCCACTCAAAAGAATCTCGTCCCGAGATTTAGGATCCGTTGGGAAGAAGGTGGGGTACTCAAGTCGAAGACGATCCTCCCTTTCCCAAGTAGCTTCTTTCTCGGAATGGTGTGACCATTGAACCTTGAGAAACTTGATATTTTGGCGTCGAGTGGTACGCTCGGCTTAATCAAGGGTGCGAACGGGATACTCCCGATATGTGGGATTATCTTGGAGATCAAGCGTTTCGTGACCACTCCACGGATAGGATCCGCGAAGCAATGCCTGAGTTGAGAAACGTGGAAGACATCATGAACTCTGGAAAGATGCGGAGGTAGTTCCAATTGGTAGGCAACTTCTGCTCGTTTGGCAAGAATGCAAAAGGGTCCAATGTAACGAGGAGCCAATTTGCCTTTGATACCAAAACGATGGGTTCCCTTCAAAGGAGTAACCCAAAGGTAAGCCTTCTCGCCAACTTCATAAGTCATGAGCCTATGTTTGCGGTCATATTGGCTCTTTTGACGAGATTGGGCTGTTTTCAATTTCTCACAAATAATGCGAACCTGCTCTTCTGCTTCCTGAATCATATCCGGGCCAAAGAGTTGTCTTTCCCCGGTTTCTGACCAGTTAAGAGGCGTTCGGCATTTTCGTCCATAGAGAACTTTGAAAGGAGCTTTGCCCAAGCTAGCTTGATAACTATTGTTATAAGCGAACTCGGCGAATGGAAGGCATTTCTCCCAATCCATACTGAAAGAGATGACAGAAGCTCGGAGCATATCCTCCAGAATTTGATTGACTCGTTCTACTTGACCACTTGATTGAGGGTGGAAGGCGGTGCTAAAGGAGAGATGAGTTCCCATAGCATTTTGGAAACTTTCCCCAAATCGAGAGGTGAAAAGACTTCCACGGTCTGAGTTAATCTCCAATGGAACACCATGAAGAGACACTATTCGGGAGATGTACAAGTCAGCTAGCTGACTAGCGGTTATACTCTCACGAACAGGTAGGAAATGGGCTACTTTGGAAAGAAGATCAACAACAACGAAGATAGCATTATTCCCTCTCTTGGTCCTGGGAAACCCGGTAATGAAATCCATACCGATTTTATCCCATTTCCATTCAGGAATAGCCAAAGGTTGAAGGGTGCCACCAGGCCGTTGATGCTCTGCTTTAACACGACGACAGACGTCGCAATTAGCAATGTATTGAGCAATTTATCTCTTCATCCTAGTCCACCAAAACCTCTCGCGTAGGTCTTGATACATTTTAGTACTACCGGGATGAATGGTGAGAGGGGATTCATGAGCTTCCTTAAGGATCAACCGCCTCAGGTTGCGTACCTTGGGAACCACTAGACGGTCTCCAAAGAACACAACACCTTGATCATCAACGGAGAAACAATCCGCGACTCCTTTCTTGATGTTTTTCTTAATATGGGAGATTCCCGGATCTACCTTCTGTGCTTTGATGATATGATCCGTAAGGGTAGGTTTTGCCACCAGGGTGGATAGGAATCCTCGAGGAACAATGTGAAGGTTAAGCTTACGAAATTCCTCATGGAGAAGTGGTTGACTTTGTTGTAACATCAAGTTGTTACAACAAAAATTTACGACTTAGCGCATCAGCCATGACATTGGCTTTTCCCGGGGTGTAAGTTATTACTAAGTCGTAATCTGTGATCAACTCGACCCAACGTCTTTGCCTGAGATTCAAATCCGGTTGGGTGAAGATGTATTTCAGACTTTGGTGATCGGTGTAAATCTTGCAACGATTACCGAGAAGGTAATGTCGCCATGTTTTGAGTGCATGGACCACAGCTGCAAGCTCTAGATCAAGAGTGGGATAGTTATCCTCATGTGGACGCAACTGTCGAGAAGTGTAGGCAATCACATGATGATCTTGCATGAGTATGCAACCTAGTCCTTGTCGCGAGGCATCGCAATAGATAACAAAGTCCTTAGAAAAATCTGGTGGCACGAGTACGGGAGCAGATGTCAGGCGTCTTTTCAGTTCTTGAAAGCTGAACTCGCACTGTGGGGTCCACTCGAACTTTTTATCTTTCTTGAGGAGTTCAGTTAGAGGTTTAGCAACCTTGGAGAAATTCTCGACGAAGCGGCGACAGTAGCTCGCTAAGCCAAGGAAACTTCGAACTTGCTTACCTATTTCAGGTGGAGTCCAATCAAGGACGGCTTGAACTCGCTCAGGATTGAAAGCAATGCCCTTACCAGAAATTACGTGGCCTAGATAGGTCACTTCTGGCAACCAAAACTCACACTTGGAGAATTTGGCATAAAGGCGATGCTCTCGAAGTTTCATCAATACTAGCCTTAGATGCTCGGCATGTTCTTCCTCATTCTTGGTGTAGATGAGTATATCATCGAGGTATACTACAATGAATTTATCCAAATACTCCATGAAGATCGAGTTCATTAACCGGGAGAAGGTGGCTGGGGCATTGGTTAAACCGAAGGACATGACGGTGTACTCGTATTGGCCATAACGAGTGACAAAGGCCGTTTTAGGAATGTCCCCGTTCTTGATTTTGATTTGATGGTAGCCCAACCTCAAATCCATTTTGGAAAAGACTGAGTATCCAACGAGCTGATCATACAGATCGTTGATCCTGGGGAGCGGATACTTGTTCTTGATAGTGACCAAATTGACAGGTCGGTAATCTACAACCATCCGATCCGTTCCATCCTTCTTCTTGACGAAGAGGACGGGGCAAGCCCATGGAGAAGAACTAGGACGGATGAAACCCTTTTTCAAGGACTCATCGAGTTGTTTCTTAAGCTCGGCTAGTTCTAGGGGTGCCATCTTATAGGGTCTTCTAGAGATTGGGGCGGTTCCTGGAACAAGGTCTATCACAAACTCGACATCCCTGTCAGGTGGAACACTTGGCAGTTCTTCTGGAAAGAGATCCGGGAAGTCACGGACTACCGGAATATCTTCAAGGTCTGGAAGAGGGTTGGCATTTAGGGAGTAGAGCTGACGCTTAGACACTCGGGTAAAAACATTGACTGTCTTGCCCGATGGATGAGTAAGTTGAACAGTTCTAGTAGAGCAATCAATCTTAGCATAATGGGTTAGCCTCAATGCCTCTGTCAGAAACCGAGAAGCCCAAGAGTTTGCCTGCAGGAACACCAAAAACACACTTGGCCGGGTTAAGCATCATCTTATAGACCTGGAGATTATCAAAGGTTTCCCTCAAATCATCTATCAGAGTTTCCTCTTTGATGGACTTAACCACAATGTCGTCCACGTAAGCGTGAACATTGCGCCCGATCTGTTTATGAAGACAGTTCTGTACACAACGCTGGTAAGTCGCCTGTGCACACTTGAGTCCAAAGGGCATAGACACATAGAAGAAGGCTCCAAAGGGAGTGATGAATGCCGTCTTCTCCTGATCCTTAACTGCCATCTTAATCTGATGATAACCGGAATAAGCATCCAAGAAACTTAAACGTGCACAACCTGCCGTAGCATCAATGATTTGATCAATACGGGGGAGGGCAAAAGGATCAGCCGGACACGCCTTATTCAAGTCCGTGTAGTCCACACACATCCGCCAGGTGCCGTTCTTCTTGAGCACGAGCACCGGATTAGCCAACCACTCTGGGTGAAAAACTTCAACGATAAACCCGGCCGCCAAGAGCCGGGCCACTTCTTCACCAATAGCTTTTCGCCTCTCTTCATTAAACCGCCGAAGGAACTGTCTGACCGGCTTAAATTTCGGATCAACATTTAGAGTATGCTCAGCGAGTTCTCTAGGTACACCTGGCATGTCAGAGGGTTTCCATGCGAAGATGTCCCTATTCTCACGGATGAACTCGATGAGCGCGCTTTCCTATTTTGGATCCAGATTGGCACTGATGCTAAACTGCTGAGATGAATCTCCTGGAACAAAATCAACAAGCTTAGTTTCGTCAGCCGACTTAAATTTCATCGCCGGCTCATTCTCCGTCGTCGGCTTTTTCAGAGAGGTCATATCTGTTGGGTCAACATTGTCCTTATAAAACTTCAACTCCTCTGTAGCACAGACAGATTCTGCATAAGCCGCATCACCTTCCTCACACTCCAGAGCTACTTTCCGGCTGCCGTGAACCGTAATAGTCCCATTGTGACCCGGCATCTTGAGCTGTAAGTACACATAACACGGCCGTGCCATGAACTTGGCGTAAGCCGGCCGTCCAAATATAGCATGGTATGGACTTCTTATCTTGACCACCTCAAAGGTCAATTTCTCCACCCTGTAGTTGTTCTCATCACCAAAGGCCACTTCCAATTCGATCTTGCCGACTGGATAGGCCGACTTACCAGGTACTACACCATGGAAGATAGTGTTGGACTGGCTGAGGTTCTTATCAACCAACCCCATACGGCGAAAAGTCTCATAATAGAGGATGTTGATGCTGCTGCCTCCATCCATGAGCACCTTTGTGAACTTATATCCTCCCACTTGAGGAGCCACCACTAAGGCCAAGTGGCCCAGGTTATCCAGCCGGGGGGGGGGGGTGATCCTCCCTACTCCACACTATAGGCTGCTCAGACCACCGCAAGTAGCGTGGGACCGCCGGCTCAACCGCATTCACAGCCCTCTTGTGAAGCTTCTGATCTCGCTTGCACAAACTAGTGGTAAACACATGATACTATCCACCGCTGAGCTGCTTTGGATTGGTCTGGTAACCCCCCTGCTGTTGTTGATGACCCTGGCCAGACTGTTGATTAAAGCCTCCTTGGCCATTCTGAGGACCAGAATTTGAGCCGCCTCCCGGGCCATGAAAGCCGCCGGCGCCTGAGCCGCCGCCCGGGCCATTGTAATTCTTGAAGGCCTTCATGATTGCACAATCTTTCCACAGATGAGTCGCTGGCTTCTCTCTAGAACCATGCCTTGGACAAGGCTCATTCAACAGCTGCTCCAGCGTCGGACCTGACCCGCCGCCGCGGGGAGGGGGTCTCCCCTTGCGTCGCTGGTTATTACCTTGTGAGCTGGCGTTGGCTACAAACTCTAGGCTGCCATCGGCCTTGCGCTTGCCTCCCCCTTGGTTCCCCGGGTTATGCTGGGGACCCTTGCCATTGCCATTCTTCTTTCCCTTCCCTGCCCTTTCATCATCTGAAGGGGGATCCTTGGTACCATCAGAATCGGCGTACTTGACAAGAGCCGCCATTAGTGTGCCCATGTCACTGCAGTCGCGCTTAAGCCGCCCGAGTTTCATCTTCAGGGGCACGAAGCGACAATTCTGTTCCAACATTAAGACTGCAGAGCCGGCATCCATCTTATCTGATGAATGTATGATCTCCTTGACCCGGCGAACCCAATGAGTCGTGGATTCACCCTCCTGCTGCTTATAGTTAGTCAAATCCACAATTGACATAGACTGCCTACAGGTATCCTTGAAGTTTTGGATGAACCGGGCTTTCAGCTCAGCCCAAGATCCGATGGAGTTCGGTGGTAGCCCTTTCAACCAAGTGCGGGCAGTCCCATCCAACATCATGGTGAAATACTTGGCCATGGCCGCCTCACTGACCTCCAGTAGCTCCATAGCCATCTCATAACTCTCGATCCAAGCTGTGGGTTGCAAGTCAGCTGTGTAGTTAGGCACCTTCCTAGGGCCCTTGAAGTCCTTAGGTAGACGTTCATTACGGATAACTGGCACCAAACAAGGGACACCCCTGGTCCTGGTAGGGATACCCACATCAACGGAAGTCGTCGGATAGGCCGGGGGGTCTGGTAAGCCGTCAGCTGAGGTACTTGCTCCGCCTCTTGGCGCGCTTGGTCTGCTGCGTAAAAGGCTCCATTATGAGCCGGGCCATGGCCAGGGGGCGGGTCATGGCGTCGGACGTTACTTGATCCGGTCGCTGAGACCATGTGCCGGCTGTAACTCGGGCTCTGGCCTGGACGAGGGGTCGAGTGGATCCTGTCCCGACTGTAGGAGTACGCCTCTTGCTGCGCTAGTGCTGTCTGAAGGAGTTCCCTGACCCGGCGGGTCTCAATAGCCGTCGGAGAGTCGCCGTCAACTGGTAGAGCCGCCAGCCGTGCTGCCGCAGCAACCATGTTCTCCAGCGGGTTATTTTAATGACCCGGGGGTATTGGCACGTACTGAGGCGGGGCGGGGGGCACCTGGGGAGGCCCCATCACTCGTGGCTGAATAAGGGGTCCAGACGTGGGCGCTATGATCCCTGGCGGGTTACTGGACCCCGCCCCTGGCGTGTTGAAGAGGTTGCGTGGATCGTAAACCAGAGGGAGTCGAGATTGGGCCTTTTGATGCCTCCTTCTCAGGACCTCATTGGCCGCGTTTTGGTCCATCGTGAGTTGGAAAGACTGCGCCTGAATCAGCTGAGTTTGGGCCTCGAGAGCCGCCCTCTCCGCAGCCAGCCTGATCCCTTCCGCTGCGAGATCCTCTTTAGCTTTTATTAGATCCAATTTTAACTGTGCCACCTCGGCATCGTGCTGAGCTTGATCTGCCGGATCAACTGTGGCGGTTAGCAGGGCCGTCATCTTGTCTGTGAGATCCATCAGCACCTGAGCCGGGGAGGGCACCGGGTTTCCCGCTCCAGCAGCGGGGTTCTGAACAGGCTGCGCACCGGCCATAAAGACTCCAACCTGACTCGGCGGCTCAAACGGGTCCGGAATACTGTCACCATCGAATATCCCATGAGCCTGCCATCTTGAAGTTGGTACAACGAGTTTGACTCATCGGTGGCCGACTCACCGTCAGAGCCGGCGGCCGCCTCATCACCAGACCCGGATGGATCAGAGGGCCCTCCATGGATGCATCCCACAAAAGCGCGCCTTAAGGCAGGCCGGGCCCGGGCGGGTTGTGCGCGCTGAGCCGTTTCGATGAGATCGGCGCAGAGATCCGGCTCAGGGCCCGGCTCACCAATCTTGCCAATGAAAACATGAATTCCGCCGAAGGGGACCCGGTACCCGTACTCAATTGAGCCGGCGTCGGGGCCCCAGTCTGCATCGTCGATGTAGAGCTTGTCGCGATGACTCTTGGTCATCCGGCCCACGGCGTATCCCTTGAGCCCTTCGAGGCTGCCCTTCAAGAACTCAAATCCATCGTGCGCTGGCCCCACGGTGGGCGCCAACTGTCGTGGAATTGTCACGGCAGATGTCCTCGAGCTAGGACTTAGTCGTGGAGCCATCGCAACTAGGAAGCTTGAAGGGGTTAATGTGGGACAAGGGACACGAGGGTTTATACTGGTTCGGCCCCTTACGTTGAAGGTAAAAGCCTACGTCCAGTTGAGATGGTATTGATTAGGGTTACGATCACCAGGGAGCTAACTTGCTATGCCCGGCTCTCAATCAGATTGTTCTTGTCCCTAAACCGCTGCCGGGTCATCCGTTTATATAGGGAGGCGGACGCCCAGCAGCCCTTAGAGTCCCGGCCGGCTCATAAGAGTGTCCGGCTCGGACTCTCAATCATACTTGCCTTACACTACAAGTTCTACCATAATAATGATTATAACTATGGGCCTTAAGCCGTATCCGGGTCTTAGCCCATCTCTGGCCCATCGTCTTCAAGCTTGTCTCCGGGCTTCTGGCAACGACCACACGAGTAACCCGGCCCCTCCTGGCGGGTGACTCTAAGGTCTATATCCTCAACATTAGGCCCCATATTGATTTGAGCCGGCTCATGTCAATCTTCAACTCTTCTGACAGAAAAATCTCCGGCTTACCATTCATGTGAAGGCCATAACCCGGAGTGACGTCACCCTCTGGACTCCGGATAATCCGCCATGACGTCATCCTCCATTAAGTCCGTTGTTTACTCCACCAGATCCACAACGGATCTTTGCTTTTACTGTCATTCCAAAAATCGAGGCATCATGGGGGGGAGATAACCACGCCGTGGCCTCCTTGAATCTCGCGCCCACTTATGACCTTGCCTTATAAATAGGCCGGCCCAATGGGCTCTTCTCACGCTCTCTTCTTCCTCCTCGCGCCGTTGCCTTTCTCACTGAGCTCGCACTCCGCCGCCGTCGTCTCGCCTCCGGTCTTCGTCAACCTCGGCCGCTGCATCACGCTGACTCGGACCAAATAAACGGCGGCGACTCCCGCGGCTCTCCAGCTCCGGTAAGTTCTCACCACCCCGTAGAGTAGATCTGCAGTAGGGTTCGCCGTGTTCTTCGTGTTCATCGCCATTGCCACAAGCTTCGGTAGTTCTCGTAGTCACTGCCCTTGTTTGATTTTTAGCCTTGTATAACTCTAGTGCGGCAGTTGTTTAGGCCTCATTTCAAATGCCAGTAGATCTTTTTCCACTGTATAGATGCTTCGTTCAAGCTCAAGAACATCCGCTCGTCTGTTTCTAGGTCTAGAAAATTTTCATTTCACCCGACCATTTTGATCCAAAAAAGTTACTGCAATATGTGAAACCTGTTTTACCACACTTAGTAAAAACCGCAACCATTGAATCTTGGCGGCTTACAATTCCGGGTAAAAGAACCCACGCGCTGTAGAATCCTCCGGTTTAAAGAAAACCATGCTTCGTAGAATCCTCCGGCTTAACTGTAGTAAGGCCGTAGATAACCAACTTAATCTGAATGCCCCGGCGGCTTAAATAACCACTGTACTTGAGTATATGTCATTAGTCCCCTTCATAAGCCACCACCTTAGTTTTGAACTGTAGATCTCCGGCTTACAATTAACCCGGACATTTTCCTTTTGTCATAGACTGCCAACTTTCACCATGCCTCCCAAGGCTCCCATCACTTGCAACTGGATGAGGTCCAACGTCACCAACGAGACCCTAGCCAATTTTGTTAAGTTCGGATATCTCCCTAAGAAAGAAGTCATGTCCTACCGTGCCCCTGACCCGTCAGAGGAAAGACCACAACCAAGGGACGGGGAGGTAGTGATCTTCGCAGATCATATGAGCCGGGGCTTCGCACCGCCCGGCTCAAAGTTTTTTAGAGATGTGCTCAACTTCTTCGACTTGCGGCCTCAAGATATAGGACCCAACTCCGTATCCAACATCTGCAATTTTCAAGTCTTCTGCGAGGTTTACCTTGGAGAAGAGCCAAGTCTGCTGCTCTTCAGAGAGCTGTTTTACTTAAACCGCCAGAATGAGTGTGCCAATGGGCCGAGTCTGGAGTTAGGTGGCATTTCCATCCAGCGGCGTAGGGATTGTCTGTTTCCTTATGCAGAGCCGCCGAGCCACCCCAAGGACTGGAACATGACTTGGTTCTACTGCCAAGATACGTCCCCGGCTGACGAAAGCCCGCTACCCGGCTTTCGCCCAACACGTCTAGAGCCGACTCACCCGCTGTCGGACAAGCTGACTCCAGCGGAGCGCCAGCCTCTGCTTCCTACTATCAATAAAATCAAGGCCCTCCTGGGCAACGGTCTGAACGGAATCGACCTCGTCCGGGTCTGGATCTCATGGCGGGTGATCCCATTGAGCCGCCGCCCCGGCTTAATGTGTGAGTACACCGGGCGAAAGGATGACCCTCAGAGGCACAGTCGCAATGATCTTCCAGAAGACGTTGCTGAGGAAGAGACCAAGGCTCTTTTAAACGAGAGTCTGGCAGACTGTGGAAGGACCGGGTTAGCCCCCTTCTGCAAGACCAACCCAGCCCCAGCGGTAAGCCGCTGACTTTAACTTCCTATCCTTTTCTGGATATATCCTTCATCTGAACCGTTGTAAGAATTCACCATTGTATCTTTCAGGCTGATGATAAGTTCTGGCGGGTCAAGTATGACCATGAGGCAGCCAAGAAAGCCAGGAAGGCGAAGAAAGCCGCCAAGAAAGCCGCCCCTCGCAAAAAAGGAAGCAGGCCTACTGCTTTGGAGCTGATGCAATTGAGCGACAGCTCCGAGTCAGAGGTAACCCCCAAGCCTTTAAATTCTTGCTGTACTTGTTATTTGTTGTTGTTTTCCTTATCAACACTTTCTCATTGACAGGATGACACCGGCGCCAGTAACCCGGTGGTTGAAGAGGTAATGTCACTTTCCTCCGACTCGGAGCCCTTGCCACAGCTGAAAGTACGAAGGGTAACCCGGAAAGTAAGCTTTTCACATCCTTTAGCTCATCAAGACCCTCAATTTCTTTTGAAGCGACAGGTTCACGAAAGCCGGCGTCACACCCGGACCAACAAGGACACCGACCTCTCCGCCGGTTTACCCGACGCAACAAGGAAGCGTCGAACTGAGGTTTTTTCTCACTTGTACCCTTTTCACCCGTTGGCGGGTGTTATCCATCAGCCACTCAATTCTTCTGACTCCAATTATCAGGAGACCTCCCCTTCTTCGGGCGACTCTATGCAGTCGAGTCTTCCGACTTTCAAGACCGCGCCCGGGTAATGACAACCATCTCACATTATACTTGTCTGTACTTACTCTCTTTGTGCTGAATGTTTCTGTCCTTTCAGCGCCCAGGCAAAGCTCACCAAAAGAGCGAAGAAGACCAGGTCAGCCGGAGTGCCGGACTTACCTGAACCAGAGGTGACGGCTCAAGAGCCGCCAGCTGCCTCCGCCCCCGAAGCCACCACTCCGATGAACACGGCACCTGAAGCCACTGCCCCAACTACCAAGGCAACGACCGAAGCTTCGGTTAACCCGGAGGCCTCCAGCTCAGCTCCGCCAGCAGACAACCCGGACGTGGTAATCACCCGGACGGAGTTCATTGAGCCGGGGAGACCGACCGTGCTGGCCAAATGCTCCGCGAAGGGGGAGTTGCTGCAGCCCCACCGGGTGAACCTGGACCTCTCCGACTACACCAACTTGAGCATTGGAGAGCTCGTCTCTGGCTACATCAGCCAGGTGCACAAGAGCCGGGACGCGGAGGTCGCCATGGTAAACCAGATCCAACAAAAATCTGAGGTATCCTTCTGCTATCTTCTTACTTACTGCATAGTTACCTTTGCCATGCTAGCCCCCAAGTCGACGACTTATGATTTGAATATGTTGTAGACTTAGGTTCCGGCTTACTCGATTGAGCCGGCAGTATGTAGATAGATACGTTCAATATGCATTAGCCCCCAAGTGCCAAGTGTCTTTGCTTGGAAAGCGCTTGGGACTTATATAATGACTGTTAATAACCCGGAAATTTATTCAGGCTGTTAGCAAGAAGCTAGAGTCGGACCTTGCGGATCTCAAGAGCCGGCTGAAGACGCAGGAGATGGAGACCCGGAAGGCAAACGCCAAGTTTGTCTCCAGCATCGCCGCTCAAGAGAAGCTGAAGACAGAATTTGATGCTGAGCGGAAGGCCTGGGCTGAAGAGAAGGCCGCACTGGTGACCCGGGCAGAACAGGCGGAGAAGACTCTCTCTGAGAAGACCGCCGAGCTCACCAGCCTAAAGCGCCAGGTTTCCCAAATGGTGGCCGCCATCTTCGGTAAGTCGCCTCACCGACTTTCATCAATGTCAGAATGTTTATGTCTCAGTATTCATCCTTGCCGCCGGCTTATCTGATTCTGTTAAACAGGCCCCAGAAGTGCCAACCTCAACTAGAGCGTGGTCACCAAGCTCAAGGCCGTGTATACCCTGGTGGAACAGCTCTACACCGGGTCACAGCGTGCCTTAGCCGTGGCGGCCCTATCCAACGAGGTGCCAACTCATCTGGACGAAGTCCTGCGCCGGCTCGCCGTTCTGCCTCAACGGATCCAAGAGCTGCGACGGGCCTCCGCGAGAGCCGGAGCAATCGCCGCGCTGAGCCGGGCCAAGGCATTCCTGCCGGAGCTAGACCCGGCAGACATCGCCCTGGGTTATCCAAGCCTGAAGGAAGACGGCTCAGCTTTTGATCAGAAGGACTTCGCGGCGTGCGTGAAGGCTGTACGCCCGGTGGCCACCCTCATCGGTAATGACACAGATCTGACCAAGTACTAGCCGGGTTATGACGCGGAGAATCAGAGGATTCCAACCCCTCGCTATGAAGCCCTCAACCTGATCCCGCCGGCTCGTCAGCACACCTTCGCCCCGGAGATTGACCCGGCCGGGTTAATTGACGAGGAAGCCCAGTTCGAGGCTCTCAGCGGCATCGATTGGAAGTCATCAACCTTCCAAGTCTTGGGATCAGCCGGAGGAGAGGACAGGAACGAGCCGGAGACTTCCACTCAGCGGGCATCGTAACTCGGCTGTCGGTTTACCAAACAATGCTCCAACCTTGTTAGATTTGATAACTTTTGTAATAAATTAGGTGCAACAGTCTATCTCTGCCGTGCCATCGTGCACGTATTGAATGCCAAGGTCTTTTGAAGTTGTCTCTTTAATGTTTCTCCGGGTCATAATCATCCCTTTGTTTTTCTCAACCTCAAAGAGGTACCTTTAAATATCCTGCATAGAAAGGCAAATCACAAGTCTCAAGGCGGCTTACCGCCCTGAGAATTAGGTGTTTGAGATAGATCACCCGGAATATGAATCAAAAAAGACTGGTCCTTAATTATACCCTTATCATAGCCGTAATAACAAACTTAACGGCCTGTAAGCATACTTCCGGTTTAGATAACCCGGGTAACACGGTTGGCACCTTAACTCTGATTCACTTGCCTTGATGACACCCATGATGTTCAACTAACACTTGTAAACCAAAGTTAAGCCGGCAATGTGAGACCCGGCAATGCACACCTTGTCATAATCAGAGGAAACTTGTGATAAAGCAGAAGAACTTAGGGGCTTCCGGTTTGAATACGACCATAGACCCGGCCCAAAGGGGTTAAGCCAAGATTCGGATACGATCATATAGCCCCCAGTGGGTGTGGCGATGCCAATCAAGAGGGTACCGACAGCTATGTTCTCTTTGGTTCGAATACGACCCATGTTTGAACAGGAAGCCCCCAAGTGATTTTTTAAATTTGTTTAACGACGCTGATTCGAATACGATCCACGTCGGTTCTTAGAGGGGTTAACCTATGATTCAAATATGACCAAAGGTAACCTCCCAATGAGCTCGGCACTTTGCCAATCAAATGGGTATCGACAACTATGTTCTCTTTGGTTCGAATACGACCCATGTTTGAACAGGAAGCCCCCAAGTGACTTTACTGCTTACGGCTAGATTCGAATACGATCATAAGCCAGATCCTCTTTGAAATCATCATGTAATCTTGCAATAAGAACAACACGTGTATATTTGGAGGAGAAAAAAGGACAGAGGTCCTGCTTTATTGCTTATCATAATATATACATGGCCGAGAGAAATATGTACACCACGAGAGCCGGTGGCTCAAGTGTAGTAAGGCCGAAGCTGAGCTATGTTCCACGGCCGACGGGTCTCCTCCTCCGACTTACGTGAATCTTTGTGCTCCCGAACGTCAATGAGGTAATAGGACCCGTTGTGCAAGTTCTTGCTGACCACAAAGGGCCCTTCCCAAGGCGGGGATAACTTGTGTGCATCTGTTTGATCCTGGATGAGCCGGAGCACAAGGTCGCCTTCCTGGAAGACCCGGGATTTGACCCGGCGGCTATGATAACGGCGCAGGTCTTGTTGGTAAATCGCTGAACGGGCTGCTGCCACATCACGCTGTTCGTCCAACAAGTCAAGAGCATCTTGACGCGCCTGTTCATTATCCGTCTCAACATAAGCCGCCACGCGAGGTGAGTCGTGACGGATGTCGCTGGGGAGGACTGCTTCTGCTCCATAAACCATGAAGAAAGGTGTGGAGCCTGTAGACCTGTTAGGAGTAGTATTGATGCTCCATAAGACGGAGGGCAACTCCTCCACCCAACAACCCGGCGTCCGTTGCAAAGGGACCAAAAGCCGGGGCTTGATGCCCTTCAGAATCTCCTGGTTAGCTCTCAGCTTGACCATTGGATTGGGGATGAGCCACTGAGGAAACATCAAGTCGGATATGCTCTCGTTGACAAAACTCTTCCATAGCACCTTTGGATAGATTGGTGCCATTGTCAGTTATGATGTTGTGCGGAAAGCCGAAGCGGAAAATCACCTTTTTCATAAACTGAACCGCCGTGGCTGCGTCGCACTTGCTAACTGGCTCAGCTTCTACCCACTTTGTGAACTTATCAACTGCCACCAAGAGGTGGGTCTTCTTATCCTTGGACCTTTTAAAAGGCCCAACCATATCAAGCCCCCAGACCGCAAAGGGCCAAGTGATCGGGATCATCCTCAGCTCCTGAGCCGGCACATGAGCCCGTCGTGAGAACCTCTGGCAACCATCACATTTACTGACCAAGTCCTCTGCATCAGCATGAGCCGTCAACCAATAAAAACCATGACGAAAAGCCTTGGCCACAATTTGAGCCGGCGTGATGGCCACAATCCCCTTCATGGATCTCCCGCAAGATCTCTTGACCTTCCTCAGGGGAGACACAACGTTGAAACGCTCCTGTAACACTGCGATGATGTAACTCGCCATCGATAACGATCATGGACTTAGCCCGCCGGGTTATTTGCCTGGCCAAAGTTTCATCCTCAGGCAACTCTCCCCGGGTTATATAAGCTAGATATGGCATTGTCCAGTCTGGTATGACATGAAGAGCCGCCACCAGTTGTGCCTCCGGGTCAGGGACAGCCAAGTCTTCCTCTGTAGGCAACTTAACTGAAGGGTTATACAGGACGTCCAGGAAAGTGTTAGGCGGTACCGGCTTTCGCTGAGAGCCCAGCCGGCTTAGAGCATCAGCCGCCTCGTTCTTCCTGCGATCAATGTGCTCCACTTGGTAGCCCTGAAAGTGCCCAGCAATGGCATCAACCTCGCGGCGATAAGCCGCCATGAGAGGATCTTTAGAATCCCACTTGCCTGATACTTGTTGAGCCACCAAGTCAGAGTCACCAAAACACCTTACCCGGCTCACGCTCATCTCCTTAGCCATCCGAAGACCGTGGAGCAAGGCCTCGTACTCAGCCGCATTGTTAGTGCAAGGAAACATCAACTGTAGCACATAATGGAACTTGTCACCTTTAGGGGAGGCCAATACAACGCCAGCCCCCGAGCCCTCCAACTGCCTGGACCCATCGAAGTGAATGGTCCAATACATGTTATCCGGCTTTTGCTCGGGTACTTGTGACTCTGTCCAATCATCGATGAAATCCACCAAGGCCTGAGACTTAACAGCAGTGCGTGGCACATATTTGAGACCATGAGGTCCAAGTTCTATAGCCCATTTAGCAATTCTCCCTGTGGCCTCTCTGTTTTGAATAATATCACCAAGAGGGGCAGAACTGACCACCGTGATGGGATGACCCTGAAAATAATGCTTAAGCTTCCGGCTTGCCATGAACACACCATATACCAGCTTCTGCCAATGCGGGTACCGCTGCTTAGACTCAGTGAGTACTTCGCTGACATAATAAACCGGCCACTGAACCGGATGCTCCTTACCCTCCTCCTTGCGCTCCACCACAATAGCCACACTGACGGCTCATGCGTTTGCCGCCACATACAGTAGTAAGGGCTCCTTGTCAACCGGAGCAGCAAGGACTGGGGGCTCTGCCAGCTGCTTCTTCAAATCTTCAAAAGCGGTATTAGCTGCATCATTCCAGACGAAGTTATCAGTTTTCTTCATCAACTGATACAAGGGCATGACCTTCTCACCCAAACGGCTTATGAACCGGCTTAAAGCAGCGATGCGACCCGCCAAGCGCTGAACGTCATTTATACACGCCGGCTTAGCTAGGGAGGTGATGGCCTTGATTTTCTCCGGGTTAGCCTCAATGCCTCTGTCAGAAACCAAGAAGCCCAAGAGTTTGCCTGCAGGAACACCAAAAACACACTTGGCCGGGTTAAGCATCATCTTATAGACCCGGAGATTATCAAAGGTTTCCCTCAAATCATCTATCAGAGTTTCCTATTTGATGGACTTAACCACAATGTCGTCCACGTAAGCGTGAACATTGCGCCCGATCTGTTTATGAAGACAGTTCTGTACACAACGCTGGTAAGTCGCCTGTGCACACTTGAGTCCAAAGGGCATAAACACATAGCAGAAGGCTCCAAACGGAGTGATGAATGCCGTCTTCTCCTGGTCCTTAACTGCCATCTTAATCTGATGATAACCAGAATAAGCATCCAAGAAACTTAAACGTGCACAACCTGCCGTAGCATCAATGATTTGATCAATACGGGGGAGGGCAAAAGGATCAGCCGGACACGCCTTATTCAAGTCCGTGTAGTCCACACACATCCTCCAGGTGCCGTTCTTCTTGAGCACAAGCACCGGATTAGCCAACCACTCTGGGTGAAAAACTTCAACGATAAACCCGGCCGCCAAGAGCCGGGCCACTTCTTCACCAATAGCTTTTCGCCTCTCTTCATCAAACCGCCGAAGGAACTGTCTGACCGGCTTAAATTTCGGAGCAACATTGAGAGTATGCTCAGCGAGTTCTCTAGGTACACCTGGCATGTCAGAGGGTTTCCATGCGAAGATGTCCCTATTCTCACGGATGAACTCGATGAGCGCGCTTTCCTATTTTGGATCCAGATTGGCACTGATGCTAAACTGCTGAGATGAATCTCCTGGAACAAAATCAACAAGCTTAGTTTCATCAGCCGACTTAAATTTCATCGCCGGCTCATTCTCCGTCGTCGGCTTTTTCAGAGAGGTCATATCTGTTGGGTCAACATTGTCCTTATAAAACATCAACTCCTCTGTAGCACAGACAGATTCTGCATAAGCCGCATCACCTTCCTCACACTCCAGAGCTACTTTCCAGCTGCCGTGAACCGTAATAGTCCCATTGTGACCCGGCATCTTGAGCTGTAAGTACACATAACACGGCCGTGCCATGAACTTGGCGTAAGCCGGCCGTCCAAATATAGCATGGTATGGACTTCTTATCTTGACCACCTCGAAGGTCAATTTCTCCACCCTGTAGTTGTTCTCATCACCAAAGGCCACTTCCAATTCGATCTTGCCGACTGGATAGGCCGACTTACCAGGTACTACACCATGGAAGATAGTGTTTGACTGGCTGAGGTTCTTATCAACCAACCCCATACGGCGAAAAGTCTCATAATAGAGGATGTTGATGCTGCTGCCTCCATCCATGAGCACCTTTGTGAACTTATATTCTCCCACTTGAGGAGCCACCACTAAGGCCAAGTGGCCCGGGTTATCCAGCCGGGGGGGTGATCCTCCCTACTCCACACTATAGGCTGCTCAGACCACCGCAAGTAGCGTGGGACCGCCGGCTCAACCGCGTTCACAGCCCTCTTGTGAAGCTTCTGATCTCGCTTGCACAAACTAGTGGTAAACACATGATACTGTCCACCGCTGAGCTGCTTTGGATTGGTCTGGTAACCCCCCTGCTGTTGTTGATGACCCTGGCCAGACTGTTGATTAAAGCCTCCTTGGCCATTCTGAGGACCAGAATTTGAGCCGCCTCCCGGGCCATGAAAGCCGCCGGCGCCTGAGCCGCCGCCCGGGCCATTGTAATTCTTGAAGGCCTTCATGATTGCACAATCTTTCCACAGATGAGTCGCTGGCTTCTCTCTAGAACCATGCCTTGGACAAGGCTCATTCAACAGCTGCTCCAGCGTCGGACCTGACCCGCCGCCGCGGGGAGGGGGTCTCCCCTTGCGTCGCTGGTTATTACCTTGTGAGCTGGCGTTGGCTACAAACTCTAGGCTGCCATCGGCCTTGCGCTTGCCTCCCCCTTGGTTCCCCGGGTTATGCTGGGGACCCTTGCCATTGCCATTCTTCTTTCCCTTCCCTGCCCTTTCATCATCTGAAGGGGGATCCTTGGTAACATCAGAATCGGCGTACTTGACAAGAGCCGCCATTAGTGTGCCCATGTCACTGCAGTCGCGCTTAAGCCGCCCGAGTTTCATCTTCAGGGGCACGAAGCGACAATTCTGTTCCAACATTAAGACTGCAGAGCCGGCATCCATCTTATCTGATGAATGTATGATCTCCTTGACCCGGCGAACCCAATGAGTCATGGATTCACCCTCCTGCTGCTTACAGTTAGTCAAATCCACAATTGACATAGACTGCCTACAGGTATCCTTGAAGTTTTGGATGAACCGGGCTTTCAGCTCAGCCCAAGATCCGATGGAGTTCGGTGGTAGCCCTTTCAACCAAGTGCGGGCAGTCCCATCCAACATCATGGTGAAATACTTGGCCATGGCCGCCTCACTGACCTCCAGTAGCTCCATAGCCATCTCATAACTCTCGATCCAAACTGCGGGTTGCAAGTCAGCTGTGTAGTTAGGGACCTTCCTAGGGCCCTTGAAGTCCTTAGGTAGACGTTCATTACGGATAGCTGGCACCAAACAAGGGACACCCCCGGTCCTGGTAGGGATACCCACATCAACGGAAGTCGTCGGATAGGCCGGGGGGGGGGGGGTCTGGTAAGCCGTCAGCTGAGGTACTTGCTCCGCCTCTTGGCGCGCTTGGTATGCTGCGTAAAAGGCTCCATTATGAGCCGGGCCATGGCCAGGGGGCGGGTCATGGCGTCGGACGTTACTTGATCCGGTCGCTGAGACCATGTACCGGCTGTAACTCGGGCTCTGGCCTGGACGAGGGGTCGAGTGGATCCTGTCCCGACTGTAGGAGTACGCCTCTTGCTGCGCCAGTGCTGTCTGAAGGAGTTCCCTGACCCGGCGGGTCTCAATAGCCGTCGGAGAGTCGCCGTCAACTGGTAGAGCCGCCAGCCGTGCTGCCGCAGCGACCATGTTCTCCAGCGGGTTATTATAATGACCCGGGGGTATTGGCACGCACTGAGGCGGGGCGGGGGCACCTGGGGAGGCCCCATCACTTGTGGCTGAATAAGGGGTCCAGACCCGGGCGCTATGATCCCAGGCAGGTTACTGGACCCCGCCCCTAGCGTGTTGAAGAGGTTGCGTGGATCGTAAACCGGAGGGAGTCGAGATTGGGCCTTTTGATGCCTCCTTCTCAGGACCTCATTGGCCGCGTTTTGGTCCATCGTGAGTTGGAAAGACTGCGCCTGAATCAGCTGAGTTTGGGCCTCGAGAGCCGCCCTCTCCGCAGCCAGCCTGATCCCTTCCGCTGCGAGATCCTCTTTAGCTTTTATTAGATCCAATTTTAACTGTGCCACCTCGGCATCGTGCTGAGCTTGATCTGCCGGATCAACCATGGCGGTTAGCAGGGCCGTCATCTTGTCTGTGAGGTCCATCAGCACCTGAGCCGGGGAGGGCACCGGGTTTCCCGCTCCAGCAGCGGGGTTCTGAACAGGCTACGCACCGGCCACAAAGACTCCAACCTGACTCGGCGGCTCAAACGGGTCCGGAATACTGTCACCATCGGAATATCCCATGAGCCTGCCATCTTGAAGTTGGTACAACGAGTTTGACTCATCGGTGGCCGACTCGCCGTCAGAGCCGGCGGCCGCCTCATCACCAGACCCGGATGGATCAGAGGGCCCTCCATGGATGCATCCCACAAAAGCGTACCTTAAGGCAGGATGGGCCCGGGCGGGTTGTGCGCGCTGAGCCGTTTCGATGAGATCGGCGCAGAGATCCGGCTCAGGGCCCAGCTCACCAATCTTGCCAATGAAAACATGAATTCCGCGGAAGAGGACCCGGTACCCGTACTCAATTGAGCCGGCGTCGGGGCCCCAGTCTGCATCGTCGATGTAGAGCTTGCCGCGACGACTCTTGGTCATCCGGCCCACGGCGTATCCCTTGAGCCCTTCGAGGCTGCCCTTCAAGAACTCAAATCCACCGTGCGCTGGCCCCACGGTGGGCGCCAACTGTCGTGGAATTGTCACGGCAGATGTCCTCGAGCTAGGACTTAGTCGTGGAGCCATCGCAACTAGGAAGCTTGAAGGGGTTAATGTGGGACAAGGGACACGAGGGTTTATACTGGTTCGGCCCCTTACGGTGAAGGTAAAAGCCTACGTCCAGTTGAGATGGTATTGATTAGGGTTACGATCACCAGGGAGCTAACTTGCTATGCCCGGCTCTCAATCAGATTGTTCTTGTCCCTAAACCGCTGCCGGGTCGTCCCTTTATATAGGGAGGCGGATGCCCAACAGCCCTTAGAGTCCCGGCCGGCTCATAAGAGTGTCCGGCTTGGACTCTCAATCATACTTGCCTTACACTACAAGTTCTACCATAATAATGATTATAACTATGGGCCTTAAGCCGTATCCGGGTCTTAGCCCATCTCTGGCCCATCGTCTTCAAGCTTGTCTCCGGGCTTCTGGCAACGACCACACGAGTAACCCGGCCCCTCCTAGCGGGTGACTCTAAGGTCTATATCCTCAACAATACCCAAGATGATGTTTATGTCCGAGGACTTGAGAGCTATCAGTGATGCAAGGAAGACCAATCTATCGACAAGAATATCATTTCCATGGCTTACTTGAGAGGTTTGCCATTTAGAACCAGGGGTTTGAATTACCATGGAGGTGGGCATGTCACAAAATGTGGTGTTGTGCAATCGAGCATAGCTCTCGGAAATAAATGAATGAGATGATCCAGTATCGAAAGGAACAGTTGCCGGATGGCAATTAACAAGGAGCGTACCGAGGACGACGTTGGGATCATCATGAGTCTCCTCAGCTGAGACATAGTTGACATGGCCACGTGCAGTGGTGGCTGGCTTGGCGTAATAAGTCTTTCCCGCCGGCTTACCACGGCCAACGAACTTTCCAAGCTGATTGGGGTTGTTCTGGGGGCACTCGCGCTGGTAGTGACCCGTCTCTCCACACTTGAAGCATGTCACAACATTGGGGCGTGGAGCAGCATTAGCAGCGGGGCCACCATAGGTCTTGGGCGGTACATACTGCTGGTTGGGGCGAGGTGCCTCAAAGGATGGCCTCGGAGTGAACCTGGGTGGCAGAGCTGTGTTTGGAATCCTGTAACGCCCACAATGCGGCTATATCTCCCACGTGTCGAGGCACGACTTAGAGGCATAACCGCATTGTGGTTTTGTCGCAAGAAGGGTCATCTTCACACAATCCCATGTAATGAACAAGAATGGGATAAAGAGTTGGCTTACAATCGCCACTTCACACAATACATAAATATAATTCATACATCACCCAAAATACACACATAGACCGACTACGGTCAAGATCCAAATGAAAATAAGATAACCCCAAATGCTAGATCCCCGATCGTCCCAACTGGGCTCCACTACTGATCATCAGGAAAAGACACATAGTAACGACCACGTTCCTCATCGAACTCCCACTTGAGGTCGAACCCATCATCTGCACTGGCATCGTCGGCACCTGCAACTGTTTGGTAGAATCTGTGAGTCACGAGGACTCAGCAATCTCACACCCGCGAGATCAAGACTATTTAAGCTTATAGGAAAGGATGGTGAAATGGGGTGGAGCTACAGCAGGCACTAAGCATATATGGTGGCTAACATACGCAAAAGAGAGCGAGAAGAGAAGCAACGGAACGGTCGTCATCTAGTAATGACCAAGAAGTGATCCTGAACTCCTACTTACGTACATGCATAACTCAAACTGTGTTCACTTCCCGGACTTCGCCGAGAAGAGACCATCACGGCTACACACACAGATTGATGTATTTTAATTAAGTCGAGCGACAAGTTCTCTACAACCGGACATTAACAAATTCCCATCTGCCACATAACCGCGGGCACGGCTTTCGAAAGATAATACCCTGCAGGGGTGTCCCAACTTAGCCCATCATAAGCTCTCACGGTCAACGAAGGATAAACCTTCTCCCAGGAAGACCCGATCAGTCTCGGAATCCCGGTTTACAAGACATCTCGACAATGGTAAAACAAGACCAGCAAGACCACCCGGTGTGCCGACAAATCCCGATAGGAGATGCACATATCTCGCTCTCAGGGCACACTGGATAAGCTAAGCGTACAGGTACCAACGTAACCCAAGTTGCCAAGGGACGGTCCCGCACGGTGCTCTAGTTTGGACCAACACTCGGAGGAGCACTGGCCCGGGGGTTTAAAATAAAGATGACCCTCGGGCTCTAGAAAACCCGGTGGAAAAAGGCTTAGGTGGCAAATGGTAAAACCAAGGTTGGGCCTTGCTGGAGGAGTTTTATTCAAGGCGAACTGTCAAGGGGGTCCCATAAATCACCCAACCGCGTAAGGAACGCAAACTCAAGGAACATAATACCGGTATGACAGAAACTAGGGCGGCAAGAGTGGAACAAAACACCAGGCATAAGGCCGAGCCTTCCACCCTTTACCAATATATATAGATGCATTAATTAAATAAGAGATATTGTGATATCCCAACATATCCATGTTCCAACATGAAACAACTTCAACTTCACCTGCAACTAGCAACGCTATAAGAAAGGCTGAGCAAAAGCGGTAAATTAGCCAAGCAACGGTTTGCTAGGAAAGGATGGTTAGAGGCTGACATGGCAATATGGGAGGCATGATATGTCAAGTGATAGGTAGCGCAGCATGGCAATAGAGCGAACAACTAGCAAAGCAAAGATAGAAGTGATTTCGAGGGTATGGTCATCTTGCCTGCAAGGTTCTCAGAGTTGTCGAAAGCTTGATCCTCGTAAGCGTACTCAACAGGTTCCTCGTTCACGAACTCGTCTCCCGGCTCTACCCAAGACAAGAACACAAGCAATGGAACCACAATCAATCAGGGGAAATGCACAAGCAACACGATGCAAAACAAGAATGATATGCAAGATATGATATGCGATGCATATGCGTGCTCCGGAAGGAAAAAGATGAACAAGGAAGTAACTTGGCAAATCAAGCATGGCACTGGAAAGATGAGATGATTTCGGTCGAAATCGATATAAAGATCACCGGAAACGGATGCACGGTTTGCAAATGGCAAGCAAAACAAGAATGACACGAATCTGCGATTAACAGCATGATAGCACTTAGAATGCAACAAGTAACAATGCTACAGCACTCCAACAAAGTAACAAAGCATATTGAAGTAATCTACAGGAGATGCTTGACGAAAGATGAACACTGAGCTACGGCTAGTTCACAACATAACAGGCTCAAACAAGCATGGCAAAAGTGCAAAAGAAATCAGGTTCACAGACTTGGTGAAATTACTGGACATGGCTGAAACAGCATCAGGTAGCAATGTTCAGAGCACGAAATCAGCATGCTACACGAACTTAACAAGGCAAAACAAGCCATGGCAGTATTTTACTAAATGCATATGACGAAAGTCCCTTACTGACCATAAGCCAAAAAGGACCAAAAGATATGATGGCAACCATGTAAACATAGCAAGTTTCCTTAACAGGTTTCAGACTTAGCAGAAAACAGAGCATGGCAGAAACAATAATATGAAGGCATCTTGGTGAGCTTCATGCACTCATCACAAAGCAAAGCATGACAAAACAAGCATACCTACAGAAATATGGCATATTTATGAAGCTAACCATGGCAAGAGCAAATACATAGCATGTATGGATCAACTACAACAAGCTTGGCAAAATTGATTAACACGTAAACAATCTGCCAGAAATATTTTATAGCAAAAGTAGAGTAAGATTGAGTCATTCTATGTCACTCCATAAATACAAACAAGGGCAGGAATGGATCAATTACAACAATATCTACAAAACATCCTTACTGAATATCTCCAAAATATGCATGGATCCCTCTGTAGCATCAAGTTTACATGGCAACAAAATAACAGCAGACAGACTTGGAGAAATTACGAAGTCCCTGAAATCAGAAACATTACGGAGCCTAGTTTGCATGCTTGTGATAGTCACCACAGAGACCACAAAAATAAATGGCATACACTAATGGAGAGATGGCATGGCATAAAACAAAACACATGTAGAACTCATGCCCATAAGATGCACAGATTAAATGATACAAAAATAACAAATCCTCAAGTTCTGATAAGTACAAGCAGATAACAGCAACTAGCACTTTTGCATCAGAGATTTGGGCATCAAGATGGCCTCAAATGAACATGGTGCAATGGAACAAAATGAAGAGCATCACGAGGCGAACATTTCGATATATTACACGCGCGAAACGGAGCTATATGCGGAGAGTTATGATGCTATGAACATGGGCACATACTGTAAAATAAAATGACTTGGAGAATTTCGGGATACGGGAAGAGTCAACCTCGAGGTACTGTTCAGATCGGATCGGGCCCGATGGCACGGCTGCTCGAGCTCGCCGGAGCGAGGGAGGACGGCGGAGGAGAGGAAGGAGGAGGCCGGCCGGAGGGGGCGGAGAGGAGGCCGGGGCTCGGGCTCGAGGACGGAGGGCGGCGCGAGGTGCGGCGGCGGCGACCCGCGGGAGCAGTGGCGTCGGGCGGCGGGGCGCGGTCGACGGCGGAGGGCGGCGCCGGCCGGCGGGCGAGGCGGCAGAGGACGGCGGGTGGAGGCGAGGCGCACGGCGGCGGGGTGGCGCGCGCGGCGTACGGGCCGGGAGGGCCCGCGGCGGGCCTGGCGGGCTGGCGCGGTGGAGGCGGCCGGGGCGCTGACGTGGCGGCCTCCGGTTCGCCGGGCGCGGCGGCGGGGAGGTGTCCGGTGGCGGCGGACACGTCCGGCCGCGGAGAGGGCAAATCTTAGGGTTTGGACTGCGAATGTTTTCGGGAGGGGATGCATATATATAGATAGAGGGAACTAGGAGAGGCCAAATGAGGTGCGGTTTTCGCCCACACGATCGTGATCGAACGACCTAGAGCATGGAAGAGAGTTTGGTGGGTTTTGGGCTGTTTAGAGAGGGGGTTTTGCTGCAACACACAGAAAGACTTTGCGGTTACCCGGTTAACCGTTGGAGTACCAAACGACCTCCAAATGGAACGAAACTTGACCGGTGGTCTACCGGTGGTATACCAAGGCCACTTAACAAGCCTCGGTCCATTCTGAGAACGTTCAACACCTGCTTATGAAAAGAAACGAAAAGGGGTGCGCCGGAGGATGTGGGAGCGCCGGATTGCAAAACGGACAACGGGGAAAATGCTCGGATGCCTGAGACGAACACATATGCAAATGCAATGCACATGATGACATGATAAGAGATGCATGCCATGAACAAAATACAAAACGAAAAACAAAACCCGAGCACGAAGGGAATATCATAACACATAGCCGGAAATGGCAAGAGTTGGAGTTACAAATATGGAAAGTTACATGCGGGGTGTTACAACACTCCACCACTACGAGAGGATCTCGTCCCGAGATCTAGGACTGAAAGAACTCCGGATATTCGGAACGGAGATGGTCCTCGCGTTCCCAGGTGGCTTCTCAGTCGGAATGGTGCGACCACTTCACTTTCAGGAATTTGATTGACTTGTTGCGAGTCTTGCGCTCAGTTTCTTCAAGAATAGCAACGGGGTGCTCATGATAAGACAGATCTTCTTGAAGGTCAATCTCTTCGAAGTTGATGGTGCGCTCGGGCGTCTTGAAGCACTTGTGGAGCTGCGACACGTGGAACACATCGTGCACGTTCGCGAAGTTGGAAGGAAACTCAAGTTGATAGGCGAGGTCGCCTCTTTTGCCAATGATCTTGAAAGGACCCACGTATCTAGGGGCAAGCTTCCCTTTGATACCGAAGCGACGAGTGCCTTTCATTGGAGAGACGCGGAGGTAGACATGGTCTCCGATCTCGAAAGCCACATCACGGTGCTTACTATCATAGTAACTCTTCTGGCGCGATTGCGCGGCTTTGAGATTTTCACGGATGACTTTACACATTTCTTCAGCTTCTCTGATTAAGTCATTGCCAAGAAGTTGGCGTTCACCAGTCTCTGACCAATTGAGAGGAGTACGACACTTTCTGCCATAGAGAATCTCGAATGGGGCCTTACCCGAACTTGCTTGGAAGCTGTTGTTGTAGGAGAATTCGACATATGGAAGACAATCTTCCCATTTCATGCCAAAAGAAATGACACAAGCCCTGAGCATATCTTCAAGAATTTGATTGACTCGCTCGACTTGGCCACTAGTTTGAGGATGGAAAGCTGTGCTGAAGCGAATGTTGGTGCCCATGGCCTTCTGGAAGGAGTCCCAGAACTTAGAGGTGAAGATGCTTCCACGATCTGAAGAAATCAATTGTGGAATGCCGTGCAAGGAGACAATCCTGGAGGTGTATAGCTCTGCCAACTGAGCTGCTGTGATAGATTCTTTGATTGGAAGGAAATGAGCCACTTTAGAAAGCTTGTCGATGACAACGAAGATAGCATCATTTCCACGCTTGGACTTGGGAAATCCAGTCACGAAGTCCATTTCGATATGATCAAACTTCCACTCTGGGATAGCAAGAGGTTGAAGGAGACCAGCTGGTCGTTGGTGTTCTGCTTTCACTCTTCGACAGACATCACATTCATTCACGAATTGAGCGATTTCTCGCTTCATTCGAGTCCACCAATACGACTGCTTGAGGTCATGGTACATCTTCGTACTTCCAGGATGAATGGAAAGAAGAGAATTGTGCACCTCGTTCATAATGACTTTCCTTAGATCACCTTTAGGAACCACAATCCGGTCCTCGAAGAATAAAGTGTCTCTGTCATCAATGCGATAGCACTTGTATTTGGAAAGACCCTTGTCGATACCACGTTTCACCTTCTTCACCATGGTATCCAGGAGTTGTGCCTCACGAATTTGATCTTCCAAAGTAGGAGTGACTATGAGGTTGGCAAGAAAGCCTTGAGGAACAACTTGAAGATTCAGCTTGCGGAAAGCTTCACAAAGATCCGGTTGGAATGGCTTGAGAATTAAGCTGTTGCAATAAGCCTTCCTGCTTAAAGCATCTGCAATGACATTGGCTTTGCCTGGAGTATATTCAATACTTGGATTGTACTCTTGAATCATTTCGACCCATCGAGTCTGCCTGAGATTGAGGTTGGGCTGAGTGAAGATGTACTTGAGACTCTTGTGATCGGTGAATATATCCACTTGTCCTCCCAACAAGAGATGTCTCCATGTTATCAATGCATGGACAACTGCCGCCAACTCAAGATCGTGAGTGGGGTAGTTCTTCTCATTGGGCTTCAACTGACGAGAGGTATAGGCCACAACTTTCTTCTCTTGCATTAACACAGCACCGAGAACTTGAAGAGAAGCATCACAGAAAACTTCAAATGGCTTGGATTCATCAGGAGGAGTTAAGATAGGAGCTGTGACTAGTTTCTCTTTGAGAGTGTTGAAAGCAACATCACACTCAGGAGACCAGACATACTTCACATGCTTCTGGAGGAGGTTGGAAAGAGGCTTTGCAATCTTAGAGAAATTCTCAACGAATCTTCGGCAATAGCTTGCAAGACCAAGAAAACTGCGGAGCTGCTTGACATTCTGAGGAGCTTCCCAATTCACAATTGCGGACACCTTCTCGGGATTAACAGCGATGCCCTTGGCAGAGATGATGTGACCAAGGTAAAGAACTTCATCGAGCCAAAACTCACATTTGGAGAACTTCGCATAGAATTGATACTCTCTGAGCTTGTGGAGCACCAATCGCAAATGTTTGGCATGATCCTTCTTATTCTTGGAGAAGACCAATATATCATCGAGATACACCAGGACGAATTCATTGGTATAAGGGTTGAAGATGAAATTCATCATCCGAGAGAATGTTGGAGGAGCATTGACAAGGCCGAAAGACATGACAGTATATTCATAAGAACCAAAGCTTGTTCTGAATGTTGTCTTGGGAATATCTTCTTCACGAATGCGAATCTGATGATAACCCATACGAAGGTCAAGCTTGGAGAATACTTTAGCACCTTTGAGTTGCTCGAATAGCTCATTGATGTTGGGAAGTGGATACTTGTTCTTGATTGTCTTCTTGTTCAATGGACGGTAGTCGACACATAGTCGGTCTGTGCCATCCTTCTTCTGTACAAAAAGAACACCACAACCCCATGTAGAAGAACTCGGTCTGATCAAACCCAGACGCTCTTGTTCATCGAGCTGTTTCTTCAATTCCTTCAGCTCCTTGGGTCCAAGCTTGTATGGACGCTTGCAAACGGGTTCAGTGCCTGGCTCAAGATCGATGACGAACTCAACAGGCCGGTGAGGAGGCATACCCGGAAGCTCTTCTGGAAAGACATCTTGATACTCACAAACGACTGGAATTTGAGAGATGGCATTCAACTCGCCCTTCTCATTGAGAGAAAATAACCGAATGGTTTCATCGCGAGCGGCATAAATAATCACATCCTCAGAAGAGTGTGTCAATTGAATTTCCCTGGCAGCACAATCAAGTTGAGCCTTGTGCTTAGAAAGCCAGTCCATCCCGAGAATAAGATCAATATCCGAGTCACCAAGAACAAAAGGTTTAGACAGAAATTTATAGTTGCCCATCTTGATAGAAACATCCGGAATCATTGTGGTAGCCTTCATAGAAGTGCCCGGAGAAACAACTCCCATGGGTTTTTCCAACATTTCTGAAATGAAATCATGCTTTGCAACAAATGATCTTGACATGAAACAATGCGATGCACCCGTGTCGAAAAGAACTTTTGCAGGAAAGTCATTAACTGGAAGATTACCCATTATCACATCAGTAGATTCCTCCGCTTGAGCTGCATTCATCATGTTCACCTTTGCAGACTTGGGATTATGCTTGACCACTGCATTGCTGGAAGATCTGACAGGAGGAGGAGGCAGAAGGTGCCTTTGGTTGAAGCACTTGTTAGCATAGTGACCTTTCTGCTGACACTTGTTGCAAGTCACCTCTGAGAGTGGACGGTGATAAGGAGCATTGGACTTTGGAGCTTGATTCTGAGACTTGTTCTGATAGACAGAGTTGGAAGAGTGGGAAGATCCATGGCCACCTTTGTTCTTCTGCTGGTAAGGCTGACGAAACGGAGGAGGAGGAGGCAACCAGAACTTTTGTTGCTTAGCAGTCACAAGTGAGGAAGAAGAAGACTGAACTGCGTCCCTGACTCTCTTCTTAGAAGCCTCACACTTGAGCTGAGCAGCCTCTTGCTTCAGTGCCATATTATAGAATTGATCAAACTGAGTAGGCTCAACAAGAACGAGAGCTAACTGCAGATCCTCTCTAAGGCCACCTCTGAAGTGATAGATCATGCTCTTTTCATCAGGAACGTCTTGTTTAGCGAAGCGAGCAAGTTTCTAAAACTGGATGTTGAATTTATACACAGACATGTTGCCTTGCTTGAGATTGCGGAACTCCTCACGCTTGCTCTCAACAACACTTTGTGGAATGTGGTGCGCTTTGAAATCCCGACAGAAGTCAGTCCAAGTGATCACACGACCTCCTCTGGAATCTTTGTATTGTTGATACCAATCAGCAGCTTGGTCCTTGAGCTGAAAAGAAGCGAACTTGACATAGTCCTCAGGCCTGACATTGCTACATTCAAAATGCTTGTTGATGTCCCCGAGCCAATCATCGGCATCCGTGGCCTCGGCACAGTAGCTGAAAGACTTGGGCTCATTTGCGAGAAACTGGTTGAGGGTAGCGAAGTGAGGCTGATTGTTGCCTTGACCTTGATTTCCTTGATTGCCTTGCCCTTGGGTGCGTTCTTGCAAGAGTTGCAGAATCATCTGAGCATTGGCGTTGGTGGCTGCCATGATAGCTTGCCATGCCTCCGGAGGCGGAGGTGGTGGTGGAGGGTTCGCCTGACTCCCTTCATTGCGATCCGGATTCTGACGCGTTGGCGGAGCCATCCTGAAGAGGGTGACATCCGTTAGCATCTTTATAGACAAATAGACAAGTAGAATCAACGGATAGAAATTGCAACATATAGTCTTCACAATAAACATTCGAACGAGGATGAACGAATGAATTCCATAGTAAATCATCACACTTCCATTAAGTTGAGAAGCCACTTAGAAAAAGGTATGGGATCAACGTCTGACTTGAAGCAACTCGAATACCACAATTCAAAACAAAACAAAGTATTGGCTTGCAGAATAAGCCGGAACAAACATATGATAGAGATTTTGTCGTGGAATTGTCACGGCAGATGTCCTCGAGCTAGGACTTAGTCGTGGAGCCATCGCAACTAGGAAGCTTAAAGGGGTTAAGCGGGACAAGGAACACGAGGGTTATACTGGTTCGGCCCCTTACGGTGAAGGTAAAAGCCTACGTCCAGTTGAGGTGGTATTGATTAGGGTTTCGATGAGCAGGGAGCTTGATTGCTATGCCTGGCTCTCGATGAAATATTTCTTGTCCTGAACCGCCGCCGGGTCGTCCCTTTATATAGACAGGTTGACGCCCCGCAGCTCTCAGAGTCCCGGCCGGCTCATAAGAGTGTCCGGCTCGGACTCTCAACTATTCTTGCCTTACACTACAAGTTCTACCATAATAGCGGTTGTAACTACGGGCCTTAAGCCCTCTCCGGGTCTTAAGCCCATCTCTGGCCCGCCGTCTTCAAGCTTGGCGCCGGGCTTCAGGCGATGACCATTATGAGTAACCCGGCCCCTCCGGGCGGGTGACTCTAAGGTTTATATCCTCAACATTAGGCCCCAGATTGATTTGAGCCGGCTCATGTCAATCTTCAATCCTTTCGACAGAAAATCTCCGGCTTACAATTGTGTGAAGGCTATAACCCGTCGTGACGTCATCTTCTGGATTCTGGGTAACCAGCCGTGACGTCATCTTCCATTAAGTCCATTTTTTATTCGGTCGCATCTCCAACGGATCTTATCTTTAATGGTCATCCCGAAAATCGAGGCGCCTTTGTGGTGAGATAATCACGCCCTGACTTCCTCGTTTCTCGCGCCCACTTATGAGCCTCGACTTATAAATAGCCCGGCCCAATGAGCCTCCAGTCACTTCGCCACCTCCATCTTCTTCCTCTCGCCACTGTGCTGCGCTCGAGCTCCACCGCCGCCGCCACCGCGGGTCTTCTCGTCTTCACCAACTCCGGCCGCTGCATTAACCTGACGTGACCAGATAAACGGCGGCGATCTCCGCAACTCTCCAGCACCCGTAAGTCCCTGTTACTCCGTAGAATAGATCCGCATTAGGGTTCTTGTTGTTCTTCCCGTGTTCGTCGCCGTTCATCGCGAGCCCTCGGTAGATTTCATTTTTACCACCTTTCTTGATCTTTAGACTATACAAAACTGCTGCGGTAGCTGTTTCACTTCCATTCCCAATGTACATAGATCCCCTTTTATTGCATAGAGGCTCCGTTCAAACCCGCGAACTTCTTCTGCGTCTGTTTTAGGTCTAGAAACTTTCCTCTTTAACCGACCGTTTTGATCCAAATTAATTACTGCGATGTGTGAAACCTGTTTTTACCACACTTAGTAAAAAAACTGCATCTGCTGAGTCATGGCGGCTTACATTTCCGGCTTAAAGAAGCCGTGCGCCGTAAAATTTTCTAGCTCAAAAGAAACCACGCGCTGTAAAATCCTCCGGCTCATTTATGATAAAGTTGTAGAAAATTTGAATTACTCTCGATACTTCCAGCGGCTTAGATAACCCGATGTACTTAACCATATGTCATTAGGCCCCTTTCATAAGCCGCCACTTTGAACATTGAACTGTAAATTTCCTCCGGCTTATAATTGAACCGGACATGTCCTTTTATCATAAGCTTCCGTCCTTCACCATGCCTCCCAAAGCTCCCAAGGCACCCATCACATGCAACTGGATGAGGTCCAACGTCACCAACGACACCTTAGCTGAATTCGTAAAGACGGGTTACCTGCCCAAGAAGGATGTCATGTCTTACCGTGCCCCTGACCCGTCAGAGGAGAGACCACAACCAAGGGAGGGTGAGGTAGTGATTTTTGTTGATCACATGAGCCGGGGCTTCGCACCGCCCGGCTCAAAGTTCTTTAGAGATGTGCTGAATTTCTTTGATCTGCGGCTACAAGACATAGGACCCAATTCCGTGTCAAACATATGCAACTTCCAAGTACTCTGCGGAGTCTACCTTGGAGAAGAGCCCAGCCTTCTGCTCTTTAGAGAGCTATTCTATTTGAACCGCCAGAATGAGTGCGCCAACGGACCGAGCCTAGAACTTGGTGGAATCTCCATTCAACGCCGGAGAGACTACCTCTTTCCTTACGCTGAGCCGCCAAGCCACCCAAAGGACTGGAACCAGACGTGGTTCTACTGCCAGGACACTTCGCCGGCTGACGAGAGCCCGCTGCCCGGCTTTCGTCCCTCGCGTCTGGAACCAACTCACCCTCTGTCAGACAAGCTATCTCAGGTGGAGCGCCAACCTCTGATCCCCACCATCAACAAAATCAAGGCTCTCCTGGGAAATGGCCTCAATGGCATTGATCTGGTCCGGGTCTGGATCTCGTGGCGGGTGATCCCCTTGAGCCGCCGCCCCGGCTTAATGTGTGATTACACGGGCCGAAAAGATGATCCCCTACGACACAGCCGCAATGACCTTTCTGAAGACGTTGCTGAAGACATGACCAAGGCCCTCTTGAATGAGAGCTTGGCAGACTGCGGGAGGACCGGCTTAAGCCCCTTCTGCAAGACCAACCCGGCCCCAGCGGTAAGCCGCTGATCTGAACATCTTATTTTTTTCCTTTAGATAGTTTCCATCTGAACCTTAAGAAATCTTCATTGTATTTTTCAGGCTGATGATAAATTCTGGAAGGTCAAGTATGACCATGAGGCGGCCAAGAAGGCCAGGAAAGCTAATAAAGCCGCCAGGAGAGCCGCTCCCCGCAAGAAGGGAAGCAGGCCTACTGCCTCAGAGCTGCTTCAACTAAGTTACAGCTCCGAGTCAGAGGTAACCCCTGAACCTGTAAGATCTTGTTGTATTTTTTGTTTATTCCTGTCCACCTTATTGATACTGATCATCAGCAGGATGACACCGGAGCAAGTAACCCGGTGACTGAAGAGGTAATGACACTTTCCTCCGACTGGGAGCCCTTGCCAAGGCTGAAAGTCCGAAGAGTAACCCGGAAAGTAAGATTTTCACATCCTTTAGCTTATCAAGATCCTCAATTTCTTTCGAAGCAACAGATTCATGAGAACCGGCGACACACCCGGACCAACAAGGATGCTGACCTCTCCTCCGGCTTACCTGAGGCATCAAGGAAACGCCGGACCGAGGTTATCTCCAACTTATATCCTTTTCATCCTTTGGCGGGTGTTATATGTCAACCGCTCAATTCTTCTGACTCGAATTATCAGGAGACTTCACCCTCCTCTGGCGACTCTATGCAATCAAACCTGCCGGCTTTCAAGACCGTACCCGGGTAATGATAATCATCTCTTGTTGTGCTTATCTTTACTCATACCTTTGTACTAACTTTTTGTCCTTTCAGTGCTCAAGCAAAGCTCAGTAAAAGAGCAAAGAAGAATAAGCCGGTCGAAGAGCCGGTCTTGCCTGAGCCGGAGGTTTCAGCCCAAGAGCCGCCAGCTGCCTCTGCTCCTGAAGCCGCCACTCCAACCGACGAGCCAGCCATGGAGACTTCCACCAACCCGGACATCTCCAGCCCGGCTCAGCCGGCCGATGACCCGGACGTGGTAATCACCCAGACGGAATTTGTCGAGCCGGGGAGACCCACTGCGCTGGCTAAGTGCTGCAAAGGAAGAGTTGCTAGAGCACCGCCGGGCCAAGCTGGACATCACCAACTACGCCAACTTGAGCATTGGAGAGATCATCTCCGGCTATGTCAATCAAGTGCACAGCAGCCGGGACTTGGAGATTGACATGGTGAAGCAGATACAGCAGAAGTCTGAGGTACCACTCTACTGCTTACTGCATAATCATCTTTACCATACTAGCCCCCAAGTCTACGACTTATGATAGAATATGTTGTAGACTTAATTTCCGGCTTACTTCCATGAACCGGTAATTTTGTAGATAGAAACTTTCAACATGCATTAGCCCCCAAGTGCCAAGTGTCTTTGCTTGGAAAGTGCTTGGGACTTTAAAGTTGCATAATAACTGTTCATACTATAACCCGGAAATTGTGCAGGATGCTTGCAAAAAATTCGAATCTGACATCTCTGAGTTGAAGAACCGCCTGAAGACTCAGGAAACTGAGACCCGGAAGGCCAACGCCAAATTTGAATCCAGCATTGCTGCTCAAGAGACGCTGAAGAAAAAGTTTGAAGCTGAAAGGAAGACTTGGGCCGAAGAGAAGGCTGCTCTTGTAAGCCGAGCCGAACAAGCGGAGAAGGCTCTGTCGGAGAGAACCGCCGAACTCTCCGGCTTAAAATGCCATGTGTCACAAATGGTCACCGCAATCTTCGGTGAGTCCTTCTACCGGCTTTGAGCAAGTTTACAGTCTTTATGTCTCATAACTCCATCATTGATAACGGCTTATCTTTCTTTGTTAAATAGGTCCCAGAAGCGCCAACCTCAATCAGAACGTGTTGACCAAGCTAAAGGCCGTGTACACCCTGGTGGAGCAACTCTACACCGGGTCGCAGCGCGCTTTGGCCGTGGTGGCCCTATCCAATGAGGTTCCGACTCACCTGGCGGAAGTACTTCGCCGGCTTGCCATTCTTCCTCAGCGTGTCCAAGAGCTGCGACGGGCCTCTGCAAGAGCCGGAGCCATAGCTGCTCTGAGCCGGGCCAAGGCTTTCCTTCCAGAGCTAGACCCGGCGGACATTGCACTTGGTTACCCCAGCTTGAAGGAAGACGGCACCCCTTTCGACCAAAAGGACTTTGCTGCCTGTGTGAAGATCATGCGCCCGGTGGCCACCCTGATTGGGAATGACACTGACCTGACCAAGTACCAGCCGGGCTACGATGCAGAGAATCAGAGGATCCCTACTCCGCGTTACGAAGCCGTAAGCTTGGTCCCGCCGACTCGTAAGCACACTTTTGCCCCAGACATTAACCCGGCCGGGTTAATCGACGAGGAGGCTCAATTCAAAGCTTTGAGCGGCATTGACTGGAAATCGTCAACCTTCCAGGTCATGGGAACAGCCGGAGGAGCGGAGAGGGATGAGCCGGAAGCTTCAACTCGACAAGCATCTTAACTTGTAGGCGGCTCATGACTACATCTGAAAACAATGCCTCATCTTTTGGACTCGGGGAGTCTTGTAATAGAGTAGGATCAACATTTTAACCTTGTCGTGCCATCATGCACCTGTTGAATGCTTAACTCCATTGAAGTGGCTTCCTTATATTCCTCCGGGTCATAATTGATCATTTATTTTCCTTAAGCTCGAATAGCTGTTTTTAACCATCCTGCATAGAAAAACAAGTCACAAGTCTCTAGGCGGCTCATCGCACTGAGAATTATAGTCTCATATACATAACCCGGAATATGAATCTAAGTCACCAAAGACTGGTCCTTTGTGTCCTTGATGTAACCATAATAGCATACTTACAAACCTTCAAGTATGCATCCGGTTTATGTAACCCGGATAATAAGGCTGGTACCTCCACTCCGGTTTACCTGTCTTGATAATGCTGATTGTGTGTGACTAACCTTGTGAATCAAAGTTAAGTCGGCGCAGCAAGAACCGCCGTGTACACTGTTGATACAACCAGAAGAACTTGTTGTAAATCAGAAAATCAAAACTCAGGGGCTTCCGGTTCGAATACGACCAGAGACCCGTCCCAAAGGGGTTAAGCTAAGATTCGAATGCGATCATATAGCCCCCAGTGGGTTTTGGCGATGCCGATCAAGAGGGTACCGACAGCTATGTTCTCTTGGGTTCGAATACGACCCATGTTTGAACAGGAAGCCCCCAAATGACCTTAGGAGTTGTTTAACGACGCTGATTCGAAGACGATCCACGTCGGTTCCCAAAGGGGGTTGAGCTATGATTCAAATTTAATCAAAGAAAACTCCCCAATGAGCTCAGCACTTTGCCAATCAAAATGGGTATCGACAGCTATGTTCTCTTTGGTTCGAATACGACCTAAGTTTGAACAGGAAGCCCCCAAGTGATTATATTACGTACGGCTAGATTCGAATACGATCATAAGCCGGATACACCTCCAAGTTACCATGTGATCTTGTAATGGAAACAACACATTTACCTTTGGAGGAGAAAAAGGACAGAGGTCCTGCTTTATTTCTTATCATAATATATACATGGCTTATAGAAATATGTACATTACGAGAGCCGGTGGCTCAAGTGTAATAAGGCCGAAGCTGAGCTATGTTCCACGGCCAACGGGTCTCTTCTTCCGACTTACGTGAGTCTTTATGCTCTCGAACGTCAATAAGATAGTATGACCCGTTGTGCAAGTTCTTGCTGACCACAAAGGGTCCTTCCCAAGGCGGGGATAACTTGTGCGCATCTGTTTGATCTTGGATGAGCCGGAGCACCAGATCACCTTCCTGGAAGACCCGGGACTTAACCCGGCGACTGTGATAACGGCGCAGGCCTTGTTGGTAAATCGCTGAACGAGCTCCTGCCACGTCACGCTGTTCATCCAACAAGTCAAGAGCATCTTGGCGTGCCTGTTCATTGTCCGCCTCAACATAAGCCGCCACTCGGGGTGAGTCATGATGGATGTCACTGGGGAGGACTGCTTCCGCTCCATAAACCATGAAGAAAGGCGTGTAACCCGTAGACCTGTTAGGAGTAGTATTGATGCTCCATAACACGGAGGGTAACTCCTCCACCCAACAACCCGGCGTCCGTTGCAAAGGGACTAAAAGCCGGGGCTTGATGCCTTTCAGAATCTCCTGATTAGCTCTCTCAGCTTGACCATTAGATTGAGGATGAGCCACTGACGAAACATCAAGCCGAATATGCTCTCGTTGACAAAACTCCTCCATGGCGCCCCTGGACAGATTGGTACCATTGTCAGTTATAATGTTGTGTGGAAAACCAAAGCGAAATATCACCCTTTTCATAAACTGAACCGCCGTGGCTGCGTCACACTTGCTAACTGGCTCTGCTTCAACCCATTTTGTGAATTTGTCAACTGCCACCAAGAGGTGGGTCTTCTTGTCTTTGGACCTTTTAAAAGGCCCAACCATATCAAGCCCCCAGACCGCAAACGGCCAAGTGATTGGTATCATCCTCAGCTCCTGAGCCGGCACATGAGCCCGTCGTGAGAACCTTTGGCAACCATCACATTTACTGACCAAGTCCTCCGCATCAGCATGAGCCGTCAGCCAATAAAAACCATGACGGAAAGCCTTGGCCACAAGGGATTTTGAGCCGGCATGATGGCCACAATCCCCTTCATGAATCTCACGCAAGATCTCTTGACCTTCCTCAGGGGAGACACAACGCTGGAACGCTCCCGTAACACTGCGGCGATGCAGCTCACCATTGATAACAACCATTGACTTAGACCGCCGGGTTATTTGTCTGGCCAAAGTTTCATCCTCAGGCAAATCTCCCCGGTCATGTAAGCCAAGTATGGCACCGTCCAGTCCGGGGTGTTGTGGAGAGCCGCCACCAATTGTGCCTCCGGGTCAGGGACAGCCAAGTCTTCCTCTGTAGGCAACTTAACAGAAGGGTTATGCAAGACGTCCAGGAAAGTATTAGGCGGCACCGGTTTTCGCTGAGAGCCCAGCCGGCTTAAAGCATCAGCCGCCTCGTTCTTCCTGCGATCGATGTGCTCTACTTGGTAACCCTGAAAGTGTCCAGCAATAGCATCAACTTCACGGCGATAAGCCGCCATGAGAGGGTCCTTGGAATCCCACTTGCCTGATACTTGTTGAGCCACTAAGTCTGAGTCACCGAAGCACCTTACCCGGCTCAAGCTCATCTCTTTAGCCATCCGAAGACCATGGAGCAAGGCCTCGTACTCAGCCGCATTGTTAGTACAAGGGAACATCAACCGTAGCACATAATGGAACTTATCACCTTTAGGGGAGGCCAATACAACTCCAGCCCCCGAGCCCTCCAATTGCCTGGACCCGTCGAAGTGAATAGTCCAATACATATTATCCGGCTTTTCCTCGGGCACTTGTAGCTCTGTCCAATCATTGATGAAATCCACCAAAGCTTGAGATTTAACCGCAGTGCGTGGCACGTATTTTAGACCATGAGGCCCAAGTTCTATAGCCCACTTAGGCACTCTCCCTGTAGCTTCTCTGTTTTGGATGATATCTCCAAGGGGACCAGAACTAACCACAGTGATAGGGTGACCCTGGAAGTAATGCTTAAGCTTCCGGCTTGCCATGAACACACCATAAACAAGCTTCTGCCAATGTGGATACCGCTGTTTGGACTCGATGAGCACTTCACTAACGTAATAAACCGGCCGCTGAACCGGATGCTCCTTGCCCTCTTCCTTGCGCTCCACCACCACAGCCACACTGACGGCCCGTGTGTTAGCAGCTACATACAGCAATAAAGGCTCCTTGTCAACCGGAGCAGCAAGGACTAGGGGCTCCGCCAGCTGTCTCTTCAAATCCTCAAAAGCAGTATTAGCAGCATCATTCCAGACAAAGTCATCAGTTTTCTTCATCAACTGGTACAATGGCATGGCCTTCTCACCCAAACGGCTTATAAACCGGCTTAAAGCAGCAATACGACCCGCCAGGCGCTGGACGTCGTTTATACACGCCGGCTTAGCCTGAGAGGTGATTGCCTTGATCTTCTCCGGGCTAGCTTCAATGCCTCTGTTAGAAACCAAGAAACCCAAGAGCTTTCCTGCAGGAACACCAAAAACACACTTGGCCGGGTTAAGCATCATCTTGTAGACCCGGAGATTATCAAAGGTTTCTCTCAGATCATCTATCAAAGTTTCCTTCTCCCTGGACTTAACCACAATATCATCTACATAGGCATGAACATTGCGCCCAATCTGGTTATGAAGACAGTTCTGCACGCAACGTTGATAAGTCGCCTGTGCACTCTTGAGTCCAAAAGGCATAGACACATAGCAGAAGGCTCCAAAGGGAGTGATGAACGCCGTCTTCTCCTGGTCCTTAACTGCCATTTTAATCTGATGATATCCAGAATAAGCATCCAAGAAACTTAAGCGCTCACAACCCGCCGTAGCATCAATGATTTGATCAATACGGGGAAGAGCAAAAGGATCAGCCGGACATGCCTTGTTTAAGTCCGTGTAGTCCACACACATCCGCCAGGTGCCGTTCTTCTTGAGCACGAGCACCGGGTTAGCTAGCCACTCCGGGTGAAAGACTTCAACAATAAAGCCGGCCGCCAAGAGCCGGGCCACCTCTTCACCAATGGCTTTCCGCCTCTCTTCATTAAACCGCCGAAGGAATTGCCTGACCGGCTTAAATTTCGGATCAACATTGAGAGTGTGCTCAGCGAGTTCTCTAGGTACACCTGGCATGTTAGAAGGTTTCCATGCAAAAATGTCCCTATTCTCACGGATGAACTCGATGAGCGCGCTTTCCTATTTTGGATCCAGATTGGCACTGATGCTAAACTGCTGAGATGAATCACCTGGAACGAAATCAACAAGTTTAGTCTCATCAGCCGACTTAAATTTCGTTGCCGGCTCATGCTCTGTAGTCGGCTTTTTCAGAGAGGTCATGTCTGTTGGGTCGACATTGTCCTTGTAAAATTTCAACTCCTCTGTTGCACAAACAGATTCTGCATAGGCTGCATCACCTTCCTCACACTCCAAGGCCACCTTCCGGCTGCCGCGAACCGTAATGGTCCCATTGTGACCCGGCATCTTGAGCTGTAAATACACGTAACACGGCCGTGCCATGAACTTGGCATAAGCCAGCCGCCCAAATATGGCATGATACGGACTTCTTATCTTGACCACCTCAAAGGTCAATTTTTCCACCCTGTAGTTGTACTCATCTCCAAAGGCCACTTCCAACTCGATTTTGCCAACTGGATAAGCCGACTTGCCGGGCACCACACCATGGAAAATAGTGTTGGATTGGCTGAGGTTCTTATCAATCAACCCCATACGACGAAAAGTCTCATAATAGAGGATGTTGATGCTGCTACCTCCATCCATGAGCACCTTAGTGAACTTATATCCTCCCACCTGAGGAGCCACCACCAAGGCCAAGTGACCCGGATTATCCACCCGGGGAGGGTGATCCTCCCTACTCCACACGATAGGCTGCTCAGACCATCTTAAATAGCATGGAACCGCCGGCTCAACAGCATTCACAGCCCTCTTATGAAGCTTATGATCTCGCTTAGACACCTGGTGGTAAATACGTGATACTGTCCACCGTTAAGCTGCTTTGGATTGGTCTGATAACCCCCCTGCTGCTGTTGATGACCCTGGCCAGACTGCTGATTAAAGCCCCCTTGACCGTTCTGAGGATTAGAATTTGAGCTGCCACCCGGGCCATGAAAACCGCCAGCGCCTGAGCCGCCGCCCGGGCCATGGTTGCCATTAAAGGCATTGGAATTCTTAAAGGCTTTCATGATTGCGCAATCCTTCCATAGATGAGTAGCTGGCTTCTCCCTAGAGCCATGCCTTGGACAAGGCTCATTCAACAGTTGCTCCAGCGTCGGGCCTGACCCGCCGGCTCGGGGAGGTGGCCTCCCCTTGCGTCGCTGGTTATTCCCCTGTGAGCTGGCATTGGCCACGAACTCTAGGCTGCCGTCGGCCTTACGCTTGCCACCTCCTTGGTTCCCCGGGTTATGCTGAGGACCCTTGCCATTGTCGTTCTTCTTTCCCTTCCCTGTCCTTTCATCATCTGAAGCGGGGTCCTTGGTACTATCAGAATCGATGTACTTGACGAGAGCCGCCATCAGTGTACCCATATCATTTCAGTCGCGCTTAAGCCGCCCGAGTTTCATCTTCAAGGGCAGGAAATGACAATTCTGTTCCAACATTAAGACTGCAGAGCCGGCATCCATCTTATCAGATGAATGTATTATCTCTTTGACCCGGCGAACCCAATGTGTCGTAGAATCACCCTCCTGCTGTTTACAGTTAGTCAAATCCACAATTGACATAGACTGCCTACAGGTATCTTTGAAGTTTTGGATGAACCGGGCTTTCAGCTCAGCCCAAGACCCGATGGAATTCAGTGGTAGCCCTTTCAACCAAGTGCAGGCAGTCCCATCTAACATCATGGTGAAGTACTTGGCCATTGCCGCTTCGCTGACCTCCAGCAATTCCATGGCCATCTCATAACTCTCGATCCAGGCTTCGGGTTGTAAATCAGCCGTGTAATTAGGCACTTTCCTAGGCCCTTTGAATTCCTTGGGTAGACGTTCATTGCGGAGAGCCGGCACTAAACAAGGGACACCTCCAGTTCTTGTAGGGATACCCACGTCGACGGAAGTCGTCGGATAAGCCGGGGGCGTCTGGTAAGCCGTTAACTGAGGCACCTGCTCCGCCTCTTGTCGCACTCTATCTTGGTCTGCTGCGTGAAAGGCTCCGTTATGAGCCGGGCCATGGCCAGGAGGCAAGTCATGGCGTCGAACATTACTTGAGCCGGTCGCCGAAGCCATGTGTCTGCTATAACTCGGGCTCCGGCCTGGACGAGGGGATGAATGGATCCTGTCCCGGCTGTAAGAGTACGCCTCTTGCTGCGCCAGCGCTGTCTGAAGGAGTTCTCTGACCCGTCAGGTTCCAACAGCCGTTGGAGAGTCGCCGTCAATGGGGAGAGCCGCCAGCCGTGCTGCCGCGGCGACCATGTTTTCCAGCGGGTTAGCATAATGACCCGGTGGTATTGGCACATACTGAGGCGGGGCAGGGTTCACCCGGGGAGGCCCCATCACTTGTGGCCGAACAGGTCTCCCAGTGCCGGGTACTATGACCTCCGGCGCGTTACTAGACCCTGCACCTGGCGTGTTGAAGAGGTTTCGAGGATCGTAGACCGGAGGGAGTCGAGATTGGGCCTTTTGATGCCTCCTTCTCATGACCTCATTGGACGCGTTCTGATCCATCGTGAGCCGGAAGGACTGCGCCTAAATCAACTGAGTCTGGGCGTCGAGAGCCGCCCTTTCCGCAGCCATCCTGATCCCTTCCGCCGCCAGATCCTCCTTGGCTTTCACTAGATCTAACTTTAACTGCGCCACCTCCGCGTCATGCTGAGCTTGATCCGCCGGGTCAACCGTAGCAGTCAACAGGGCCGTCATCTTGTCCGTGAGATCCATCAGCACCTGAGCCGGCGAGGGCACCGGGTTTCCTGACCCGGCGGCACGGTTTTGAACAGGCTGTGCACCGGCCATGAAGATTCCAACCCGGCTCGGCGGCTCAAAAGGGTCCGGAATACTGTCACCATCGGAGCAGCCTCCGAGCCTGCCATCTTGAAGTTGATACAACGAGTTTGACTCATCTGTGGACGACTCGCCATCAGAACCGGCGGCCGTCTCGTCACCAGATCCAGACCCTACAGAGAGTCCTTCATGGATACATCCCACAAAAGCATGCTTCAAGGCAGGTAGGGCCCGAGCGGGTCGTGCGCGCTGAGCCGTCTCGATGAGATCGGCGCAGAGATCCATCTCAGGGCCCGGCTCACCAATCTTGCCAATGAAGACATGAATTCCGTCGAAGGCGACCCGGTACCCGTACTCAATTGAGCCGGTGTCGGGGCCCCAGTCTGCATCGTCGATGTAGAGCTTGCCGCGACGACTCTTGGTCATCCGGCCCACAGCGTATCCCTTGAGCCCTCCGAAGCTGCCCTTCAAGAACTCAAATCCACCGTGCGCTGGCCCCACGGTGGGCGCCAACTGTCATGGAATTGTCACGGCAGATGTCCTCGAGCTAGGACTTAGTCGTGGAGCCATCGCAACTAGGAAGCTTAAAGGGGTTAAGAGGGACAAGGAACACGAGGGTTATACTGGTTCGGCCCCTTACGGTGAAGGTAAAAGCCTACGTCCAGTTGAGGTGGTATTGATTAGGGTTTCGATGAGCAGGGAGCTTGATTGCTATGCCTGGTCTCGATGAAATCTTTCTTGTCCTGAACCGCCGCCGGGTCGTCCCTTTATATAGAGAGGTTGACGCCCCGCAGCTCTCAGAGTCCCGGCCGGCTCATAAGAGTGTCCGGCTCGGACTCTCAACTATTCTTGCCTTACACTACAAGTTCTACCATAATAGCGGTTGTAACTACGGGCCTTAAGCCCTCTCCGGGTCTTAAGCCCATCTCTGGCCCGCCGTCTTCAAGCTTGGCGCCGGGCTTCAGGCGATGACCATTATGAGTAACCCGGCCCCTCCGGGCGGGTGACTCTAAGGTTTATATCCTCAACAGATTTCGTCCGAATTTTCGTGGTGGGGCCCACACGGGCTCGATCGTACAGCACCATCATGTACAAGGCTGTGCACATGACATACGAAGCGTCCCCGAGTCGGCATAGCCAAGGACTCTTTAAGACACTATGAGACCACTGTAAAACCAACCGTGGAAAGGCGGACCACTAGACGTCGAACCCAAATCTCATATCACGCGTCTGTCGGAAAGATATCCTAAGAGCTACTTGAATTCCCACTTATAAACTCCCGAAACTTTCTGGTTATGCAATCTGGTGGGGATACAGGGGACACAAAATATATCACCCAAACTAGCAATCCCTAGATCCAGTTGTATCCATCCGTCAACACATAACCAAGAAACCTTCGGAAATCGTGTACCTCAACCTTCGAAAAACATCCGTTATACGAGTTATGGCAATACTCCCGAACTCCCGCCCCAGTACTGGGTGGCGTCGAGGTGATCTCACCAACAACTGCATAAAAGAGATTTCGATGTCGGCGAAACTCAGGTATTCCAGAACTGCAACGATAAAATTGTGACGACAACACCTCGGAGCTCAACTCCCCGGGACACTGCCACAACCCCTAAATGTCAGGAGGCACCAAGAACAATGTTCTCGTCACAAAACCATCGGAACGATTCCAAGATACCCGCGTGATCCTAAAATTTTTTTAGTGAAATTTGAGGAGAGAAGAGTCAAAAACTTCTACGTCAGGAGGCCTCACCAGAGCGGCGAAGGGACTCGGGAGTAAAAAGAATCCTACTCTCCGATATATATAATCCTAAGACTCAAAACATTTTTGTTCTAGACTCAACAACGCCAGCGATTCGATCAAGCAGGGGGCTCCTAAGTCGGGGATGGCTCTGATTACCAACTTGTAACGCCCACGATGTGGCTATATCTCCCACGTGTCGAGGCACGACTTAGAGGCATAACCGCATTGTGGTTTTGTCGCAAGAAGGGTCATCTTCACACAATCCCATGTAATGAACAAGAATGGGATAAAGAGTTGGCTTACAATCGCCACTTCACACAATACATAAATATAATTCATACATCATCCAAAATACACACATAGACCGACTACGGTCAAGATCCAAATGAAAATAAGATAACCCCAAATGCTAGATCCCCGATCGTCCCAACTGGGCTCCACTACTGATCATCAGGAAAAGACACATAGTAACGACCACGTTCCTCATCGAACTCCTACTTGAGGTCGAACCCATCATCTGCACTGGCATCGTCGGCACCTGCAACTGTTTGGTAGAATCTGTGAGTCACGAGGCTCAGCAATCTCACACCCGCGAGATCAAGACTATTTAAGCTTATAGAAGGATGGTGAAATGGGGTGGAGCTACAGCAGGCACTAAGCATATATGGTGGCTAACATACGCAAAAGAGAGCGAGAAGAGAAGCAACGGAACGGTCGTCATCTAGTAATGACCAAGAAGTGATCCTGAACTCCTACTTACGTACATGCATAACTCAAATCGTGTTCACTTCCCGGACTCCACCGAGAAGAGACCATCACGGCTACACACACAGATTGATGTATTTTAATTAAGTCGAGCGACAAGTTCTCTACAACCGGACATTAACAAATTCCCATCCGCCACATAACCGCGGGCACGACTTTCGAAAGATAATACCCTGCAGGGTGTCCCAACTTAGCCCATCATAAGCTCTCACGGTCAACGAAGGATAAACCTTCTCCCAGGAAGACCCGATCAGTCTTGGAATCCCGGTTTACAAGACATCTCGACAATGGTAAAACAAGACCAGCAAGACCACCCGGTGTGCCGACAAATCCCGATAGGAGCTGCACATATCTTGTTCTCAGGGCACATCGGATAAGATAAGCGTACAGGTACCAACGTAACCCAAGTTGCCAAGGGACGGTCCCGCACGGTGCTCTAGTTTGGACCAACACTCGGAGGAGCACTGGCCCGGGGGTTTAAAATAAAGATGACCCTCGGGCTCTAGAAAACCCGGGGGAAAAAGGCTTAGGTGGCAAATGGTAAAACCAAGGTTGGGCCTTGCTGGAGGAGTTTTATTCTAGGCGAACTGTCGAGGGGGTCCCATAAATCACCCAACCGCGCAAGGAACGCAAACTCAAGGAACATAATACCGGTATGACAGAAACTAGGGCGGCAAGAGTGGAACAAAACACCAGGCATAAGGCCGAGCCTTCCACCCTTTAACAATATATATAGATGCATTAATTAAATAAGAGATATTGTGATATCCCAACATATCCATGTTCCAACATGGAACCAACTTCAACTTCACCTGCAACTAGCAACGCTATAAGAAAGGCTGAGCAAAAGCGATAACTTAGCCAAGCAACGGTTTGCTAGCAAAGGATGGTTAGAGGCTGACATGGCAATATGGGAGGCATGATATGGCAAGTGATAGGTAGCGCAGCATGGCAATAGAGCGAACAACTAGCAAAGCAAAGATAGAAGTGATTTCGAGGGTATGGTCATCTTGCCTGCAAGGTTCTCAGAGTTGTCGAAAGCTTGATCCTCATAAGCGTACTCAACAGGTTCCTCATTCACGAACTCGTCTTCCGGCTCTACCCAAGACAAGAACACAAGCAATGGAACCACAATCAATCACGGGAAATGCACAAGCAACACGATGCAAAACAAGAATGATATGCAAGATATGATATGCGATGCATATGCGTGCTCCGGAAGGAAAAAGATGAACAAGGAAGTAACTTTGCAAACCAAGCATGCCACTGGAAAGATGAGATGATTTCGGTCGAAATCGATATAAAGATCACCGGAAACGGATGCACGGTTTGCAAATGGCAAACAAAACAAGAATGACACGAATCTGCGATTAACAGCATGATAACACTTAGAATGCAACAAGTAACATTGCTACAGCATGCCAACATAGCAACAAAGCATATGGCAGTAATCTACAGGAGATGCTTGACAAAAGATGAACACTGATCTATGGCTAGTTCACAACATAACAGGCTCAAACAAGCATGGCAAAAGTGCAAAAGAAATCAGGTTCACAGACTTGGCGAAATTACTGGACATGACTGAAACAGCATCAGGTAGCAATGTTCAGAGCACGAAATCAACATGCTACAGGAACATAACAAGGCAAAAAAAAAGGCATGTCAGTATTTTACTAAATGCATATGACAAATGTCCCTTACTGACCATAAGCCAAAAAGGACCATAAGATATGATGGCAACCATGTAAACATAGCAAGTTTCGTTAACAGGTTTCAGACTTAGCAGAAAACAGAGCATGGCAGAAACAATAATATGAAGGCATATTGGTGAGCTTGATGCACTCATCACAAAGCAAATCATGACAAAACAAGCATACGTACAGGAATATGGCATGTTTATGAAGCTAACCATGGCAAGAGCAAATACACAGCATGTATGGATCAACTACAACAAGCTTGGCAAAATTGAATAACACGTAAACAATCTGCCAGAAATATTTTATAGCAAAAGTAGAGCAAGATTGAGTCATTCTGTGTCACTCCATAAATACAAACAAGGGCACGAATGGATCAACTACAACAATATCTACAAAACATCCTTAATGAACATCTCCAAAATATGCATGGATCTCTCTGTAGCATCAAGTTTACATGGCAACAAAATAACACCAGACAAAGACTTAGAGAAATTACTAAGTCCCTGAAATCAGAAACATTACGGAGCCTAGTTTGCATGCTTGTGCTAGTCACCACAGAGATCACAAAAATACATGGCATACACTAATGGAAAGATGGCATAGCATACAACAAAACACATGTAGAACTCATGCCCATAAGTTGCACAGATTAAATGATACAAAAATAACAAATCCTCAAGTTCTGATAAGTACCAGCAGATAACAGCAACTAGCACTCTTGCATCAGAGATTTGAGCATCAAGATGGCCTCAAATGAACATGGTGCAATGGAACAAAATGAAGAGCATCATGAGGCGAACATTTCGATATATTACACGCGCGAAACGGAGCTATATGCAGAGAGTTATAATGCTATGAACATGGGCACATACTATAAAATAAAATGACACGGAGAATTTCGGGATACGGGAAAAGTCAACCTCGAGGTACTGTTCAGATCGGATCGGGCCCGATAGCACGGCTGCTCGAGCTCGCCGGAGCGAGGGAGGACGGCGGAGGAGAGGAAGGAGGAGGCCGAGCGGAGGGAGCGGAGAGGAGGCCGGGGCTCGGGCTCGAGGACGGAGGGCGGCGCGAGGTGCGGCGGCGGCGACCCGCGGGAGCAGTGGCGTCGGGCGGCGGGGTGTGGTCGACGGCGGAGGGCGGCGCCGGCCGGCGGGCGAGGCGGCAGAGGACGGCGGGTGGAGGCGAGGCGCACGGCGGCGGAGCGGTGGGGTGGCGCGCGCGGCGTACGGGCCGGGAGGGCCCGCGGCGAGCCTGGCGGGCCGGCGCGGTGGAGGCGGCCGGGGCGCTGACGTGGCGGCCTCCGGTTCGCCGGGCGCGGCGGCGGGGAGGTGTCCGGTGGCGGCGGACATGTCCGGCCGCGGAGAGGGCAAATCTTAGGGTTTGGACTGCGAATGTTTTCGGGAGGGGATGCATATATATAGCTAGAGGGAGCTAGGAGAGGCCAAATGAGGTGCGGTTTTTGCCCACACGATCGTGATCGAACGACCTAGAGCATGGAAGAGAGTTTGGTGGGTTTTGGGCTGTTTAGAGAGGGGGTTTTGCTGCAAGACACAGAAGGACTTTGTGGTTACCCGGTTAACCGTTGGAGTACCAAACGACCTCCAAATGGAACGAAACTTGACCGGTGGTCTACCGGTGGTATACCAAGGCCACTTAACAAGCCTCGGTCCATTCCGAGAACGTTCAACACCTGCTCACGAAAAGAAACGAAAAGGGGTGCGCCGGAGGATGTGGGAGCGCCGGATTGCAAAACGGACAACGGGGAAAATGCTCGGATGCCTGAGACGAACACGTATGCAAATGCAATGCACATGATGACACCATAAGAGATGCATGACATGAACAAAATACAAAACGAAAAACAAAACCCGACCACGAAGGGAATATCATAACATATAGCCAGAAATGGCAAGAGTTGGAGTTACAAATATGGAAAGTTACATGCGGGGTGTTACAAATCCAGACCCGGCGCCTCTGAGATCCAGAGCCGGATGAAGAACCAAAGTCATGGGAGTGCTTGCATGAAGCGTCATAGTCAGTCTGACCTGTCTCAGCACTGATGGCCTTATTGACCAGCTTCTGGAAGGAGGTGCACTCATGCAGATGAATTTCATGGTGAAGCTCGGGGCTATGTCCCTTGCGGAACCTTGCCTGCTTCTTGGCGTCGGTGGATACCTCTTCAGGAGCATAACGTGCCAGATTTCCAAACTCACAGTTGTATGCATCCACGGTCAGTCTGCCTTGGGTGAAATTGCAGAATTCTTCCCGCTTACGATCCATGAGACCCTCCGGGATGTGATGCTCACGGAAAGCCTCGCTGAATTCAGCCCAAGTAGTGATTTGGTCGGCTGGGCGCATAGCCTCCAAGTTTTCCCACCAAAGGCTAGCAGGGCCTTCAAGGTGATAGGCAGCGTAGGTAACCTTATCAGCTTCGGCTACGTTGGCAGAACGTAGCTTATGGGTGATGCTGTGAAGCCAATCATCCGCATCGAGGGGCTCGACGGTATGATTAAACTTCGGTGGGTACAACTTGACAAAGTCATTGATTGACACCAAGTCGTTCCTTTGATGACGTGCAGTATTCTGCTCAATTCGTTCTAGCAAGCGGTTGGTCTCACGCTTGTTTCTTTCCGCCTCCAGCATAACTTCGGCCAGAGAAGGCGGTTGCGGCAGATTCTCATCCCTAGCTGCACTGGCTTCACCCTGCTCCGGGGCAGCAGGGTTGTTGCGGGTGTTGACCATCCTAGGAAAAACAAGACAACGGTTTAGACAAGGATGGCAAAATCTTGGCAAGGAAGTGCGGAATGTAATGGATGACATGGAATGCTGAGATGTTCATTTGCACGACATGGTAATATAGAAACTGCCATATATATACCATCGGTCATACACACCGTACATAGTTTAGTACAAGCCCGGGCTAAAGTACAACTACGGTGAAAGACGATGCATCTCATCGGAAGCATTCCAAGCTCCTATACATTATTTTTTTACACCTCCGGAACGTGATACACACCAAGTCGTATCCCATGAGTCACGCAGGACTGTGGAGAATACAACTGTTACAATACTAGTGAAACTACTACCAACTCAGACGTCTCCGTAGTAATCTTCATAAATATTACCACCATGTCCTGGGAGCTGAACGTGATCATCTGGAAACAGTCGGTCCTGTGGAGCTTGCGGTTCATAAGGACTCGGATGTGGCCTTGGTCCAACAAACGGTGGCAGATGGGGTCCACGAGGAGGGGTGATGCCTCCTACAGCACGCCATTCCATACAATCTGGCAGACCAGACCGTACGGGGTACAAGTCCCTCATGTCCATGTACCCAGCCTGCACGGCAGGTCCAAACCGTGTCAGAGTGGCCCAGTGATCAGAACGGGCGTTGAAGAGCTCCATTCGCAAGGCACGATTCTCACAGTCCTTGTCCTCAAGCATCTCGGTGGTGGTGCGGAGTAGTGAATCCTCATGGGTAGAGTCACAGTAAATAGCCTGATAGTACCCTTGTGCCCCAGGGAGTGATGCTGGCATATAGCGGAAATCAGTGTTCCCAAGCAAGGCAGTTCTGGCTCGTATGATAGTCATCATCGAGTAAGTTGCGTCCTGCACGGACATCTCGATGGCAACCCCAAGTCCATAAGAGCAATGGAGGGGTTCAGTAGCTCCAGGATAGGAAGGGTATATCCTGACCGTACAAAGGTATTGGCTCTGATTAAAGTCTTGAAACTGCTCCTCGACGGTATACTCAGGATACCATCGATAGCCTATCTCGATCATCACTCGGACCAGCATGGCCGTGTGACCAGGTACATCGAGGCACCGAGTCAGACAAACCACTTGATTCTGGGAACGGGTGGCCATCTGAAAGCACGAAATAATGCAAAGGCATTAGAATTTTCTAGGAGAAATCGGACAGCATAACGGTTGTAAATGCTCAGAAAATATTTGAGACATTCACAGTTTGCAGAGACACTCAACAACATCATATCAAGGTTCTGGTTCAACTGGCAACATACTAAAAGTAGTAGAAACTGAACTGAGGCTTGTAACCAACAATCCTATAAGTTACTACGGATTAGTAACACGTGAACCTGATAGAGAGAAGAGAGCCTAGTCCTTAACCCACGTAGAATGAGAAGAGAATGACTCAGATCAGAGGGCATAAGATAAAGGAGTAAAAAGAGCCTTACGTTCCCTCCCGCAATCAATTCCCCTACACATAACTAAAGCATTTCTAGACTCGACATCGACCTGTTTGGCTTGACGAACCTACAGGCAGTCCGGCTCTGATGCCAATGCTGTCAGGACCCCGATTCTAAGTCACACCGATCTAGCCTGTAACACCTCATATCACTTTGCGGCCTCAGGCACGGTAATCCCACGGGTGTCGCCTTACCATGGCCCGGGACCGTTTGCGCCTTTTGGCTCACGTATATGATAGTGTCGCTAGCATCCATATGACAGAGAACTCGGGCCGACATGGCTAGTCGTGAACCCAAAGCGGCACTAACTTACGGGGACATGCATACATGAATCAACATCGAGCATGTCGGTCAGCAGCGTGTGAATCTGGGCTGTAGCATTGAGCTAACAGGACTCCGGGAACCCGGGCTGTAGCAGGCTAGGCAGGACTCCGGATGTCACCGCGTGACATTTCCCCGAAGGGACAGACACAGGAACGAAGTGAAACACATGCGGGGCAGTCAAGTGTTCTGGAGCAGTAGTGATGGGCTAGCAGGACTCCGGAAACCCGGGCTGTAGCGGATTACTATGGCTCATGGAAGCACTAGACTACATTTCCCCATAAGAGAGGCTGCCAAGGATAAACAACTAGATTGTCGGATCCCACACATACCAAGCATTTCAATCATATACACAATATGCTCGATATGTGTAAATACAACATGGCATCACAACAAAACTCTACAACTCAAAGTACTTTATTTAAAGGCTCCAGAGAGCCATACATAACGTGTTCATATAGATAGGGGTCACATGACCCGACACTCAAGTCATACAAACATACAAGCACATGCGGAAACAAACTTGTCTGAGTACAAACAACTAGAAAGAAATAAGGCTTGACGAAGCCTGTCTATCTACATAGGCCCTTCACAAGCTCATATCACCACTTGGGTGGCAAGTCACTCGTCAACGTCGAGATCTACATAGAACCCATCGGAGGGGGCGGTGTTGTCATCTGAAAACAGTAATTAAAGCAACATGAGTACAAGGTACTCAGCAAGTCTTACAACAGATCCTACTATACATGCACATTCTCAAGAAGGTAGTGGAGTTATTGCAGCAAGCCAGCTTTGACTCTTGGCTAAGCTATCCTACGAGACACCACTTGTAAAATAGTTTTCGCACACGAGTCCACTAATCACCATCACAATACTCCACCGTGGATCCTCCCTCGTCATCCTACGAGAGGGCCATCCGCGGTACTCACACTTATCTTGAGTCTTTTAGTAGTAACCATTAACTTGTCTATGAACTGCATAAGCGACCAAGTAGTCCTTTACCGTGGACGCGGCTATTCGAATAGTTTTATACCCTTCAGGGGTGTACTTCTTCACACACGCTTTCACCACTTATCGCCGTTTACACGACATGTACTCGGCAACCTTCAAGCGAAAGCCCAGCGAGGGTGTCGGCCACGACCTGACTAAACACACGAGTCCCTAGTCCAGGTTTATCGCCTATTCGGGTTCCATCCATAAGGAAATCCGGCCGGGGTGTCCTCAACGGCCCCAAACGATGTGTGCAGGGTTCCCGAGACACCAAACGGGCGACTCGGTACACCGTGCCACGCGCCTACCGCATCACAGCCCACCCCTAAGGTCAGCGCTGCGCACGGCCTCCAGCATACTACAAACACCAGAAACTACTTGCAACTCCTGGATAGAGGACAAGAGTGGTTAATAAGTCGAGAGGGTCCATTGGTTTCGAGCCCAACGCGTGGTAGTAGCTGGTCTTAAATCACACATACCGATCTTAGTTCTTAAGGACGGCCTCAATGAAACAACCCACCATGTACTCCTACATGGCCTCTCATCGATACCTTTACCAAATCATATTCAACACTTCACTCTCATTACCGACACAACCATTCACTCTAGTTCATCACCCCGATGAGCCAGACCTGACACGACTCTAAGCATAGCAAGCATAGCATGGTAGGAAACACAAACATGGCTCAATCAACTCCTACACATGCTAGTGGGTTTCATCTAGTTACTGTGGCAATGACAGGTCATGCAGAGGAAGTGGGTTCAACTACCGCAACACACAGCAGTTTGAAACGCGTTGTCTTAATGCAGTAAACGAGAGCAGAAGCAAGAAGGTGGGTTTGTATCGAAATGATCAATGGGGTTGCTTGCCTGACAGAGTGGTAGTGGAATACTGCCCTTCAGTTGGATACTCGTGAATATCCTCGGAGGCAGAACCTACCACGAAGAACACATCGAAACACAATCACCACATGGCAATATGCAACAATATGATGCATGCAATGACATGGCAAAATGAGTGTGTTTTGGCTAATGCAACTTAGGACAGATTGGTTTGAGTTCATTCGAATCAAGGATTCAAATGCTAACCCAAAATAAGAGGTGATATTAGTGTATTAGCTTGTTTCATCTAAACCGCAAGGTTAAAGTGTTCTGACATGCATAGAAACCAGTACAGATGGAAAGATTGAATTTTTCTGATCAAAATTCATATATAAATCTTTGCATTTGGAGTTACAGATTAATTTCTATGATTATTTTGAAGTTTGTAGTATTTTCTGGAATTTCCTGTATAAAAATAAATCCAGAAAATACTTATTGCGTCAGCAGTGCGTCATGGTGACGTCAACGGTCAACGAAGCCGGTCCAGGTCAAACTGACCAGTGGGTCCCGTCTGTCAATAGTTAGTTAAACTAACTAAATTTAGTTAGCGCTAAACCTGGGTTAATTAGCAGGGCGAGCCCCACTTGTCATAGACCCAGGGGGTCAAACTGGCCCACCCGGTCAACGGTCAGCGGGGTCAACTTGCCGGCGTTTAGCCGCCGGCGAGGCCAGACGCGGCGGGGTGATGCGGGTTTCGTGCTCCGGCAACCAAAACGACAGCGGAGCACATCCACGTGATGCAGGGAGTGAGCCGCATCGAGTGGTGGTGGTGGTTGGGCTCGGGGTCGCCGGAAACGATGCCGGCGACGAGCTGTGCGGCTGCCGGAGTTCGGGCAAGGTCGAACCCGTCGCTAGGGGGCACGGCAAGGGGCGTGCGGTGGTGCTACGGGCTCCTGGCGAAGCGGTGAGTGTAACTGACGTGGTGGTGTGACCGTTGGGTGGCCGGAGCATCGTCGGCGACGAGCTCGACGGCGGCGCGTGCGGTGAAGCTTCATGCGGTCGCTACGGGGCTCGAGAGCGAGAACGGAGAGGATGGGGAGGTGGCTGAGCTCACGGCCATCACGTTGAAGCAGTCGGCGAGGTCGGGGATGAGCTGGTGCGGCGGGGACGACGAGCGGTGCAGAGCGTGCGAGCGCTCGGGCTCGGCTAGCTCGGCGTAGCAGACGGTGGCGGAGCTCGTGGACAAGACGGGGCGGCGCGAGGACGACGGAGAGCGCGGCTATGTCGGCAGTGCGGCGGCAGGTGCGTCGGCCATGGCGAGAGAGGGCGAGGGAGAGAGGCAGGGGGCGTGTGGGGGTGTCCAGGTGGTCGAGGGGGCGACGTGGAGGTCGACCAGCGCGTGCAGGGGCACGGGCGGCAAGCAGGTGGCGCCGTGGCGAGCTCGCGCACGCCGGCGTCACCTCCCTGCCTGCCTGGCGGGGAAGAAGCAGCTGGCTGGCATGGGCCAGCACAATGCTGGGCCGCCAGGTGGGCCGGCTGGTGGGTTGCGGCCAGGTAAGTTGTTTTCTTTTTATTTACTGTTTTCTTTTATTTCTGCAAGTTTGTGGCATTTCTAAAAATACCTAGGCATTTCCAAAATTCACCAAACTGCACATGCTCACTGTATGGAACATATCCAACATGCAACATTTCAGTTTGGGATTATTTGAACATTTAAAATATTTACTAGCATTTAAATGCCCAAATGCAAGTTACATATGATTTAATTCAATGATCTTGTGATGACCTAGAAAATTGTGAACCCATTTTTTCAGAGGTTCTAACCCAAGACAAAAAGGGTGGACTTTTTAGAAGGGCATTTCAGGTTCATTGAAAATGATTTTAGTACACCCTAGTTGTTTTCAGGGGGTGCTGGGGGTTCTGTCATCCCCATTTCAAGTTTCTGGAAAAGTAAAAATGATGCAACACTCTAATGCATGAACTAGCTAGGATGTGACACGTAACCATTTAAGACGTGCTCTTTGTCACCTCCATAAACGAGAAACATATCCTTAGTCCTCTTCAGGTATTTCAGGATGTTCTTGACCGCTGTCCAGCGATCCACTCCTGGATTACTTTGGTACCTCCCTGCTAAACTAATAGCAAGGCACACATCAGGTCTGGTACGCAGCATTGCATACATGATAGAACCTATGGCTGAAGCATAGGGAATGACTTTCATTTTCTCTCTATCTTCTGCGGTGGTCGGGCATTGAGTCTGACTCAACTTCACACCTTGTAACATAGGCAAGAACCCTTTCTTTGCTTGATCCATTTTGAACTTCTTCAAAACTTTATCAAGGTATGTGCTTTGTGAAAGTCCAATTATGCGTCTTGATCTATCTCTACAGATCTTGATGCCCAATATATAAGCAGCTTCACCGAGGTCTTTCATTGAAAAATTCTTATTCAAGTATCCTTTTATGTTATCCAGAAATTCCGTATCATTTCTGATCAACAATATGTCATCCACATATAATATCAGAAATGCTGCAGAGCTCCCACTCACTTTCTTGTAAATACAGGCTTCTCCAAAAGTCTTTATAAAACCATATGCTTTGATCACACTATCAAAGCGTATATTCCAACTCCGAGAGGCTTGCACCAGTCCATAAATGGATCGCTAGAGCTTGCAAACTTTGTTAGCACCTTTTGGATCGACAAAACCTTCTGGTTGCATCATATACAACTCTTCTTTAAGATATCCATTAAGGAATGCAGTTTTGACATCCATTTGCCAAATTTCATAATCATAAAATGCGGCAGTTGCTAACATGATTCGGACAGACTTAAGCGTCGCTACAGGTGAGAAGGTCTCATCGTAGTCAACTCCTCAAACTTGTCGAAAACCTTTCGGAACAAGTCGAGCTTTGTAGACGGTAACATTACCATCAACGTCAGTCTTCTTCTTGAAGATCCATTTATTCTCTATGGCTTGCCGATCATCGGGCAAGTCAACCAAAGTCCACACTTTGTTCTCATACCTGTATCCCATCTCAGATTTCATGGCCTCAAGCCATTTCACAGAATCTGGGCTCATCATTGCTTCCTCATAGTTCGTAGGTTCGTCATGGTGAAGTAACATGACCTCCCGAACAGGATTACCGTACCACTCTGGTGCGGATCTTACTCTGGTTGACCTACGAGGTTCGGTAGTAACTTGATCAGAAGCTTCATGATCATTATCATTAGCTTCCTCACTAATTGGTGTAGGAATCACTGGAACTAATTTCTTTGATGAACTACTTTCCAATAAGGGAGCAGGTACAATTACCTCATCAAGTTCTACTTTCCTCCCACTCACTTCTTTCGAGAGAAACTCCTTCTCTAGAAAGGATCCATTCTTAGCAACGAATATATTGCCTTTGGATCTATGATAGAAGGTGTACCCAACAGTCTCCTTTGGGTATCCTATGAAGACACATTTTTCCGATTTGGGTTCGAGCTTATCAGGTTGAAGATTTTTCACATAAGCATCGCAGCCCCAAACTTTAAGAAACGACAACTTGGGTTTCTTGCCAAACCATAATTCATATGGTGTCGTCTCAACGGATTTAGATGGTGCCCTATTTAACGTGAATGCAGCCGTCTCTAAAGCATAACCCCAAAGCGATAGCGGTAAATTGGTAAGAGACATCATAGATCGCGCCATATCTAATAAAGTACGATTACGACATTCGGACACACCATTACGCTGTGGTGTTCCAGGTGGCGTAAGTTGTGAAACTATTCCACATTGTTTCAAATGAAGACCAAACTCGTAACTCAAATATTCACCTCCACGATCAGATCGTAGAAACTTTATTTTCTTGTTATGATGATTTTCCACTTCACTCTAAAATTCTTTAAACTTTTCAAATGTTTCAGACTTATGTTTCATCAAGTAGATATACCCATATCTCCTCAAATCATCTGTGAAGGTCAGAAAATAACGATACTCTCCGCGAGCCTCAACACTCATCGGACCGCATACATCAGTATGTATTATTTCCAACAAGTCTGTTGCTCACTCCATTGTTCCGGAGAACGGAGTCTTAGTCATCTTGCCCATGAGGCATGGTTCGCAAGTATCAAGTGATTCCAAAAGCCCATCATCATGGCGTTTCTTCATGCGCTTTACACTAATATGACCTAAACGGCAGTGCCACAAATAAGGTGCACTATCATTATTAAACTTATATCATTTGGCTTCAATACTATGAATATGTGTATCACACCTATCGAGATTCAACAAAAATAGACCACTCATCAAGGGTGCATGACCATAAAAGATATTACTCATATAAATAGAACAAGCATTATTCTCTGATTTAAATGAATAACCGTCTTGCATCAAACAAGATCCAGATATAATGTTCATGCTTAACGCTGGCACCAAATAACAAATATTCAGGTCTAAAACTAATCCTGAAGGTAGATGTAGAGGTAGCGTGCCGACAGCGATCACATTGACTTTGGAACCATTTCCCACGTGCATTGTCACCTCGTCCTTAGCCAATCTTCGCTTAAGTCCCTGTTTTGAGTTGCAAATATGAGCAACAGAACCAGTATCAAATACCCAGGCGCTACTCCGAGCATTAGTAAGGTACACATCAATAACATTTATATCAAATATACCTTTCACTTTGCCATCCTTCTTATCTGCCAAATACTTGGGGCAGTTCCGCTTCCAGTGACCAGTCCCTTTGCATTAGAAGCACTCGGTCTCAGGATTAGGTCCAGACTTGGGCTTCTTCTCTTGAGAAGAAACTTGCTTGCCATTCTTCTTGAGGTTCCCCTTCTTCCCTTTACCCTTTTTCTTGAAACTAGTGGTCTTGTTAACCATCAACACTTGATGCTCCTTTTATTTCTACCTCCGCAGCCTTTAGCATCGCGAAGAGCTCGGGAATTGTCTTATCCATCCCTTGCATATTATAGTTCATCATGAAGCTTTTGTAGCTTGGTGGCAGTGATTGAAGAACTCTGTCAATGACACTATCAACAGGAAGATGAAATCCCAGTTGAGTCAAGTGATTGTGGTACCCAGACATTCTGAGTATATGTTCACTGACAGAACTATTCTCCTCCATTTTGTAGCTATGGAACTTATTGGAGACTTCATATCTCTCAATCCGGGCATTTACTTGAAATTTTAACTTCAATTCCTGGAACATCTCATATGCTCCATGACGTTCAAAACGACGTTGAAGTCCCGGTTCTAAGCCGTCAAGCATGGCACGCTGAACTATCGAGTAGTCATCAGCTTTGCTCTGCCAGTCGTTCATAACGCCCGGAGTTCCTCCTGCCGCGGGTTTGGCACCTAGCGGTGCTTACAGGACGTAATTCTTCTGTGCAGCAATGAGGATAATCCTCAAGTTACGGACCCAGTCCGTGTAGTTGCTACCATCATCTTTCAACTTAGCTTTCTCTAGGAACGCATTAAAATTCGAAGGAACGGTAGCACGGGCCATTGATCTACAACAACATAGACATGCAAAATACTATTAGGTACTAAGTTCATGATAAATTAATGTTTAATTAATCATATTACTTCAGAACTCCCACTTAGATAGACATCCCTCTAGTCATCTAAATGATCACGTGATCCAAATCAACTAAACCATGTCCGATCATCACGTGAGATGGAGTAGTTTTCAATGGTGAACATCACTATGTTGATCATATCTACTATATGATTCACGCTCGACCTTTCGGTCTCAGTGTTCTGAGGCCATATCTGCATATGCTAGGCTCGTCAAGTTTAACCCGAGTATTCCGCGAGTGCAAAACTGGCTTGCACCCGTTGTATGTGAACGTAGAGCTTATCACAACCGATCATCACGTGGTGTCTCGGCATGACGAACTGTAGCAACGATGCATACTCAGGGAGAGCACTTATACATTGAAATTTAGTGAGGGATCATCTTATAATGCTCCCGCCGTACTAAGCAAAATAAGATGCATAAAAGATAAACATCACATGCAATCAAAATATGTGACATGATATGGCCATCATCATCTTGTGCCTTTGATCTCCATCTCCAAAGCACCGTGATCTCCATCATCACCGGCTTGACACCTTGATCTCCATCGTAGCATCGTTGTCGTCTCGCCAACTATTGCTTCTACGACTATCGCTACCGCTTAGTGATAAAGTAAAGCAATTACATGGTGATTGCATTTCATACAATAAAGCGACAACCATAAGGCTCCTGCCAGTTGCCTATAACGGTTACAAAACATGATCATCTCATACAACAATTTATATCTCATCACGTCTTGACCATATCACATCACAACATGCCCCTGCAAAAACAAGTTAGACGTCCTCTACTTTGTTGTTGCAAGTTTTACGTGGCTGCTACGGGCTTCTAGCAAGAACCGTTCTTACCTACGCATCAAAACCACAACGATTTTTCGTCAAGTGTGTTGTTTTAACCTTCAACAAGGACCGGGCGTAGTCAAACTCGATTCAACTAAAGTTGGAGAAACAGACACCCGCCAGCCACCTATGTGCAAAGCACGTCGGTAGAACCAGTCTCATGAATGCGGTCATGTAATGTCGGTCCGGGCCGCTTCATCCAACAATACCGCCGAATCAAAGTAAGACGTTGCTGGTAAGCAGTATGACTATTATCGCCCACAACTCTTTTTGTTCTATTCATGCATATAACATCTACGCATAGACCTGGCTCTGATGCCACTGTTGGGGAACGTAGTATTTCAAAAAAAATCCTACGATCACGCAAGATCTATCTAGGAGAATGATGTCGCTTAAGCTACGTCGGTATTTCCCCAAAGTGGAAGCGATGATGCAGCACAGCGGCGGTAGGTATTTCCCTCAGATATGAAACCAAGGTTATCGAACCAGTAGGAGAACCAAGCAACACAACGTAAATAGCCCCTGCACACAAATAACAACACCTCGCAACACGACGTGTTAAAGGGGTTGTCAATCCCTTTCGGGGTACAGCGCGAGAAATTGCATGATGACGGGAGAAAGTTGTAAGAGATTGAAATAAATAGATTGCAAATAAAATAAAGTGCAACAAAGTATTTTTGTATTTTTGGTTTAATAGATATGAATAAAAAGTACAAATAAAATAGATCGCAAAGCGAATAAATGAGAAAGAAGACCCGGGGGCCGTATGTTTCACTAGTGGCTTCTCTCGAGAAAAATAGCAAACGGTGGGTAAACAAATTACTATTGGGCAATTGATAGAACTTCAAATAATTATGACGATATCCAGGCAATGATCATTACATAGGCATCACGTCCAATATTAGTAGACCGACTCCTGCCTGCATCTACTACTATTACTACACGCATTGACCGCTATCCAGCATGCATCTAGTGTATTAAGTTCATGGAAAAACGGAGTAATGCAATAAGAACGATGACATGATGTAGACAAGACCCGTTTATCTATGACCAGGGTAATTCTTCTGCAAAAAGAATCAGGGCAAAAGCTCTTTTCTGTGATTTATGAAAATTATTTTCGTGAGCACAAAGTTTCTATCTTTTTCAGCAAGATCAAACAACTATCACCCAAGAAGATCCTAAAGGCTTTACTTGGCACAAACACTAATTAAAACACACAAAAACAATCATACCAGTAGCATCATTGTGCAAACACACAAGAACAAAAAGCAAAAATAAAAAATAAATTTTATTCATTGGGTTGCCTCCCAACAAGCGTTATAGTTTTATGCCCTTAGCTAGGCGTATGGCAAGGATCTAAGTTTTGTCATGTTTGGTTCGAGATCCATAAGATACCCTCATGATTGATTCATATGGTGGCCTAGTTTTTGTTCTAGGAAATTTTTCCATACCCTTCCTCAAGGGAAATTGGAACTTAATATTGCCTTCTTTCATATCAATCACGGCACCGATAGTGCGTAAAAACGGTCTACCAAGAATAATTGGACAAGACGGATTGCAATCAATATCAAGAACAATAAAATCTATGGGCACATAATTCCTATTTGCAAAAATAACAACATTTTTAATTCTTCCCATAGGCCTTTTAATAGTAGAATCCACCAAGTGCAAATTCAAAGAACATTCTTCAAGATTGGTAAGACCAAGCACATCACATAAAGATTTTGGAATTGTAGAAACACTAGCACCCAAATCACCCAAAGCAAAACACTCATAATTTTTAATCTTGACTTTGATGGTAGGTTCCCATTCATCATGCAATTTTCTTGGAATTGAAACTTCTAATTCCAACTTTTCTTCCAAAGCTTTCATCATAGCATCAACAATATGTTCAGTAAAAGCTTTGTTTTGTTCATAAGCATGGGGTGAATTTAGCATGGATTGCAACAAAGAAATACAATCAATCAAAGAGAAACTATCATAATTAAAGTCTTTGTAATCCAAAATAGTGGGTGCATCGCTAACTAAAGTTTTGACCTCTCCAAACCCACTTTTATCAATTTTCTCAACAAGATTTTCACCCTCCGAAATATTGGGACGCCTTCTACCTAAAGTTGACTCTTCTCTAGCCCCTTTTTCATCAATCTTATCTGTACTAAACAAGGAATCAATAGAAGAAACACCAATCATTTTAAGATCTTCATCATTTTTGCAAGAATAATCACTAGAAAAAGCTTTCTCTAAAAATTCTCTTTTAGCTCTAAGCATAGCAGTTCTTTTCTTACTTTCATCCATAGAAACATAAAGAGCTTTAATTGATTCATCAACTTTAGGCACAAAAATTTTCATCTTGAGATTTTCCACATCATGAGCAATTCTATGAACACTTCTAGACAAATCATCAATCTTATTCAACTTTTCTTCTATGGAAGTGTTGAAAGTTTTTTGTGTCTTGATAAATTCTTTAATATTATTCTCAAGATCAGAGGTGTTCCTATTATTATTATAGGATTGATTTCCATAGGAATTATCATAATTATTAGAGGAATTACTAGGAAAAGGCCTAGGATTAAAATTACCTCTATAAGCATTGTTGTTGAAATTATTGCGAGAGATAAAATTCACATCTATGGCATCACTATTTTGCTCAATCAAAGTAGACAAAGGCATATCATTAAAATCAATAGGAGCACTTTTACTAGCAACCAATTTCATAAGAGCATCAACTTTATCACTCAAAGAAGAAATTTCTTCAACCGAATTAACTTTTTTTACTAGTAGGAGCTCTTTCGGTATGCCATTGTGAATAATTTGCCATGATATTATCAAGCAATTTGGTGGCTTCACCCAAAGTAATTTCCATAAAAGTACCACCCGCGGTGGAATCTAAAAGATTATGAGAAACAAAATTCAACCCCGCATAAATTTTTTGTACGATCATCCAAAGATTTAACCCATGAGTTGGGTAATTCCTTAGCATCATTTTCATCCTTTCCCAAGATTTTGCAACATGCTCATGTTCAAGTTGCTTGAAATTCATGATCTGGGTTCTAAGGGAAATAATTTTTGCGGGCGGAAAATACTTAGTGATGAAAGCATTTTTGCACTTATTCCAAGAATCGATACTATTACGAGGCAAAGAGGAGAACCAAATTTTTGAAGAATCACGCAAAGAAAACGGAAATAATTTCATCTTTACCACATATTTTTTCTTTTGCATATCACATAATTCCACGAATGTATTAAGATGGGACGCGACATCCTCATTAGGAGTACCGGAAAATTGGTCTTTCATAACAAGATTCAGCAAAGCAGTATTAATATCACAAGTCTCCACACTAGTGGTGGGAGGAGAAAGCGGAGTGCCAATAAAATCATTGTTGTTGGTATTTGAGAAATCACATAATTTGGTGTTCTCTTGAGTCATGATGACCACACAACAAGATTGCACTCAAAAACAGATCCGGCAAGAAAACGGCGAACGGAAAGAGAGGCAAATAAAACGGCAAATTTTTGTGAAGTGGGGGAGAGGAAAATGAGAGGCAAATGGCAAATAATGTAAATTGCAAGGAGATGAGATTTGTGATTAGGAACCTGGTTATGTTGAAGACCCCCCCCCCCCCCCCGGCAACGGCGCCAGAAAATTCCTTTTGATGTCGCTTGAAGCTACGTCGGTATTTCCCCAAAGAGGAAGGGATGATGCAACACAACGGTGGTAGGTATTTCCCTAATGTGAAACCAAGGTTATCGAACCAGTAGGAGAACCAAGCAACACAACGTAAACAGCCCCTGCACACTAATAACAACACCTCGCAACCCGACGTGTTAAAGGGGTTGTCAATCCCTTTCGGGGTACGGCGCCAGAAATTGCGTGATGACGGGAGAAAGTTGTAATAGATTGAAATAAATAGATCGCAAATAAAATAAAGTGCAACAAAGTATTTTTGGTTTAATATATCTGAATAAACAGTGCAAATAAAATAGATCGCAAAGCGAATATATGAGAAAGAAGACCCGGGGGCCGTAGGTTTCACTAGTGGCTTCTCTCGAGAAAAATAGCAAACGGTGGATAAACAAATTACTGTTGGGCAATTGATAGAACTTCAAATAATTATGATGATATCCAGGCAATGATCATTACATAGGCATCATGTCCAAGATTAGTAGACCGACTCCTGCCTGCATCTACTACTATTACTACACGCATCGACCGCTATCCAGCATGCATCTAGTGTGTTAAGTTCATGGAAAAATGGAGTAATGCAATAAGAACGATGACATAATGTAGACAAGATCCGTTTATCTATGGCGGTAGATATAGATCCCATCTTTTTATCCTTAGTAGCAACGATACATACGTGTCGGTTCCCTTTCTGTCACTGGGACCAAGCACCGTAAGATCGAACCCACTAACGGGCACCTCTTCCCATTGCAAGATAAATAGATCAAGTTGGCCAAACAAAACCCAAATATTGGAGAAGAAATACGAGGCTATAAGAGATCATGCATATAAGAGATCAAAGAAACTCAAATAACTTTCATGGATATAAAAAGATACAACTGATCATAAACTCGAAGTTCATCACATCCCAACAAACACACCGCAAAAGAGTTACATCATATGGATCTCCAAGAGACCATTGTATTGGGAATTCAGCGAGAGAGAGGAAGCCATCTAGCTACTAACTACGGACCCAAAGGTCTACAAAGAACTACTCACGCATCATTGGAGAGGCACCAATGGAAGTGGTGAACCCCTCCATGATGGTGTCTAGATTGGATCTGGTGGTTCTAGACTCTGTGGCGGCTGGATGAATATTTCGTCGACTCCTCTAGGGTTTCTGGATTTTTTGGGGTATTTATGGAGCAAAGAGGCGGTCCAGGGGGCACCCGAGGTGGGCACAACCCACCAGGACGCGCCAGGGCCTCCTGGCGCGCCCTGGTGGGTTGTCCCCTCCACGGGACTCCCCCCAGGTGCAACCAGAGCCCAACTTCTTCCTTCTGTCCCATAAAAATCATCGTGACGTTTCGTGGCATTTGGACTCCGTTTGATATTGATTTCCTGTGATGTAAAAAACATGGGAAAACAGCAACTGGCACTTGGCACTATGTCAATAGGTTAATACCAAAAAATGATATAAAATGACTATAAAATGATTATAAAACATCCAAGATTGATAATAAAACAGCATGGAACAATCAAAAATTATAGATACGTTGGAGACGTATCAGAGAAGCATAGCAACGAGCGGGGAGAGTGTGTCCACGTACCCTTGTAGACCGAAAGCGGAAGCGTTTAGTAACGCGGTTGATGTAGTCGAACGTCTTCGCGATCCAACCGAACGTACGGCACCTCCGCGTTCAGCACACGTTCAGCTCGATGACGTACCTCAAGCTCTTGATCCAGTTGAGGCCGAGGGAGAGTTCCGTCAGCACGACGGCGTGGTGACGGTGATGATGAAGTTACCGGCGTAGGGCTTCGCCTAAGCACTACGACGATATGACCGAGGTGTGTAACTGTGGAGGGGGCACCGCACACGGCTAAGAGAAACTTGTGTGTCCTTTGGGGTGCCCCCCTCCCACGTATATAAAGGAGGGGAGGAGGAGGAGGCCGGCCAAGGAGGGGTGCGTGCCATGGGGAGTCCAACTAGGATTCCCAATCCTAGTTGGAGCCCCCTTCCATCCAAGAGAGGGAGAAGGAGGGAAGGAGGAAGAGGGGAGAAGGAAAGAGGGGGCGCCGCCCCCCTCCCTAGTCCAATTCGGACTGGCCATGTGGGGGGCGCGACCTCCCTTGTGGCCCTCCTCTCCTTTCCACTAAGGCCCATGAACTTCCCGGGGGGGTCCGATAACCCCCGGTACTCCGAAACTTATCCGAAATGACCCGAACCATTCCGGTGTCCAAATGTAACCTTCCAATATATGAATCTTTATGTCTCGACCATTTTGAGACTCCTCGTCATGTCCGTGTTCTCATTCGGGACTCCAAACAAACTTTTGTCATCAAATCACATAACTCATAATACAAATCGTCATCGAACGTTAAGCGTGCGGACCCTACGGGTTCGAGAACTATGTAGACATGACCGAGACACATCTTCGGTCAATAACCAATAGCAGAACCTGGATGCTCATATTAGCTCCTACATATTCTACGAAGATCTTTATCGGTCAAACCGCATAACAACATACGTTGTTCCCTTTGTCATCGGTATGTTACTTGCCCGAGATTCGATCGTCGGTATCCTCATACCTAGTTCAATCTCGTTACCGGCAAGTCTCTTTACTCGTTCCGTAATGCATCATCCCATAACTAACTCATTAGTCACATTGCTTGCAAGGCTTATAGTGATGAGCACTACCGAGAGGGCCCAGAGATACCTCTCCGAAACACGGAGTGACAAATCCTAATCTCGATCTATGCCAACTCAACAAACACCATCGGAGACACCTGTAGAGCATCTTTATAATCACCCAATTACGTTGTGACATTTGATAGCACACAAGGTATTCCTCCGATATTCGGGAGTTGCATAATCTCATAGTCAGAGGAACATGTATAAGTCATGATGAGAGCAATAGCAATAAAACTAAACGATCATTTATGCTAAGCTAACGGATGGGTCTTGTCCATCACATCATTCTCTAATGATGTGATCCTGTTCATCAAATGACAACACATGTCTATGGTTTGGAAACTTTACCATCTTTGATTAATGAGCTAGTCAAGTAGAGGCATACTAGGGACACTCTGTTTGTCTATGTATTCACACATGTACTAAGTTTCCGGTTAATACAATTCTAGCATGAATAATGAACATTTATCATGATATAAGGAAATATAAATAACAACCTTATTATTGCCTCTAGGGCATATTTCCTTCAAGAAAAAAGCTGATGTTCGTTCTATATTCATGTAACAGAACTTGTGTTATGCCTGGTGGTTATGCTGTTGTCACCATGCGTGGCTATTAGACTCTATATCTGGGCAGCTTCATGATGAATAGCATTTTAGGCTTTAGCTGGCTTTACTTTCTCTGGTCTGCTATTATCTGGTTAGACCTGAGCGCTTGTAACAGTCTCTGGGACTTGCTTTGCCCCGTTTTCTAATAAAAATGGGGTGGGGGAAACCCCTTTCGATAAAAAAACACCCCTGCACACCATCGATCAAAGGAAGGCGTCAACCCCACCGATTGTATCCAAAGAAAGCACACCTCCTTCCGGATCTAGTTTTCATTAAGGATTTTTCTTGCGATACGATACGGGGAAAGATCGCACAATTTAAGGATGCTAGTTATATGCATGTGATCCCACCTAATCAATATCTTCCTCCCAAAATTTCTTGCGCCCATATGCTGAATTCGGAAATCCCGGATCCCACTAATTTTTATGATCTGATTCTGAACCCCACCTCTCTCTTGCGGCAGAGAGCCTCTATACTTGACGCTGGTGATGACGGCTCCACAGGCCAGGGCCTCCTCTCCTCCCTCCCATGGAAACCATCCCTTCCCCTATCTCTGTCTACGAGCAACAGTGGCGATGGCGGTGGGGTATACGAGAGGTAAAGAGAGAGGCCTCCCTGATGGCATCGGGATGGCACAATTGGCGTGGTGGTGCCTTCGCACCGCCAACGGCACGGCTTCTCTACTGGAGGGGCACGCCGCCTCCACCTTCGTTGGCTCCGTCTAGAGCCTAGACAACGAGAACCTATTGCCTACCGGGAGGAGCAGGTATGCATCACATTTTGATGGTCCTTTTGCTTGTAGTGTGCGTTCCTCCTGCCATAATAAGTCTCCTGCTCAAGGTTTCAGTGCCCTATTTATGTTAGATGAGTTATTGGGTGCTTGCAGGCTCAGCCGAGCAAGTTCTGCTTGCCCTACTATTTCATTTCCGAGTGGTTCATCCGGGTCATCACAAGCAACCTCCCGTTCATGCTCCTTCTTAATCTGTTTCGCACCCATAGAAAAGCTATCAACAATTTTTTTTGGCATCTCTAATATTGTTTTGCATTGCTTTAGGGACCAACAATTGGAACATCACGTGCAGTAACAAAGGTATCATTTTCCATAATGTGTTTTCTACTTGACCATTTATTAGTTGTATAAAATGTTGTTGCAATGATATTAGTTGGTGGCTTTTCCAAATACAATCATGCATGTTGTTCTTCCTCCAGAAAATGCAAGGATTTCTGTCACTTTCATAGATGCCCATGGGGAAGAAGTGTTGGAACTATACCTAATCAAATATATCTACTGAATACGATGAATACAAAGAAGATATGAGGAAAAATACTCACTGATCCATGACTTCCGATGTAAATTTCCTTGACTTCAAGTCATACATATTGCAAATTGACTATGTTAATATATTTTTATCAGATGATTCATTTTACCTTAAAAAAGCATTTGCCTTAAGATGCAACATCTTCTGCACTACTGCAAAAGCATGGTTGTTTATGTGTCTCTTAGTTTTCAAGTGGATCTCCCATTCTGTTAGTGCCACTTGCTGGACAACACAATGTTTTGTCACTTCTTTTCTTCTGACTTGCTTAGATATTACAACAATACATTATGGGCCCAAGTATTACCTATCATCAAACTGGCTAATAATATAACTTTTCCAGTAATGAAGTACTAGAGGTGTGAGCTGCGGTTGTGAAAGAGGAAGGAATCGAGAGGAAGAAATGCTTTAATATATGGCACACATTAATTTCAAGGCATGATTTGTTTGAGTCCTTCAGTATGAACTGGTTGAGTATATAGGCAAGAGTATAATAGATAATGGCACTGTATGAACATTAGGATGACCATCAACGATTTCAAGAGCTTTTCACAGAATATTGAATGTGTGTAGCCCCCCATTTTTTTATGTAGTTATATAGTGTTTATCAATCAAGGGGTAAAACCATCACATGTGTAGTTATTTTGGTCCAAGTATTAACAAAGCATGATGTTGTTTTGAACAGGCTAAAATCTGCCATGTGGCAAATGATGTGCATTATGCATCTGAGAAGAAAATCATGAATCTGTAGTGAGTTGACTGTGCCCATGAGAGATGTCCTAATATTAGACTTGGTGTAACATGTCGCATGTCACAAGGATATTTATTTTGCTACTATCTTAGTATATGTAATAGTGGAAATTGTCATAAAAAATATTTCTTTAGAAAAAATAATGTAGCTAATTTAATTCCTATTTTTTATTTTAAATGCATTCCTTGATGCATGCTTATAAGTATGCATGTTACAGGTTTTGAAAAAAATATCTTGATATTCTCATGTGAGCAATGAAAGGTGGTGGTATCAATCCAGACTTGTTGGGTGCGTAGGAAGGTCTTGCTGTATTTGAGCCTCCACCTCCTATGCTGAAGGAAGAACTTCGAAGTGTCACTAACAAACTAGAGTAGATGGTAAATGGAGGGGGTTCAGATATTGCCATAAAAAGAAATGACACATATTACGCTAGGAACCCATCTCAGCAAGAAAAAATAGTATAATCCTTATATTTTTAGATTACTCTTATTTGCTTATGCATGTCCTTGTACTGTTGTATAGATCAGTCGTGAATGTTTGACTTCTGGAAGAAATGTTGCTGCACATCCCCAACCTCAACTGAAGTGTCACCATCGAGGACGTCAAGGTGCTTGTTGTTCTTCAGTTACTGTTGCTCTCCAGATTCATGTCTTATATATTCTTAGGAGAGAAATGATAACCCACAAGTATAGGAGATCGCAACAGTTTTTGAGGGTAGAGTATTCAACCCAAATTTATAGATTCGACACAAGGGGAGCCAAAGAATATTTGAAGGTATTAGCAGTTGAGTTGTCAATTCAACCACACCTGGAGATTAATTATCTGCATCAAAGTGATCAGTAGCAAAGTAGTTTGATAGTTTTGATAATAGTAGCAGCAGCAACGGTGACAGTAACAGTGATAGCAATAGTTTTGTAGCAAGTGTAACAGTGATGATAGCAATAGTAACTTAACGGAAACAATATAAGATAAATTCGTAGGCATTGGATCGGTGACTTGTTGGATGATATTCATCATGTGACAGTTATAACCTAGGGCGATACGACACTAGTTCCAGTTCATCGATATAATGTAGGCATGTATTCCGTAAATAGTCGTACGTGCTTTATTAAAAGAACTTGCATGACATCTTTTGTCCTACCCTCCCATGGCAGCGGGGTCCATATTGGAAACTAAGGTATATTAAGGCCTCCTTTTAATAGAGAACCGGAACAAAGCATTAACACATAGTGAATACATGAACTCCTCAAACTACGGTCATCACCGGGAGTGGGCCCGGTTGTTGTCACTCCGGGGTTGCCGGATCATAACACGTAGTGGGTGACTATAACTTGCAAGATCGGATCTAAAACATGGATATAATGATGAATTCATAAACGGTTCAGATCTGAGTTCATGGCACTAGGGCCCAAAGTGAGAAGCATTAAGCATAGCAAAGTCATAGCAACATCAATCTAAGAACATAGTGGATACTAGGGATCAGGCCCTAACAAAACTAACTCGATTACATGGTGAATCATCCAACTCCTCACCGACCAGCGAGCCTACGAAGGAATTACTCACTCCCGGTGGGGAGCATCATGGAATTGGCGATGGAGATTGGTTGGTGATGACAAAGAACGAAGATCCCCCTCTCCGGAGCCCCAAACGGACTCCGGATCTGCCCTCCCAAGGAAGAACAGGGCTTGGCGGCGGCTCCGTCTCATGGAACACGATAATTCTTTCTCCCTGATTTTTTTCTCCGAAAATAGGAATTTATAGTGTCAGGGTTGAGGTCTGCGGGGCCACTAGGTGGGTACAACCCACCTGGGCGCGCCAGGAGAGGGGGGCGCGCCCTGGTGGGTTGTGCCCACCCAGGGGCCCCTCTCTGGTGGGTCTTGGCTCCAGTAATTCCCATTTATTCCATAAAAAATCCTCGTAAAGTTTCGTTTCATTCCGAGAACTTTTATTTCTGCACAAAAACAACACCATGGTAGTTCTGCTGAAAACAACGTCGGTCTGGGGTTAGTTTCATTCAAATCATGCAAATTAGAGTCCAAAACAAGAGGAAAAGCATGAGAAAAAGTAGATACGTTGGAGACGTATCAACTCCCCCAAGCTTAAACCTTTGCTTGTCCTCAAGCAATTCAGTTGATAAACTGGAAGTGAGAAAGAACAACTTTTACGAACTCTTTTGCTCTTGTTTGCATAAATAAGCTTAAACAGCACCCAGGTTTTCAGCCAACATTATAACTAACCATGTCAACAATAACTCTTAAAGATTATATTAACTCATACCAATGACATAATCATCTAGCGAGCGATAATAAGAGATCTCAAACAGCAACACGTTGTTAAAACAACCATGATATAATATGACAATAGTGCTATCTCGCTAGCCCTTTCTGAGACCGCAAAACATAAATGTAGAGCACCTCCAAAGTTCAAGCAGCGACTAAACATTGTAATTCATGGTAGAAAAGATCCAGTCATGATGCACCCAACATTAGCTATACACAATGCATAAATCATGATAGTTGTGCTCTACTCAGTTTCTCGCGCTTGTTTTAGAAGGTGGTGACACAACATAAAAGTAAATATAAAGTCCCTTCGCAGAGGGAAGCAGTGATTTGCAGAGGTGCCAGAGCTCAATTTTTAAAACAGAGATAAATTATATTTTGAGACATGCACCCTTCTTATTCACTTCACGACTATCAGTTATCAATATCTTCCATGCTAAGCACGCTAGTGGCGGTTCCCAAGCGATAAAAGTAAAGGTTTACTCCCCCTCCACCATCAATCACACTCCACGGCTTGTCCGAAACAACGGGTGCCGTCCATACCAACATCAGTCCCGGGGGAGTTTTGTTTAATTATTTGCATTTTTGAGTTCGGGACTGGGAATCCCTATTACCGCCCATTTTCTCGTGCGATGGCGAGTGAATAAACACTCGACCTGAGAATAACCTGCTTAGCACGGAAGATATCGACCACCTCCTGTCGTTCCATGAACGATCCAGGCGCACAAAAAGGATAATTTTTAGAATTTTTTAGAGGTGGCACATGCAAATTTACTTAGGACGGCAGTGTAATACCGTATATAGGTAGGTATGGTGGACTCGTCTGGAATAACTTTAGGTTCAAGGTTTTTTATGTACAAGCAGAATTCCCACTTACTACAGGCGAAGGCTAGCAATTAGATTGAGAAGCGGCCAGCTAGAGAGCAACAACGATCATAACCATGCATTATGCATAAGTAACATTGGACACTAGCATGAGTAGGATTTGAACACCATGAACATAAATATCATAGAGTCTATATTGTTTTTGATTCAACTACATGCATGAACATGTGCCAAGTCAAGACACTCGAACATTTAGAGGAGGATACCATGTCATCATACTACATCACAATCATTTTAAAGCTATGTTGATATCCAAGATAAATCATTATCCACTCCCACCTACTTATGCATGGCATGAGAAACTATAATCTCTAATTGTCATTGCAAACATGTTTAATCATAATGGGTTGAAGCCTAGATACTAGGTTAAACATATTTACACAAACAGAACAAGTCGAGTTCATACCAGTTTCTCCTTGCCACGGCCAGTTCATCGAATATCGTCATTATTGCCTTTCACTTGCACGACCGAATGATAAGAAAATAATAATAGTGCAAGAGTGCCATGGACTAAGCTGGAATTTGCAAAACATTTTATTCAACAGGAGAAGACAAGGTAAAATGGGCTCTTATTAGTTCAACAATTATTCATATGAGAGCCACTCAACATTTTCATCGTGGTCTTCTCCTCGATACAACTCGAATAAAAAGAAAAGAAATTCAAAGAAACACACTGAAATATTTTTGGAGTTTTTGGTTTTCTTGAACAGGCAAATAAAAAGGAAAAGCAAAAATGAGAAAAACTATTTACACGGGAAAGCTCCCAACAAGCAAAAGAAGAACAAGGAAATCTTTTTGGATTTTCTTTTTAATACTACTACTAAGCATGCATAGAAAGTAAATTAGTACAACTAATTTTTTTTTGTTTTTCTAAAGTTTTTCAAACACACAAGAAGAAAGCAAGAAAATAAATCTAAGCATGGATGATACAATGAAAAAGTGTGAACACCGACAAATAAAATGATATTTAGACATGAATGTAATGTCAGTGAGAAACACGTACTCCCCCAAGCTTAGGCTTTTGGCCTAAGTTGGTAGTCGAGCAGTAGCCTGGAGGGTAGTAAGGATCCTGAGGAGCGGGCATCCACTCATCCCACTGCTGAGGTCCCTGAGCAGCCTCTGCAGTAGCGTGAGCGTTCTAGTAGGCGATGATGTCTGCAGGCATAATCCGGTATTCGCCCCTGGCAGCAGAATCAAACAAGGCAGGTGCAGGCAAGGGGATAACATCACAAGTTTCAACGCTATAGACCAGGTTATAAGGAATGGCAATATCAGGACGATCATGTGCAAGAAAGTGATGGTGATCCATGGCTGCACGGTCTAGATAAACCTTAGCCACAGGGTAATCATGAGGGCGTATCCCAACCTCGAAGTGAGCCGCCAACCGAGTAGCAAAAAATCCCACCATGTATTTTACCCTGGGATTTATTAAGATGCAGGCGACGAGCCACGATAGCTCCCAAGCTATGCGTGTTGTCGCCCTCAACTGCACGACGTAAAATAGCAAGGTTTGGTGAGCTAAGTCCACCCACCTTCTCCCTAGCAAGCAAGCATTTGGTAATGAAATATGCAAAGTAGCGAACAACAGGAAAATGTAAGCCAGCGGCAGTGATGGCGGACACTCCTCTCTGATCACCGACGGTCAAAGTGCGATAAAAGGCCTCAAACTCAGCCGGCCTAGGCTCAGCCAAGCTCCCATCAGACGGGATCATGCATATGTCACAAAACTCAGTAAGTGGTATCTGATGGTTTTCAGCATATAAGTCAAAGCTCACTTCAGGAGGATTATTTCTAGGCAAGAAAGTAAAACTTTGAACAAAGATGTTTGTGAGGATTTGGTGTTGGTCACACTCATCTGCGATGAAGTCCGTGAGGCCGGCATTAGCAATGTATTGCATGAACTCCTCATGAATTCCAGCCTCTTACAGGAACGGGGTGTGCGGCCATTCGCACGGCCGTACCTCCGCCAATCTCCGAGGGTGGAGATCACTGTCAGAAGACTCCCCAATAACACCCTTGGAGTTCTTCTTTGAGCCAAACTTCCTGAAGATATTCATGTCCGCGTACAATTTTCTGAAAATAAAATTTTTGGGTGACAAAAATTTGTCAACAAAACTTTACAAAATTGATAGCAACTACTCACAGGGATACATAGAAGCCATAGCAAGCATTCAAACTACTTAGAACACTAAGAATTCAACACGCAAGCATATCTACAGCAGCACCAAGAGTAGCTAATTATTCAAAGTATAAACCACTAAAACAAAAACTAATTGGACAAACGGTGGAGTCATATACCAAGCAACAATCCCCCGAAATAGTTTCGGAAATGGAGCTTCGAGCATAGAGACCAAATCCACGGGTTTGAGAGCAAGAACACAGGAGAAGGAGCATTGGGGATTTTTTTCTGGAGGTAAGTGATGATGTGGGAAGAAGAGGTAAGTGAGGGGGCCCACGTGGGGACCACAACCCACCAGGGCGCGCCTGGGGGTCCTGGCGCGCCCAGGTGGGTTGTGCCCACCTGGTGCACCTCCCTCTGGTATTATTTGCACCAAAAATTCAGAAATATTCAGAAAAAAATCGTATAAAATTTTCAGGGCATTCTGAGCACTTTTATTTTTCGGTCATTTTTTTATTGCATCGGAAACTTAGAAAACAGACTAATCATGGCATTTTATTTTATTTAACTAATAAAAACAGAGAACAAAAAGTAAGGACAGAAGGTAGTGCTTACTAAATTCATCAACTTCATACCGCTCAAAAATGATTCATTAATAAGGTTGATCAGGTCTTATTAACAACCACTTTCGATTAGCATGAAACAGAAGAACTTTCGTAAATCACTAAGTTACCTCAATGTGGATATGGATGTCCCCAACAATAAGCATTTCATATTTCTTTTTGACAGTAGGTAGAGGTATTTGAAAACTTCCGATAGTGATTGTCGGAGATTTCTCAATAACATTAATACCATTCACTTGGAATTGTTTCTTCAGAAAGTGCACCTTATGCTCATTACCATTGATATGAAAAGTGACCTTGCTTTTATTGCAATCAATAACAGCCCCTGTAGTATTCAAGAAGTGTCTACCAAGGATAATTGACATGTTGTCGTCCTTAGGCATCTCAAGTATAACAAAGTCAGTCAAAATAGTAACATTAGCAACAACAACGGGCACATCCTCATAGATACCGATAGGTATGGCAGTTGATTTGTCAGCCATTTGCAAAGATATTTTAGTAGGTGTGAGTTTATTCAAGTCAAGTCTTTTATATAAAGAGAAAGGCATAACACTAACACCAGCTCCTAAATCACACAAAGCAGTTTTCACATAATTCTTTTTGATAGAGCAAGGTATAGTTGGTATTCCCAGATCTCCAAGTTTTTTAGGTACTCCATCTTTGAAAGTATAATTAGCAAGCATAGTGGAGATTTCAGCTTCCGGTATTTTTCTCTTATTTGTGATGATGTCTTTCATATACTTTGCATAAGGAGGCATTTTCAAGATATCAGTCAAGCGAGTACGCAAAAAGACTTGCCTCAGTATTTCAGCAAAGCATTCAAATTCTTCATCATCATTCTTTTTAGTTGACTTGGGTGGAAAAGGCATAGGTTTTTGAACCCACGGTTCTCTTTCTTTACCGTGTTTCCTAGCCACAAAGTCTCTTTTACCATACCTTTTATTCTTAGGTTGTGGGTTATCAAGATCAACAGGTGGTTCTATCTCAACATCTTTATCTGGTTCTTTATCATTATTTGGTTGAGAGTCTTCATGAACATCAGCATTATCTTTTTCATTATCACTAGGTGAGTTTTCATTACCATATTGAGTTTCAGCATCAGAGATGGAAGTTTCATTTTCATTATCAGGAGGTTTTTCTATTTCAGGTTCACTAGAAGCATGCAAAGTCCTATCATTTTTTTCTTCTTTTTCTTTTTAGAAGGACTAGGTGCAGTGGTGTTGTTTCTTTGTGAATCTTGTTCAATTCTTTTCGGGTGTCCCTCAGGATAAAGTGGTTCCTGAGTCATTTTACCTCCTCTAGTTGCAACTCTAACAGCAAAGTCCTGCATATTATTATCCATTTCATCAAGCAATTCTCTTTGTGATTTAGCAACTTGTTCTAACTGAGTTTGTACCGTAGAAGCATGTTTTCCAACACCTCTAACATCATTTGAAATTCTAAATAACAAGTCACTCAAGCGAGCATTCATATCAGAATTGTATTTCAATTGTTTCATAACATTTGCATTGAACTGATCTTGTTTTCTAATGTAGTTTTCAAACTCATAAAGGCATTGACTAGGATGCATATTGTGAGGATTATCATTTCCATTGAACTTCATAAGAGAAATTACCTCTACCACCTTAGGAAGTGGTGGTGTATTAAGCCCATGTATTTCTTCAATAGGAGGTAAATTTTTAACATCCTCGACTTTAATACCTTTTTCCTTCATACATCTCTTTGCCTCTTGCATATCTTTGGGACTGAGATATAATATACCCCTCTTCTTCGGAGTGGGTTTAGGCGGTGGTTCAGGAAGAGTCCAATCATCATAATTTTTTAATATATTATTCAATAATTCTTCAGCTTGAGCAATAGTTCGCTCCCTGAAAACACAACCAGCACAACTATCTAGGAAATCCCTAGAAGCATCGGTTAGTCCATTATAGAAGATATCAAGTATTTCATTTTTCTTAAGAGGATGATCAGGCAAAGCATTAAGTAGCTGGCAAAGCCCCCCCAAGCTTGTGGGAGACTCTCTTCTTTAGTTTGCACAAAGTTACATATTTCCTGTAAAGCAACTTGTTTCTTATGAGCAGGAAAATATTTTTCAGAGAAGTAATAAATCATATCCTAGGGATTACGCACACAACTAGGAGTAAGAGTATTGTACCATGCTTTAGCATCACCCTTTAATGAGAAAGGAAATAATTTGAGAATAAAGAAATAGCGAGTTTTCTCATCATGAGTAAAAAAGGGTGGCTATATCATTCAACTTAGTAAGATGTGCCACAACAGTTTCAGTTTCATAACCATGGAAAGGATCAGATTCAACCAAAGTAATTAACTCTGGGTCGACAGAGAATTCATAATCCTTATCATCAATAAAAATAGGTGAAGTAGCAAACTTAGGATCACATTTCATTCTAGCATTCAGAGATTTTCCTTTATACTTGCATAGTATTTTCTCTAGATCCACTACAAAAAAAATACACTTCCGTGATGATACGTGTTTGTCACAGTAGGTCGCGTTTTTTGTCATGCATGTACATCCATGACAAATTTATGACAAAATCAAGATAGTCATACCTGTGCTGTCGTAGAAGTGTTCCATGACATTACCAAAATTATCATCACGGAAGTGTCCACTTCCATGACGATAAATCACGCGTCACAGAAGTGCTTTCGTCAAGGGTGACCGACACGTGGCATCCACCGTAACGGAACGTCGTTAAGCTATCGGGTCGGGTTTTGGATCCGATAACCCGTTAACAGCCCCGACCAATGGGGATTTTCCACGTTTAAAATCATCATTGGCTGGAGGAGACACGTGTCAGGTCTGCGTTGGCACAGGTGTCACTCATCCAATGGGCGAGACGCGCCTATGATATGTTGACACGTGGACCGGCCCATCAAGTTTAAATGGGCCGGCCCAACTGAAGGCCCACAAGATTTTGCGGACCATAATGGGCCGGCCCAGCTAAAGGCCCACGAGATTTTGCGGACCATAATGGGCTGGCCCAGCTAAAGGCCCACAAGATTTTGCGGGCCATAATGGGCCGGCCCAGGTAAAGGCCCACAAGATTTTTGTGTGCCATAATTGGCCGGCCCAGGTAAAGGCCCACAAGATTCTTGCAGATCATAATGGGCCGGCCCAGCTAAAGGCCCACGAGATTTCGCCGACATTAATGGGCCGGCCCAGCTGTAGGCCCACAAGATTTTGAGGACCCTAGTAGGTCGGCCCATTAACTGGCTGCCATGTTTTGGGCCAAATGCCGGCTCATATTTGATCCGGTCCATTAATGGCCTGCCTCGCTCCGGGCCTAATAGTGGCCCATATGAGATCCGGCCCGTTAAAAGCCTACCATGTTCTGGGCCAAATTACAGCCCAGATCAGGTCCGGCCCTTTAAGAGGCTTTGGGCTCAATTATGGCCCATATCAGATTCGACCCGTCAACTGGACACTATGCTTTTGGGCCCACTTGCTAAAGGCCCACTTAGTAATTCGGCCTGATATTAGTTTTGGCCTGTTAAGGGCCCGTTTAACATTTCGGCCCTAGATTAATTTCGGCCTGTTAAAAGCCCGTCATATAGTTGGGCCTAACTACGGCCCGGTTTGCATCCGGCCTGCTCGCAGCCGATATCTGATTGGGCCAAACAAGGACCGAGACAATTTTGGCCTGTTAAACGCCTGTGATTTGATTCGCACAATCATGGGCCGGGGTTCATTTTGGGCTGCTGCCAGCCCGTGAGCTGTTCGACACGTTTCAGGCCCAACCTACATCGTGATTGCATGACGGCCCAATTATGTACCGTAATTTTACGGTTTGGCCGGTTTACTGCGAAGACAGGATATATATATACAGTAAAATAACTGCAGCATCGTGAATAAGAAAAAACCTAGACTATACAATAAAGAAATTACGGCATATTACATCCACTGGGCATCAAAGTTCGCCACTATGATAATAAAGCACAAGCAGACAGCAGATTACATACACTGGGCATCAAAGATCGCCACCAGTGCAAATAAACACGCCGACAAAATAATATACAAAACCGACAGCACTTCAATAGAGTTCAAGAAAGGTTAGCCCTGCTGGGGAGCTGCAGCGCAAGCAGCTGAGCAAGATGATGAGATTGCGCTTGTTCAACACTTATATCTTCCTCACTCTGAAAGATAAACAAGCAGACAGATGATAGGTTTTGCACATAAAAGTATCAGTGTTGACAATTCATCACATTTCTTACTGACGAATAAAGTGACACAGTTTAAAATTGCATTAACACAATATGGTATTGTTCAGGTCAAGACATGGCAGGAAATGACATTGTGAAGGAGTTGGTAGCTTCACGACACCACTGGATTACAGATCAAGAACTCATAAGTATCAATGGTTAGTGTGTTGTCAATTTATACCATTTCAGATTGGCAAATAAAGAGACGGTTTAAATAATAGTAGAATGATATGACATTGTTCATAGTTAAGACATTGCAGAATATGACATTGTGCTGTAGTGGGTAGGTTCACCACACCACTGGATTATGGATGAAGAACAGAAGCATACACGCAGTGCAAAAGAAGATCACTTGCTCTGTATAGTTTAATTTACATGGTATGAAGAAGGAACTTGGTTGTACAACTGAAAATTTAAATTGAGAAAGGACAAACTTTTGTTTAAGAACTACATAATAAACTTTAAACAAGCAATTTGATGCAAACACCAAAAATAAACAGCTGTTGCAGTCATGCCTAACCAAATATATACAACAAAGTTTGAAGGCTTGAGATGGACAAACTTACATTATTGGTGAAGACAGGCTCTATAAAGGCCTTGTCCATGCTGATGGGGGGGCAATTCAAGAAGTTTACCACAGAATCTTCAAAAGCATTGCCTTTATTCTACATTTTGTTAAGAGTAAATATAGATGTGATAATATACGAAAAAATGGAGAATATTTAAGATAAGATGAAGAGTGATGCTACATAACCAAGTAGCTATAAATGTAAGTGCAGCGATACAGGCAAAGGGTACAGCGAAGAGCAATGCACAACTAAACTTCTTCAGTACCAACCTTATGGTAAGAGTAAATATAGATCTGATGTGTAGAAAATGGAGGGCAAAGGAAAATAAGCTGCAGAGTGATGGTACATGAACAACTACCTATCATTATAAGTACACTAATAAAGGACAGCATGTACTTACAAGAACAATGCAGAGCTAAAAAAACATTGGCATTGGATATATTCTACACTAATGTAACCATTCATACAGATCAGATAATTTGTAGCGAACAATTGATAAGCAAGCTATCATGCATACTGCTGTCACATAATGAATCAGGTATGTATGCAAGTACAGTGATATAGGACAACAGGTACTAACAAGAGCAAAGCAGCGGGCAGCATATTTGCGATATCCTGTCGTTCTTGTCAAACCGGAATTCTTCTTCGAGCATATTTCCTGCAAAAAAGATCCGTAAGGCACATGCGGAAAAGTAGAAGTTCAAATTGTCATGTGATTTCATAGACAGTTACTCATCCTGGGAACAAGACCAGTGCATAACAAGGTTTTTCCATTCAATGTCTTCTAAATTTAGCACAGGAGACTTCACCGGAAATTCGTTTATAGACTTGCCATCAAAGTGTGATTTCCTCAGGTAACACCGATACTGCTGCAATGCTTCCTTGAAAAGCACAAGCAAGCTTTGCTCGTCATGACTATCCAGATTGACCCTCGCCTAGTTACAACAATGTAATGTAAATCATTGATGTGTTCAATCAGCAGAAAACAGGAAAATAATAACCATGAATAATAGCACTTACACGTAAGTTGGACAGGAAGATGTGAAAATGGTGTTTGTCTTCACAATAATCTTCCCATGATGGGAATATATGCACGTAGTCCCTAACAACATTGAAAGCATTGTCTTTTAAACTGGGAATAAATGGAATGGGGTTCCAATCTGCAGGTATTGGCCGTCTCTGCAGTTGGGATAGGTCTTCGGCCGGTGGACTTGCTGTACTTTTTGCTGGAGTGGGATTTTTCTGTGGTACAGCTGGTGCTATGGCAAATGAAATCGGTATACCTTTTGCTGGAGTGCAGGTCCTGTGTGGTGGGGCTAGTGGTGTGGCCAGTGAAGTATGGGTACAGTCTGCTGGAGTCGGTCCTACGTTTTGTGTCACTGGTTGTACAACCAATATAAGTGGGGTGCTGTCTGATTTCTCCGACACCACCACGTTTTTCAAGGACTTTGCTGGTGCTCTTCAGGTTCGGCAATCACCCTCTTCCTTTTTGATGTCTGATGCACAAGAACAGCATTTGAGTGGAAAACATGGTATGATGACAGATGGAATATGTATTGATAATGGATGGGCATGGCATCTCGACATATATGATGAGTAAACTAAGCAGATGGCGGTGCAACAAAGTAGAAGAAATGCAAGACAACGTATGCAAGATATCCGCAATCAATAAAACATTGCCAAATTAGAACAGGCACCTTGATGGGTGAACAGGACAGGCCATCTGCCTTTGACTCCTCGAGGTTAGAATAGTCATTAGGATCATATTCTGAACAAGAATCAACAGGTGGGGAGCGTATGAATTTCATTGCATCCAGAATGGCACTCAATGCCTTGGTGCCAATTTTGTAAGTCATTGCAGTGTTTAGCTTCAAGAGTGGACTGCTACTAGTGCGACACAAAGCAGCTACATAGATCATAGTGTAGATATAACGGGAAAACCTTAAGCATCAGAGTAAAATCAGCAAAGTGGAACTTGCTGGAATATATGTGCTAGTATTGCCGGTACAGCTAGAAAGGCTTCGGATACCAGCTCTCTTCAAGTGAAGGTGCGGTACTGTTAATATCAGTGTAACTCTCAAAGGCGACACAGCTCCCCGCATTTCCTTGCTATTCTTATAGGATTCAAGTGGGCAGGCCACTACAAATCCTATTCCCATGTTTACAAGATCCTACGAATCAAACAGGCTCAAAGTGTCCATCACAACCGACTGTATAGACCTCTACACTGCAAATGTCCCTGCTCATCTTCAGTACAAGGAACATACTGTACTACTATCATACTCCCTCCGTTCCAAAATATAAGTCTTGGTAGAGATTTCCACTATGGATCACATACAGATGTATCCAGATACATTTTAGAGTGTATATTCACTCATTTTGCTCCATATGTAGTCCATGGTGGAATCTATACAAAGACGTGTATTTAGGAACGGAGAGAGTACATATTAAAGAAGAACGGAAGAGGAACATGGTAAAGAAGAGCAAGCAGATTTTGGATAATAAAATGTTGGTTGCGCAGTGCCCACACATGATGAACCAGAGCGCATTAAGAATGCAACGCCCAGCTGTCTCTCGACCATTTCAGGCGGTTGGATGAAGATCCTACGTCTCCTAACCCTTCTTCTTCCTCGTCTCTGATTCTTCCCATACAGAACACCGCACGGGCTGCCGGCCGGACCACCGGCCCCCACCGCCTGTGTTCCTCCGCCACCCCCACCCCCACCCCCGCCCCAACCCCCACCCGCGTAGAGTTTTCTTCGTTCGGCGAGGCCCCACAACCACCCGAGCCCCTTCGATCGCACCGGCAAACTCCGGCGAGCTCTGAAAAATCGACTGACCCAATTTTGAAATTTAGTCTACTGTGATTTAACTAGTGTGGAATATAAAAGGGGAAACCATAAGCATTGGGAGTATAGTGTTGAGCGTGCCATGGCGGATCTGAAGGTGCAAACCGGACAAAGGCAACTTCGCAACCAAGACAAGAAATCAGAGTAAAGCAGTGGCGATCTATTTTCTTGCTGTGATAAATAAGTTGAGCAGATACGAAAGAGTACCGCCTCTGGTGCGGCGCCGTGTACGCATCTGCTGAGAATTTGACGGTGTTGTGGTAGCGATGGCTGTCGGCAGCGTGGAAGCAGATCTAGGAGGGTAGATAGTGGCGGCGGGGCGCGGTGGACGAGACGGTCGTAGGAGCGGCGCCGGCAAGGTGGACGACGGCGGGGATGAAGCGAGAGGACGGGATGCAAGGATCCCGGTCTGAAGCCGTGGATGAGAGAGGTCGATCTCTTGTAATGGACGGCGGCGTTGGGGTATCAGCTCCGGCATGGTGGAGGAGGACGGCGGTGGATGGGGTGGCGGAGGGCGGCGGACGGAGGAGGGTGGGGTGGAGAGGGTGTTTTGGCGCCCACAGAGTACGAATGGGGAAAACGGAGGTAGAGAGGAAGGGGGGAACCATGTATTCAGGGCGCGCTTGTCTCAAATGCGAGGAAATTTACAAACTTAGCCCCCGTTTCAAATTTCTACTACATCACAGCAACATTAGTCGGTTGGGGATAGGACGGTAATCTTGCATACACCGAATATTTGCCGACGAGAGTTTGTTTTTGGCGCCCACCGTGTATGAATATGAATCGGGGAGGGAGTCGATTTCGGCCGAGGACACACTGTGTTTTGGCGCCCACCGTGTATGAATCCGGGTGAGAGGCGGTTACATCACGTTTGGGTGAAATTACAAACCTACCCCTATCGAAACCTATAGAAATCCAGCAGATAGGCTTTGCGTGGCAGGGATAGGCAGTAGTGATTTCCATCTCGCAGATTTTGTTTTCGGGCGGTTACTGTGACTTTCCCCGCTTCGTTCAAATTTTGCAGAGTGCACGTTTACCGTGCCAACTCAATTCGAATCCCGTTTGTATTCTATTTTTTTCGGGCGGGATCCATTTTCAATTGGAATTACATTCTATATACATCATTTTTTATATATACTTTCAAAAGCACAACAAAGAATTATGCTCCTTTATATGTATAATATGATTTACAAATACAACGATCTCGAAATCTTAAGGTTGAATTTGAAAAAATTTAACCAAATTATGTTCTACTAAAATGTATGGATCAGTAATATCTACATATTAAATAACATAGATGTGCGTGAATTCATATGAGTATGCATGTTTGATAGATCAATTTTGGTTCGAGTATGGATTACATGTATCATCATCTCGAATTCAAATATTTGAATCCCTTTTTTGTTCACTCCTTTCACGCCCATCTCTCTCGCATGCATGGTCCTTCAGGTAGCTATCACTGTCTTTTCTCCAGCTCACCCGCACGCTCACATCATGTTTCTCCTATCCTCGCAAACATGGTCTCTCGACGTCTCCCTTGAGAAGTGTCACACTCTCCTTATCATTATACATTACACGGTTTTCATTATCTCTCACGTCTCTACTGTTCTCTGGTATCACTCGGTACCTAAGCTTTCTTTTTCACCGCCACACACACAGTCTCCACTCGTCTTTCACTTTGTCTTTCTCTCTATGGGATTCTCTCACACACCCTATATGTCTCTACATATGACTCATACCAGTAAAATTACTCTCTCTCTCTCCTGTAGACACAACATTTGTTGCGGTCTCCTTTTCGTCTCCATCCCAGACTGACACTATTCATTTGTTTACCGACCAGACAACCCCGACTACTGTCTCCTCTCCCTCTCACACAGACACACACACACAACTCCTTCTTCCACTCCCCTTCCCGACTACCGTCTCTCTCTCACACACACAAAACTCTCGCTTTCGCACCCCGACTCGTATTTCTCTCACAAACATTTATCGACTAGCTAGCCTCTAGATAGGTTTATACACCCGCACACTCGTGCTTCCACCATCGCATACATGTCTCTCTCCCGCTCCTTGTATCTATGTACATTTTTCTTCCCTTCTTGAGACACGCCCTCTCGATCGTGCACACACACACTATCGCCTCATTTTAAGCTGATACCTATCGCACACACACTCCTTGTGTCTTTGTCACACATGCACTCCGTCCTCCTCCACTCTCCCTCTCTCTCACACACACATGGGCTTTTTGCAACAACTAGCAAGATGCCCATGCGTTGCACGAAACATCAAGATGCATTTGTATGAGTAGTTTATCTTGTGGGGGAAAAGGATGAACGAGGGAAGGCCTTATTTGCAAATGTGGAGAGGGCTGTGGGTATCTTTTTGCAAAATTGCCATAGTTTCCTTCCTATCCGTCAGATATAGATCAGACGGCCTATATTGCAGGATGGCAGGCGCACGATCATCACCGACAATGCTTTTTATAAGAGTAGGGATAAAAAATAGAGTTGGTGATGATGGTCGGCCTGCCATCCTGCAATGTAGGTCGTCCGATTTATATCTGGCGGATAGGAAGGAAAATATGGCAATTTACCCGCACTCTTCACCACATTTGCAGATAAGGCCTTCCCTCGTTCATCCTTTTCTCCCACAAGATCTTGATGTTCCGTGCAACGCACGGGCATCTTGCTAGTAAGAGTAGAAATTAGACATATACCACTTCTCGAATCTTGAAACCAACAACATTCCTCCCTTATCTCATCAAAACCGCCAAAGGAATATATTTTGAGTGAAACATAACATATTTTTAGTGATATACGTATTTCAAAACTAGACTTTTTTTCCTATCAAATCGGTGAATATGTATTAATCTACTTTGATCGTGTGGCAACGCATTGGCACATTGCTAGTAGTTATTATAATTTTTTGGACACCAGACAGACGGTGGAGTACATATACGAAGAGAAGAGGCGCACACACGCAGTCGGCCTCTCGCTGTCTCGCACACATGAGTGTTACGTAAAGGCGACGTTAACAAATAAACCCTAAAACCCTAGGTGCACGATTGCTGCATTCGCGGGTACCGGGTACATGGCGGAGCACCTTTGTAGGAATAGCCAGCTCGCGTGATAATTTGATCCGTAGGAGTTGATGGTCGGGACTCGGGACCACAGGTGAACAACTTGGAGCGCATTATAAGTAGTAAGTAGTTTTTAGAACGATTGGTATGGAGTGAAAATGGAATTCATAGTACTACGTACCTCCTTGGCGTATGGTTGTATGGTTTTTTTTGCGATGGAGGTTGTATGGGTTTATGTTGCGAGATGTTGAACCTGGTAGTTCTAGGGCAAATACTATGGTTTAGATTTAGATGCTGGTTTTCAGTAATGAAAATCGGAAGGGGAAACCCTTCTTTGATTAAAAAAAACTACTACCTCCATTCTGGTTTACTAGTCCCCATCGTACTTTGGGTCAAAGTTTGTCCACGAATTTTACTTGTAAAATGTGAATGGAAAACGAGATTTTGTTATACCCAAACAAAAAAGGACTGGAGGGAGTGATTGCTCTGACACGGACGTGACCTCTCATAGCGTCGGCATTGAACCGGCGCGCCGACCAAGAGGGCCGCACTCGCTGCAGGCCCGGCTGAGCACGCCTCCTCGCCGCGTGCAACCAGCTTAAGACTGCCCCGCCTGCCTTCATTGAATCCGCGCATGTGCCGGCAACACGTCCTTCCGCGAGCCGGCAGGCATTTTAGAACACAAAAATGACTAAAATATTAATTGAGTTTCTGGAATTTTAATGTGCATAATCTAAATATGAATTGCATGCACATGCTCCGGTGCACCAAAGTGGGTTGAAAAATCACATGTGTGTCCTTGGTTGAATTTCTAGGTCCCATGGAAGAAATGAGAATGAATTCAAACATCTGGGCGTCATGACTCGGCCGAGAACATCGAGAAACTTTGATTTTAAATTCATGTAAATCCAAAACTCGCCTGGAAATCTTGAAACTTGGCATGGTGTCATGTCATGGCACTAACATGTTGTGGTAAAAAAATTGGGCCGATTTGGAAGCTCGTGGTTCTAAGAGGGAACGTGCCACCTTTGAGTGTGAAACGATTACCGCTGCCCCCACCCCTTGAGTTTCTTAACAAAGGCAACATAGAACTACATTAGTGCCCTGTTAAATTTTGGAATTATTCCGGGTTCGTTTGTCGTTTTTATACATTAATTGAGTTTCTGGTCATTTAATGTGCATAAGTCAAATTTGAACTACAAGCACATGCTCTCGTGCACCAAAGTTGGTTGAAAAATCACATTTGTGTCCTCGGGTGAATTTCTAGGTCCCATGCAAGAAATGAGAATAAAATTAAAACATCTGGGCATCGTGGCTCGGCCGAGAACATTGAGAAACTTGGTTTTAAAATTCTTGTAAATCCAAAACACGTCTGAAAATCATGAAACTTGGCATGGATGTCATGTCATGGTACTACCATGTTGTGGTAAACCTATATAGCATCTACTGCGACTTATAGCAAGACTGATGAATATATAAGGATGATTTTTTTTATCAAAGAAGGGCTTGCCCCTTCCGATTTTCATTACTGAAAACCACCACAATTCACAAGAAGTTCAGCACAACTCGGTGAGAAACCACAATTCAAGGGGCGGAGGCACAAGGGGCAGTGGAGCACGGTGAGGTCCATCGAGACCTTAGAGAGCTCCATCGTCGGGTCCTGTTCGGTCTGCATGATCTCGCCCACCTCGTGCACAACCATCTCTCGACTTGGGCTGGGGTATTACAAAGCTTTACCGTCACATATTTTATACTACTTCAAGGTGCATTAAATCAACACATGCAAGTATCAAAAGGAGAGTCACGGCATGCATGCATGCATTGTAATTAATGCATCGGTAAACGCAAATTATTGAAATATATCGAGTGCAGTGCTTTTATGTGTCGCGTCAACTCGTACATCAACGAGAAGTTTGATTATCCTCTCCCTCGCGGACTTAACTGCACCTGCCTTTGGCTGTATGATAGGTTGGCCACACACCTGTCGGGCCCACCTGTCATACACGCAAAGGCAGGAGCATCCCTCCCTCGCCCATGAGCGTGGTGGCTGGCAAGACTAGGAGAAGCTTTCTCTACACGCTCTCCCTCCCGCACGCGGTGGACATGCAGCAGTTCAATCGGTGTCAGATGGCCAGAAGCGTACTGTAGTACTCCTCCAGTGCAGTAGTACTCCATCATTGTTCGACTTCCCGAAGAGGCAAAGAGCCAAGCGCAGCCCGGACGCTCGTGTGGCAGTTTCATGTGTAGAGTAATCTAGGATAGCGTGTACCGTGCTTGTAAGCTTAAAATCGTTGGGGTCGGCTCCATGCTATGTGGCCGTCTCGAATTTTTTTTAAAATTAAAATAGTCTTCTGGCCCTACCTGACACCCTGGTGATTGTAGTTTGCACGCTCATCTGGTCAAGACAGGAATATATATTTTAATTTGTTTTTTTTTTGAAAAGGGGGGACTCCCCGGCCTCTGCATCAAAACGATGCATACAGCCACATATATTTTAATTTGTGGTGGGTAAATGTTAGAGGTTGCAGCAAATATATTGTACACTGCGGGTCTTTCAGCCAAGTTTAGAGGCAAGCATGTGGGGCCAGTGCTATCATGTGTCGCGTCAACTCGTACAATGAGGAGAAGCTTGATTTTACTACACGCCTTCTCCCTCACCCATGCGCGCGGTTGCTCGCAAACGAGGACAAGCTTTTGCTTAGTAGTACTTCTACAACAAGCTATCCATCCCGCTCGCGGTGGACGGACATGCAGCAGTGGATTCGACACTGTAGAAGCAGTAGTAGTAACATCATTGTTCGTCTTCTCGAAGAGGCGAAGATCCAAGCGCAAACCGAACGTTGCAGTTGCGAACATTGGAGCACGCATATAGCCAGGCTCTTGCATGAGACAAAATTGCTATGTGAGCCCACTATTGTACTAGTACTTACAACTACTTGCTAGTATAGCCCTGTAAACCAGAAAGGAGTATTTGCCCTTCTAGAGATTTCAACAAGTGACTAGACTACACCGAGACGGAGTACATATGGAGCAAAATGAGTGAATCTGCGCCGTAAATAAATACGTACTAGTTCTATCGTTTTCGTCTCCGAGGTGCACAATATTGAGTATACTAACTAGTCTCTTTTTGACACGCATTTATGTTTTTTTTACACAGTACAGACGCAAGCGCTCATATACACGCGCATACACTCACCCCTATGAACGCACACACGCACGGCACTATCATCTTGAAATTTACGAAGTCACCATAGGCACCTCGTCATCGACAATGTAGGAAAATTATGAGGGGGGTCTCTCCAACAGTGTTCCTTGGCTCGCACCTAGCATCACAGTGGTCGAACTTGGAGTCATTCATCTGGTACACGTGGCATCTCAGATCTGGACACAAGGTGACGCGACCTCTCACTTCCTCTGCCATTTGAAGCAGCGCGCCGGTGGAGGGCTAGCATACTCCAATATTAGGTTGGCTCTATGTGATGTGGCAACTTCATATACTAACCGGATGCTGGCTATACTCCCTCTGTAAATAAATACATGGTGTATTGTTTTATTCCTATCGGCGAGGTAAATTAATGTCTTTTTGCTACTTAATAGGATTACATGCAATGAACTAACCATCGCATGTGATGTTTGGTAGTCTCAAGTCATTGAAAGCATGCACGGGCACGGAGGGGGACGCAGCTTCATTGACTTACTGCACCTGCCTTTGGGTGTATGACACGTGGGTCCAACGGGTGGCTGGCCAACCTGTCATACAGCCAAAGGCAGGTGCAGTAGAGGGGCGAGGAGTAGATGGCCAACACGCACGTGAATTCAACGTAGTCTGCACTTCTCATATAAAGGCTCCCGCCAGTCCAATCTACGAAATCCTACGCACCTAAGGGCAAGAGTGATCACTCCAATCGCAAGATCGGTTGACTAGAAGTTAGACCCATGGAGGCGATGAGCGCGAGCATCAGCCGGCTGTGCCAGATGGTCCACGACGCTGGCCTGCATCCTGGCACCGAGGAATGTCTCCAGGTAGTGCTTGAGGCCGCCAGGGCGAGGGGCCGCTTGGACGACAGCTTCATCTCCTTGTTCGACGAGGTCCTCGTCAGCTTCCTCGACAAGTTCACCGTCGTCAAGAAGCTCGCGAACGACCTTGACGTACGCCTCCAGCACACGCGCCCAGGCTCTGCGATGCCTGCCACCCTCAACAGCCTCTATGGTGACAACCTCTTCGACGCACTGGTGGCCCTGCGACTGCCCGCCGTCGCACCGGAGAATGTCCACCTCGAGGTCGCGCTCACCGCGCAGCGCCTGGCGCAGCAAGACACCATCGACATAATCACCCACGTCTACGCGCAAATCGTCCACAAGGACTACTACATGCAAGAGGAGGACGATAGGACGCTGGCCTTCTTGGACCGCAGGGCAACCTTGGACGGCATTGTTTAGAAGCACGTTGAGCTTGCCGCCAACGCCGCTGCTCCTCACATGTCGATTGGTGACCCGGTGCACTAGGGCGTGAGGATGTCGTTGATGGATCAGTATGTATCTTTATCTTTCCGTCAAATCCATGTAGTATTATATGGTACTACTAGTAATTATCTTACCTTTCGCATCAACTTCATAATTTTCCTACGTACTCCATGCATGAACCGTGCCAGAACCAAACTTCTCATTACTCTAGGGAAAATCGTTATTTCTATCTATCGGTCGCCCCATGGAGCAGAACCAAATTTTACAAGTTACAAGTTCAAAAGGAAAAGCCTGCCGTGTTCGCGTCGCACCCCCACACGGTTTTTCCGGCACGCCGCTCAAGGGGGAATGCATGTTGTGTTGCATTTTCACTTACAAGTGGGACCGCAGTTGAGCAAACCGACTATCGGCAAACCCCCACCCCGCCCACCGCGCAATGGCTGAGAAAACAGGAGGGAGAAGAGATGGCTGTAGCTAGCACGGACTCCAAGAAAATTGGTGTCGGATGGGACTCGTGTGGGTGGCGTGTGCCGTACTGCTAGACATGAATGCTAGTTATGGCCCATGCCACCCCACTATATCGAGGTGCTGGTTACTCCACTATATCGAGTACGTAGAACAAATTTCCTGGAGTCCGTGCTCGGCCCTCCTCTATCTCTCTTCTCAGCCAGCCAGCAGACGCGCGGAGCCCGTCGTCTGTTTGCTCATATGCGGTCCCACATGTTAGTGAAAACGTAAGAGGACCCACTGAACCTGCACATCTTTCACCTCGACGTGCTGGTGATGAAAATCAAATCCAATAAAGATCTTCAGTGGCCGCTTTTGGAGTTACTCAAGAGTAGTAAGATTCTATTTACAGTTTAACCCAAGATGCACATCACGTGGCTTCACCTACCACTCTATTTTCTTGCATGACATGACCTGGATGCTGGATGTCCCACGTGTCGATAAAAGGAGGAAGAACTCGACCAAATCTTCGGTTGTGCTCTCGGATTAGACTAGTTGTGCTAACTTAAAATTTTATTGTGCAGAATGGATGCAAGTTTTGGTATTGGGAAGAAGAGTACAATGATATATTGATAGAGCACAATTTAGTAGATGTTCTAGCACTTTTAGCTAGCATAGAGGCTAGATATGAGACTAGTGCACTTGTTGATAGAATAGAGGCTAGACACGTCTACTTCTTTACACTCGAAGAAGAAAGAAGCACGCAAGATCGAGCCTCTGCAGATCAACAATGAATGCATCGAGAAGGCACTAATCCAACTTACAGGAGCAGTTACGGAAGTTGGGTATCTTCTAAAATGTATTCTTGTGGTTCTTGTTTTCTTTGGTCTTGCTTTTCTAGTCAAAATTTTGGTGATGTATTTCCATGTACCAAAAAATCAATGATGAAAAAAAGATATATGTTTGCAAAGAAAAATGTACGCGGCCGGGATGCGGTCGCGCGTTCGGCGCACGACCACCGCATCCGAGAAATGGCCCGGACATGACCCCATTGCCCTACCCAAACGGACAGAATCCGGGCAAAACAGAGGTTCGTTTGGGGTCGTGCGTTGGAGTTGGCCTTACAAGTGGGACCGCAGTTGAGGAAACCGACTATCGGCAAACCCCCACCTCGCCCGCCGCGCGATGGCTAAGTTAGAGAAACTAGGTTGAAGAGATTGCTGTAGCACAGACTCCAAGAAATATGGTGTCAGATGGAGGTCGTGCTGGTGGTGTGTGTCGTACTCCTGGACGTGAATGCTTGTTTTGGCCCATGCCACCCTACTACTCCTAGTACTACTTATAGTAGTAGTATCAAGGATTCGAGGTGCTGGTTACGTACAGCGAACACATTAACATATGGCCCACCTCACACTGTGGCCAAATTTCCTGGAGTCTGTGCTAGGTTAAAAAGTGTTCTTTGTGAGGATGGGTGGCTGGTCTCAAGTTTAAAAATTGTTGTATTACGTACGTAGACGTAGAGATAGTGCAGCATGTGAAGCTAGTACAAATAGTGTACTATTGTTGATTGGCCTCATCCGATAATCTGTTGCAATGCACGTACAATTATGTATTCGGAAAATATTTTTTTGCCTCGTCGCAGCACCCACTCAGAGAAGCGACTCGATAGCCATTCATAAATTTAGTAAGTTTATCACAGGCATATCATTTTATTACATAGAACAGGTCATCAACCCACAACAACAACGAGGATAGATTATAAATACTAAAGTTTTCATCACACAACAAATAACAAGCAATGAAATGAACTTCAACTCAACCAATCCTAGGTGTTGGAAACGCTTGCTTTGAACCACAAGTGATTCATTGGGAAGGGCCAGCTATTGTAAATATCGAGGCCAACGCAGGACTGATCATCTAGGCTGAAGCGGCCTACTATATCACGACCAGGGTAGGTAACCATCGAAATGTCCGACGTATAGATACAGTTGCTTCTCATAAATGGTAGTAACGTTGTGTCAACAGCAGCTGGATCGGCTTTCACCATCATTGGATAGTTTTGTCCAAGGAAGAGCCAGTTTACTCCAAGAGCGAGTTTACTCCAAGAGTACTAATAAATAACTTTGATGTGTCCCGTCAACTCGCAGAACGACGAGAAGCTTGCTTACTAAGCCTTCTCCCTCGCCAACGTGTGCGCGGTGGCTCGCAGCACGAGGAGAAACTTTTGCTTACAAGCGGTGGACGTGCAGCAGTTCATTTGGTGTCAGATTGCCAGAAGTACTACTATAGTACCATCATTATTGTTCGACTTCCGGAAGAGGAGAAGAGCCAAGCGCAAGGTCACCTACTAACCTAGTAGAGTACTACTATAGCCAAAGTTGGTCCACCTTTTTAGAGCATGGTTAATAAATATAGGCGGCTCTTGCAGCGGCACATCATTTAGAGCAAGTACTCTCTTCGTAGGAACAAAGGAAGTGAAACAAAAGTTGGAGTGGATGCTAGATTGCCAATTAAAAGATGATTACATAGGAAAAAAATCTTATAGCATTCTATCCTATGAATCAAACGACCAATGTAGGAAAATTATAAGGGGGGTCTCTCCAACAGTGTTCCTGGGCTCGCACCTAACATCAGGTGGTCGAACTTGGAGTCATTCATCTGGTACACGTGGCATCTCAGACCTGGACACAAGGTGACGCGACCTCTCACTTCCTCTGCCATTTGAAGCGGCGCGCCGGTGGAGGGCTAGCATACTCCAATATTAGGTTGGCTCTATGTGATGTGGCAACTTCATATACTAACCGGATGCTGGCTATACTACTACGGTACTCACACTCCAAGAAGTGACTCGAAAACCATTCATAAATTGAGTCTATGACATGCATTCGCAACTGAAATGTACCATTCATTAAATACAACAAGTCATCAACACACAATGACAACAAGGATACATGTTGGATTATAGATTATTTCCAACAAAACATTCTAGCAAATACTAAAGTTTTCATCACACAACAAATAACAAGCAATGAAATGAACTTCAACTCAACCAATCCTCGGCGTTGGAAACGCTTGCTTTGAACCATAGGTGCTCTCGGAAGGGCCAGCTATTGTCAATATCGAGAGCAACGCAGGACTGATCATCCAGGCTAAAGCGGCATATATCAGGACCAGGGTAGGGAACCACCGAAATGTCCGAGGTATAGATACAGTTGCTTCTCATAAATGGTAGTAACGTTGTGTCAACAGCAGCTGGATCGCCTTTCACCATCATTGGATAGTTTGGTCCAAGGAAGAGCGAGTTTGTTCCAAGACTATCAATACTGAACCAGGGAGAAGGTGTTTGCGCCAGCACACTAGTATCCATCCTGAATACCATGCAACGGGTGTTGGAATAGGTCAGGAGAGGGTGACCATGGGAGACAACACCTGCTTCCTCAGTAGTAACAGTCTGAGTGCACTATATACAGACAAGAAGAGGTGATCCATCAGAATTAGTTGCCAGGCGCCACTGAGTATATAAGTTCTGCTCCTCCTCATGCTCGTGATCATCACCATCATCATCTCCCCCTTGCTTATAAAATTTTTCAAGTATAGGTGGTGGAATGTTCACAGGACCTTGGAAACACAAGAAGAAGGTTAATTAGTAAAGGGAAACTTGCTAACCCGCATGCATGTGGATGAAACAATTATAATTACGGTGGAAGGCAAACATACCGAAACTACGAGGATCCCATGCAAAAACAGTGCCACGAGTGGTGGCAGCAAACACAAGATCCTCGTATTCAATTGCATCACAGTACACATCCATGTATAGAAACTGATTTTTTAGCAATATCCATCCAGTCGAACCACAAAGGACGGCAACAAGCTTGTCGAAGATAGCAACAACTTGATAGCTCTTGTAATTCCAAGAGCGGTTGGGAACTCGACAAATTGCTATCTTCAGTAGATGACAGTCACCATGATCGTATTTGAACGTACGTAGATCATCTGTGTGCTCAACCTCAGGGCACTCGGAGATTTTTGGAAGTGGAATCCGCTGACGAGTGTACACATTCACAAGTTCCCACTCGCAATTGTACCCAATATAAACAACCCAATCTTCATTTGTGCCAGCCCAGGACTTACCCTTAAGCGATGGCATCTTGACATCACACGTATCATTATCAAGCGGCATCAACTTGCACAAGGCGAGGCCTCCGTCGTCCGCGCCCATGCGAACAGGCTTATAGTGAAGAAGATAAGGGATATCAAACCACTCCTGGACCCTTGGGTTCCTTGTAATGATGTTATTAGTTGAGTCGAGAATGGGCTTGAACGAACCTGCCATGCTAGCCGAGGTGATGACGTCGCACCGATCAATGAGTTCCCCCACCACATCATCTTTCAGATCGGGGCAAGAATAACGGGGTCGTTTCCGGCTTGTTCCCTCCATGGAGAAGACGATCGAACAATGGCAGAAGGAAGGGTGAAGGTAAATGGAGGAGGGAGGAAGAGCATGCGACAGCAGTTCCAAATCAAGAGGGAAAGGCGAAGAGTCGGTGGACGGTTGCCAGTTTGCCACGATACACGAAGAGGCGCCCCGGCCTACACGTCCTTTCGGAAATTGTACAAAAGGACTCGCCGTCGTCTCACTGACATGTTGGAATGGGACCACATGTCAACGAAACATCGTGTGTAATTTCTCGTGCAAAATGCGATCTGGCCGCGTTGGCCCGAGGTGCCGCATTATTTCTCGACTTTATTTATTTTAATGTCGTGCCGTTCAGTTTTGAAGCACGACTAACTGGTACTGTTTGCAGAGAAAATATAAACTACTCTACCACTACTCCACCTCTAGTACTAGCAGTATAAAAAAGATATATAGGCTGGAGCTTCAGAGCTTTCTTGCTAAGGGCTGCCCACTTGCTTCTCACACTATCACCCTCTCTCCAGATCTAAAAAAGACGGCCTCTCTCTCCCTCCTCACCGGTGGTCACAGATCCGCCGGGGAAGAAAAGGACGTGCAGTGTTGACGCACTCGTCGTCGGCGAGCGAGGTCATGCACTGACGACAAGGCCGTCCTCTTAGACCTAGCGCCCGCGCGGGATGGCCTCCGTCCCCAAGCTCGCTGTCATAGTGCGTGTGGAGGACGATGACCACGAGCGAAGCCACTTCTCGCCGACCCTCAGGTATGCTACCTCTTTTCGAACCATACCCTTGTTCTATTGCCCCATCTTCCATGTCGCTGCATGTGGATCTTTTTCCACTCCACCATCTTCCCAATTTGCTATCCTTTGCTCTGCTGGTCACGCAGACGAAAACCTTAATTTGCACTATTAAAGGAAACCCTACTTCATGCAGACTAATCCATGTCTGGGTTGAATAAGGAAAGGAAGGGAGACTGTACTGTCCAAGAGAGTAGGCATCGAACCCGCATCCAGGTTGAGAAGGGGAAAATCAATAGCTAAGGAACGAGTCTCGTGTCTCTTGGTTGAAGAAGGGTAGAAAGGCATGACAACGCAATAGAGAATGACCAGGTCGATCGGTTTGTTGTCCTCACATAGGAAAAAGGTGGCTAATCATAACAAAAATGGGATGTAATCCACATATGCTGCCTGGATATTTGTTGCTCTGGGCAACCATACCTCCCTCACCACTCTATGCGTCCGTGGAGGTACATCGTACTGGTGGCCCACTGTCCGAATGGGCCTCGCATGCTCTTAGTCTAACTTTTTTGCTGTTAGTATAACGCCAGCAGTCAAGTCAAGCAATGTTACTGCTAAAGTGATGCCACATTTAACTAATGTCGCACTCAGTCTAATGCCACCGATAAATTTAAGCAATGCCATTTAATGTCACTGGATTATTTCAGGGTTAGCTGTTGATTGTGGATGTATTAAAGATTTTTCAACTAAGGCATTCTAATGATGTTGCACAGCCAGTATACCAACGATGAAACTTGTTACTACCTTCAGATTTTTGCACTGTTAATGCTTATAGATTACATACCTCACTTTCATGAGATAAGTTAATTTTTTTGTACAGTGTCACCAAAATGCCAAGGCGCTGATGTCATTTTATTTTGGTTAAACTGCACAAAAAATTATGAAGACAAGAGGAAAGGTTAAGAGTGGGCACCTCCTCCTCCGGCTGTTCTCTTGATTCGTTCGATCAAGTTTTTATGTTTGATCGATTATCAAGATTGGGATAGCAATTTTTAAGGTCCCCCCGAGTTCAAAATGATATTTACCTTGGCGGTACATGGTTTGCAATTCTTTTATACTGTCATTAGTTAATAATGCTAGTTACCTTCAGACTTTTGTACTTGGTTTAATGCTCATGCACAGCTAGTATACCAATGCTGAAACGTGTTACCTTTACATTTTGTATTGTTAATTCTTATAGAAATCTTTCGGTGCCAGAGTTTATTGAAATCTGTTTAGTAAAACCATTGTACTCTACCCTGTAATAAAATAACTACTCTACTGTTGCACTAGCCACTGGATTAGTGTATATTTGTAGTATTCGAAATTTCGAATGGTGTTGCATTAGCGTATGGACATAAATAAAGGGTGGCAAGCTTTCCCAGATATGTGCTCAAGAAAACTACTACCTGTTTTTCTAAATACTAGTAGATGTTTGGGTACTTTAAACTGAACCGCAAAAACCTCTTATATTAAGGAACAGAGGGTGTAGAGTTCACTCAAATTATCCCGGTAAAGCTAGTCACATCTTTGTTAAAATTAATGTTCATTATGTTATCGGAGGAGGTCTGTAAGTTTGTCTCTAATGCTTGTCGACTACATACCTGACATCATGATGTAATGTTAAGTCATTTCCTTTTGTACAGTGTCACTGAATTGTCAAGGCGGTGATGGCATTTTATTTTAGTTGAACTACACAAAATATGCTTAAAAGAAGAGGAAAGCTCAGGAATCGATCATTCTTTCAGAAAGAACTATATATGCCTTTCTGACATCAGCCTCTGTTGCCTTATTTATTCCTTCAAAAAGGTGGTTAGAAACAGTCTTGCTACCTTTTCCCATTAAGAAATTGGAATGCTTATATTTGTGAGTCTATGCTTCAACTAGTGCCACTTTTATAGTAATCACACTTTCAATATCTATGCAAACAGGGATGCCCGAGTTTAGTGGAACTGCACAAAAAGTCCAACTGGTTCAACATTAGGAGCATGTTTTCTCCCAAACCTTTATATCCAATTGGTGGCACTATGAGCTATTCATTAAAAAGGTACATGGTTTGCTACTATCTTGCTACTCTTTTTGTACTGTCATTAGATAGTAATACTAGTGGTTTGCATGTGAATGTATTGGCAGGGTGGACCTACATTGGAGGTGTAGGACATGATTCAATGACTGGATGCTCAATTTCGGTTGTATCAATTTCACCTCTTCCATCACTGCAAACATGGATATCCTTGGTCTGATGAAGAATATGCGCTATATTTCTACTCTAAACAAGCAAATCAATTCAGTATGAAATTGTCCAGGGCAAAACATGACTGTATCAAATTGTCCAGTGCAAAGCATGACAGATCTAAGCGGAAGAGACATGTTTAAACCGAAAATACAAGGTGGGGTATATGTTTACTAGCTGCTTGATATTTGTGCAGACAGAGATGTCTGCCCGTTGCTATTTAGCAAACACACAAAGTGACCGCAATTTTGGTTGAACTGTACAAGAGAATATTATAGTCACTGCATGCAGTGCCATTTGAAAATAGACACAGAAAGATTGGATAGTCACTTCATGGACTGCAGAAAAGTAGTACTGTACTATTTATTGGCCAACACTAGGTGCTTCATTGCTTTGGTCTGATTATACAATGGGCATCATTTTGCCTAAGTTAAAGTTTGTATTCCGAAAATAGTCTCGCCGTGTGATCAAGAGAAGACCAAATCATATTGCAGTGGAGGTTCCTCCATCATGTGTGGTTCATTCCCATGGTTCCAGCTGTTGGTGAAACCACTTACGTTTGCAAGAGGAATTGTAGACTTCACAAACAAATTTTTCATTCAGTCTGTACTGAATGTTGGCCAAGAGAAGCATCCATGTTAGTAGGAAGAACATATGTTTTTTCTAGATCTTTGCTTTTGGAGCTACATATTTGTATATGATCTGTGAATCATTGAGATGCATTAACATGTTGATCTTATGTATGGGAATCGTACTAGTTGGTTTTAGTTGTGGCTGATCTTTGCTTTTGGAGCTACATATTTGTATATGATCTGTGAATCATTGAGATGCATTAACAGTTCCTTATATCTGTTCGCTCAGTGTTTACAAGTTACCGATCGATCACTAGCTAGCCTACTAATGCGCTCCTGGCTGTTTTAGTTGCGACTCAAGATCCGAAGTGGCAGTTTTTTGAATAGAAATGCCTACCTCTGAAGAAACTGACAAGCTGCTCTGAAGAAAATGCCATGCGAATCTGAAGAAACTGCTAGCAAAAACGTTCGCAAATGCCTTATCTCCCAGCTAAAGTTCATCAATTAATGCACTCGGCTGCGACTCGTTGCATGCTGCTCCGCGTACTGGCTGCGAGCGATTTTGAGTGCCCGCATGCAGCCGGCCGTAATTAAGGCAGCTAACTGATGTGAAAAAAGAATTGTTGCGGGCCTTTTAAATCCGTGGAATCATTATTGACAAGGAGGGAGATGATTCGAGTGCACTCGTTTGACCGTAAGGCCGGCGTGCAACCCAGCACGGACGGGACGGCACAGTCAGAATTTCAGTTTCTCTAGTTTTCCACGGCAAGCTGGCGTGCTAAGCCATGCCTGCTTCATTATGCATCGAATTCCGATGACCGTCGCGCTACCTTCCGCTTATAAGTACTATTTCTCGGCCTTCTATGGTGGCACCGTGACCCAACTCGCCCTATCCTCATAAGCCCCCACCGGCCCGACGTTGCTCGCCACTTATCCTCGCTCTCGCCACGTCCGCCATGCCCCCGCCCGTCCGCGTAGGCGTGGCCGGAGGCGGTCACCGCCGGAACTAGTGTTCGGTTTTTCACCGGAAGGCAGACGGAGGGAGGAGGCATTCTATCGGTCTTTAGATGGAAATGCGGAGATCGAGGACTTGTTGGAGCGCGACCGCCTGGCGGAGGAGCAGGAGTTGTTGGAGCGCGACCGCTTGGCGGATGAGCAGCGTATCGCCGATTTGCGCCGCCAGCGGGACATGGAGCAGCAGCGCACCGACGCTCTGAGTCGCGAGCAGAGCGCCCGCACGTGGGCCGACTACGTGGAGGCCGGCGCCCGGCAAATAGCCCTGGAGGCTGTCGGGCACGCACGCGTTCGCGACGCCGATTTTTACTACCAGCTCGTCAAGTGGGTTTCCCGCTTAGAAGCCGAAGCTTCGGTGGACCACCCCGGCATGGAAAGGGCCAACGCGCGCGAGCAACGCGCCCTATCCCACCTCTGGCAAGTCCGAGGCGAGGCGGAGGACGCCGGTGCCGGCGTTTAGTGTGTACCGCAGATGGCGGCCGGCATCGTCTAGTTAGCTAAGAGTAAGTTAGTACTTGTACGCTACTAGAGTATTAGTGGAAGTAGATAGTTAACTTGGCTATGATGGTTGTCAACGTGGAAGTTCAGTACTCTATATGTGGAGCAGACCTGTTACTTTGCTCTGAATGTTGAACTTTCCATTTGAACATATGGAATGGGGTGTTATTTTTTTAAATGGGTTGTATTTGTCCTCCATGGGTTTAGAGGCTGACTTGTGGGCCTACCAAGTTGACGCATACACAACCAGGAGATGATTGTACGTGGAGAGGATGACAGCAGGGACCCGCCAAGGTCATGGCAGTACGCAAGCAAAGTGCCTCCTTATTTCAATCCAATAAAAAAAATGGCTCCTCGTAATGTATTTCTGACATCTGGGTCCCATGCCATTGTCAACGTAGTCAATAAACGAGAGAGTTGCACAACGAGCGGCTGACATCAGGGACCCAGCAGCTCGCCCAGTTATTTTTGTTTTGGGTTAATTTGATAAATGCCACTCCAAATCTGGTGTTTTAAGAAATGCCATTGTAATTTCCAAACTTTGAAAAATGCCATTTCATGCCATCCCCAGTGGCATTTTTCAAAGTCTGGAGTGGCGTTTTTTCAAAGTTTGCAAATTGCTGTGGCGTTTTCCAAAGTTTGCAAAAATTGCAGTGGCATTTTTCAAAGTTTGGAAATTGAAGTGGCATTTTTATGAATCGCCATATTTGTTGTGGCATTTATCTAATTTGTTTTTGAGACGGAAGCAGGGTGTCAACTGGGCTGTGCGGAGCACTCTGGCATGTCTAGACAGCCTTCTCTTTTATGTTTGCCACAGACCAGCCCAGTAGTTTTTTTTCTTTCTGAAAATGGCTAGCCCAGTTTTTTTGTGATTTGCCAAGAAAGTCGCTTTGTCAGGCCTATTGGGCTGCAAATCTTTCAAGACGAGGAGAGCTTCATTCGGCTGGACGAGAAAATGGCCTATCAGTAATGAGAAATGGGTTGTACATTTTTAAAACACATCAAACCGGCAATTACTTTCAAATTTCTTTTTTTCATTTCAAGATTTTAAATTGCATTAATTTTTATGCGTGGACAATTTGTTGGATTTTATATTGATATACATTTATTTTTAAAATCAGTTTGAATGTGACTCGAAATTTTGGGATTAAAAACAATTCGGACCGCACCGAAATATGCAACATTTCGTATAATTTTTTAACCGTGGTCACAATATGGGCTGTAATGCTAACAAAAAGAATATGGGCTCCAAAAAAACCTTCAGAATTAGCAAATGGGCTGTAAATTATTAGAAATAATGGCAGATGGGTTGTATGCTGTTTTCCACAGATTTGAGGCTTTCCTAAAAAAAAGGTTGACGCACAAGCAGTGACTGTTGGATGTCCATCCAACGGCCGTCGTGCTTCTTCAATCTCTGCTCTTCCTGCTGCAGCCTCTCAAACAAGCGCCGGCGGGACTGCCTGCTCCCTCCTCCCTGCGGCCGGCTGTGCTGCCGCGCAGGCTTCACCGCCCCACCGTACTCCCATCGCTGGCCTAGCCATCCCTCTACTCACCCACACCTGTTGTTATTCTCCGGCGACGGCAGACGAACCAGTAAACCCTCGTATAGTCGTACTCCCCTCCGCGTGGGAAACAACTGCTGAGTCTTCCTTGCCTCCGTGTCGTTCCCTTCCTAGGCCTCGCCGTCGTCCACCGCCCTGGTGCTCCCAGCGCGGCCTGGTCAACGTGGTCAACGACCGACATACATCTGAAGTGGACTGTACGTGGAGAGGCTGACAGCTGGGTCCACGGCCGCACGCAAGGAAATGCCTCCTTATTACGCGCAAAATAATGATTCCTCCACCTGACATCTGGGACCCACCGAAAGGGCCTCTGTATTTCGCGAAAAAAACGTTACCGCCGCTGACAGGTCGAACCCACCAGCTATATCTTCGCACGCAAGGAGGTGCGTCCTTATTACGCACAAAAAAATGAATACTCCCCCTGCTAGCTGGGACCCAGTATAGTGGCAGGCTGACTTGTGGGCCTACTAAGTTGACGGGGACGGAGGGCTTTGTCAACTTAGTCAATATGCACGATTCTAGCTCCAGTGAACGTATGATGTCCATCCAACGGCCGTAGTGCTTCTTCAACCTCTGGTCTTGTTGCTCCAGCCGCCCAAAGCAGCGCCGGTCGTGCCGCATGCTCCTGCCTCCCATGGCCGGCTGTGCTGCCGCGGAGAACTCACCGCCCCCTACTATTCCCACCGCTGGCCAGGCCCTGCGGCGATGGCAGCCTCACACCGCAGCCGAACCAGTGAACCCTCGTACTCCTCTCCGCGCGGGCTTCCACTGCCGCATCTTCCCCGGCTCCGCGTCATCCCCTTCCTAGGCCTCGCCGTCATCCACCGCACTGGTGCTCTCGGCGCGGCGTGGTCAACGTGGTCAAGGAACGGCTTCCATCGGACGTGGACTGTACATGGAGAGGCTGACAGCTGGGTCCACAGCCGCAGCAAGGAAGTGCCTCCTTATTACGCGGAAAATAATTATTCCTCCACCTGACAGCGGGGACCCACCGGACGGGCCACCGTATTTCGCGAAAAAAATGTTTCCCCCTGACTGCGGGGACCCACCAGCTACATCTTCGCACGCAAGGAAGTGCGTCCGAGCAAAAAAAACGATTCGCCCCCCTGACTGCTGGGACCCACCAGCTACATCTTCGCAGGCAAGGAAGTGCCTGACAGTCGGGGCCCACCTGGTCGAAGCGTGCGTAGCATTGTCATTCTGGTCGCGAACGTGTATGTACATACTGTTCGATGTAGAGGCGCGCACGTGTCGTAGTAGAGGCGCGCACGTAGCATGTACACGTACGTACAACGGCCAGTGTGCAAGAAAGAAAATACGGCCACATACGTACATACGGGCAGGGTCTCGATTGCCTACTCGCGCATACGTACGGCCAGGGCTCGTGTACATGGCTGGGTCGGAACGGAGAAACTACGTCGTCGTCGTGTTCATGGGGAGCCAACCGGTTGGGTCGGAACGGAATGCATCGTCGTGTTCATCGGGAGGGCTTGGACGGAACAGCCGATGGAAACAAGGCCTGGCGTACCGCAGAACGGAGGAAACGGCCTTGTGTTCGACCGGCCACGTTTGAAACGGGATCCTGCTCATCGGGAGGGGTTTGGCATACCGCAAAACGGAGGAAACGGACCTCCTACGGTCGAAACGGGGGTCCTGTTGATCGGGAGGGGTGTGGCGTACCGCAAAACGGAGGAAACGGACTTGTGTTGGAGCGCTACGGTCGAAACGGGGGTCCTGTTCATCGGGAGGGGTGCGGCGTACCACAAAACGGGACTCCACGGGACACTGTTCATCTCCACCGTCAACCCCCTCCAGCCTCCACGGGCTACTGTTCATCCACCGTCGACCTCCTCCAGCCTCCACCTGCGACTGTTCATCCACGGGCTCCTGTTCATCCAGCCTCCACCACGCGCTACTCCACCGGCTACTGTTCAACCAGCCCTCTCCACGGGCTCCTGTTCAACCACCCCTCCACGAGCTACTGTTCATCCAGCCCTCCACCGTCTACTGTTCATTCTGCCCTCCACGGAGTGGTACTGTTCATCCTGCCCTTCACGGGGTCCTGTTCATCCAGCCCCAACCGGCTCGATCGATCGGGGTCCTGTTCATCCAGAGGCAACACCACGGGGTCCTGTTCATCCACCCCCACCGGGAACTGTTCATCCAACCCCCCAGCAACGCTCACTGTTCATCCAGAGGCAGCATCGATCGGCTTCAGTTAGCAGCAGTAGCGAAGGAATCGCTCGATCGGGTTCAGTTAACAGCCATCGATCAATCGCTCGGGTTCAGTAACGCGTAGCCTGCAGTGCAATCACTCGGGTTCAGTTAGAGCCCAACGCCTCGCTCGGGTTCAGTTAGAGCCAACGCCTCGCACACACGGGTGTACGTGTACGAGAGAAACGCGCATCGCTCGGCCCCCGACCTCCCACCGTAACCGGGAACTCCCCGAAATTTTCCTCGCCCTCGCTTCTAACACGGTTTTTCCATCATGGACGGCCCAAAGAATGTCATGCAGCTGCGTCTCCGGCCCGCCCAGGACGAAAAGCCCATTTTTGTCATAGAAGTAGGAGCCCACCACATCTATGATGATACCGGGTTTTGTCACAATTATCGTCATAGAAGTGTCATATGTATGACAGAAAAAAAATTCGTTCGGCCCAAAATGTCACGGATGTCTCTTTTTTTTGTAGTGATCATCTCTATCCTTACAAGCAAGAATATCTCTAGTTGTTTCTTCATTCATAACATAACCTTTCGGTACCTTAGGCAATTCATATCTAAGAAGACTAGTTCTAGCAGGTGTTTCAGGAGTTTCAGTTTCAAGCTCATCATCAGATTCAACAACATCATGTTGTATTACTCTAGCAATCTGTTCATCAAGAAATTCACCAAGTGGCACATCATCATTATCAAGCAAGGTACTAGCATCATCATAAGCATTATCCATAGCAGAAGTAGCATCATCAATAACTTGCGACATATTAGAATTCATAGCATGTGGTGGAGTTGCAAGTTTACTCATAACAGAAGGTGAATCTAAAGCAGAAATGGATGGCAGTTCCTTACCTCCCCTCATCTTTGAGGGAAATATCTTAGTTTTGGATCCTTCAGATTCTTAATACTGATAATATGATAATAATCCCAAGTGACTCAACAAATATTGCTAGGCTCCCCGGCAACGGCGCCATGAAAAGGTCTTGATAACCCACAAGTATAGGGGATCGCAACAGTTTTCGAGGGTAGAGTATTCAACCCAAATTTATAGATTCGACACAAGGGGAGCCAAAGAATATTTGAAGGTATTAGCAGCTGAGTTGTCAATTCAACCACACCTGGAGATTAATTATCTGCAGCAAAGTGATCAGTAGCAAAGTAGTTTGATAGTTTTGATAATAGTAGCAGCAGCAACGGTGACAGTAACAGTGATAGCAGTAGTTTTGTAGCAAGTGTAACAGTGATGATAGCAATAGTAACTTAACAGAAAAAATAACATAAATTCGTAGGCATTGGATCAGTGACTTGTTGGATGATATTCATCATGTGACAGTTATAACCTAGGGCGATACGACACTAGCTCCAGTTCATCGATATAATGTAGGCATGTATTCCGTAAATAGTCATACGTGCTTTATTAAAAGAACTTGCATGACATATTTTGTCCTACCCTCCCGTGGCAGCGGGGTCCATACTGGAAACTAAGGGATATTAAGGCCTCCTTTTAGTAGAGAACCGGAACAAAGCATTAACACATAGTGAATACATGAACTCCTCAAACTATGGTCATCACCGGGAGTGGGCCCGGTTGTTGTCACGCCGGGGTTGCCGGATCATAACACATAGTAGGTGACTATAACTTGCAAGATCGGATCTAAAACATGGATATAATGATGAATTCATAAACGGTTTAGATCTGAGTTCATGGCACCCGGGCCCAAAGTGACAAGCATTAAGCATAGCAAAGTCATAGCAACATCAATCTAAGAACATAGTGGATACTAGGGATCAGGCCCTAACAAAACTAACTCGATTACATGATAAATCCATCCAACTCCTCACCGACCAGCGAGCCTACGAAGGAATTACTCACTCCCGGTGGGGAGCATCATGGAATTGGCGATGGAGATTGGTTGGTGATGACGAAGAATGAAGATCCCCCTCTTCGGAGCCCCAAACGGACTCCAGATCTGCCCTCCCGAGGAAGAACAGGGCTTGGCAGCGGCTCCGTCTCATGGAACACGATAATTCTTTCGCCCTGATTTTTTTCTCCGAAAACAGGAATTTATAGTGTCAGGGTTGAGGTCTGCGGGGCCACCAGGTGAGTACAACCCACCTGGGCGCGCCAGGAGAGGGGGATGATACGTCTCCGCCGTATCTATAATTTTTGATTGTTCCATGCCAATATTATACAACTTTCATATAATTTTGGCAACATTTTATACTATTTTTTGGGACTAACATATTGATCCAGTGCCTAGTGCCAGTTCCTGTTTGTTATCTTGCAAACCTATCCAAAAACACCTACAAAGTACTTCTAGTTTCGTACTTGTTCTAGGTAAAGCGAACGTTAAGCGTGCGTAGAGTTGTATCGGTGGTCGATAGAACTTGAGGGAATATTTGTTCTACCTTTAGCTCCTCGTTGGGTTCGACACTCTTATCGAAAGAGGCTACAATGGTCCCCTATACTTGTGGGTTATTAGGGGACGCACCCTGGTGGATTGTGCCCACCCAGGGGCCCCTCTTTGGTGGGTCTTGGCTCCAGTAATTCTCATTTATTCCATAAAAAATCCTCGCAAAGTTTCGTTCCATTCCGAGAACTTTTATTTCTGCACAAAAATAACACCATGGTAGTTCTGCTGAAAACAGCGTCAGTCCGGGGTTAGTTTCATTCAAATCATGCAAATTAGAGTCCAAAACAAGAGGGAAAACGTGAGAAAAAGTAGATACATTGGAGACGCATCAAGAAACTGTATGGAGTTTAGTACCATTCATTTCAACAAATATAAGTGATATTTCCTTGTAAAAGGTTGCCTCACAAATTTATGGTGATTTGATGTTTCTTTCAAATTCCAAACGGGGGTACATTTATATAATGAAGTCGACCCCTTCACCCCCCAACCCCCACACGCACACACACACATTATTATTTTGTTTAGAAGTTGAATCTGTAGCTAACTATACGTCCCTTAAAATGCCGCCAATTAAGTAGTAGTAAAAATTTAGTTAGTCTCAGTAGTGCAATGTGACACTATTGGAAGTTAATTCTACCTCATTTCATTTCTTCCCTTTCTATTTTATTATCTACTTAATTCTAAACTAATCATCTTGTATACCTTATATATTTCACAGTTGTACTAGATGAGGACTATGGGATATAAATTAGTCGAGTCCCCTCTACCGTGGACGGAACCCGGCAAATGCACTGCTGATGGAAAGTTATCAACGGGCCAAAGTGGAAATAATATACAAATGATGGACGTGCAATCGCACGCTAACCTACTAGAATCTTTACTACAATCAAATATCTTTGCCCTCTGGTGGGTTATGCATATTTCCTGACACATTCTTGAATTCTGAGGAAGAGGAGGAGGAAGAGTAGCAATGGTCATAAAGAGGAGAAAGGCACGTCATTTGGTTTTAAATGAGAGGGATCTAGCGAGAAATGCCCCGCTACGACGGGAAACTGAGCGGGAAGGGAGGGTCCAACAGGGAAATGAAAGGGTGCTACGTGGAGTGGAGTTTTTGTGTTGGGCCGTGTGTTGGAGATAACATGGCACATGGCGGATAGTCCGGACAACCACATATCTCCCCCACATATGTGATGGATTTGGAGGATCCCAGGCTGTCCAAACGGTTGGATTGTGGGGAGCCCGATAGGCGCCGGTTTGAAGTCTGAACACGCCAGGACATATGAGGGAGAAATGAATTTCGACCTTGAAGATTACCTTAATCATTTGTTTGATTCATTTATATGCATTGTAGCCCGTAGCAACGCACGAGCGTTCTACTAGTATACTAGCTTTCGTCCGGCGGGGCATCCAAACACGGCGGGGACGCATAGGACGTTGGCAATGGAGACAGGCATCACCGACCGTAGCTGGGCAGGACCGCCGTAGAGGCCCCTTCGTTGGCCCTGCCGACGACCACGCCTCTTTCAAGTATTGACCCAGAGCCCGCCACCGCGCGGAGACCGCGGGACCAAGGGTTATCACCATGAGCTCGCGAGGAGAAGATTATGAGCCTGTGATAGGAGAGCTCCGGGGGTGTCAATATTTCTGAAGAGGCTCCCAGACGGTTGGGGCCCCTACGGGCCCACTAAGCCGAGCTCCCATTGTTTGATAATCAAGACTAGGAGCCCCCCCAGGTTCTCGAAAACGGAAGGGACTTCAACTTCAGACAAGCTCGGGAGCTACTAACAGTGCCACACAACAGGGGTGACCTTTCTCAAGGAAGCCCGACATGGGGCATGTCCAGGGGCCCTGGAAGCCCATCTAAAAGCTAGGGACACGAGGGAGCCCTAAGGAGTAGGCTTGCACCCTGAGGACCCTATTGGCTCCCAAGTCATCATGGCGGCGTCCATGATGAGATCTATCCTTGTAAAACCCTAGCCATCATCGTGTGTATTAGGGGAGGGCTACGGTGCTCTCAAATCTGTCTATCCCCACATACTAGACTCTTGGTAGCAATTCATACACCCCATAGTAATGCCTCGCATGAGATATATCCACCACGAATAACAACACGAAGCAAGATGTAGGGTATTACTCATCACCGTTGGCCCGAACCTGGGTAAACTGTGTGTGTGGGCTCCACTCTGGTACTTCCAACCATGTTCACCACCCTACTGAGGGTACTGACGACTTTCCACTCCATCGAAGGTGGAGCCTCTATTTGATTTTGAGGCTCTAGACCCAAAGTAGTTCTCGGATATAACTTGGAGGCTTCGGGCCCAGAAGTTTCATACTTTCCAGGTACCACAAAAACTTTGTATAACGGGTGGATTTTTGTGGGGCCATAGAAATACCCCCATTCTCCACCAAAAGTTGGATGTAGACCAGATCTCAAGCCCCATCATTGTTGAGGCCTTCCAAGCTTTCACCCCCTCCTCTAATCAGATAAACTCAAATCCAATAGAGGAAAATAAAGAGAAAATATGAACATGTGTCTGCACCAAACCAATCTTGCATCCGCCAAGTGCTTTGTGTGATTTGTTATTCTTGGATTCGCGGGAAATCAAGGCGGATTGGTGGTGCCCGTGAGCTTCCAAGTAATGGATTTGTTTCATGGGAACATTTATGAGGGTTTGCCCCAAGAACTATCACTAGTGAAGGGTGTCGGTGTCAAAACCGGCGGATCTCGGGTAGGGGGTCCCGAACTGTGCGTCTAAGGTCGATGGTAACAGGAGACGGGGGACACGATGTTTACCCAGGTTTGGGCCCTCTCTATGGAGGTAATACCCTACTTCCTGCTTGACTGATCTTGATGAATATGAGTATTACAAGAGTTGATCTACCACGAGATCGTAATGGCTAAAACCCTAAGAGTCTAGCCTGTATGACTATGATTATTCTGCCCTCTACGGACTAAGACCTCCGTTTTATATAGACACCGGAGGGGACTAGGGTTGTACAAAGTCGGTTACAAAGAAAGGGGTCTTCATATCAGGACGCCAAGCTTGCCTTCCACGCCAAGGAGAGTCCTATCCGGACACGGGAGAGAGTCTTCGGTCTTGTATCTTCACAGCCCATCAGTCCAGCCCACGTACTATAGTCCGGACGCCCGAGGACCCCTTAATCCAGGACTCCCTCAGTAGCCCCTGAACCAGGCTTCAATGACGACGTGTCCGGCGCGCAGATTATCGTCGGCATTGCGAGGCAGGTTCCTTATCCGAGTACTCGAACACAGTCTTCGGACTCAACGAACGTGTCCGGCTCTGCAAAACAAATACCACACACCACCGCAGAGAGCATAATATTTCACGAGTCCAATCCGCTAGCAACTTTTTGTAGCGTGACGTCACGTCACCGCCCAGTGTTTATATCAAACCATTTTTTAGCCTGTCGCTCCATGTTCTGAGACGCGGTTTCATTGGCACGTCTTGTCGCAGCAGAGATCGTGTCCCCTTATTACGGGATCCTCATCAGCACGGGCGTGGGTATTCCAACCGTCCGGTTGGCATGATTCCTTAAGAATAGGCAGGTTTTAAGGCCGAGGAGGAGGCATTCGATATTCATTGTCTTTATAAAGGGACCAAGGCCCGTTTTGCTTCTTTACACCAACCCTTTCCTCAGCCTCTCCACCCTCAAGCTCCAGCGCTCAAGGTTCGATTGCTTCGAGCTTCCCAGTCATGTCCGGTCCCAACCTTCAAGGTCGGTCGGTGCCATCCTCTGTCACAGAGGAGGATATCGTAAAGCTCCGGGCGGCTAGATACCTGACCGCGGAAATCCCCCACAGGTTTCCTGCTCAAGGCCAGGTTATTCCTACCCCTAGATCCAGCGAGAGGGTCGTATTCATCTCCCACTTCCTCCGATGGTTAGGGTTCGCTCTCCACCCCTTTGTTCGAGGGCACATGTTCTATTACGGGCTAGATTTTCATGATCTAACTCCAGACTCCTTTCTTCACGTCTCGGCGTTCATTATCACGTGCGAGGCCTTCCTCCGTATTCCCCCACACTTCGGCTTGTGGCTTAAGACCTTTAATGTAAAGCCGAAGGTAGTTGATGGGAAACAAGCGGAGTGCGGTGGTGCTACAGTGAGCAAACTCATCAACGCTCCTTGGCTAAAAGGATCCTTCACAGAATCTTCCGACTTATGGCAGCGGGAGTGGTTTTACATCACTGAACCCTGTGGTACCAAGTGGGCAGCTACACCTGCGTTCCAATCTGGTCCTCCAATTCAGCTCGCATCATGGGTCAATAAGGGGTTGGACTGGGGGTCAATTGATGAAGTGCAGACTCTACAGAGCCACATACGGAGTCTCCTTGAGAAGAACACCGAATCATCGACGTGATTCAAGTAATGTTAGTCCGCCAGGTCCTCCCGTGCCAGCGACGGCCACTCCGTATGTGGGAGTTCAATCCGGAAGGACCACGAACCCTTCAAAACTTCTTCGGCGCGACGCACAAAGGAATGTGGAAGTTATTTTTCAGGACACGAAAACAATGGCCGATACTACAGAGGACATCGGCCTTGACTGCAACCATCCGGATACCTCGGTAAGCATTTGACTCCCAAACACAGTTTAGTTAAACATCTCATAATAAAATACTGAGAAGACCACCTTTTTCCAGGGCTGGATAAAGAAGGCGGAGCGAATTAGGTGTTCGCCCCCCCCCCTCCCTAAAGACTCAACTAGTCCCGTGCTAACAAGGATGCTGGTCCCGGCGCCCTACCAGGCGCCGGTGAAAGAGGACAATAAGGAGAGCGGGGGAGCCAAAGGTAGCCTCGAAGGTACACCAGACACCGTGTGCGGGGAGATTAAGGCTCCCTCCTCCGAAGACAAAAGAGAAGGAGAAGCTGACATCCTTTCTCCTCGTGATAAGAAAAGGGCCGCCTCCGAAGATTGGGAGGTAAAGGCTCCTAAGCGAGGTAAGACGCCCCTGTCAGGCGGTTCGGGCTCGGAAGGCAATGTTGTCGCACAGTTCCTCCATAAGGACAAGCCTTCAGCCGAATCGTAAGTGAACAAGGATGTTTTAAACATATCCCGTTCCTTTTCCTATTACCAGGGTGACATCTAGAACACATGTTTTTGCAGTCCGGCACACAGTCTTCCTCAACAATCCTCCTCTTCGGGGGATCTTCTTCCGGAGATGATGGAAAGTGAGACGCCTCCGCAAGCCTCCTCGCCCAACAGGGCGGACGACATCGAGGTGTCATCCCGGAGGATCTCGCCCGATCAACAGAGGATAATGGAGAAAACGCCCCAAGGTGAAACTTTGACCGCCCGGGGTCCGGGGTGTGCGGTCCCTGCGGGGATTAACAATAAAGGAACCGGACTATCCGGCTTACAGCCGGGGACGACTCTAGGGTCAAGCAAACATATCCTTCCAAAGGGAGTCCGTGCTCCCACAACTGCTTCCAAGAATGCGGAGGCGCCGGATACACTAATGGACATGTTGCGATATTCGCCCGTCTCAGAGGAACATCGTACTTTGATGGGTACGGTGGTTGAGAGGATTCTGTCCACGAAAAGCGGATTGAATGAAGCTTTCACGAGCCTACTAAGAGGCTTCGAGGTATGCAATGTTATATTTTCGATTGCGCTGTATACGCAAAATGCACCTGTGTATAGATAGTAGCCCCTGAGACTCTGGTTGGCGTCCAAAGGGAGGCAATCAGAGGATCGAAAAAGAATTGCCCAGGAAATAATCCAATTAATGTGCACACAGGCTGTTACCTCCATGACGACTGCCCACGCTACAGAGGTTGCAGGTCTGAAGCAAAAACTTGATGTGGCGGATGATGACATCATGCTTATTAACAAGCGGCTCGACGAGGCGCAAGGTATGTTTGGGGGCGGTCAGTGTATGTATGTATAATAACACGGGCACGAAGCTAGAATTATATTCTGAGACATGCGTTTCTGCAGATAGTGCCGCCACTGTGGATACCCTTCGAGCTGAACTTGCCCGAGCCAAGGAGCAAGCTCGGATGAGTAATGTGGCTGCCAAGAAGGCAATGGATGAGCTAAAAGCCGGACAGGCTGCTCAGCGCCAATGTGAGGAGAAAATGTCTACCATGGCGCGCGAGCTGAAAGAAGCCACTGTCCGGTGCGAATTCCTCGAGAGGGATAACAAAGCCAAAGCGGCCGATCTTGACAAGGCCTTACAAGAGGCGAGAGGGGCACGATCTGAGTCTAGAGCGGCTCGGGAATAGATCCGGCAAGCTGGGGAGATAGCGGCCGGTAAGCCTTTCTTATTACAGACTAAATTCGGCGATCCGAAGTATTCCCCTCTTAATCAAATGTGGAGCTCTCCAGACGCATTCTTGGACTTGCCGAAGAGCGCCTCCGATGCGGCGCAGTTTTATGAAGCGCAAGAAGGGTATGCAACGGAGAAGCTTTTCTGGTCACAATTCGGCATGCCAAAGCGCTCGCTGCTGCTGAACGAACAGATGGCCCAGTGGGCCGAACTCCACAAGATATCCGGTTCTCCCTTGAAGGACGTCGTGGTCCGGCTGTGGCCGACTGAGCAATTTCCGAATAGTTATTTCGGTTTGGTGCGGCGACTTGTCGATGCGGTGCCGCGTATCGACGCTGTTAAGGTCAACATGCATTGAAGGTGCACGGATGGCCTTTGCCCGCGTCAAGACGTACTGGGCGAAGATGAAGGCCACCGATATTGCAGCAAAAAGTCCACCCAAGGGCAAGGAGCATCACACGCTAGAGCATTATTTCGAGGATGTCTTAGAGGGCGCCCACTTGATAGAGGGTCAGTGCTCGAAAGATATGATATTCGAGTGAAATGTATTGGGATTGTAAAAACAATATTATGATACCTGTGCGGCCGTATTTTATATAATCTGAAATTTTCCAGTCGTCGGCTTCAGCCCCCTCGCGTAAAATACTGGGGTGTTCGGAAAAGCACTTGATCACTCTTGACTCAACGTCTTGGTCCGTGAAGGAGGTGTTAATGCGGCGAACCAGGCAATCGGACTATAGGGCTTTAACACTTTCACTTAGCCATAGGAGTTCGACGGTGGGCCTACGATATATCCCCTGGTATGTACGCAGTTATCCGAATACGGTGCGTTACATGGGTGACCTTAGGAACGACCCTTCGCGTAAGACGGAAAGAATCACGAAAGATTCTAGTAAGTCATCGATGGTTGACCAGCTCTCGCCGCATCATGATAGTCAGTTTTCGGCTTTCTCTACTAAGGTGCTCGTCCAGATAAACCGGGACATAATCGCAGTAGTTCTCCCTTTACTACCCTAGCTGATATAGCAGAACGTAAGGTAGTAAGCACAGGAGCCGGGCAACCCAACTATTGACCAAAGACATGATTCGGAGCTGGTGCATATAAGGCCAAACTCGTGACGCAGAAGTGTGCTATAAAGCTGTTCGGACTTTGTCGGCAACTCATTTGTTCCCATATCGAGCCCCTGGCAATCTGTGCCGAGGTGCGAGTGTGAAACAACCGGAAAAAATGTAGCTCTTTAGAAAAAGCGAATACTAGATACGGATTATGTTCACACGAACCTGATTGATATGTCAATTGCCATTTTACAAATAATAACACCACGACCCAGGCTATTTGACATGCCGGTGGTCGAAGGCTGAGGGAGAAGGCACTTTACAGGCTCGAAATAGAGAGTGCGGTCTACACAAAATTATTTGGACCTCCTGTCGCACGTCCGCGTCGCCTTGCCTCGGTGAAAGGATTCCTTAACAGGAATAACCTTTGGGTGAGTGTATGAAGCCGAACTCCGAAAGAGTCCGTGAGATGACCAGTGTTTGAGCCACCTATGATAAGATATAAGAAACGGTTAGAAAAGAAAAAGGATTAAATGGAAATGCTTGCAGGCCTGTCCGTATTGTGCCTCCGCCGATGACCAAGGTATTTTAAGTACATAATTATGCATGCGTGATATAGACTTCGCGTGTGTGTAAGGCAAACGACGGAGGCCGAACTGCTAATCCAGCTCTGAGATTGATCGGTTCAATTTAAGAGGGACCGGCGGCTTAATGGCCGCTAAGTTATGCGGCTTGATGAGGCCGCTTTGTACTTCGGCCGTAATAACCATAGTATGGTTTTCTGAACGGAGGGAGTGTTCCGTATTTCCATTTACTGTTATGATGCCGCGTGGACCGGGCATTTTAAGTTTTGCGCAGGCATAGAGTGGGACCGCATTAAAACGAGCAAAAGCGGTATGCCCCAGAAGTGTATGGTAGCTACTGTGGAACGGGGCAATATCAAAGGTCAAGTCCTCGCTTCGGAAGTTGTTCGGCGAACCGAAAACGACTTCTAGTGTGATGGAGCCCGTGCAGCGAGCTTCTATGCCGGGTATTGCTCCCTTGAGGATAGTTGCGGTGGGCTTGATTCTTGAAGGATCAATGCCCATTTTGCGGACAGTGTCTTGGTAGAGTAGATTAAGGCAACTGCCGCCGTCCATAAGGACTTCCGTGAGATGGAACCCATCGATAATTGGATCGATGATCAGAGCTGCCAAACCTTTAGGACGGATATGACTAAATTTTGGGGGGGGGGCAGCTCCATGGCGTATGCGTCATGTGGTGCGCGCCTGCACTCCTCTGTAGGGGTGTGCGTCACATATACCATGTTTACGGTTTTCCCTTCGGGGGGAAATTGTTTTGAACCCCGGTATTCGGCTGGCGAGTCTCTTCGTCATCGCTGTCACTAGGCGGCCTCTTCCCCTTGTGTTCGGCATTAAGCTTGCCGGCTTGTTTGAAGACCCAGCAGCTTCTGTTAGTGTGAGTAGCTGGTTTATCGGGGGTGCCATGAATCTGGCAGGGTCGATCCAGTATCTTGTCTAGATTGGATGGTCCATCTCTATTTGCCTTGAATGGCCTTTTCCGCTGACCTGGTTTGGAGCCGCTAAACCCAACGTTAACCACCGTGTCTTGCGTTATTTCGTTATTATTGTGACGCTTGTGTTTATTGCGTCGTGGCTTGCCATTGCTGTCTCGGACTTCGGAAGTGCCCGAATCGCTGGTGCTGTTACTTCTACGAGCGAGCCACCTACCGTCTCCCGCGCAAAAGCGGGTCATTAGAGCGGTAAGGGCTGCCATGGATTTTGGTTTTTCTTGACCGAGGTGGCGGGCGAGCCACTCATCCCGGACGCTGTGTTTGAAGGCCGCGAGGGCTTCGGCGTCTGGACAATCGACAATTTGGTTCTTTTTGACTAAGAACCTAGTCCAGAGCTTCCTGGCTGACTCTCCGGGCTGCTGGATGATGTGACTTAAGTCATCGGCATCTGGCGGTCGGACATATGTGCCTTGGAAGTTATCACGAAAGGCGTCTTCCAGGTCTTCCCAGCTACCAACGGAGTTCTCGGGCAGACTGTTCAACCAGTACCGGGCTGGTCCTTTGAGTTTTAGTGGGAGGTATTTGATGGCATGGAGATCATTGCCGCGGGCCATATGAATGTGAAGAAGAAAATCCGTGATCCATACCGCGGGGTCTGTTGTCCCATCATATGATTCGATGTTTACGGGTTTGAACCCTTCTGGGAATTCGTGCTCCATTACCTCGTCAGTGAAGCAAAGGGGGTGTGTGGCGCCTCTGTATCGGGCCACGTCGCGACGTAGCTCGGATGGAGTCCGTCTGCGGTTCTCGGCCCGGGCGTGAGTATGATTGTTGCGTCCGGCTAGATAGCCGTTGTCTCGTGTCGGGGCGCGTCCCCGTGAACCATAGATCGATCTGTTCTAACATGCTCTACTGTCCAAGCCCTACCGCAGGTCGTAGGTATGTCCCCGAGCTGTTTTCTCTCTGCCTTTACGGTGAGGTGGGCCGGGCTGGTGTTCGGCTTGAGTTGCCGCTTTATCCCGACCATGTGGTGGTTGGTCAGCCGCATTGCGCGATGATGGTACGGGCTCCAGCGCCTCATCCTCGAACTGAGATAGCAATTTACGCTTCGGGTAACTTTTGGCCGGGCGCTTGAGGCCGTATTCCTCTGCTGCCAGGACATCAGTCCATCTATCATTGAGCAGATCTTGATCAGCTTGAAGCTGCTGTTGCTTCTTTTTCAGGCTCCTTGCAGTGGCTATTAGCCGGCGCTTAAAGCGCTCCTGCTCGAGAGGTTCCTCAGGCATGATAAAGTCCTCGTTGCCGAGGCTCACCTCCTCCTCGGAGAGCGGAAGATAATTACTATCCTCCGAGTCTTCGTGTATGGCATGTTCATCAGGGCTAACTTGCCCGTGTTCCCGTTCGTCCTGTTCGGAAGTTGCTTCAACGGGGTCTTCATTGTCTTCGGCACCGTCTGGAGTGTTATCTTCTCTTGTGCCCGTATTGCTATCTTTTTGTACGGCGTGATTTAGAGCGGCGCCGCTGACGTCGGCGTTTTGGCTGTATCTCGGGAGGTTTATCCTCGACTGGATCCTTCTGGTTGTCTCCATTGTTCTCTTTAGGTGTGTCCACCATGTATACGTCATACGAGGAAGTGGCCGTCCAACATCCGGTAAACGGCGGGTTTTGGGCCTCCTCTTCTCCGGCATCGTCGTCCATACCGTCGATGTCTTCGGAGCCGTAATCGAGCATGTCGGTTAGGTCCTCGACAGTGGGTATGAAGTGGGCGGTGGGTGGGAAACAAAATTCTCCGTCATCAGCCTCCAGTTCGAACCAGATATAATTCGACTGTGAGTCCCCCGCTAAGGAGAGTGTTTTTAATGAGTTTAGCACGTCGCCTAAAGGCGAGTGCTGGAAGATGTCCGCGGAGCTGAATTCGACGATCGACGCCCGATCAAGCTCGTCGTGCGCGGACGCACATGCTTCGGAACCTGTAGCCAGAGACGTGTCCGAGGTTCCGGTAACACAGATCCCACCCGAGGTAGGGTCTGTGTGCGGCTCCGACGCCGCTGAATCTGCGGCCTCTATGGCGGGGTTGAGCCTCCCGTCCTCGGATGGCGTGATCTGCTCCGGATCTAGGGCCAGAGCAGTTGCAGGCGCTATCTCCTGGATATGATCTGATGACAGATTTAAGTCATGTTCATCGTGGTGACAGGGAGCGGCTGCCGCGGTCTCGAATCCGTCGAAGATCAAGTCTCCGCGGATGTCCGTGACGTAGTTCAACCTTCCGAATCTGACTTGATGGCCAGGGGCGTAGCTGTCGATCTGCTCTAGATGGCCAAGTGAGTTGGCCTGCAGTGCGAAGCCACCGAATACGTAGATCTGTCCGGGGAGGAATACTTCTCCCTGAACAACATTGTTGTAGATGATTCACGGGGCCATCGAACCTCTTGACGATGACACAGCGGAAACTCTCAATGAAAGTACCAATGTCGGTGTCAAAACTGGCAGATCTCGGGTAGGGGGCCCGAACCTGGGTAAACATCGTGTCCCCCGTCTCCTGTTACCATCGACCTTAAACGCATAGTTCGGGACCCCCTACCCGAGATCCGCCGGTTTTGACACCGACAAAGGGTGTTCGAGCTTTCGATGGCATGGGCGCTCAAAGAACCAGGTGAGACATTCCTTGTCGTGAGGCCATTTGTTGGCCTCCACCTTCCTAGCAGAGTTAGCCCCCCAACTTCGAGATACATTTTGGTCTTCAACACTTGTGATTATTTCTCCAGCCATGCATAACTTTTGATGGATCTCACACCGTGTCCACTTCACTAAAACCATGAAACAATGAGACAAAAGAGTCCACGGGCGAATAATTTAAAAAAGAAAAATGCTAAATAGAAACTATGTGGCAGAGCATGCATATGCTTTCGTGTGCTTGTTGTTGGCTTAACTTTTTTTATGGTTGCTCGGAGAATTCATTTTTTATTTTCTTTAAATTAGAACTCGTGCATGATTTTCATGTCTAGCGCTTTCCTTCAAAAGAATATCCGATGTAATGCAATTACAATGAAAAAAATCATGAAAAACATGCTTGAAAGTTTTCCAAAATTATCAAGAAAACAGTACAACATGTTAAAAGGATGATGTTCTATCAACACTAATTATTCTTGAATTTATTTTTTCATATGCCGTAAATAAATTTATGCTTGTACTTGAAATTTTACATGTCTTCCCGCAAAATAAAAGAGAAGAAATTTTACATGTCTATAAAAAGCCATCTCTTCAACATACTGTATTTTTTGAGATTTTTTTTCAAAAAAAAAACTAAATATGGTTTCCCGGAAAAAACAAGAACAACTAAAAATAGTTCCATTGATCCATTCACCATAACTTTGGTTTGCATCGACAATTTCTCCTTCCACCACTGTGCTCTTTTCTTCGGCCTTCTTCCCGGCCAGATGGTCCAGATCAGGCCACGTTGTGCAGTGCACCCATAGCTAAATCCAGGTTTCTTCGGCCTTCACCGTCGCTGAATCAGCCCGCTTCCCGCATCTGCCGATCTCCCCCGCTCCCCACCTCCCCTTTCCATCGGGCCGTAGCCACCGCACCGCCCCCGATGGCCTCCTCCGCCGCCGGCGCCGGCAAGTCACTGATCCAGACATTCCGCAAATTCTTCAAGAAGCCGTGGGAGATCACCGGCCCGTGCTCCTCGCCCGAGTACCGCAGCGCGGTCCCGGGCGCGCTCGAGTACCGTCAAACCTGCCCGGCCACCCTTCGCGAGGACTCCCCCAGGGCCATCATCCCCACCTCCGACCCGGAGACCGTGTTCGACATCAAGTACTACCCGCGCGACTGCCGCCGCAACCGCCCGCCCGTCCGCCGCACTCTCCTCCGCAAGCCCGACCTCGAGCGCTACATGGCCGCCAAGCAGTTCGACCCCGCCAAGGACTTCCCTGTCCCCTACGTCAATTCTGCCGTCGAGGAGGACTACAGCGCCGTCGGCGGCGGCTACACCCAGTGATCCAGGTGAGGGCTGCTACCTTTAGATCTGGGGTTAGAGCTAGGGTTCCGTGTCATGCAGGCCTAATTGCAATCTTAATCTGAATCAGTGTGTGTCTGTTCTTTTATAGAATCAAATGTAGGCTCGGGGCGTCAGTACGTGTGCAATAGTTGATAACCCAACCTTGCTTTGTGAAATGAGATATTCTTTCTTGTTGCAACTCGTGAAATAGTTAGCTAATTATGATGGTTTGTTCAACAGTAACCCAACTTCATCACCATCCTTTTAGAGGGAAATGCATCATGCGGCATAAGTTTTTAGTTATGGCCTGAAGTCAAGGTTTAGTATATCATTGTGAGTTGCTAAGGCCGCGTTCGGCAGTCCACGCTCCTTCAAATCCTAGAATCTACGGAGCAGCTGTTAGCTCGCTCCAGGGATTATAACCCCAGCTCCGTCCGCTCTGGGAGCGGAGCGGAGGGACACCGAACGCGCCCTAAGTCTCTGGTTTTCAAGTGTATATCAAAGATATATTGGTTGCCTTGAACATTGTGATGTAAAATGAGGATGACATTTAAACGAGCTATGAGAACAACAAGTCCTGTCTTCCATTCCTTTGAGCCTACGGACGCTGCAAGAATCCAGTTCCAGCACCATCCTACCCTATTGTTTCAAAACAGCAGGCTTACGCTTTAAGGTTCATGTCGGGAACCGTTTGAACCACTCACAACTTCTTTCATGACAACATCTAATCAAAGCAAAAGAAAGGATGGCAGAAAGTTAGGAATAATCCAAACTACAAAGTTCATTTTGTACTGCAGGCGGTTCCATTTCTTTCTTGATCGGAGTTCTGGGTATGGGCTTATATGGTTCCAGTGAACCAGGATTAGATTTGGAATGATAAATTAATCAATCATACCCTGGGCTTCCCCCAAGGTGACACTGAAGGTTACCTCCTTTTGTGCGTCCCTCACCTCCATGAGGATGATCCACTGGATTCATTGCAAATATGGACGGGGAGCGGTCTCAAGTTTTTTGGGGTCCTCGAGATCGCATTTTAGGCCGAGTAGAGACGCTAGGGAGTCTCAAACAAATACGATGAACATTGACATGGCCAAGGCTCTAGGTTTTTTATATTTTGTTTATTGCATGCATTTCTTCCATGGTCCGTTGCTATATTATGTGTATGTACTTATTAATGTTGTCTGGAAGGAAGAATCATAATTTGTTTGTGTTGCGTGTAAGTTTTATTTATTTTGAGTAGGCTGTGTTTCAAGTTAGTTGGTTCATGCTAACTTCAGTAGATGTAATCTTTCACTCTAGAGTGCACAAATTTTGTTTTGAACTTTTGATTAGTTAGCTCTATACTTCACTTTACATAAAGAGCTAGGATGTTTTGTTGTACATTTGGGAGAACTGGAATTAGCAGGACTCTCATCTTGTAACATGCCTAGAGGTAACAAATGAGACGACCTTGCAATATATGGAACTGGTTCTAACCAATTAATTGCTGGCTCAATCTTAATGCAACATGGATATGAGGTTTACACTTTTTTCAGTGGGATATCTAGCGGGCATTATAAATATAATTCTCTTTCAATTCTCTTTCAGTACTGACCAAAAGTGTCTGATTGATTTTCTCTTAACATGTTTTTGTGTTTTTGAGTAAATCAACATGGATCGATAGGGTGTGTCAAAACAAAAAACATGGATTGATAGTTGGTACAGTAGCTTCTGATTTTTTGCAGTGGATCTGGAGATATGAACCATGATTAATTTTGATCAGTAACTGCCTATGCGATATTTTTGAAACCATGGCTAAAGATCTCCTGGCTAATTCATGCATATGAAGCACCTAAATACCAACCTTATTTTAATTGTGTTACACATCTGTGATACATCTGAGTTATTATTTTATAAAGGCACAACTGTGCAAGAGATGAAACAATCTGTCACAGATGAGATGCTTTCAGTATTTGAGTTTGACATGCTAGGTTTCAGAGGTTCAAGAGCCTTCTAATAGTTTCTATTTGGGTGTGCTGAAATTGACTGGAGATGAAGAAGTTACATGCTATGGTTATGAAGCCAGTTCAATTCTACACCAGCTATGTTATTGGGGTCAATAAATGGTTAAACTGACTAAGCTAATGTATTTACCACCAATTTTATCCTCTTTGGGACTAATGTGATCAATATGGCTACCAAGATGTTTGGTTGGCAAAAGTTGAGCTATGCTATTGCGTTGCTGAGGCAAGCAAAGTAGGCTGGTTAGGTCCAGAATTTATGCGGCAGATTCCAAAATGTTTAATCTACCGTAATAGCAGCTTTGCATGTATTTATTATGTCAGCGTGCTGATTTCCCTCAAACCAAGAAAATCTTTTTGAAGGTCAATAAATATGCTGAATACAGAGTAGGCAGTTTGTTTACTTTTGTGATTCAATGAATAATATATTTATCAATGTACACTGACACGCCTAGATGGCGTGTCGCATATGGGAAAGCGCTTAGACCTTTCCAAGTTCTCGTCACTACGATAATGTTCCTCCATGCAGAAATTTAAACCATTTTATTGAGGGTAAGTTTGGTTTGAGCCATTTGGCATTGTTCTTTCTCGTTGGCGTTTTAATTTTCTTTCCATAGTAGTCGTTAACAGTGACCTACATACTCTCCATATAGTGAAATTCTGCTTGGAAAAATATATTATTGCTAACTGCTCATTGTCATCGTGTTTGTTATCTTATTATAACTTATGTTCAGAATATCTAGTTCTTTCCTTGCTTGCCTTCTCATTTGCATTATCTGTGCCATATTCATTTAATGAGTTTCTTTCATGAATATCATCCTGCCAATGTCTGTCTTGTAGCATGCTTAATAATTGCATCAGGGCAACTGTTATCAGCATCTACTTTCAACCTGCCATACATTTTCACTGGCAGCATCTGCATTGTAGTACTACCCTGTTACTCACTTTATTGAGTGGTACAGGCTGTATGCCCGTAACTGGAATTGTACATGCTGGTCTTTTATCTAGATTTCCGGGTACCTTCTAGAGTTCGGGCCTTTGCCTATCTAAATCTATGATGAGAGAAGACACTTGCTACTAGCCACTAGCTAGAGTTTGGCCTTTGCTTATCTAAATCTATGACGAGAGAAGACACTTGCTCTAGCTACTAGCTATAGTTTGGGCCTTTGCCTATCTAACTCTAGACCTGAAGTTGAAGTCATGTCTAATTATTTCACTTCGTTTGCCAGGTCTTGTGGTCACGCTGCAGCCGAAGCTGCACTCACTTCATTTCCGCTCTTCCTTGGAAGTCCCTTCCTCTTTTGTTTCGGAGAAATTTTTCTGGTTGTAAAAGATGATGGTGGCAATAATATGGCTCTTGCGGAGTAAACCGGATGCACCTACCTTGTAAGTTGTGTTCCAAAGTCAGCCAGCCTAATGCTGATCTGTGGTTTAATGAAATTTATGAAAAACTCAAATCTTCTGCTGGAATCGGCACATGATCTACTTGAACTGCGTTTTGACAGACCAATGGAATGATTTCTTTGTACAATGTAGAACATGGTCTACACATGGCTTGGGGTTGTAACTCCCATTCGCATGTTGCAACCGCTGGTCCATCGAGGCTGTGTGCATGCGGTTTTACACACTTGGCTCACTGTGGCTGGGAACGCGCAATCTGCATCATCAGACCTGTGTATAAAAGAAATTAAAATCAAAATTAAAATCAAAATCACTGGCCAAGGTTGAATCCAACCAGAATTTAGATTGAAGCTACCGATTGTGACTGCCCTATAAATTTCTCAGTACGGATGTGTCCAATATAGACTTGCTTGGAGTTAGAATGCACACCAGCCGTCTGCTCTTTTGCTTTACCGCCAGCGTTACTACCTTTGATGGCGAATAACTGAGCATGCACAATGGTTTGCATGTTTCTTGTGCTTGTCTCTTTAGCTCTGCCGCATGCATGCCGTCTGATTTGCTGCTACCGATGAGATCAGAGACGGTCGAGCCTTTGAAGGATCTGGCGGGCAGGAAGCAGCAGCGTGACGTCGTGGTCTCGTAGGGATTGTCATGATGCATTCCTGGCTGCCACTAACGGTCAAAAGTCTGGCAAGATGGCCGGACAGGCGGTGGACCCTGGCTAACTTTGTCACGTTGTTTATGCAACAGTGCTCTTTAGTCCTTGCCCATGTGATTGTGATTGAGTACCAAGTCTTTTGTGCTAGATCTCCTGGTTTATGGAACGGGGGTCATGGTCACGGAGCGTTCGCTGGCTACAGGAAGAGTACCGAGTCGAGAGGAGCAGCTGTTGCGACGGCGCACCAAAACTTAGGTACTACCATACGCGAAGACTTGTGACGTGATTGGTTGCTAACATACACCCTAACCAAGCCCTGCACAGGAAGAAAATGGTCCATTTGGTTGACTGTGTTCATGGTTTGGCATGCATAGCATGAAACCTAAAAGTACCTTGGGGCCAGGCCCGTTGGAAACCGTTGAATCGATAATTTTCCACAACCAGGCCCGCGGGGTGCACGTGAACGGCGGCGGCTGCACGAGAGGAGCCACGCTCGAGATGTCGCGTTGTTTCTCGAAGCGCCGGCTTTAATTACCCTCACCACTCTCACACTATTACACCGGCAATGGTGATCAACGGAGCGGAGAACAGCAAGGCGAGCACAGGCGTCCATCACCGACATCACCATTATCACCGGCAACACTTCAGCAATGGCGGTAAGCCCTATTTTGACCTCCTCGCTCACAATTTTCATATTCGATCCGCGTTTTACATTGGGTTGCACATTCGATGCACGTGCTAGGGGTATGATTGACCGTGGGGGTTCAATAGGGTTGATCAACACATCTTGATGAGTAGCAAGTAGCGATGGATTTTAGGGTTTCGATTGGGATTGAGTACAAAGGATGGTGAATCGGGGTAAATCTTACACAGTAGCGCTAGATCCTAGCTGCGGCGACCCTGAAGGTGCTTGGAACGGCGGGGACTTGGGGCCTTGTAGTTGTCCTCATCCTCGCCTTCGTCTAGAACAATTGGCATAGTACTGTGACTTGGCTCTGGCGCCCTAACCACCACCTCCACCGCCTCTTCTTTCCTTTGGCTCTAGAATGATGACGGTCGGCGACACCGCGGCGGACAACTGGTCTTGACGAGTCCTGTACCCCTGTACTTGGCCCATCTTGCTCTCTGACCAGCATCGCCGGACTCGGCCTCATCCATAGCCCAGCGCAGTATGTCCACTGACATAGCGCATTTCTCTGGGTCAGGAATCAGCGTCTTCAACTCCTCTGTCGTCGCCTTCTTTACCACAACGTCTGCCTCCTATGCATGTCCTTGATGCTGGTGAAGTTAAAGCACACTTCCAAGGTGTTCTCAAACTTGGTGCGATCACCAAGCGAGCACCCAAGGAAGATAGCCCTCCAACCAATGCCCTAGGGGAAGGGGTTGGGGATGGAGTTCATGGCGACGGAGATATGGAAGAGGAGTGACAGTGAGAGACAACGAGGGTTAGTTGCGGTGGTGGGTAAGTAGTAGAGCCTTTGGGTGGGTAAATATAGGGGCTTTGGACGATAGGATTGAATGCTGATCAACCTTTGAACTTTGTGCTTTTCATAATGCAGATCGAGACAGAGAACACGAAGGGCAAGGAGGTGGTGCCGACCTTAGAGAAGTGCATGTAAATGGTGCCACCCTTAGACGATGACGTGGTGCTGGAGGAGCCCTCCAATGGCAAGCAGAAGAACTACGACCACTACCATGAGGAGGCAGGCCCAACTCACTTTTGCAAGGTGATCCTTGTCCCAGAGCTGGAGTGCCTGCCAAACAACCTGAGGTGCCTCGCCGTGCTTCAGGAGTTCGAACTGAAGACGAACACCGACTACGTATGGAGGGTGACGGTCCGGCTGATGAACGGCAGGGTCACCCTAGATTAGGGTTGTGTCGCCTTCGCCGCTATCCACCAGATCAGGATTGGCTACATGTTTACCTTCAAGCTGCTGACTCCCGACACCCTGAAGATGATCGTCTTCAACGACGACGACATTGAAGTGGTGACCAGGTGCAAGAAGCACCACAACGCCTTCGTCGTGAACGTCTAGAGAGCTCTTCGTTGCCTGATTGCACATGTTCTGAGTTAAACTGGTTCCTGCTTGCTTGTTTGCTGGTAACCTCACCACCTTCGTGAGGAGGTTACCAGACAATATATGTTGCATGTAACCAAACAACCTGCCTTGTGCTTCGGCCTAAACAAGCCCGCAACCAAACAACCCGCCTTCTGTTTTGCCACAGCCAGGCTAAAGGGTATGCATGCGACCAAACAACACGCAGATGTTGGTTTTTAGTCTGTTTTTTCTCAATCAGGCCCAACTGGGACAAGCATGCAATGCAGGCAAAATAGATTCGAACAAACAAGCAGTCATGGCATTTGGTAGATCCATCCAGGGCTAGCAAGTCTCGGGCGCGTCCCAATCATCTTGTACGAGTACTTGCTAGCAATGTCCAGGAAGCGTGACAATGAAACATGGTCGAAAGAAAGAAGACAAGGGGGAGGAAGGGTCGACTAAGACAGTTACCAAGAAACACAGGAAATGTTTGCCAACGCCGTGCTCTTGCGTACTGATACTCCGGTAGCTGTCGACATGTCGACTGATTCTTGCCGGTCGCATCGGCATCAGCAGCGTACTTACAGTAACAGTTGCGCCACGCGATGCACAATTTGTACGCACGCGCAGCACTGCTCCCCTAGTTACAGTGAGAAAGTCGGTAATATGTGGTGTTCTGGCCAGAAAGAGACGTGCTTGTCCAGACCTGGGTCCGCGCCCGCAGGCCGTGTAACGGTGTGAGGTGTATATATGTGTGGCTTTTGCTCTGTGCGTGCCCCGCCCCGGTAGCTGCTTTGTGCGATTGTGCGTGCCTGCCGGTCAACCGGCCACGCCCCATGGATCTATGCACCTTTGGGAATAACCGCGCAAAGTGCGTGGCGACAAGCAGATGGAAACATGTTAGCAGCCGCGCGCGGGGCGGGGCCTTCCGTTGGTGGCGCGTTTGGATCGGTCTGCTCCGTGCATCGCTCTCTCCAGATGAGATCGCTGGCTTTCCTTTTTTATCCTCTTTTTGAGAAAAATGAGATCGCTGGCTGGCTGGCTGGCTGGCTATAGCTCCGCCCATCCATTCCAGTGGGCCGGAGACAGCATGCACAAAGGCGACGCGAGTATGCTACTATGTAGGACCGAGGATCAATGTCGCATGCAGCCACCTTTTGCTGTCCCGCGTGTTGTCGACGCCGACTGTTCGATCCTGGTGTCCCTAGCTCACTCAGAGCGAGGACTGCCGAGTAAGCTCTATATCCGCGACATGGATGAGGTGAGGAGTTCTTACCTCAAGACGAAAGATGTCTTCATTTTTCAAGTTACCATCCACAATCATGTAGATCACACATATTTTGGTTGTCCTAGCCAAAGCTAACAGATTTGAGCCTGATATGAATATAACCTTTGATATTGGCACCTTCTCTCGAAATGATCAAGATATTTCAGCGTGGAGAGGGCGGTTTGTGGTTGCAACTTCTTCAAGCCAAGTACTTGCGGGGCGCGCCCCTCTTGACATGCTCATGAGTAGCTGGGTCTTAGTTCTGGAAATCTATCCAGAAGATTAAGCACGAGATCCGGCTCGGCGCCACCTTTTCGGTTAGAAATGGGAATGATACTCAGTTCTGGCTCGATCGTTGGTTGGGTGAGGAGCCACTACGTGTCCGTTTTCCTAGTCTTTTTGCTATCTGTTCGGACCCATCTATCCTGGTCTCCGCGGCATGGGTAGAAGACCAGTGGAACATCGAGTTCCGCCGTGCATTTGGCCAGGAGGAGGCCCTGCAATGGGACAGATTGACGGCCGCCGTTCCGTCAGGGCTGTCACAGTCTCCTGACATGGTCTCTTGGAGTCTCTCTCCTTCGGGAGAATTCTCCGTTAGTTCGGCATATCATGCGCTTTGTCGCGCTCTGGCCATACAGTGGTTATCACCACTGTGGAAGCCCTCTGTGCCGCTTAAAATAAAAATATTCGTCTGTCAGCTGCTCCGAAACCGCTTGCCCACGGGGACCGAGGTCCTTAAGCGCAACGGTCCGGGCGATGGCTTGTGCCCCCTCTGTAGTGTTCCAGAGACGGGTACTCACACGCTGTTCTCCTGCTCCGCGGCGCGGGCTCTATGGAGCTTTATTCGGGAGGCACTCGGGCCTGAATGGGAGGCCGGAGACCTGGCCGAATTCCTGCAGTTCAGGGCGACCCAGACGGGTCGCAAGCGCCGCCTCTTTTGGTGTATCTTTGCGGCATTGACGTGGACCCTTTGGACTACTCGCGACAAAATGGTGATCGAGCGGATCTTCCCGCGACGGGCTTATGACTCGTTCTACAAATTTCTTGCATTTTTACAGCACTGGCACCCGCTTGCTAGACAACGGGATCGTGACCGGCTTGGAGAGATGTTGGATGCGCTAGTGGCAACGGCGCGACGTCTTTCTTCTCCTTAGGCGAGCTTCGGAGTTTGCCACTAGGTGGCCTTTTTTGTTTCTTCTTCGTTTCTTGGACGTGTTGTGCTGTGGCCCCAGCTGATTGTTCACTTCTATTGTTCTTGGTACTTGGTTGTATGGATGTTTGCTTTATTTATAAAGCGGGGCGTAAGCCTAGTTGGAGAGATAATCAATACATTTGGGCGGATTTGGACATGTTTCCAGTTCTTCTCTGTGTGAGTTCCTTAAACAAACTTGTTAAACAACCTTTATATTACTAAAAAATAGTTGCTATTCACCCCAAACTTATCTTGCTTATTTAAAATTGACAGCTTATTTTCTAGCTCCAAGAAAATACGAAAGACAGTAGACGACACATATTACACTGCTGGCACAATGCTTACTTGGGAGGAGGAGAGGTACATTGTCTCGTCTGTTAATGATATTGAGTCGTTTAAGGGCACTTACAGAGATGGTCCAAATGATGCATGATACCTGCCACTAGTCCACACCTTAAACAATACCAACATTCGTAGAAATGCATGGTAAGATTATTTACTATTGTGCCACTACTCCATCTTTTTCTTACATTCTTCTTAAATAAACTACACGACTTACTATGTTACTATCATGTTCTTGAACACAAGCTCCCAAGATGTGCTGTGCCTGCGGTGACGGATGACCATGATGAGATGACAATTATTTGCCATGGCAAGACCAATTCAGGACGCACATACTTAGACTATAGCCCTACCATATGGACGCGTCCAAATTATTGGATGGTGGCGAATACTCAATGAGTGCAAGCTGGAAATTGGAGATCGGTGGATCTCTGTACTCCACGATGGAGATGCGGGGGTTTTCCTATTCTTCACATATATTCCCAGAGGAGAGGAATAGTGCGCTAGTAGTTTCCATGGTGGATACTAAGTAGTGGACATATTGCTGATCATGTTTTGAGATACTATGTATTGGCTATTGTTGTAAATATGCCCTAGAGGCAATACTATTTGTATTATTTGTTTCCAATTTATAGTTAATGTTTATATTCTATGCTATAACTGCATTGGTTCTTGAATATGCGATTCAGAGGAAAACTCATCAGCACATGTAGAAGCATAAACGGTAAAACCAGATTCCTAGTCTTGCCTCTAGGACTAGTTCAATTGCTAATTTGATGATTCTGTTTTCCTAATCATGGGCATATACCAGTAACATTTGAGAGCACGGTCTTGGTAGAACACTTGTGTTGAATTGACCCAAGTTGTTTATGATACTTCGAGATTATATCGCCTGCAGTCTTTAGTTCATAACACAGGAGTTAACATATGTATGATTCCTTAGACCATGATAGTATTGAGTCACTCCATACCGGACGTTGCACTTTGGGATTGTTCCAACATCATCCGTAACAGGGTGATCATACCAACAACTTATGAGTTCATCGAAAACGTATGACGAGGGACTAGATAACTCGAGACTGGGATTTGCTCCTCCGGCGGTGGAGAGATATTCTTAGGGCCTCTCTATGTGATGGCATCCATCTTCGTCTGGCCAGACAAAGCATGAATGGATCACGAGGATGCCGGAACACGAGAGCGAAACCGATAACGAGGAAGACCGGTATAGTGAGCATGTGTGTTGATATCACGGGGATACCGATTTATCTCACCTTGGGTTTTTTAACGTATCATGAAGAAAAAGAAACAACATATGATAACCGAAGGTTCACTAGAATATCATTCATGTAAGTATAGGGAACATTACGAATGTCCACTGTTCCGCTATTGATCATTGAAGGAAAGGTGTTTTCGTTCATGTCTATATTTTACCGAACCTGCAGGGTCCCACGCTTAAGGAATTATGATATATTGAGAGGAGTTATGAATATGAGAAAATATTACTGGAAAAGTTTCGAGAATAAAAGAAATTGTTTCGAGAGAAACTGAAAGCGTTTCGGAGTTACTGGAAGAGTTTCGGAGAAAATCGGATAATACCAAGTAATGACATATAGGCGAAAAATGTTTCCGGACCTAATATAAATAATAGAGGACTTAGATAATTATCTAGGAGTCCCTATAATTGATTTAGAATCAATGGGTTAAGAGAAATGTCAATTGGCCTATTAGTGAAAAGTTAATGGGCCCTAAGGCCCATATAGTGGAGGCGCACCCCTTAGACTTATTGGACAAGCTAGGGGGGGGGGTGAGGGAGTCCTGGACTAAGGGGTCCTCTGGCGTCCGGCCTGTTAGCCATGGGCCGGACTGATGGGCTGTGAAGATATGAAGACCGAAGACTCTCACCCATGTCCGGATAGGACTCTCCTTGGCGTGGAAGGCAAGCTTGGCGATCAAATATGAAGATTCCCTTCTCTGTAACCGACTTTGTACAACCCTAGTCCCCTTCGGTGTCTATATAAACCGGAGGGCCGGGTCCATAGAGGATAAGACTGATAGCCATAGTCATACAGGCTAGACTTTTAGGGTTTAGCCATTACGATCTCGTGGTAGATCAACTCTTGTAATACTCATATTCATCAAGATCAATCAAGTAGGAAGTAGGGTATTGCCTCCGTAGAGAGGGCCCGAACCTGGGTAAACATTGTGTCCCCCGTCTCCTGTTACCATTGACCTTAGACGCACAGTTCGGGACCCCCTACCCGAGATCCTCCGGTTTTGACACCGACATTGGTGCTTTCATTGAGAGTTCCACTGTGCCATCCCCAAAAGGTTCAATGGCTCCTTCAATCATTAACAACGATGTTGTCCAAGGGGAAACCTTCCTCCCTGGACAGATCTTCGTGTTCGGCGGCTTCGCACTGCGGGCTAACTCGCTTGGCCAACTGGAGCAGATCGATAGCTACGCCCCTGACCATCAGGTCAGATTTGGGAGCTTGAACTACGCTCGCAGATATCCGTGGAGACTTGATCTTCAACGGCTTTGAGACCACGGCAGCCGCTCCCTGTCCCTACGGTGAACATGACTTAAATCTGTCACCGGTCCATACTCAGGAAATTGCACCTGTAACTACTCTGGCCCTAGATCCGGAGCAGATCGCGACATCCGAGGACGGGAAGCTTAACCCCGCCACAGAAGCCGCGGACTCCGCGGCGTTGGAGCCGCACACAGACCTAACCCCGAATGATATCTGTGTCTCCGGAGCTTCGGACTCTTTTCCGGCCTTAAGTTCCGAACAATGTGTGACCGCGCATGTCGAGCTGGATCGGTCATCGATCGCCGAATTCAGCGCCGCGGACATATTCCGGCACTCACCTTTAGGCGATGTGCTGAACTCATTAAAAATCTATCATTAGCGGAGGGCTCACAGCCGAACTACGTCCGGTTCAAACTGGCGGCTGATGACGGGGAATTTCGCTTCCCACCCGCCACCCACTACATAGCCACTGTTGAGGACTTGACCGACATGCTCGATTATGGCTCCGAAGGCATCGACGGTATGGACGACGATGAGGAGCAAGGCCAAAATCTGTCGTTTACCGGACGATGGACGACCACTTCTTTGTACGACATATACATGGTGGATACACCTAAAGAAACTAACAATGATGGCAAAGAGGATCCAGTTGAGGATAAACCTTCGGAGACACAGCCCAGACGCCGGCGTCAACGACGCTGCTCTAAGTCACATCGTGCAAAAGACAACAACACCAGCACCAGAGAAAACAATACTCCGGACGATGCCGAAGACAATGAAGACCCCGTCGGGGCAATCTCCGAACAGGATGAACGGGAAGACATGCATGTTAGCCCTGATGAATAGGCCATACACGAAGACTCGGAGGATAGTAATTATCTTCCGCTCTCCGAGGATGAGGAGAGCCTCGGCAACGAGGATTTCATCCTGCCTGAGGAACCTCTCGAGCAGGAGCGCTTTAAACGCCGGCTAATAGCCACTGCAAGGAGCCTGAAAAAGAAGCAGCAGCAGCTTCAAGCTGACCAAGATCTGCTCAATGATAGATGGACCAAAGTCCTGGCCGCCGAGGAATACGTCCTTAGTGGCCCAGCCAAAAATTACCCGAAGCGCAAATTGCTACCTCAGTTCGATGACGAGGCGCTGGAGCCCGTACCATCATCGCGCAACGCGGCTGACCGACCACCATGCGGTCAGGATAAAACGGTAACTCAAGCCGAACACTAGACCGCCCCACCTCACCGTAAAGGCAGGGATAAAATAGCTCGGGGTTATACATACGACCTTCGGCAGGACCTGGACAGTAGAGCAGGACATACAAGATCGATCTACGGATCGAGAGGACGTGCCTCGACACGCGATGACGACTACCTATTCGGACGTGACAAACCTAGCCGCGCCCAGGCCGAAAACCGCAAACGGACTCCATAGGAGGTGCGTCGCAGTGTGGTCCAATACAGAGGCGCCGCACACCCTCTTTGCTTCACAGACGAAGTAATGGAGCACGAATTCCCAGACAGGTTTAAGCCCATGAATATCGAATCATATGACGGAACAACTGATCCCGTGGTATGGATCGAGGACTTCCTCCTCCATATCCACATGGCCCGCGGCGACGACCTCCATGCCATCAAATACCCGCCACTAAAACTCAAAGGACCAGCTCGATACTGGTTAAACAGTATGCCGGAAAACTCTATTGGCAGCTGGGAGGACTTGGAAGTCGCCTTTCGTGACAACTTCCAAGGAACATATGTCCGGCCACCAGATGCCGATGACTTAAGTCACATTGTCCAGCAGCCCGGAGAGTCAGCCAGGAAGCTCTGGACTAGGCTCTTAGTTAAAAAGAACCAAATCGTCGACTGTCCGGACGCGGAAGCCCTAGCGGCCTTCAAACACAGCGTCTGGGACGAGTGGCTCGCCCGCCACCTCGGTCAAGAAAAACCAAAATCCATGTCAGCCCTTACCGCTCTGATGACCCTCTTTTGCGCGGGAGAAGACAGCTAGCTCGCTCGTAGTAGCAACAACACCAGCGATCCGGGCACTTCCGAGGTCCGAGACGGCAATGGCAAACCACGACGCAGCAAGCACAAACGTCGCAATAATAATGAAAGAACGCACGACACAGCGGTCAACGCCGGATTCAGCGGTCCCAAACCCGGTCACCGGAAAAAGCCATTCAAGGCGAAGAGAGACGGACTATCCAATTTAGACAGGATATTGGATCGACCCTGCCAGATTCACGGCCACCCCGACAAACCAGCTAATCATACCAACAGAAGCTGTTGGGTCTTCAAGTAGGCCGGCAAGATCAACGCCGAACACAAGGGGAGGAGGCCGCCCGGTGATAGCGACTACGAAGAGACTCACCAACCAAATACCGGGGGTCAGAAGCAATTTCCCCCCGAAGTAAAAACAGTGAACATGGTATACGCGACACACAACTCTACAAGGGAGTAGGAGAAGCACTCCCTCCGGACTGAAGATCATACTGCGGAAACTTCAGTACAAAACGGTCTTATTAAACCGCATACCTTGTCGGCCATTAAGCCACCGGTCTCCATTCAACAGGATCGACCAATTCTGGAGCGGAAATAGCAGTTCGGCTTCCGCCGCCCACCTCATATACCTGCGAAATTCGTATCGCGCATACATAACTATGCACCTAAGATACCCTGGGCATCGGCGGAAGCACAATACGGACGAGCCTGCAAGCACTCCCGTAACTTTTTTCCTCTTTTTCTCTAATTACTCTTTCTTTCTGAAAGTGCTAGTAATCGACTAGAGGGGGGGGGGGGTGAATAGGCGATTTTTATGGAAGTCTTCAAAACGTAGGAGTTTCGAAGACAAACGATAGAAATGAACCTATTAACATGCAGCGGAAGGTAGACTACACTATGCAAGCCATTGTCAAGTATTCAATGAAGTGAAAGCACGAAGACTAATAGCAGCTAGGTAGTAATGATCAGGATGGAAGATAGTATGAAGCCAAACAACAATAGAAGTCACACAGTGAAGTCAAACAGGTAACGCAGGCAGGCAATGACTTCACGAAGACAAACTGTAAATAAAGAGAGGGAGAAGATAGAACCAGTCGCTTGGTGAGGACAAGGATTTGTTGGACCAGTTCCAGTTGTTGTGACAACTATACGTCTGGTTAGGGAGGCTGAGATTCAACTTAGAAGACCGGGTCTTCACCTTATTCCCCTTGAGCTAAGGACACCCAGTCCTCCCCCAATCACTCTGGTAAGTCTTCAAGGTAGACTTCCAAACCTTCACAGACTTCGTTCACCGGCGATCCACAATGACTCTTGGATGCTCAGAACGCGACGCCTAACCGGCTGGAGGATTCACAGTCCTCAAGTGTAAAAGTCTTCAGGTCACGCGGACAGAAAGACTTCAGTGATGCCTAACACTCTTTGGCTCTGAGTGTTTGGGCTTTGTCCTCGCAAGGATTTCTCTCTCTCAAAAGCTTCAGAGGTGGGTTGCTCTCAAACGACAAAAGCCGTGCACTAACTCTGAGCAGCCACCAATTTATGGTGTAGGGGGTGGGCTATTTATAGCCACTAGGCAACCCGACCTGATTTGTTCGAAATGACCCTGGGTCATTAAGGAACTGACACGTGTTCCAACGGTCAGATTTCAAACACACGCGGCAGCTTGACTTGGGCTACAAGTAAAGCTGACTCATCCAACTCTGGATAAGATTTGCTCTCATTGTCTTCGCTCGAAGACATAGGATTTGGTTGAGCATCACTTCAGTCACTCTGACTTTGTTCACTGGGACCCCACTTAACAGTATGGTGGTTCCTATGACTCAACAAAGAAGAAAAGGAAACAACGAAACAAAGTCTGCGCGCTCCATAGTCTTCACACGATGTCTTCTCTTGTCATAGTCTTCAATGTGAATATCGTCACATACCACCATTGTCTTCAATGTCTTCATACATTTTTAGGGGTCATCTCCGGTAGGTAAACCGAATCAATGAGGGACTACTACCTGTGTTATCCTGTAATGCTCACAAACACATTAGTCCCTCAACCAGGTTTGTCGTCAATACTCCAAAACCAACTAGGGGTGGCACTAGATGCACTTATAATCTCCCCCTTTTTGGTGATTGATGACAAACTGGTTGAAGTTTTCAACGGGGATGAAAGTATGTGAAATTGTAAAGGTTAAAGGTATTGTCTTCATAAGTAGCAAAAGGCTCCCCCTGAAGATGTGCATATAAGTAATTTTCTTTTGGAATGCAAATGCACATGGCAGGTTGTACTTGTGGAGATCCTCTTCAACTTATGATTACAATTCATCATGCATGATTTGATATGACGAAGATAATGACATGCATAATGAAAAATGGACGTCTGCAATATGACTTCGTGCGGGATTTATCATCGCACATGCGGAATTTATCATCGCATCACAGAATAGCAAACAAGTAGCAGACGACCATCAAGTTTAAGTGTTACAACTCAAAAGAAACCAAATGTATTAAAAGCGAGAGTTGTAAACACTTGACAAAATATAAAGCAACCACCCATATGGACCCGCTTGAATACTATCAACTCATATGCTTCTCCCCCTTTTGTCAGTAAGGACCAAAAAGGTTTGAAGACATAGAGCCTCTACTCGTTCCTAGAAGGAGTAGGTGAAGCTGCAGGGTCGTCGTTGGTGTTTGGCGGTGCAGAAGAACTTGGTGCAGTGTCGACACGCGCTGAAGTTGGAGGTGGTGAAGTAGCATCATCTTGGTCATCTATGACTCTGGCATTCACCGTTGCAGCTGAGGAGGAATAGTCAGAGTCTTCAAGAGAGGGAGTCTGACACAAGACAATATTCCTTGGAGGAGTGGAGTCAAACTTGAATCTTCCAGTGAAGCCATCGTCTTGAAGATCAGCTTCAGCACTGAGCAAAGTTAAACTCTTGCATGACCTCCGACAAGTTTCATGAGTGACAAAGGCATTCTTGATGGCAAGATTGCGAATGCGATTGACATCTACCAAGAGGCTTTGCATCTGACGCTTCAGGCAGTAGTGATGCTTATCCTGTTTCTGATGCAGGGCGACGAGAAGCTCTCGGTCATTGAGAACACGAGATTGCTTCCGAGGCCGTTGAGCAATAGTGCTTTCAGTGGCTTCAGTGTGGTCACGGTGAGGGAAGCGAGTATTTCCAGCTAAGGGATAAACTCGAGTGTCAGCCTGAACTCCTTCAATGGGCTGTGTGAAGCTTTGGTGATCAACATTGTGAATACAAACAGGCTCCTTGGCAGGCTCTGGGTATATGGCTTCAACATACATATCAACCTCTGGCAAAAATATCAGATGGTTGCGTGCAGAAGGCTGATAGTTCACAGCTGAATGAAGCTTGATAAGGCGCATAACCCATGGAGTGTAGAATTTCAGACCAAAGAGGTCAGAGCCTGATGCAGCCAATTGCCTGATAAAGAAGTCTTGAGCATTGAAGCTAATGCCACTGAAGATATAAAAGACCAATGTCTTCATCGCTCCTTCAAGCTTCGCTGCAGAAGAATGTCCTTTGACAGGCCATAGAGTTCGCCTGATGATATGATAAATAGTGCGGGGCAAATACTCTAGATCTTCAACAAAGAATTCTCTTGGGTATTCAGTGTCACGTGGCAGAGGCTTCATCATGCTAAGCATTTGGCTCATGTTGGGCTCTAGCTTCTGAAAGATGCTCTCCAATGCATTGCGGTGAAGTTGACAACCAGGTTCATATAATTCACCTGGAGTGGGCAGGCCTGTAAGCTCAATGATATCCAGAGCTTTGGCTTCATGATGAGTATTGCCTGTCATCCACTCAAGGACCCAAGTCTTCGGATCCCTGTTGTAGCCGCGAATGTGGAGGGTAGCATAAAATTGTAGCAGAAGCTCTTCATTCCAATGCTCTTTATCAGTCACAAAGTTCAGCAAACCAGCATCACGGAGGCAGTCAAGGGCTTCTTCTAGGCAGGGCAGTCCAGCAATGGCTTCAGTCTAGACGCATATGTGGAAAGATGCGCCCTTGGTCATAGAGAATACATGAATAGTAACTGCGCTGCTGATAGCTCCAGAACCGACCAGTTTAAATCCTTGGCTTGGAATAGGGGTTCTTGGCACTATCAAAGAAAGTGTTGTGCGCAATGAAGCCATTTGCATTGAACGACCCTGGAGAAGTTGCTGTGCCTGGAAACCTGGGCAACCTTGGCTTCGGCTTCTGGACCCGAGGCCTGTGCTTGATATGATAGTCAAATTGCGGACCAGCAGCAGGTGGAGGAACCAGAATGGGCCATCTGACAGTGACCAGCTGACCATGATCATATGCTTGCTCGATGGTGTGTGGCCGTGGAGGCGGTACAGGAGCAGTGGCAGTGGCAGTGGTATTGACTTCAGGCTGCAGATTTGCGTCAGGAGCAGCATTGGCGTCAGGTGCATTCACTTCTGGCACCACATTGACTTCAGGCGCCACAGTAGCTTCAGCCATGGCAACGTCATTGGCTTCAGTATGGGTGTTGGTGGTCGCCTCAATGTTATCAACCTCCACTCGAGTAGCGGGAGGGTTGGACACGTTCTCCTCGAGAACAACTTCAGGGTTGGTTGGGGGTGTAGCAGCACGTTCTTCTTCATCTCTTGGCTCTTCTTGTTCATCGGCTGATGCGGCCGGAATATCTTCAGCCGCTTTGGCTTCAGACTCGGGGATGTTCGCAGTAGGAGAGGCTTCAGGAAATACTTAAGAGTGATACTGATTGGTGCTCTTCTCCTTCTAGAACACTCAAAAGTGTGACTTGTGGCCTTGGTCCTTTACGAAGCCTGCGAAACGCTGGCAACACTTGTGGAGATGGAGTAGGTTGGGCCTCAAAGTCATCATCTTCAAGCACCGGAGTGGTGACTTGAGTTGGGGGAGTAGCTGGTGTTTTTTCTTGATGGGGGGAGTCTTGAGGGTGATCAGCCCATGAATCATCCTGAGCGATTGGCGTCAAAGGACGACCAATGCTGATGAGTTTGCTGTTCGTGAGAACAGGCGATGATACCACGTTGTGCTTGATCTGAGAAAGGACTTCATCATCTTCTACATTGTCTTGGGGACCAATGTCTTTAGCTGCGGTGGGGTTGACAGCTGGAATGTCTTCAGCTTCAGGAGCCTCTGTGGAAGCAGGCTCATGAACTATCAAATGACGCTCTTGATGTGCAGACGCAGGACGAGCAACAGAAATTGGCTCGACTACGAGGGGCTCTGTGGGAGCAGCCCATTCTTTATTCTTGGTTTTTCTTTTCTTGGTTGGTGGAGCCTCATCAGTGGTGCTCTTGGTCTTGCACTTTCTGGCTTCGTCTTCAGCTGCCCTTGTTTTCTTGAGCTCCGAAGCCACTGTGGGGACCTTAGGCTTCACGCCTGTCATACTGATGGGGAAGACAATGCGAGGTTCTTCCTGCCTGGATGCTTCAGCATGGTCCACAGTAGGCTTCTTCTTCTTAGCAGCCATCTTGGGGTCGATGCCAAGACGTCCAAGTGCCCTGCGCTTCTTAGCTTCATTGTAAGCTTGAACACATTTGGCAGCCAAGTGCTTCATGCGCTCTCGAGAACCTTTGGCTTCATCACGTTTCTTGTGAAACGCCTCCTTAAGCTCATGCATCATTGTCTTGAAGTTCTGGACATCTGTCACACTGAGTTGGGCCATGTGCTTCTTGAACTGAGCCTTTTCATAGTCGATCTTGTGCTTCAGTTCAACAATTCTCTGAGCTAGAGCCAGCTCAGGAGCGATGGCTCCATGGAAGGAGACGCTGAGGCCAATGGGGAGTTGTAGATCATCAAAAATGAGGTTTGGGCTATCAAACCATTTGTCAATGAACTTGTTCAGGATGTCCACATCGAAGAGGGGAAGATCGTTGAAGATTTCCGCCTCTTGCTTGCTCTTTATTAGCATCTCAAGAGCATCATTGCCAAGATCGTCGTCACTAGACAGATCAATGGCGTCGTTCTCATTCCTTAGGACGGCAGTAGGGGTCAATGCTTGACCAGTAGTTTGCATGGGCTTCTTCTTCTTCTTGGACTTGGAGATGCGTGAGAGATCTTCAGAGTGCAAGCTTGGTGTAGGAGGAGCAGTGGCTAGAGGCTTCGCTTGCGAAGCTCTTGGTGCAGCGGAGGGCTTCGAAGCCTTGGGTTTCTTCAGCTTCTTAGGCTTCGGTGCTGCAGGCGCTTCGTTAGAATCAGCGTCATCGACAGAGTGATCCACGACAGCCCCTTGAACCATAATGTGAGTTATGAGACCTTCTAGGTTGTAGAAGGGCCCAACGATATTGGGTTCAGCTTCGCGTGTGCCATCAACACGAGGAGTAGAGGGACCGGGGTTGAAGTCTAATCCCCGCGACTTCTTGTTCTCTTTGGCCGAGTTCTTGGCAAACTGGAAGTTGTGCTTGAACAGATTGTCTTCACGACACCATAGCAGAGAGGATGGGTCGACATCAGCAGGCTGTGGTCCACGGACCATGCAAGGGTAGAAACCCTGAGCAATAGCTTCAGTTCTGGACCTGGGTGGAAGATTTTTGTACAAGATGTCTCCCCAAGGTCGCTTGATGGCATTCTTTTCAGCATATTCCTGGGTCACGAACCTGTACTTGAACCATTGCTCGGCCCAATATCTTCGAATCCATTGGATTCGTGTTTTTCGCTGATTGTAATCCTCTTCTGGATCTGTCTTCTACAACTCATAGAGGTCAGGTGGCAAATCTCTTGATGTCCCCCCACGTCGCTGTCTGCCTCCCTTCCTTGCTGACTTATCAGTTACCATGAAGTTCAGACTGAATGGCTTCACAACTGTCAACGTCTGCTGGTCAGACAGGAACTGGCTTCGGGAGAGTTGATATGATGCTGTAAGAATTCTGCAAATGAATGCAGACTATGAGAACCGAGGGATTCTCCCACGGACATGTACCTGTGACAGCATTAGAGATGCGAGGGAAGGGGAAGAGGTCATATGCATTCTCAGAAGATTTTGAAGATAAATCAGTTTAGAAGACATTGACCTCATAGCGCGAAGACATTCACTTATATGTTGAGAGTTGGTTCCATATTTGTACGAATCCAAGAATAGGTACAAGTGAGGAATCTAACTATGTGTGAAGCATAAGTGAATATACTAGGCATAATATGAGATTCAGAATAGGATAGATCCAAATTTGTGGAGGCAGAAACCACTTTTGGTAGGAAGGATGAATCTATCGGATCAAAAAGACAGTAAAAACAGAGTTTTTAATTAACCACACGATGAACTGCTAGACGGAGCAGAAGAGGAGGCCGAGCAGTTCGATCTTCTGTGCCCTAACTTGGCGACGGAGGACACCTACGGCGGTGGCGGAGAAGACGATGTCCGCGGTCGGCGTGAAGACGGCGTCGGTGAGGTCGCGGCAGCTAAGCGCTTCGTCGCCGGCGTCGTCGAGAGCTAGCGGTGGCGCTAGGGTTTGTCTGAGGTGGAGAGGTGGAAGAAGTATTTTGACCGTGATGTGATGTGCATTTATAGGGAGAGGGACCACACAGCACAATTACGCAGGTGCCCCTGGGGGTTCACATCTGAGGGACACATGGCGAACATGCAACACATTGGAAGTTGTTCCATGTTCCCACGCACGCCTGGACTGTCGGGGAGCCGTTCCGGCTTCTCTGGGTTTCAGGCAATAAGAATTGAGCATTTAAAACAGATTTAATGTTTGTCTCTGTATCTTCTGCTGACAAGGACGCAGAGAAGATATTCGACGGTTCCAACAGAATGCATATGATTTGGATAGATAGAGTTTGAGGTAGAAGCATAGAGAGGGTAGGGTCCGATCACATTCACTTAGTCCAAAAGATTCAAACGAGAAGACATAGCTATAAGTGAATGCTGTAGAAGACAGAACACTAATATATGTATATATCAGAACAAGACCAAATCAACATTGTGAAGATAAACATGAAGTCATGTTAATATTGAAGACAAACTAAATGCAAAGACTTAGCAAATGTAACACCATGAGAAAAACACTTCAAAAGAAGAATTTGGTGGTGGCGTTACCCACCGTATAGGAAGTATTAGACCCAGACATGGCGCACAATTATTGTGGTCCTCCGAAGTCAAATTCCGCATTAATGTATTCACACTCAGAGTGTAAGTCTTCATTGATTGAAGACATACATTACTTTGTGTGTTGCACATCTAAGTCATCAACATGCATAAGTGTTAGGATGTGTGCCTGATCACAGGACATTCGAGGATTCCAAGATATTTAGCTCACACCGCAACTTGCAAAACCTTTTCTCATCCAAGGGCTTTGTGAAGATATCTGCCAATTGCTCTTCAGTGTTGACGTGAATGATATCAATATCTTCCTTCATAACATGAACTCTGAGAAATTGATGACAAATTTCAATGTGCTTTGTCTTCGAGTGTTGAACTGGGTTGTTGGCAATCTTGATGGTGCTTTCGTTGTCGCAGTAGAGTGGTACTTGTTTCAGATGGATGCCATAGTCCTTGAGTGTTTGCTTCATCCATAGAAGCTGAGCGTAGCAAGATCCAGCAGCAATGTATTCAGATTCAGCAGTGGAGAGTGATACACAGTTCTGCTTCTTTGAAGACCAACAGACAAGTGATCGTCCCAGAAAGTGACATGTGCCTGATGTAGACTTGCGATCCACCTTGTCACCAGCATAACCCGCATCCGAGAATCCAACTAGATCAAACTCTAAGCCCTTTGGATACCATAATCCTAGTGTTGGGGTGTAAGCCAAATATCGAAGAATTTGCTTCACAGCTAAGTGATGCGATTCCTTTGGTGCCGCTTGGAATCGAGCACACATGCAAACACTAAGCATGATATCTGGCCTAGATGCACATAAATAAAGTAAAGAACCAATCATGGGGCGGTATACCTTTTGATCGAACTCTTTACCATTGGCGTCAGGACCCAGATGACTCTTGGTTGGCATTGGCGTCGTGTAACCTTTGCAGTCTTGCATTCCAAACTTCTTCAGGCAATCTTTGAGATATTTCTCTTGAGATATGAAGATGCCATTGCTTTGCTGATGAATTTGAAGACCAAGGAAGAACTTCAGCTCACCCATCATGGACATCTGGTATTGCTCTTGCATCATGTGTCCAAACTCATCACTGTATTTCTGGTTGGTGCAGCTGAAGATAATGTCATCCACATATATTTGGCACACAAACAATTCACCATCATATGTCTTCGTGAAGAGTGTGGGATCCAGGGAACCAGGTTTGAAGCCTTTACTCTTCAGGAAGTCTTTAAGTGTGTCATACCAAGCGCGAGGGGCTTGTTTGAGGCCATACTGTGCCTTGTTAAGCTCGTATACCATGTCAGGATGTTTTGGATCTTCAAAGCCAGGAGGTTGTGCAACATACACTTCTTCAATCTTGCCATTGAGAAAGGCACTCTTCACATCCATTTGATACAGAAGGATGTTGTGATGATTTGCGTAGGCTAGCAGTATGCGAATAGCTTCAAGCCTAGCTACAGGAGCAAATGTTTCATCGAAGTCAATCCCTTCAACTTGAGTGTATCCTTGGGCAACAAGACGGGCCTTGTTTCTGATGACTTGACCATGCTCATCTTGCTTGTTGTGATATATCCATTTTGTGCCTATTATGTTGTGCTTGCGAGGGTCAGGACGCTTGACAAGTTCCCAGACATTGTTCAGCTTGAACTGTTGAAGCTCTTCTTGCATAGCTTGAATCCATTCAGGTTCCATGAAGGCTTCAGCAACTTTCTAGGGTTCAGAAATTGAGACAAATGCAAAGTGCCCACAGAAATTTGCTAGCTGTGTTGCTCTTGAACGAGTGAGTGGACCAGGCGCATTGATGCTATCAATTATCTTCTCAATCTGTACTTCATTTGCCACACGAGGATGAACTGGACGAAGATTTTGCTCTTGCTGATCATCGTCATCGTTAGGAGGATTGTCTTCAGGCTGAGCATTTTCTTCGGGTTGATTAGGTGCAGAAATGATAAGTTCCTCTTCAGGTTGTGCTTCAGACGGTATGATTTCTCCAGTTCCCATTAGCTTGATGGATTCACTAGGTGGAACTTCATCTAGCACATTTGGCAGGTGCTTTCTTTGCGAGCCATTAGTCTCATCGAACCGCACATCCACAGTTTCAACCATTTTATAGTGAAAGAGGTTGAAGACTCTGTAGGAGTGCGAATCCTTTCCGTAACCAAGCATAAAACCTTCATGTGCTTTCGGTGCAAATTTTGAAGTGTGATGTGGATCCTTGATCCAGCACCTAGCACCAAATACTCTGAAGTAACTTACATTTGGCTTTTTACCAGTTAGGAGCTCATAGGATGTCTTCTTCAGAAGCTTGTGAAGATAAACACGGTTGATGACATGGCATGCAATATCAATAGCTTCAGGCCAGAACTTTCTTGGAGTCTTGTATTCATCCAGCATCATCCGAGCCATCTCAATGAGTGTTCTGTTTTTGCGCTCCACGATGCCATTTTGCTGACGTGTGTACGGAGCTGAGAACTCATGAGTGATCCCCAATGTATCCAAGTAAAGGTCGAGGCCGGTGTTCTTGAACTCTGTGCCGTTGTCACTTCTGATATGCTTGATCTTGATGCCATAGTTATTCATGGCACGGTTGGCGAAGCGTCTGAAGACATCCTGCACTTCAGTCTTGTAAGGAATTATATGCACCCACATATATCTTGAATAATCATCAACAATGACGAAGCCATAGAGACAAGCAGTAGTAGTGAGGTTAGAGTAGTGAGTAGGGCCAAATAAGTCCCTGTGTAGCAGCTCGAAGGGTTGAGATGTCGTCATGATTGTCTTCGAGGGATGCTTGGCCCTTGTCATCTTTCCAGCTTCGCAGGCACCGCACAGATGATCTTTCTTGAACTTGACGCCCTCGATGCCTATGACGTGCTTCTTCTTTGTGAGAGTGTGCAAGTTCCTCATGCCAGCATGCCCTAGCCTCCGATGCCAGAGCTAGCACTCTGAAGCTTTTGCTAGAAGACATACGACAAGCTGTGGTCCTGCTGAGAAATCTACCATGTACAGATCATCTTTCCGATACCCTTCAAATACTATAGAC